>NC_070609.1:47275000-47900000 GCF_027172205.1 Podarcis raffonei
GGATTAAAGTTTTAATAAAATGATTAAAAAGTCATTCTTAGGAAAAAGGTTCTATCTTATGAATCGTTACATTCAAACAAAGCCATCCCCAAAGGAGCTAATAGAGAAATTAAAATAAGACCAATGCATCCTAATATCCTTTAAATAAAACAGTGTCCTAACAGCTGAAGTCTTACACTGGAATTTATGTTGATCCTCCACAGTTTCCCTTCAGTACATTCCCCTGTGGGCAACTTTCTGGGGGCTGTGGGGGGGGGGTCAGAAGCAAAAGTGGGCCAGGCAACCGATATGGCTGCTGCCCTTGTATAATAGGCTACATTCCATGGATGCAAAAGTCTACATGCACCTCTCTCCATCCTCCATCAGAACAAGTAGAAGGTACTGTTACAGTACAAGGGCATATTTCAGCCAGGCAAAAGCACTGAGGAGGGAGGAGGAGAATGAGGACTTTCAGACTCCTTACCACTTTTCCTTACACCAGGTTTTCTGTCCATCTCTGATAGTGTGCTCACCCTATTAATATTGGAGAGGAGGATGTTATCCTGGCAAGGGTTTGCTCTGAGTGAGATTCCTAAGTGTCTGTTACTCTGCTAAGCATTTTCAGGAATCAGCTCTAAGGCTCTGGGTCTCTCTTGCTGCCTAGTTCCAGTTTAATCAAGGAGGTAAAACATTTCTTTTTTGACAGGAAATAAAGGAGTTGGCATGCCAGCATCAGAATCTGGTGGTGCTGCAGCTGGGTAAGTCTCACGTTCCAAGTGTGGGATGAATAGACATTCCCAGCACCAGTGGAAACCAGTACAGTCCACAAAGCAGTAACTGGAAAACAAGATGATTTGCTCCCCTGTTACAGAATATCAGTGATAAGTACTTTTGATTCTTCCCACAACTTCAATGAAGCTTTGAAATGAGATGCACCTAAATGTAGTCTCTGTCCATATCGTCACATAATAGATGTGTGGGGAAGGTTTGGCCCACCATATGTTGCAGAACTACAACTCCCATTATCCTTGGCCATTGACCATGTTTTCTGGGACTGATGAGAGTTGTAGTTCAGCAACAATTGGAGAGCCATAAAGGAACTTTCCAAAATGGCTTACAAAGACATGGGCTAACGCTGTCTCTTATGGGTACTCCATACCTTTCGGTGTCTGTGAATTCATATAGAAGCAATATGACACAGAAAGGCAAGGCTTCCAGAACAGGTACCACAACCCCTTGTATGTTACCATAGTCCACAGAATAAAGTTCAGGCACCTCCCCACTGACGCACAACCACTGATGTACGCATCATTTTTGGCACCTCAAGGGGCAGGGAGGGGGCAGAACAGGGCAGAAGGGGGGGCAGAATGGGTCAGAGGCAGAACAGGGTGGACTTGCACAAGTGCTGCTGCAAAACCCATACATACATGGGGATTCCCCTGTACAGTGGTACCTCGGGTTACATACGCTTCAGGTTACATACGCTTCAGGTTACAGACTCCGCTAACCCAGAAATATTACCTCAGGTTAAGAACTTCGCTTCAGGATGAGCACAGAAATCACACGCCTGTGGTGCAGCAGCAGCGGGAGGCCCCGTTAGCTAAAGTGGTACCTCAGGTTAAGAACAGTTTCAGTTTAAGAATGGGCCTCTGGAACGAATTAAGTACTTAACCTGAGGTACTACTGTACTTGGGACTCACAGTGACCTTGTTTAGGGCTCAGCTTTACCTTCGATGTGTCTAATTGTCCCAAATATTTCATAAAAAGTAAAGAATAAAACATTGGAAGTGAAACTGCACGGATCATTCAGAGTAATTATGTTAGTGTAAGGTTACCAGATCTTTTTCAATGAATCCGGGGACACTTTTCAACTTCAATAGGAATGATAGGATTTTGTCAGAGGACTGATTGTAAATCTGGGGACTGCCCCCGGAAACAGGGACGTCTGGTAACCTTATGTTAGTGTTGAAGTCAATTAGTTATGAACCGGCTGGGTGGAGGTGTTGATTAGCAAGCATGCAAAGCAGCCTAAGCAGGTTTCTTCTATACGTACCTTTGGCTGAATGTCTGCTTGCTACTGTATATGCAAGGCCTGAACTGAGAGAGACAAACTATCCCCACAGCTTTCTCCCTAAATTACACACAGTAAAGTGTTGCCAAACTTTTCTCTCTGAATTCCACCTACATTAGTTAAGTACTTTGACCTTACAATTGCCTTGCTTTGAGCTCATTTTCTGACGGAGTGATATGAATGTGGTGCAAACATTTTTAAAAGCCAGGCCCTCACTGTGCTCCCTGTAAGAACACACACACCTCCATGATTCAGAGAAACACTTGTTCTTCCTCCTCAAGTGGACTGTGGTAGCTTCTACGCTAACAAAAAGAGCTGGCAGGCCAAGGTGACAAATAAGTGAACCGAAAAGCACCTCTCATCCTTGAATGGACTTAATCTGTAAGATCCCCCCAAGCCACCTGCCTTGGTAGTTTTAAAAGGGCCTTTTATTAGTCCCTTGGGCATCCCCACACCACCCAGTTCTTAAGGGCCTAGAAATGTCATTCTGCAGATGTCACTGACCTCCAAAGCATCAAGGCAGCTGTGGAGCAAGTGCAAAGGTGTGTGGGAGAATGTGGATTGAACCTCCTGATGAACAATGCTGGTGTTATTTCTGGAAACGACCTGGAGAAAGAAAATGCAAAGGACATGGCAGATGTATATGCCGTCAATACTATTGGGCCACTTCAGGTGAGCCAGGTAAGTTTTTGCTTTTCATGGGGCTTGCAAAACCCTTTACTCACTACCTATTGCCCTGGTAATAACTGTGATGTTCTGGCCTTTTGGGAGAATTAAAGAAAAGCAACAAACTGGGTAGGAGAAAAGCAGTATTTGTTTGAGCAATTAATTTTCATGAGCACTTTAAAAAAGAATTGCAAACTGATATGGAAATTCAGAGAATTGAACTTAAGGTAGGAAAAATGATAAACCAACACTGATAGATCCACCAGTCACTGAACATCAGTCTGGCATAAAAATAGGAATGCTTTCTACCTTTCCTTCCCCAGAAGTTTAATGGGGCTGCTCTCATGAACATGCAGACAATTTTTTTTAATAGAATGGATCAATATGGCTACTTTCTGGAAAGCAGATGACATTACTGCCTTTCCTATCAGTGTGCTGTGCACACACATAGTAAAAGAGAGAGGTTGCAGAAGTTGTGGGAGAAGGAGAACTTTAAAATGCCAAGAAGCGAACTAGAAGGAAGAAACATGGGTGAGACCTTAGAATAGAGCAGCTTCAGGACCTGTTGGGGGCTGCATAAAATGAGGCCAGGGCACAGGTTGCCCAGCTGTGTGTTCAAACCATTCTAAATGTATGCTAAGTCTTATGGGACACCTTGTGCAAAAGCTTATAGAAGTATTTTTGGATCAGAAATCCTAATTCTGCTACAAGCATTGTTTATATATAACTTCAACTTTATACAGTGCATCCAGTGCTTTCCTCCGGTATCACTGCCCTAAGATAGCTGCATTCATTGACCTAACAACAGCCATGATCATTATTCTCTTTTAGGCATTTCTGCCCCTGCTGAAGATGGCAGCTCAGAGATATCCCCAGGAAGGGTTGAGCTGTTGCAAGGCAGCCATTATCAATACATCCAGTGCTGCAGGCTCCATGGAAGTTATGCTGTTATGGGAAATAAAGATGAATATTGCCTATCGCTGCAGTAAGGTACCTTATGTCAAATCCATGTGCAACTGTCTGCTCCCTCCCCTGCCCTGCTGCGACTATTTTTCGAAATGATAGCTGTATGTGCACATCCGGGCAATAATCATGCATTGCCCACAGATAAATGTTGAGAGACAAACTTCTGTTGTGAGGATGTTGCATTTTCTAAAACTGTGGATGGCATTAAGGGAAGATACAGGATGTTTTCTACAAATAAATAGCATGTGTACAGTCCTTTTCTTCTTGCAGAACTTAGAACAAACATCTAAAGCTAGATATCAGTTAGCAAAATGATGCAGCCAACAAGCATGGGTGTTATGTACTGAGTTGAATAGGATCCAAACTGCAGCAGTCTGATTGGTCCTAGAACAATAGGATCCAAAAGGCAGCAGTCTGATTGGTCCTAGAACAATAGGATTCAGAATGCAGCAGTCTGATTGGTCCTAGAACAATGCAGCAGTATGATTGGTTGGCAGGAACCACCCAATCATGCTCCAGATAGAAGTGAATCCACAACCTGATTGGCTTACAGTAGAATTCCGGAATTAGCCAATCATGTGCAGCCCATTGTGTAAATAATGTATATAAAGCAGATGCTTGGAGGGGACATTCATTCATTCCTCCTCACCACTATGAGCTGAATAAACAGCATGAAATCACTTTGCGACTCTGAGTATATTTCACTGGCGACGAAGGTGGGATCCCGCTGAGCTGACTGCCACACACAGCACCGCAGCACCGCCACCTGCCGCACCGCTGCCTCGCACCGTGTATCCAGGCTTCAGCTCCGGGACACAAGGAACTCAGAATGGCAACCGACAGCAGCTTCTCGCCGTTCAACCCAGCATCTGGAGACTGGGAAGCGTACGCCTCCCATTTCACCTTCCTCCTAGAAGCCAAAGGGGTCACCGAGGAAGAAGACGCCAAGAAGAGGGCAATATTCTTCAGCGTCTGCGGAGAGGAGACATTTGAAATTGCCCGGGCTCTCCTTGCGCCTGAAGACGTTGCTACTGTTCCATATAAAACAATAATGGAACAGCTGAAGGGGCACTTTTCGCCACAGCCCTCAGTGGTGGCTCGTCGAAATGCCTTCTACGCAAAGTGGCAAGCCCCTGGGGAAACCATAACTGGGTTTGTGACCTCTCTCCGCCAAGCCGCCCGGTTCTGCAACTTCTCAGAATTGGAGAACATGCTTCGTGACCGCCTCGTCGGTGGCCTGAAGGATGAGAAGCTGCAACGACGCCTCTACGCTAAGAAGAACCTAACGTTCCAGGTCGCTCTGGAGGAGGCCCTGGCAACGGAAGCTGCCAAGAGGTCGACGCAAGAGGCACAGCCGAGCCAGCCGTCCCAACCGAGGGTCCACCACGAAGACCTCACCGACGACTCAGGATCCAACAGGGAGGAGGTGCACCGAGTACAGCAGCGCACTCAAGCAGCCCACATACCACAGCTGCCTCGACGAGAAGGAGGGAACTGCGCAAGCTGTGGAGAAAGTCACGAGAGGAGGACCTGCCGTTTCCGCAACGCAGAGTGCAGGCAGTGCAGAAAATTGGGACACATCGCCCGGGTGTGTCGGGCTCAGCCCACCCGACGCCAGGCATCAGATGACCAATCCAAGAGCCCCAGGTCCCGGGGCCCAACGCACCAAGGCAACTCGACGGAGCTCACGGACTTCCAGGTATACCAGTTGCCCCACCCCAACGTAGAGAAAATTTATGTAGAGGTACAGATAGAGGGGGCCCCATGCCGCATGGAGCTTGACACGGGCTCAACTCTATCCATAATCTCGGCAAGGACCTTAAGGAAACTGTGTCCTACTGGGGGTCCCAAGCTCAGGCCGGCCCCATTCACCCTCCGGGACTTCCAGAAACGTAAGGTCCCTACAATGGGGGTGGGGACCTTCAGGGTGCAATACCGAGGGCGGACGCGGGAACTGGACTTGCTTGTGGTCAAGGGCCCCTACATTAGCTTACTGGGATTGGCATGGTTTGGACCACTGGGGCTAGCCGTCACCGGGGTGAACCACACGAGCTTACAAGTGGACGTGGACGCCATATGCAAGGAATTTCCGGGGGTTTTCGATGGGAAATTGGGACAATATACGGGCCCCCCATTGCTCTACAGCTTGACCCCGCAGTACGACCGGTCAGGCTCAAGGCCCGCCGGGTCCCGTTCGCCCTGAAACCCCGTATAGATGAGGAATTGGACTGACTCGTGGAGCAAGGAGTGCTGAAGCCGGTGCCTAATGCCCCCTGGGAAACCCCAATCGTCACACCCGTCAAGCCTAATGGTTCGGTCCACATCTGCGCAGACTACAAATGTACCATAAACAAGGCCCTCACGGCCCATGCATACCCAGTGCCAGTGGTCAGCCATGTCCTTGCCACCCTGGCTGGGTCGAAATTTTTTGGCAAGCTGGACTTGGCCCAAGCATATCATCAGCTGCCAGTAGATGAGGCCACAGCAGAGGCACAGACTATTGTGACGCACAGAGGAGCGTTCAGGGTAAAGCGGCTGCAATTCGGTGTCAGCGTGGCACCAGGCATATTCCAGAATCTAATGGACTCTCTACTCAAAGGGATTCCTGGTGTCACCCCCTTCTTCGATGATGTGTTGATTGCCGGGCCCACACCAGAGGAGTTTGAGGACCGCCTTCGCACCGTTCTGCACCGTTTCCAGACGGCGGGTCTCAAGGTGAAGCGGGAAAAATGTCTACTAGGAGTGCCTCAGGTGGACTTTCTGGGATTTATGGTGGACGCAGAAGGGGTCCACCCAACTGGGGACAAGGTACGGGCCATTTGTGATGCCCCAGCGCCCAAGAACAAGACTGAACTTCAGGCCTTCTTGGGACTATTGAACTTTTACCATTCCTTCCTTCCCCACAAGGCGGCGGTAGCGGAGCCCCTACACAGACTCCTGGACAAGCGGGCCCCTTGGGTGTGGGGCCAGCGCCAGGAGGCCGCATTCCAGGCAGTCAAGGACTTGCTTGTCTCAAACTCGGTCTTGGCACACTTCGACGAGAGGCTGCCGGTGGTGCTAGCATGCGACGCCTCGCCCTATGGCATCGGCGCTGTCCTGGGACACCAACTCCCGGATGGAAGAGAGGTACTGGTGGCATACTTTTCCCAGACACTCAACGCAACCGAGCGGAACTACTTGCAAATCGACAAGGAGGGTCTGGCAATCGTGAAGGGAGTAAAAAAATTCCATGATTTCTTGTACGGGCGGCCCTTCACCGTGGTGACTGACCACAAGCCTTTGCTTGGTTTGTTTGCCCCCGAAAAGCAGACCCCCCAAGTGCTGTCTCCTCGCGTCCTCAGGTGGTCAATTTTCCTTGCCAGCTACCAGTATACACTGATTCACCGCCCTGGGAAGGCGATGGGCCATGCGGACGCCCTCAGCAGGCTACCACTACCGGAAACAGGCCCCGACCCAGCACCTGCACAAGAGGTTATGAGCCTGGAGCTGCTTCCCGACCGCCCCATTCAGGCACAAGAAGTTGCACACCATTCCAAGAAAGATAGGGTCATCTCCCGGGTCCTGGACTGGGTGTGGAGGGGATGGCCCAGCAGCAGCCCCGGGCCAGAATTCGCCGGCTACACAACCCGCAAACATGAACTGTCGGCCCACAAGGGGTGCGTGTTATGGGGAAGCAGGGTCGTTGTTCCCCAGCCCCTCCGCAAAAGGGTCCTCACAGCCCTACACGAGACACACCCAGGGGTAGTAAGAATGAAGGCCCTTGCCAGGAGTTATGTGTGGTGGCCGGGGATCGACGGAGAGATAGAGGCCTGGATCAAACACTGCCAGGCCTGCCAAGAATCCCGCGCAGATCCCCCAAGGGCCCCAGTCCAGTCCTGGGAGTCCGCCCGAGCACCATGGTCACGCCTGCATGTGGACTTCGCTGGCCCCTTTCAGGGGAAAACATTCTTCATAGTGGTGGACTCCTACACCAAATGGCTGGAAGTCGCACTGGTACCGTCCACTTCTACGTCCACAGCCATCCGGGTACTATGCAGGCTGTTTGCAACCCACAGGCTCCCTGACACTCTCGTCTCAGACAACGGGACTGCATTTACGTCAGGAGAATTCCAAACCTTCACAGTGCAGAACGCCATCCGCCACATCCGTTTGGTGCCATTCCACCCTGCCACCAATGGCCAAGCAGAACGCATGGTGCGGACCACCAAGGACACCCTTCACCGCATGACGCAAGGGGATTGGGAGTACCGCCTTGCCACATTCCTTCTAGCACAGCACAGCACCCCCAGCTCAACGACTGGCCGGAGCCCCGCTGAACTACTAATGGGTCGGCGCCTTGCAATCAGATTGGACCGCCTTCACCCCGATAGAGCTCAGGATGAGGTAGTGGTGGGGGAAGGCAGGAACCCCCAGACCTTCGAGGCCCAGGACCCAGTGTACGCAAAGAATTTTGGGGCAGGCCCTGCATGGGTACCCGCCACAGTCACCAGGGTCACTGGTCCCGTGTCGTATGAGGTGCTAACAGATGGGGGGCAATGCTGGCGCCGCCACTGCGACCAGATACGGCGACAATTCCCGGGAGAAAACCAGGAGGAGGAGGACAGGTCAGAGGAGTCCCAAGGGAACAGTGGGGCAGTGAGGCCCGTAGAGCAGCAGGGGCAAGCAGGAGAGGCAGAATCAGTAAATACAGAGAGGACCCGTGAGGCCGAAAGGACACTGGAACCAGAACCACGACTGAGCGAGCTGGTTGCGCCAGACCAAACAGCCCCATCACAGCCAGCATCCTTGGAAGACAAGCCAGAACCTGAACCCCGGACCAGGGAACACCCCAGGCTACAACGCACATGTAGGCCGCTGGCGTACCTTGAGGACTATGAATGCGACCTCCTGGGCAGGACTGGAACTTAGAGGGGAGGGGTGTTATGTACTGAGTTGAATAGGATCCAAACTGCAGCAGTCTGATTGGTCCTAGAACAATAGGATCCAAAAGGCAGCAGTCTGATTGGTCCTAGAACAATAGGATTCAGAATGCAGCAGTCTGATTGGTCCTAGAACAATGCAGCAGTATGATTGGTTGGCAGGAACCACCCAATCATGCTCCAGATAGAAGTGAATCCACAACCTGATTGGCTTACAGTAGAATTCCGGAATTAGCCAATCATGTGCAGCCCATTGTGTAAATAATGTATATAAAGCAGATGCTTGGAGGGGACATTCATTCATTCCTCCTCACCACTATGAGCTGAATAAACAGCATGAAATCACTTTGCGACTCTGAGTATATTTCAATGGGGAACACTCACAAATGCCTGTCAAAACTCTTGTTCAAGAGTGGTGTCCATGATAGATAACTTCCACGTTGCTAGTTTTTGTGTCAGGAATGCTCAATGATGTCCAGTTTCTCTTACAAAACTCTCTGCCTCCAAATCCTTTCTAGCCACCTTGCTATCCATATTAAGCAGCTTCCCCACAGTTCAATGCCCCCTCTGCTCATGGTTTGTTTTCTCTCCCTCGTAGGCTGCTTTAAACATGCTCACCAAATGCCAGTCACTCACGTATCCAGCTTATGGGATTCTGTGTGTTTGCATCCATCCTGGCTGGGTAAAAACTCAAGGCATGCAAGTAAGTGCTCACGGCTTTTGGTAATCATGGAAAAGGTGGGCAGCCCTATAGGATGATATTTCTTTTAACAAATTGCTTGACATTTTTAGTTGGATGGTGGTGCCTGAGCAGCTCCAGTGCCCCATCCTTCACTGCTTAGAGGTATTTAAAGCACAAAAAAAGGCAATGAAGGCAGCATCTATGAGTTGGTGCTTCTAATAATATCCAAAATTGCTCCTGGAAAAGCAAGCATAGTCCTCTGAGGCCTTGCAGTGAACTGCTATCCTTTGGCATGCATGACCACTTGGTTGTCTTTCATAAAGCAATGTTTAATGTGCAGACTGAAATCTTATAACCAAGACATCTAACATCATCTAGGCCTTCTGCTGTTTGATGCTCAAGAACGACTTAAGAAATCCTTCACTTACAATATTTTTCTTCACAGGAGGCGGACCTGACTGTAGAAGAGAGTACACGAGGAATAATTCATGTTCTCTCCACACTTTCTGAGGTGGATAACGGTACCTTTGTGGACTGGGAAGGACGCAGAGTGCCCTGGTGAGGGATTTGTTTCACGATGCCAGGGGGTTTACCACTCTAGGATTCTGCCTAGGGAGCATCCAATAAACCACCTGGGATTCCAGGAAAAATCTTTTTGACTCTTTTCTTCCTTCAGAAGCTTCCATTGAAGATTAGTTGTCATGCAGAATTGTTTTTAAGGACTAGCCATGGATTGAAAGATCTTTCAGCCTGAAGGTCACATTCCCTCATGAGCCCCCTTATGGGGGCTGGATGCCAATGCCAGTTGGGTGTGGGTGGCACTGGTGAGACAAAGCCAAAAGTGGGCACGGCAAGGTTGTGAATATTACCTTTCCATGCAACAGGATGGAGGGCCACAGATTCCCCATCTCTGGTACAGAAGGCTACATACAAAAGCCAGATATATTTAGTACGTGCAACTCACTGTCGTAGGAGCAGGGGGTTGGTTTGGATTATGTGTTTAAGTCCCCTCCAAAGCCTGTGGTTCTTTATCTGGATGATGGGAGTCTGTAGTAGGAGCTGAAGTGTCTGAACCAGTTTCTTTGTAAAAGGTCAAGCTGATCCTGCTCAGCATCCTTTTATATGCCTAAAGACTTGAGCAAGTATGGGCGTGTTGTCATAGAAAAAGGAGCTAGTACTGTCTCTACAAGGAAGAGTAGCCAGATCTCACACACGTGGCTAGATTCATCATCCTGGAGGCAAGAGAACAGTAGGTCAGAGGCTGGCCTTTGTCTTGTCTGCAGCTGGAAAGACACAGAGGCTTGACTTCCTCTCAGAGCTGAAACCAAACCTTCGGGGGATCTCCCTAGGGACCTGATGGAGGAGCAAGAACTGATGTAGCAGTGATGCTGTGAGCCCTTCATCTTGTGCTCTGGTTGTGTTTATTGTGCATACCCTCTAACATTTATCTGATGAAAATAGAGACGTCCTATTCCATACTACTACTACTACTTAGTTATACCCTGCCCATCTGACCTGGTTGCTCCAGCCACTCTGGGCGGCTTCCAACATATATAAAGACATGATAAAACATTAAACATTAAAAAAATACTTCCCTACACAGGGCTGTCTTCAGTTGTCTTCTAAAGGTTGTACAGTGGTACCTTGGGTTACATACGCTTCAGGTTACAGACTCCGCTAACCCAGAAATAGTACCTCAGGTTAAGAACTTTGCTTCAGGATGAGAACAGAAAACATGCTCCGGCGGCACAGCAACAGCGGGAGGCCCCATTAGCTAAAGTGGTGCTTTAGGTTAAGAACAGTTTCAGGTTAAGAACGGACCTCCAGAACAAATTAAGTTCTTAACCCAAGGTACCACTGTACTGTATAGTTACTTATCTCCTTGGCTCGGGGGTCACATAACTCCATACCCTCCCAGCATTTCTCTGATGTTTCTAGAAGAAAGCGTAGCCAGATCTCACACACGTGGCTAGACACCACATCATCCTAGAGGCAAGAGAACAGTAGGTCAGAGGCTAGCCTTTGTCAAGTATGCAGCTGAGAAGACACAGAGGTTTGACTTGATCACGGTGGGATGAAACCAAACCTTTGGGGGATCTCCCTGGAAGTCTAATGGAGGAGCAAATTCTGATGTAGTAGTGATGCTATGAGCTTTTCATCTTGTGCTCTGGTTGTGTGTGTGGGTAAATAAAACCATATATCAAAAAGACACCAGTCTTCAAAAATACTCATTCCAAGGAAACCAGACCAGAGGGAAGCACTGGCTGCCTTAAGTCTCTCACTAGCCTTAGATTGGGGTGAATGTCCAGGCAGGGGAGAGCTATCACCACTCTTCAAGAACACATTGCAGCCAGGAGAAAGCACTTGAGGCTGTGCAGCAGAGTCAGAGAAGGATGTGGAGGGCCACATTTGGTACTCAGAATTCAGGTTGCTCACCTCTGCCATAGGTGATAAGGAATTGCATACATGCGAAGGAAGCCCCCCTCTTTCACATACAGCATAAAAACACAACAGGCTTTCCGCCCCTCTTTAGCCAGTCCCCTCAGGTTAGTATAAAAAAGAAAAAAATGCATTCTGGTAACTTTTGTAAGCTTGTTGACAAGGTTGAAATAATACATTCCCTAGCAGCATGATATGCTTATTTTATTGCATTTCTATTACACCCTTTCATTAATGAACTTAGGATATGTCATCATTTACTCCAGCACCCCTGTTGTTGTTGTTGTTTTAAAAATCTTCACAACAGCCCTGCAAAGTAGAATAGCCTGGAACAACTCCAGCACATAGCTTCCTCGAGCACTTGCCAGAAGTCCAGCACTCCAGCAAGGCCCACTATAGACACCTGTCTTAGGTCCCTCCACCCCACACTGTGCAAGCCACCATTTACATTTTCTAATCTGTTTCTGACATAGCATCACTATGCAGTAATGCTGGCAATTGCGGAGGCAGCTACACCCAGGCACTGCTTTCCCTGCCCGCTTCCACCAACCACTTTATTTGTTGCATTTATTTATTTGTTGAATTTATAGCCCACCTTTTCCTCCAAGGTCCCCACCCTCGTTGAATCCCTACCACGACCTTGCCGAGGTTGGTTAAGCTGAAAGGCAGCGACTGGCCCAAGGCCACCCGGCGAGCTTCGTGGCCGAGTGGGGATTCGAACGCCTGTTCTGCAGGACCGCGTTCAAGCCAAGTGAAAGAATCGGCACTGCGCCTTTAAGAGGGAGCCGGCAACGTCGCCGCCCCCGCCTCCTCCCCGGCCCCTCGCGCTTGCGCAAGAAGGAAAAGCCAGATAGGTGGGAGGGGGAGAGAAATGTGACCTAGGCGGCCGGTACCTCGGGCAGTGCGCGAGAAGCCGTGCGCGCGCGCGCGAGCACTTGTAGCACGCAAGAGAGAGAGCGAGAGAGACCAAGAGGCGCTGCGGCCCTCAGGTGAGGTGAGGTGAAGGGGGGCGGTGGACGTAGATGTTCCTTACTCCTCCCTCCCTCCCTCCGTCATCATCATCATCACCACCTTCCTCCATGGGAAAGCGGGAGCGTCTGGAATCTGACTCTGAGGCGAAAATGAACGCGGGGTGTGTGTGTGATCGTGAAAGGCGTGTAGAGGAGGGAAGGAAGGGCGGGGCAGAAGCCGCGCTATTCAAGGCGGGGGGCAAGTGGGGTAGGTGAGGTCCCTGCACGAGGGAGAAGGGCTTCTTGTTGGCGCGCGCGCGCACACACACACGCGTGTTCCTTTATGCTAGGTGACAGACGACCTTGCGGACCCGTGTTGGTCTGCAGCCCAAGCAACAGTGAGTCTATTGGCGCCTTAAAAAGTCTTAAGAGGTTTATTGTGGGCTTCGTCCGATGCGTGAAGGATCAGGCGTGTATCGGGGCGGGGAACTCGAGGCCCTCTGAACCAGGCAGACAGTATATACAGTATGTATGAATGTGGGTGAGTGAATAAATCAAGTATCTCTATTTTTTATCATTGAAAGGCGGGTCCTGTGGCACCTTAAAGGACCCCATATTTGTCCGTCAGAATCTACTTTGTAAAAGATGCTTGAAGAGTGTGTGGCGAGGAGGGTGTTTTTAAAAAAATATAGGTTCGGAGAAGTAAACATTGGGGCCCAAAGGCAAAGAAATGTAAGAGATATAGCCTGTAACATTTCTATACAAAGCTCAGATGTATGCAGCAGCCATTCATGACAGCAGTAAATGGCAATTGTGTGGGAGGATGTGTATTGTGAAAGGAAAGGGCAGATATAAAGTGTGGAGGAAGTGAAGTGGGATATATGTGGAGGACAAGCAGAGTGGGAAAGTTTTAATCATATTGTTCATGAATTCTCTGTTAAAGCATCACAGGCAATGTACAATAAAGGACTATGTAATTATTGGAGTTCAGAACCTTAATTGGTAGTAGCTGCTTTCCATGCTTGTCACAGGTTTTGAAGAGAAGCACTTTCCATTTTTTAAAAAAGTACAACACGTAAATAGAATGGGTTTGACTAGGCAGAAGCTGAAAGAACTGGCCATAAGAATAGGACTACAAGCCATGAGGGTCAGCCGCATCGGAGTATGTGTGTAAAATATGTGAGGGTATGGTAGGAATGGGGACAGTGTTAGAAACTGGCATATATAAGCTAGGCACCAAATGGCTCCTTAAACCAAGGTTACAGTTGCCAAAACAGAATGTCTAGTCTTATTTTTCAAACGATGGACTGACTTGTGACTGATTATCAGTTAAATATCTGACTAGTTCAGATGACAACCTTGAGCTAGGTTAAGAACTTTGGGAGCTTAAAGAAGAAAATTAATTTTGCCAAAGTCACAGGAGATCCTGAAAGAAATAAAGTTGCTTCAGGTACAATACATGGAATTGATGAACCAGGAAATAGAATGGAAAATTAAACAAATGAGACAGAAGACATTTGAATCAGCAAACAAATGTGGGAAACTACTAGCATGGCAGCTGAAAAAAAGACAAAAATTAAATATAATTACAAATCTGGAAGTGGAAGGAAAAGATATACATAACCCAATTGAGATTAGAAACTGCTTCCAGAAGTATTTTAAACAATTATATGCACAAGGGCCACAGAACGAAATGGACATAGATCGATTCTTGAAGATAAATGGATTACAAAAAATTTCACAAGAAAGTAAACTTATGTTGAACTGTAAAATATCTGACCAGGAGATAGAAGGTGCCATCCAAAATATGCAAGTAGGCAAATCTCCAGGACCGGATGGGTTGTCTTCCTGCTACTATAGACTTTTGAAAGAGTGGTTATTGCAACCTTTGAAGGAAGTGTGCAATGAAATTTTGGAGGGGAAAAGGGCACCAGAATCGTGGAAAGAGGCTTACATTACACTAATACCAAAAACAGAGACTGAAAAGACTCAACTTAGGAACTACCGTCTCATATCCTTATTAAATGTGGATTACAAAATCTTTGCTGACATTTTAGCTAAGAGATTGAAAAAGGTACTGATTGAGGAGATTCATAAGGACCAAGCGGGCTTTCTTCCGGGTAGACATCTTTCTGATAATCTAAGGAATATAACTGACATTTTGGAAAAGTTAGAAGTGAACATAAATACTAAGGCAGTTTTGATATTTGTGGACGCGGAGAAAGCCTTTGACAACATTTCTTGGAGCTTTATGAAAAAGAACCTACAGGGTATGGGGGTAGGCCATGGTTTTGAGAATGGTATTGGTGCAATATATTCAGAACAAACGGCCAAACTAATTGTAAATAATGTGATTACAGAACAGTTCAAGATAGAAAAAGGGACACGACAGGGATGCCCAATTTCCCCTCTGCTCTTTATATCGGTCCTGGAGGTTCTGCTGAATATGATTAGAAGGGACCGGATGGTTAAAGGGATACAGGTCGGAGCAAAACAATATAAACTGAGAGCTTTTTGCAGATGATTTGGTACTTACATTACAGGAGCCAGAATCTAGTACTAAAAGAGTCTTAGATTTAATTCAAGAATTTGGTCAGGTTGCTGGGTTTAAATTGAATAAGTTAAAAACTAAGGTTCTTGAGAAAAACTTAACACCGATCGAGAGAGAGAAGTTTCAGAATGAAACAGGTCTGACTGTGGTTAAGAAAGTGAAATATTTGGGGATTAATATGACAGCTAAAAATGGGAATTTGTTTAAAGATAACTATGAAAAATGTTGGGCTGAGGTGAAAAAAGATTTAGAAATCTGGTCGAATCTGAAGCTTTCCTTGTTGGGTTGAATTGCAGCTATAAAGATGAATGTATTGCCCAGAATGTTGTTTTTGTTTCAAACTTTGCAAATATTGGACAAAATGGACTGTTTCAAGAAGTGGCAGAAAGACATTTCTAAATTTGTCTGGCAGGGCAAGAAGCCTAGAATAAAATTTAAGATATTAACTGATATAAAGGAAAGAGGTGGATTTGCCCTGCCAGACTTTAAACTCTATTATGAATCAGCAGCATTCTGCTGGTTGAAAGACTGGCTGCTTCTTGAGAACACAGACATTTTGGACTTAGAAGGTTTTAACAATGTTTTTGGTTGGCATGCATATTTGTGGTACGACAAGGTTAAAGCACATAAAGCTTTCAAAAACCATATTGTCAGGAGAGCATTGTTTAAGGTTTGGACTAGATATAAGGATCTTTTGGAAAATAAAACTCCAAGGTGGTTATCACCAATGGAGGCTAAGGCTCAGAGAAAACTTAATATGGAGGCCAAATGGCCAAAATACTGGGAAATTTTGGAACCAGATGGGGACAGACTGAAATTGCAGAGTTTTGAGAAACTGAAAGATAAAGTACGAGATTGGCTTCATTATTATCAGATAATGGAGGTTTACAATTTGGATAAGAAAGTTGGTTTCCAGGTGGAAAAATCTAAATTGGAAACAGAACTGCTAGAATCCAAAACTAAAACTTTGTCAAAAATGTATAACTTGCTGCTGAAATGGAACACTCAGGATGAGACGGTCAAATCTGTAATGATTAAGTGGGCACAAGACGTTGGTCATAATATTATGTTTGCTGACTGGGAACAGTTATGGACCACCGGGATTAAATTTACGGCATGTAATGCCTTAAGAGAAAATATTATGAAAATGATATATAGGTGGTACATGACCCCAGTCAAGCTTGCAAAAATCTACCATCTGCCCGATAACAAATGTTGGAAATGTAAGGAAAATGAAGGTACATTCTTTCACCTTTGGTGGACGTGCCCTAGGATTAAGGCTTTCTGGGAAATGATATATAATGAATTGAAAAAGGTATTTAAATATACCTTCGTGAAGAAACCAGAGGCCTTTCTCTTGGGCATGGTTGGCCAATTGGTGCCAAAGAAGGATAGAATTTTCTTCATGTACGCTACAACAGCAGCAAGAATACTCATTGCAAAATATTGGAAGACGCAAGATCTACCCACTCTGGAAGAATGGCAGATGAAACTGATTGACTGTATGGGATTGGCAGAAATGACGAGCAGAATCCCTGACCAGGGAGAAGAGTCGGTAGAGTTGGAAAAAATTTAAGGACTATTTACAGAAATATTGTAAAATTAAGGAATGTTGATGGTGTTGGATTGAAATTGAGTGGTTTCTAGCTGTAAGGTTATAAATGAATATAGATGGGAAAAAAGGGTTTGAAAAATAAGGTATTAATATAAGCTGTAATGCTTTAAGTGAAGGATTTGCTGAACAAATAATTTTAATTGGAATACGAGGAGGAGAAGTATGGGGAGGTCTGAGAAATTTGTTATGGAAAAGTACGTTTTATGAACTATATGCCTTTTTTAATGTTTTTGTTTGTTCTGTTTTTGTTTGTTTGTTTAACAAATTGGAAAATTTAATAAAATATTTATTTAAAAAAAAAGAAGAAAATTAATTTTATCCAGGGACAGTCCACATATATATTGGTCTATTCCTACCTCTTTTTCTTAATGGTGACATGGACCATTCATAATGTATGAATGCTCTTCACAACTGTGAGCAGGGCTGTCGGGTGGGGTAAGTGAAGACAGGCTACAACAATTAACTATAACGTTGTTGACTGCTCCTGCTCAGGCTGCAAAGAAAAAGCAATTTAGTTCCTGAAATTGATTATGACTGTGCAGATAAAATATAACTCAGACAATTCTACAAGATGTAGTATTAGTGCATGACAACAGTCAAAATCCAGTGATCCCCAGGCCTCAACAAGCACTGCTTGCTTGCTGTATGTTCTGGATATGTTTGACTGTCTGCTTGTAGGGCTGTCATATAAATAATGTGCACAATGTTTAACAGCTTTCTTGCCAGGCAGGTTGGTAAGATTTGTGATAGGATTTATGATTGTCCAGTCTTGCTCATAATTGTGGAGCTCTGTCTTGCATCTAATATATATGGTTATTACTTTTAATATAGCTCTTATTTATATAATCCCTCAAGGAAAATTCTTACCAAAGATTTCAAGATGATGTAAGAGCCAAAGGCCACAGCAACATGTATGGAAGGATATACCTCAAAGGCATATGAAGGCCATAAAATATATTATTCAAATGATAAAAATGAAGTGAGAATTTTGCATAGCATACTCTATTGCTGCTTATATTGTCAAAAAATATACTTTCAGTATCCACTTTTTTTCCTTTAAAGATATAATATCAAGTGATATTAGAAAACCTGAAAATGTCCTCTTTCTTAACATTTAATAGCTTGATCCTTTGGTAATTTCCAGTGCTGCTTCAGCTTGTGTGTTATATTTAAGCACCACCATTTCAGTGTTTTTTTGTATTTGAAGGAGTGACTTACTAGGGTAGAGGTAAATTACTAGAAAGTTTCAAACTAGAAAAACACATACTTGGATTTCCTCTGAAGGATACAATAGATATTTTAGTAAGACACAGTATATGTGAAGAATTAAAATATAAAGATGTAGTCTTAAAATGAACAGCTTCAAACAAATTTGATGTTGAATAACCAGCCTTGAACTGCACTTGTATTAGTGTTGACTACAAATAGCCACAGATTTATGCAGAACGTATAAATGGTTCCTTTTGCTTACACTTTATTTTATTCTGTTTTAGGAATTATGTATGAAACAGGATGCCAAGAAGCTTTGTTTTTATGCCTTAGTCTTGCCCTTGGGAACTGAATTGGAAAAATAATACAAAATGAAAATGCTTCCTGGTGTTGGGGTATTTGGGACTGGGAGCTCAGCTCGGGTGCTAGTGCCTCTGCTGAGAGCTGAAGGTTTTTCCATCAAGGCACTATGGGGGAAGACTGAAGAAGAAGCAAAGCAACTAGCTGAGGAAATGAATATTTCCTTCTACACAAGTCGGACAGATGATGTCTTGCTGCACCAGGATGTGGATCTGGTTTGCATCAACATCCCTCCACCACTCACACGACAAATTGCTGTGAAAGCTTTAGGTACCGTGCTGTTGATTATCTGAAACAAGTTGTGGTTATTTAAAATTCATCTCCCCTTTAATTGATTCCCACTTGTGTTCTCAGGCTGTTGCTGATTACTAATATTATAAAAATGAATGCTTCATTTTGGCACAGTATGTTTGTATCGTATCGTTGTCTCATGTTACATAAATTGGAGTGATACTTGACTTTCAGCCATCTGTGATATTACTACCACTTCTTCTACTTATCCCAAAAACATGTTTGTGTTTCATTCTTTTGCATTAGCTGATGGAAGGAGTGAACTCTTTTTGTTACTGTAAGGAAATTTTTAGTATTTGCTAACTTGACTTTGCTATTGCATATTAAACTAGGAGCATTGTAAAGGCAATTACAGCTAGATGCTCATTGGAAGAGCATATACCATGATTACTTGACTTTTTCTTTTTATAAGTATCAAGGTCTGTATGTTTCAGAAACATAGTAAACAGGAAGTAGAAAGGTAAAAGTATCCCTTGCCTAAGTTTCCCATTCCTCAAGTACAGTTCACACAGGATGGCAGATCTCCAAAACAAAAAATGTTTTTCTGCAGATTAGAGAGGGAATCTTACTGTGGTTAAACTAAATATCCACATTTCCACAGTCCCTCAGGGATTGAGTAAAATGCACCAACATGTTTCTTCAGCTTCACTGGCCACTGGGTGTCTGCAAATACCATATCTTGGTACTTAATCCTTGGTGGTGGGGAGCATCTCTCTAGAGCACTGATTGCCAACCTGGTACCCACCATTTGTTTTGCACTGCAGCTCCTATCTTCTTCAAACCAGTATGGTTTTACTGGTTGGGACTGATGGGAGCTTTAGTTTAAAACAGCTGGACATGGGCACCAGGTTGAAGAAACCTGATTGAATGCTTACTTTTGTAGAATATCTAGTGCCTCCCCAGCCTGGTCCCCTTCAGCTGTTTTGGACCACAACTGCCAATTCACGGCAGCACTGGCTGGGGCTGAAGGGACTTGTAGTCCCAAAACAGCTAGAGAGATGGGGTTTCTGCATTAGATGGTTGCACACATGGCTGCTAGTCACCCTTCCTTTTTCTGTACTTTATTAACTGAACAAGGATGACACTGTACAGACAGATAAGAATCCTCTATTTGCTTGAGACTGCCTAGCAAAATCTGAACTAAAATTTGTCTCCTTTATTCACAGGTATTGGAAAGAATGTCATCTGTGAGAAAGCTGTGGATGCTTTCAGAATGGTCACAGCTGCCAGATACTACCCCAAGCTCATGAGCATTGTAGGCAATGTCCTGCGTTTTCTACCAGCATTCATCAAGATGAAGCAGTTAATAGAAGAGCACTATGTGGGCAATGTTCTGGTCTGTGACGTGCGAGTGTACTGGGGAAGCCTTCTCAGCCACAAGTACAACTGGATCTGTGATGAACTGATGGGTGGGGGTGGCCTCCACACAATGGGGACTTACATTATAGACCTCCTCACTCACCTGACAAGTCAAAAGGCAGAGAAGGTTCATGGGTTACTGAAAACCTTTGTGAAGCAGAACTCTGCCATCAGTGGCATCCGCCATGTCACAAGTGATGATTTTTGCTTTTTCCAAATGCTGATGTCAGGAGGTATCTGTAGCACTGTGACTCTGAACTTCAACATGCCTGGGTCATTTGTTCATGAGGTCATGATTGTAGGGTCAGCAGGGCGCCTTATAGCACGGGGGACAGATTTGTATGGCCAGAAGAACACTGCTCCCCAGGAAGAGCTCCTGTTTGCAGACTCTTTGAATGTCCATGCAGGCCTTTCAGAAAAAGGATTCAAAGACATACCCCTTCTGTACCTCAAAGGGATGGTGTACCTGGTGCAAGCTCTGCGTCAGTCCTTCCAAGACCAGGAAGACCAGCGAACCTGGGATCCCAAGCCAGTTGCAATGGCGGCTTCTTTTGAAGATGGTCTCTATATGCAAAGTGTAGTAGATGCTATTAAAAAATCCAGCCGGTCTGGGGATTGGGAATCTGTGGAAGTAATGACTGAGGAGCCAGATGCCAATCAAAACCTCTGTGAGGCATTACAGAGAAATAACCTATAATAGAAATATTCCTAATGAGCAGAATATTGAATATGTGCAGAAAACTTTAACATGGATACATTTGTTTCATATTCAGGGGGTGGGAGGAGGTATAATGGGGAATTATAATTGCGGGCAAAACCTCAAAGGAAATCCTTTTGGTTTTTAAACTCATTTAAGAGCATTTTAAATGTTGCAGATTTGTGTCACTGTTTTTTTAAAGCTAAACCTTTTGAACTTTGTATTGTTAGGAAAACTTGAATTGCCCTTTGCACTTAGAAGTAGCTAAAACGAAAAGGTGGGATTTCTACCGTTGGGGACAAGTCTGTCTCCCTTCTGTGCACAGCTCATGTATTTTTGCAGTTTGAATGTAGCACTAGAGATGGTTGTTGAAGAACAGGAAGACAAGTTACCTTTTAGGATTCTTCTTGATGTGGTAAAAGTGAGGCAAATACAGAAGTACGGTCCTTAAAGAGAACAATTTGTAGTCTCTATAGCTCAGTATCAAACTAGGTGGTGGACATGTATTTTCCTGTATCCTCCCTGTTCACACAAAACCCCACCCCTGTTTTGTTGTAACAGTAAAAAAAAGTGTTCAGGAAAAGGCCACTGAACTCTCCCATGCCTTCCCTTCCTCCAATCATTTGTTCCAGCCATTTTGGTCTGTCCCTGGCTCTGATTCCAAAAGTGGGCTGGAAATGGAAAAAGTTGTTGGAGTAGTGGACTGAGAGGAAGAAAGTGTGCAAGGGGGGAGGATTGAGCATCCTCCTTCCTGCATTCCTTCTGTTATATTTTCATCCTATAGACTTCCTGCTTTACATATGAGCAGGGTTGACACACGAATGACAACCACATCCATCTAGTCTGTGCCTCGGTACCGAATACTTCCAATTTAGTCTCTGTCTTTAAGACTAGCTGTTCTAGAAGTCAGTTGAGTGCTGTGTGGCATTCACCTGCTGTTTGCACGTGCTGGTGCTCCTTTCCCATAGCAGAGACTGAAGGCCTCTTGCACTTCTTTTCCTGCATTCTCTCTTGCCCTGCTCAGTGCTGCCAAATGCCGCCAATGATTGCTTGGTAGCACAGAAGCCAAATCTAAGTCAGTGATTGTTGTTTAATGAAGCAGGTGTTTCATCTGTCAAGGGATATGAAGTTGATAAGAAAAGGAATATTCAACTGCTGTTTTCAGCTGCATGCTGACAGGGGTAGTTGATTTAATCGAACACCGGACAATGTTCCCTATCCCTTGTCCTGACTTGTATCCTGTGGGAGCTGTGGTGCTTCTTGCATAGCAGATCATAGTGCACAACTACCAGATCTCAGAGCTGCTCTTCACTAGGCTGACACTGAGAAGCAGTAGCTAATTTTTGTATAAATAATACTGTTTACTTGAATGTTTTTATTGTTTTCCTACTTCGTTTTCCTACTAGGTTTTAATCCTGTACGTTAATATAAAGCATTAATAAGCAACCTTTCTTGTGTTTTTGTAAATGGTAACATTATGGAAGAAAAACTAAAAATAGATAAAATCAAGAACTAGATCAGCTGTTTTTCTCTTCCCTGTGGAAAACACCCTATTTTTCTATTCTGAGTTTTTAAAATTATTTTTAACCCAAACCGCTGTATCCTTAATTCTAGTTGCAGATGTTGGTTTTATACAACTGGACTAACAAAAGACAGTGTGGACAGTGTTTTGTACTGGAAAAGTCCAAATTCTAGAGTAAGGGAACCTCCCAACTTTCTGTTTACAATATGTGGAATTTGAGAATTTAAATGCTTTGTCAAGACCTGTGAAGATAAGGAGGTCCACACTAGATAAGCAATTGGAAATCTTTGATTGGGTTTTTATGCAAACATGAGCAGATAGAAAAATAATTTAATGAAGGCTCTTTCTTTGATTACATATGTGAATTCTCTACTCGCCGCTTCCCATTTTGTAAGTCTTTCATTTTCTGGTGGTGGTGGTTGTTACTGTTATTGTTATTGTTATTGGGGGAGGTGAGGTTATGTGCTCTTCCTTTTCCTTTGATGGAATGCAAATATAGCCAGTTTAAAGAGGGGAAGAGGCACAAATGTCCAATTATTAGTCTCTTTCACCACCTTCCAGCACAGATGAGATATATTGTTGCCAGACTGAGTATATTTGTAAAGGATAAAATGGAGGTAGGGTATACCACCATTGTTGTTGTTTTAGAGGCAAGTGAGGAGACAATGCAAACACTTGACACCTTAATATAATCAACATTTGGGGAAATACAATTGGTAGCATAAAGGAGCATCTAGCAAAATGACTGTCTCAGGCCTTGTCTCTTGGAGGAGTAGCTAAGCATTCTGTTAGATGTTGCTACTTGTGCTGTGGCGACAGTGGTGGGACTAGGTGAGCGGCACAGACGCTGAGCATCTTATCAATGTCCACCTGAGTAGACTTGTCTACTTCAGCCTTTGCTGCAGCTCCTGAAGTGGCACTTGTCGGAATTCTCAGCTCTTTTCCTTTGTCTTCTGCAACAAAAAAATAGTCAATATGAACAATTGTCCTGTCCCATGAGCAGGTATGCAGAAGCAGTGTGATAGCGGACCAGTGGCTTTCTGAGCCCACAATGGAAGCTCTTGGAATTCTTTGACTAAAAATAAACAGGGGCACTACATGAAATAGCAGGTTCATCTGTCTTATTGGTCTCTCACAGCTCAAGTTCAGCTGAACCCATTGTTCTACTCCAACCCTTGTTGTGGTATTGGATTTGTGAAGAAGGAGCATGTGAAGCTCCCTTTTTTGTTCCCAACCTGTTACCTTTGAGTGGAGTTATTCTTGGTTCCAATGGGCCTGTCTTATTCTCTAGAGCAGAATGCACTTCCAGCGGAGGCAGGTCACACTGTTTGTCTGAGGGGCTGTTCATCTCTGGGTTATCATAGTTGATATATTGGTATAAGGGACGTAGACGCTGTGACTTTCCTACAAATAATGACAGTGAATGCTGGAAGACAGATGGCTTCTAAGGCAAAGGCTGTTGGTGAGATGAGAATGATACACACACACACACACACACACACACACACACACGTGTACGTTCTACCTAAACCTCAGCCCATTCTTTTCTTGCAGATGATGGTCTGCCCCTCTACACCTTGCTTCTATCTGCAGCTACCCCAGCAAACAGCCAGGCTTCTTGGTTCACATCATTGATGGAGCAGTAAGAACTTGTGAGGGTTCTTTTTCTGCCCCTTGAGAATGAACTGATGTCTTCCTAAATATAGCACAAGGACTTGGGAAGCAGAATTTTTATTCCCCTTATATTGAAATGTAGTTGAAGAAGTTATTACGAGTTCAAGCAGACACACAGCTGCCTGTTTTTGGTGCCTGTTTGTGCACTTTTCAAGAAGTGCTGGGAATTAGGGATGGTTTGGGATCATGGGGCTAAAGTTAGAAGTAATATCCATCCTGCTTGGAGGCCAGCTCAGAAGGATTTCCTGGTGTTTTGAAAAGCTGCAGCTAACTGTCCCCTTTTTCTATGTAAGATACATATATAGCTTTTAAGGGACTGCTACTTCTTCAACTCTAAGCCCACCAGCCTGTGCTGGTGATTGCCAGTATTAGCTGTGGGAAATATGATCATTCTGTACAAGCCAGTCATTCTTACTGTAGATATCACTAAGTTGAAACTAGTATCTCAGATGCATCAGGTCTCTCTCTTCCCCCACCAGGAATCATGCCCTGATACTGAAAAATCCTAGCTTGTAACTTCCCATTTCTTTGCACTCACTCTCTACACCTGTAGGCTCTGGAAGCAATGTGCCTGCTGTGCTAGCAGCTGGGACCACAGTGATATCCAGTGTGCTTTTCCTTTTCTTGGATTTCTTGGACTGTTTGGGCACAAGAGAACCTTCCGTTTTGGGGCCCTCTGTCTCCTCCACCCTTGGAGGGAGCTTCTTGAAATCGGCATGTTGGAAAACAAGCATTTCAGAATCGGTTCTGTGGGGGAGAAACAAGATGCAAGACGGCTGAGGAGTCAAAGGGAAAGGGGTCTGGTTCCAGTGAATGTCCCACAATCCAGTACAGGCCTTGGGCTCCATTTGCTGGAACAGGAGTGGGAAACTTTGGCTCCACAGACCAACTTTGGCAGGTAGATGGGACAGCCATCATAATGTCAGGGAAAGGCCAAGAAGGATCAGAGGGGCATGGAAGGGATGGTGTGGTGCTGCTGTTGCCACCAGCATCTTCACCCTGAACTAGCTGCCTCCCTTGCAATGCCAGGCTGCATTATCACTGGGCAGTGTTGGGAATGTTCCCAACTGTTCACTGGGCAGCATTGGGAACATAGATGGGAGGGAGGTATTTATGAAGCTGCCTTATAGTGGCCATTGCTCCATCTTGCCCAGTGCCAGGTATCCAGCACAATTGCGCAGAGGTTTCTTTCAGTTCTGCTTTCTGACATCCTTAAACATTTAACTTTAGTTCCTTCTCCCATGTGCTCTGCTTCTTTGCCGTGGGAAATATATGGAAATCCATCGTGACCTACTTCACCATTCTTGCTTTAAAGCCATAGGTTGCTAGCCAGGCCTGGAGCACAGGAACGGATTTCAGATGCCTGAGTTCTGTAAACAGCTCTTGGTGCCTCTGGATCTCTTCCTCAAACAACTTGGCATGGAGAAGAATCCCTTTCCCATCTTCATGCCACTGTGGGAAGATGCACATACTCAGTAGAGAAGGCCAATGGCAAGAACAAAACCCTGGTTTCATGATCCCTCCAGAGGTTTCTTGGAGACCACAAGAAGGGGAAGCTTCCAGCATTTCATATTAAGCAAGTCATCTGCCACCTTTGGGCACCACATCTCCTAAGTTCTATAAGAGAGGGAAATGCTTTCAGAATAGATCATGGTTGTCATAGGGCAAAAGTGGGGAACTTGTGGCCCTCCAGATCAGGCCCAGGGGCCTCAGCCATGCCACTATTCACTACCTTCTTGCTGGGTCCACCTCGCTAAGCCCCCCTCTGGAAATCTGAACTAGTCCTGTTACAGATTATGTTGGGACTACTGTTCTGACCTCATATCACTGGGCATGCTGGCTGGGGCTGCTGGGAGCCGGAGTCCACTAACATCTGGATGGTCAGGGTTTTTTTTTAGCCCAGTGTTATAGTAAACACAAAATAAACCACCCTGCACCCCTGAACAAAATTTGGAGAACTCTAGCAAGGTAGCATCACTGGAGAGAACAATGGGTTTCTGATTCCGAAAGGCACAACTTGCTTCTTGCAGTGGGAGAAAAATTTCAGTGGCACCATATCACAGAGAGAAAGGCTCCAGATCCTGATGAGGCTGTTAAAAAAAACTTAAAAATCCCAATCTGATGTTGAAGGGATTGGCTGCCTAGAAAAGGCATATAATTTTTTTAAAAGGGCAAACCCAGTGGAGGACGCTCTCAGCTTTATGGGATGACCTTGGAGTAATTCTTTTGGGGGAACAAAGGGCCACTATTGGGAGGGATCAAGAGCCATTACTGGGAGGGATCAATGACCATTTTTGTGTGTTACCATCCTTGGTCAGGCAGTTATGAGCAGGTAAGTTCTTGTCTCAGCACTGCTAGGTGGAGCACTGGATCCCTCTGAGCTATGGCCCCTTGCCTCAGCAGTGAGGCATCTGCTTTGCATGCAGAATATCCCTAGTTCAATCCCTGCCATCTTCAGCTAGGACTGGGAATGTCCCAATAGAAACTCAGGGAAACTGCTGCCAGTCAGTGTAGGCTCTGTTAAGCTAGATGGACCAATGACCTGACTCTGTAAAAGGCAGCTTCCTTTGTTCCTATGGAATATCTTTGTAGGGCTGCTGCTGCTTGTTAATTCCCTGAAGCTGTTTTTAACAGAGGCAGCATGGTGCTTCATGTGGGTAGCTGACAAACACCCACAGCCCTGAGAGGTAGGTTAGGCTAAGAGACTGTGATTGGCCCAAGGTCAGCCAGGGCGCTTCATGTCTGAGTGGGAGGATGTGAACCCTCGTTTCCCAGGTCCAAGTCCAACACTAACCACCACACTCTCCAGAACCATGCTTCTCTCCAGACATTTCTGCAACATGATCTTTACTTTCCCCTGCTTTACGAGCCTGTGGTATGTCCTCAGTGTCTGTAAACAGGATATCCTGTGCTATCTGCATCGCCTTCTTTTTCTCATAACTACAGCACTCATCCTTTACCTCCAGTGACTTGATGGTGGGGTTGTCCAGGGCTGCAGCCAGCTGGAACAGGAAATGAGGAGGTGCTGCCTTCCCACCTGTTTTCTTGTCATTGGGGATCCGTGCAGAACCAGCCATTGACTGCAATGGAAGAAAGATCAGAAATCACACATCTGACACAGGCCTCTGCTTATGTTCAGTTTAGATTTTGGATTCTACTGCTTTTAATATGTAGGGTTTTGTGTGTGTGTTTTTTTAAAATACATTTTAATCATCTTCTAAAATCAGACTTTTGATTTTGTATTGTAAGCTGCCCTGGCGATCTGTCTGAAGGGTGCAATATAAATTTCTATAATGCTATCCTATTCTAACCTTTACAATGGGGTAGCAAACCTATGGCTCCCCAGATGTTGTTTGACTCCAACCTCCATCAGCCCCAGCTAGCATCGCCACTGGTCAGGGATGATGGGAGCTGTAGTTCAACATCTGGAGGACCACAGGTTTACTGCACCTACTTTACACTAACTCTTAAGACTGGATAATAAAATACACCTATCTATTCATACTGATTTTTTTTTTATCAGTGTGGACTCTTCTGTAACGAAATGGAGTCAGTTATGAAATTCTAAAGCTTGTAGAAATAAACAAACAAATGGGGGGGGACTAAAGCGAGGGAGAGAATTGAGTGGTTGTTATAAATACCGCAACTTTTAACTGGCACCTGAGCAGGCTTTCCCCTCTCCTCCCTCATCTCTCTTTCTTTGTGTGGCATGTCTTTTAGATTGTACAGCTGAGGGTAGAAACAGCCTTCTTGCTGTTGTTCTTGTAAACTGCTCTGATAGTCTTTATAGTCAAACACTGGGGTAAAGGGTGCTGTAAACAAGTAAATGTTGTAAGCTGGAAGAGGGCATGCAGACTGGCTGGAACCTTGCACAGGAGCACTCTTGCAGCCCTGTTATTCCAGCTTTTTGGGGTGGTGAGGCTAACAAATTTCATCTTGCCTAAGGCCACCCAATGAGTAAATGGAAGAGGCAATAATTTAACTGAATTGCAGCTCTGTCTCTTTTCCCTCTGCCTTCCTCAGGTGCTCTCATTATTATTTTGCACTCACATTCTGAGTGCAAGAAAGACAGGTAATGAGGATTTAACACTTGCACCAATTTCTGTAGCACTGACCGAGTCTCAGAGAAGGATTGTTCAATAATTCTGGCATCCTATCAGTCTAATAACATTTCCTGTAGCCTTTGATGTCAGCAGCACTCTGCAGTGGATGGCAGGCCTCTTGTTTTAGTCCTTGATATGCCACAAGGATAGGCAGTTTCTCCCTCATGCAGATTTGCCCTTAAAATTAACTAACAGATGCTCCTTCCTTCCTCCCTTAACTGAAGCACTCCCACAGGGAATTTTGTTCCATGCTAAGGATGTCAACAAGGTCACCGCTTTTTTCATCTCTTGGTTGCATCATGAGTCACAGAGGTCTGATGGAATCTTAAAGCCTGAAATCCTAAATCTGATCAAAATCTTAGCTTTAAAAGTGTTTTCCCCTCCTTTCTCGTTTCCTGTTGGCCCATAGCTCTGAGAAAGATATAAGCTAAGGATGGGACGTAGTCAGTGGACAGAAGAATCACTGTCATTTCTGCATATAAAATGCTGATGATTCCTGAGCACTGTTTCTTTTCTCTGTGGTCCATGAGACCATTTTTGTGAATGAAACATGTACACCACATCATATATACCTTTTATAATAACCAAAGACCTTCTGTTCAGATTTCCCTCTACTAAAAACACCCTGGGGACTATTATTGAAATGGAGGACTTGAACTCAGTGAATCTGGGCAGTTTGCACACAATGGTAAAATAAGTATGTGGCCCCCACCAAGGCTGTGGCACTCTTGTCTAGACAAGAGTGAGCTCTTATAGGGGACAGTCTGCTCTGTCTTGTGGTGACCAGTAGGCCCCTACAAGCATTGCTCTGCTTTCCCTTCATACCAGTTGCTAGGCTACACAAGGACTGTAGCATTCTGTTCATTCCATTGGTGGTTGGTTGGTAGACTGGCTGGTAATGGTCATGTTTTGTGTACCCACTAGTGATGCTTGCTGTGCAAACCATCTTGCTTAATGGATATAAATATCTTCTGTTTTCCAAACAGCTTAACAGTCTCTTAGATATTGCATAGTGCCATAGCACATGAGCTACAAATGTCAGGAGACCAACAGAGAGACCAACTGGCTCCATCCATTGGCCAGTGAAGCTGCCATTGGTTAAGTGTTTGCTTTCCTCTCCCCTCCTCATTCCTTTTGCCTTACCTATCACATCTATAATTAGACTACGATTCTGCAGGGAGGGACTATATTATTTTTAAAATAATGGTACAGCACCTAGAGGTGTTCATAAATAATAGGAAGAATAGCATAAGAAGATATTTGTCAGATGAAAGGCCCATCTACTAGTCCACCATACAGTTTTCCACAGTGGCCAACCAGATGTTTTCAGAAGCCAACAAGCAGAAGGTGAGTGCAATACCACTCTACTGTTTCCCAAGCAACTGGTGGGAAGCAAACTTCTCACTGGCATCTGGTTGGCCACTGTCAGAGGATGCTGGGCCAGAGCTTTAAAAAAAATTAACTGAGTTGTTGCCACCACCAAGAAAGCCCCTTCCTCAATACCTACCAACTGTATAACTCTGGAAAAAATATGATTGGATATGGGTGTGTAAAAGCTTAAAAACAAACACTTTTTATTCTTTTTCCAAGCTACTTAAAGTTGAGCTTTTCATCATTGTTATTATTAACTACCTTTATAGCAGGAGTTGTCTGGAAGGCTCACAAATCAATAAAATACAACATCAAGATACTAGATAAAACAATGGAAACTAGCAAATTAATTAGTTGGTCCCTCTTATCAGCCCCTCCATTCTACTAAGTCTGGCTCACAGATCTGGGATAGCTTTCTATCTCGGGTGCTTCTCAGAAACCTATATATTATCTGTTGCGGATGAAAGGAGGAGCTTGGCCACATTTGGTAGCATCGAAATTCTCCTGCTGGCGAAGCAAGCATTTGCTCACCCGCGGTCGGTACTCCGAGAAACAATGCGGGCGCCGTTTTGCTCGCCAGAGATACGCAGCGCTCGCTCTCCCCAGCGCTATTTCGTGGAGGCTCGAGAACTACACTTCCCAGGAGCCTCTGCCCTTCGTCCAACCTGCGACAGGAAGCGCCTGTTGCTTAGAGACAGGAGGCGGGGAGTACAACTGCCAGGGATTTGACTCCCGCGCCGCTTCTTCGGAGAGAGCCGCTCAGTGCCGCTGGGCAGAGGAGACCAGAAATGTGAGTGAGGGGCTGCGAAAGGGGCGGAGCAGCATGTGGGCTTTCCTATCTGCTTAGCCGCTCTGAGGAAACAGGGTGCCGGACTAAGGGGGCCTTCGGTCTGATTGGGCAGCGCTCGCTGTGAAAAGGCGGGGGGGGGGCTGTGAAAACATGCGCGTGGCATGGAAAGTGCACGGGGAGAAGTTGCTTTCCCTTCCCCTCGCAGTGCCAGCGACAGGGGTCCTCCGAGGACGCCGAGCGGAGGGAGATTCGAGACAAGACAAAAGGAAGAACTAACGGGCGCAGCGCATAATTCAACTTTCAGGGATCAGGCCAAATGCCCATCTTAGTTCGGTATCCTGTTCTCACAGTGGCCACGGGAAGCTCAGCAGGCAGGACCTGAGCCCAACAGCGCCCTTCCCACCTGTGGCTCCCAGCGACTGGCCTTCAGAAGCACCTGGAAGAAGAGCTATGGCCTTTGTGGCTAGGAGTTATTGATAGCCTTACCCTCATTTCCCTAATCTCTGTTAAAGATGTAGAATTTGCTGTCGGGAGAGGCGGTGGCCACCAGCTTAGACAGCTTCAAAAGGTTATTAGTGGCTCCTCCCATTGACAACTTTATATTATTTCTGCCATCAGAAGCAGCATGCTTCTTTGAATACCAGATGCTGAGGAGAGTGAGCTCGTTGCACTCATGTCCTGCTTGTGGGCTTCTCCTGGGAATCTAATTTACAACTGTGGAAACAGAATTATGGGCTTGGTGGTCCTTTGGTCCGATCTACCAGAGTTGCTCTTAAAGAGGAAAGGAGGGTAGATCATTTAAAACATCTCCACCTTTCATCAAGAGGATTCCAAGGTGGCATACAAACGTGTCAGCAAAACTACCCATAGTGTCCTAATGAGCATCATGGCTTGGTGAAGATTTGCATCTGTCTCCCATCCCAGCCCCCAAGTCTTAGGCCCCATCTGCACTATACATTTAAAGCAGTATCATACCATTTTAAACAGCCATGGCTTTCCCACAAAGAAAGCTGGGAGGTATAGTCTGTAAAAGAGTTGTTGGAAGACCCCTGTACCCCTCACAGAGCTGTAGTTCCCAGAGTTCTCTGGGAAGAGGGGCTGACAGTGAAATCACTGAATTGTAGCTCTGTGCATGGAATAGGGGGGTCTCCTAGTAACTCTCAGCACTCTTATCAAACTACAGTTCCCAGGATTTGTTTTGGGAAGCCATGACTATTTAAAGTGGTATGATACTGCTTTAAATATATAGTGCAGATAGGGCCCTAGTTTGACATTCTAATTGCTACATCCGTGGTAGCTCTTATTTAAATTATGCCTTAACTGTGAAGGGAAGGGTGCATTCTTGCTTTATGAATTTAACCTGGGTTTGATGACCCATGGGCACTGTATTTTCAAAAAGGATTGAAGTCCACCCATCCCTGACTTAAAGGCTCATATGAGATGATACTTGTGAAGGGAGTGTGTTATATTTGGGAAGAAATGGAATAGACTAGCTTTATGTGCTCTTTAGCAACCTCAGTCTTAGGCACCCAGGATCAATTCTTGCAACCATTTCGGTTGTGACTGGTTGCTTTCCTTTTCTTATCTGTATTGGTCTGTTCTTGTGGCAAATGGTCTGCCTGAACCATTGGAAACTGCTCTTTTCATTAATGGCTGTACGGTTTCCAATATGAGTTCAGGACTGGCATACAAAGCTGCAGTTTGTCTTTGTGGCAAAAGATTCAGGCAGCCTTTTTCCCGTCACGTGTGCCCTAATGCAGGTAGCATGTGTGAATCAGTCTGGATATTATGTAATTTGGGACTTGGGGACGAACAGATCATGAGTTCTTCTGCCTGAGTCGTACCAAAATGGGCTTTTGTCATGTTGCAATTGCCTTTCCAGCTACTTCCCAGGCTTGAACCAATTGCCCCTTAATTGCACTGCAATAATCAATCCTAAAGTCCTCCTTTCCCTCAGTTTTAGGCTGCTGCAGTTTCCCTGATGTAGGGCAAAGGAGCCTTTCCAGCAGCTTGTTTGTACTTGGCTCCTAACAGCCGTTTGCCCTCCAAGCCAACAGAATAAACACATTCTCTGTGCTGTACCTGGAATGAAGCCAATAGTGTCCTGCTAAGCGCTCTCGCGCCCCCCCCCCTTTTAACTGAGGTGTGAGGAAGGCATTTGGCTTCCTATATATGAAGCAAGCTTGGCTACGGTTGTTTAGCTTCAGCCATCCCTTCTCTACAAAAACAGCAACAATCTGCTTGAGTGTATCTTACCTAGGTGCTGAGGTAGGATAGTCAATGTGCAGAATGTGCTCTGGGAGCATCTTGAGGTGAGCGTTGGGAAGGTGATGGGAGGCAGATGGCTGCTCGAGAGGTTCCCCCCCCCCCTTGCCGCCTTTTTGCCCGCTTGACTGCGCTGACAGCTTTGTGATGTCTGGCACTGTGCTTCAGCCGTGATGGTTGCACCTGTTTTGAGTGGGCAGAATTCCAGGGTTCTGTGTGTAGCTTTGGGGTGTGATGGAGGTGTCACTGCCTGTTTGGAGGTGCATAGGAAACATTTTGGAGGTGAGATCCATGGTAGGAAGATAAAGCCAGATGTTTCCCTTGCTAGCTGGCACTGAAACAGAGGCTCCTCTTAATGGTGATAACCCAGAGACTTGGGTTCTGTACAGCTCCCAGGAGCTTGGCCTTTACCAGAAACACTTGGCAGCGCTGAGGCCTATTTTACTGTTGCTTTTCAAAGATATTCTCACGTGTTGTATAAGCAATTATATCTGTGTCTGAAAACATGTAAAAACAAACAAACAATGCAACTGGTAATTCAACACCAAGCTTTTAACATAGTTGAGAAAACAAACTGATTTGTCCGTTAGTATTGCTGTGTTGCCTCTTTGAATGCTTCAGGCAAAAACCAGACTGTAACTGATGCATCATAGTGATAGCTGAGTACTTCTATCCAGTAAAATAAAAGAGATTTGAATTAAAAACAGGAGAATGTGACAGAATAAAAATAAAAGGCAAGCTAAAAATAACTCCACAATAACAATCAAATAGCAGCAATTAAACTTTAAGAATACAAAATTTAAAACTCCAGGAGATACTGGGTAGTTTTATTCTTTTTATATCTCAAAATACATGAGCATTATATGCTCAAGTATTTTGAGGGGAAAAAGAACACCCTTATACAGCCTCGGATTAAGTATGGCTTACCTGCCTTACTGCTGAGTAGACTTGTATAGGGTTGTACTGTATTGTTTTAGTCTGCATTGTAAACTCTTTTGGAATCATTATTATGAGTGATTGCAAATGGTGATCATAAGTAGTTGCTACTGAAAGCCTTAACCTCCGTAAATTTGTCTTTTAAAGCCGTCCAAGTTGGTGGCCACCACTATATCTTGTGGTAGCGAATTCAATGGCTTAACCATGTCTGTGCTGGGACTACTAGAAGAACTTCCTTCTGAAGTTACACCCAGAAAAAATATACTTATCATACGGGGATTCATTATCAATCTAGACACCATATTCAGAACCAATTGCGCATCCTGCTTTTTATAGGCACATGTATACTCCCATGCCCTTCTGCCAGCAGGTGAAGACTTTCTTATTCCAACAGCCTTTGGGGAACTCACTCATTTTAAGGAAAGGACTGGGGCTGTTTTGTATTCTGTTATAATTGTCTGTATATTTTAATAGATCATATATATAGTTAGTTAGCTTTAATTCTGTATTAATGTTTCATTGTTTTTTAAATTCTGCCTCTCGCCTCATGTTTTTAGCTGTTTCTAATTTATCTGTAAGCAGCTGTGTTTATCCCTCGGGAAAAGGCGGGACAGAAATAAATATAATACAAATGTGTGCTTTATTGCAGTAGTTAACATGTATGACATGATAATAGTAGCAATGTTTCTATGACTAGCATGATGTGGGTGATGTGAAATAAAACCAACACTGAGGATATGATGTTGTTTAGTTCCTTGCAGCAGCTTCCCTACAGTTTCCTGTTCTTCCAGATAAATTGGCCATGCTTTGCCAGTGACTTTGAAGGAGGAAGAACTAAGGAAAGTGAGATCTTGCAGTTCTTGATTCCTGGTCTGGAGCTGAGGCTGAGATGTCAGAGGGGCCCTCCAGGATTACGGGGCCCATTCCCCCTGATCCCTCCCTTTGTCCCGATTACTACAGGCGTCCCCTATCAGGTGAGTGTGCTGTGTGATCCTGGGGTACCCTGGTAATCTCAGTGCATAATCAGTTTTCCTTTTCACCTTTGGAAAAGAGAAGGATCCATATTTTTCTCTGTAATGGGTAGAATTCTCTAATCACTCACTAGTTCTTGCTGACGTCAGGGGTGGGGAACCAGTGGTCCTTCAACTTGTTGGTCTGCAACTCCCATTACCACTGGCCATTGGCTGTGCTGGCTGGAGCTGATGGGTGCTCAGCGGCATCAGGTTCTGCACCCCTAATAAAGGACCCTTAAGAGAACAGTAATCAAGCAGCTGCTTGATACTAGAGGTTGAGCTGGAGCAGGCTGGGGAGGACACTGGTCAGGAATAATTTGGTCTAGAAAAAGTGCTAATTTAGGGTGACAGAATGTGTAAATTCTCGTTCTGTTAGGAAAATAGGACCATAGGAAGCTTCTTTTTCCCAAGTCAGATTATTTGTCCTTATACCCCAGTATTGTCTATTCTGACCTGCAGCAGCTCTTCAGGGTCCTGGGCCCAGGGTCTTTCCCATCGCCTCCTTTTAACTGGAAGTGTTCAGACATTTGACCTGAGAGCTTCTGCATTAACTTTATCTCTGAGCTGCAGTCTTTCTCGACTCTCTTTCTCCATCTTTAGCACGAGGGAGACTGGAAGGGAACTCTCTGAAGCTGGATCTGCTCCCCGGCCCCATTCCTCCAGAATGCAGCCTCTACCCTGAATGCTACAGTGCCCGCCTTGCTCACCCTCCTCCACGGATTAAGCCAAATGCCAAGGATATTCTAGAGATGGGAAAGAAGGGCACAGTGGGAGCTCTCCTGCAGCTGGATGGGATCTCCTTCTTCCAGGAGGTGACACCTAAGCGTAAGTGTGGTCGCAACATGGGGACAGATGCCAGCCTGCTGTTGACAGCATTAGGGGTGGTGTAGCAGTTAAAAGTATTTGACTGGGACTCAGAAGACCCCGGTTCAGATCTACACTCAGCCATGAAGCTCACTGGGTGACCTTCAGGCCAGCCACTGTTTTTCAGCCTACCCATCTTAACAGTGGTTACAGTAGGTTTCTTCACCTACAGCAGTGATAGGCCATGTGGCTATCTCCCATCATGCCTGATGGGATGATGGAGGCTAGGACTGATGGGAGTTGTAGTCAACAACATTTGGAGGGCAAGACTTTGGCTACCCCTGATTTGTGGTGTAATCCTGGCTGTACAACCTCTGTAAGACGGAGAGAAATATGAGTGCTTGTCTCTCTACACATGTTACAGGTGAGCTGTCTATTTTATTTTATTTTTTACAAGGAAAACATAAGGAAGTTCAAGGGAGAGAGGCTTTTGTGCCTGTAGCTCAAGGATTGTAGGGCAGTGTTTTCTTTTTCTTGCCAATGCAGGCAAAGATCACAAGGACTACGAGAAGGAAAATCTGAGGCGCATGCGAGAGATTCAGCGGAAATGCAGAGAGAAGGAGCAGGCTCGGGAGCTCAGCCAACCAAAGCCTGTGAAGGCCCTGTGGAAGTCTCAGAAGTATGAGAGTGTGGAGTCTAAAGTCAAAGCAAAGCTGCAGGTATTTCTACTACTGCTTATTGGCAATACATTTTACGTGCTGTCTCTCTTTCTGTCTGCCGAGAGGGAAGTGATGCAGGGCGTGAGCAAAGAAGAAACAGATGGGATTGTGCTGATGGCACTCTCAAAATTCCAAATGTGCCCACAGATCTGAGAATATTGGCAACCTCTGTCTGATGTCCCAGTTTAAAACAACGTAGGTGGTGGTCATCAGGAACAGGTGCAATAGACTGTGCTGAAGGTTGATCAGTGATGTTCTCTGGGTTCTTCAGTCTATACCCGTCTGTGACTGTGCAGTAATTCTTCCTCCTGTTTTCCTCTTTCCTAGGAGAGTCCTAGTCCTCCAAATCCAGAGCATCAGAGATACTTGAGAGCCTATTCGCGCTGCGGTGCAGGAATTCGTCCCTGCAGGTCACCGTCTCCAAACCCAGCCCAGTCCGGAGCAACAGCAGATGCAGCAGCTGCAAAATCACAGAATGGGAGTGTCAAGGTGGGGGGCGGGGAGATGCCCACCGGTGCTGATGCAATCTGCTTTATACTTCCATTTCCTCATGAGTGGTTAGTGCTTTAGCCAACCTCCTCCCAACCTCTCCATTCCAGGGGTGCAGTAAATGATGGAGCTCTGTGGTGTCCCAAGGCAGAGGGAGGGACATTTTTTGCAGTTGTGCATCAGGTTGACTTCCAGCACTTCCAAAGCACTCTTGGAATGTTTTTTACTTCTCTGTGACCCCCAAATTATTTTGTTTCTTTGATCTAATGGGGGGGATATTCCCTCCCCCTGCCACAAAGACATGATCCGTGCTTTCAAAGTTGGCTAGGGGCTAGGAGAAATTAAACCAAACCTGTCCCTAGTCTATAGAAAAGCAACGTTTCCTGACACCCGAAGCTCTTTGCCTACCAGCTCTTTGACCTTCTCATTACAGAACCAGGAGGAGGGTCAAGGGGTGGACTTTGTCAGCCACAACGCCCGGAACGCCAAACGGGCTCAGCTGCAGCGCTCACGCTCATTGCAGTCGCTGACCGAAGTGCTGGAGCAGAAACGCAAGGATCAGGAAGAGTACAACGCTAAGCAGAAAGGCCATGTCCCCCACTAGTAGGTATCCAACTCACCCCTGACCCACCTGGCTTCAGTATTTATTTGTTTCAAATACTGCTATCCATGCTTTTCTGTGTTGCAACAGGCCTCCGAGGCTACTTGGAAGAAAATAAAATTAATACCCAATAAATATAAGGTTGAAAAAGAAAAGTAAAGAAATCAATGTTCAACCTTTCTACAAGACTGCAAAGTGGTGTCACAAGTTTGAGTATCCCTTCCCTTCCCATAGAAAACTAGCATGTCAAGGAGAAAGCTAAGTGAGAGCTGTTCTCCCTGACATAGTAGCCTTACATATGCGGTGAGTTTGTTGTTAAAGGGAGAGTTTTCAGTCATGTGATCCACCACCTGCGGTCTGAAATGGCAGGAACAGATTTACCATCTCAGACACAGCAGTCTGTCTGGCATGAGCACCAGAAGTAAGTTTGGGAGCATTCTGCCCATGTGCAGGACTGCCATATAAGCATGATGGCATCTCCTATCAGCTGCTGAATTTAGGTTTCCCAGAATCTCTGCTTTATTTTTTTGAGGAAGTTTCTAGCCCCTTTTGTTTGTGATTTGAAATAAATAAAACAGTATTCTGAATTGGAGATTCTGCCATTCAGGATGGATAAAATGGGTGGGGTCACAACTCTTCATAAAGATATAGAAGGGAATACTTACTTCTGGGTGCAGCTCTGTTCTTGGATTCCCAGGTTTTGTCTGCACCATAGAATGCTTTTATTGGCTTGGGCTGATTGGCCAGCTATACTCACTGCTGAAAATGACGTGGCTATCCTCATTCATGCCTTGATAACTTTGGGATTAGACTACAGCAATGTGCTCTTTGTGGGGCTGCCCTTGAAGACAATTCAAAAACTTCCGATGATTTGGAATATCTCCACCTAGTTGGTGAGAGGTACAAGTCAGGGTTGCCATGTTATGCCTGCGTTTGAAACCTCCTCCTGGAGTTTCATTTCTGAGAGGCTGGATTGATGGCCCTGACTGCAGTAAACACCACATCTCTTCCTGCCCCCTGTCCCAACTTCTCTTCTGTTTCTTCACCACTTAATTGGTTTGTAGGACCCCGAGGGGAGAGACGTGAGGCTAGGCCACACTCTGTTCCTTGAAGTCTGAGGTGCTGTTTCCTCCTAGCTTTCTCTGCCATTCTTTCCTCGCCTTAACTGATATGCTCTTTCTGCTGTGATTTAGCCTGATTGAGAGGAAGGACCACTGGCGCAAAGAGGCAGAGGAGCGCCAGCGCAACATGCCTGACCCCTCCATGCCACCTGGCCACACCATGATGCCAGAGAGCCAGCGGTTGGAGACGCTCAACAACCTCAAACAAAGTAAGGAGGGCAGAACGCAAGACATGTGAAGCTGCTTCATGCCGGGTTGGTCCAGGATGGTCTAGTTCAGGGATGTGAAACCTGCCACCCTCTAAATGTTTTTGGGCTCCCACCACCCCCAGCCAGGGTGGCCAATGGGCAGCGATGATGGGAGGTTTAATTCAACAACATCTGGAGGGCCACATGGCCCCACACACCTGGCAGAGGCTCTATGGAACATAGGAAGATGTCTTATAGCAAGTCAGGTTGCTGTCCATCTAGCTGTATATCTAGCTCAGTCTTGTCTGCACTGACTGAATTGAGCAGGCATCCTTAACTGTAAGCTGGTCACTCTTCCTCTTCACTCTTAGGCCAAGAGCGCTTCCTGAAAGACCTCCTGCTGCTTCCAGTGCGAACTGACACCCTCAGCGTCCAGAACAGACGTGCCACCCTGGAGAATAAGCTGTCGCAGATCGAGGAGGCACTCAAAATATTCTCTCGGCCCAAAGTCTTTATCAAGCTGGACTCCTAGGCAGAGGCAAGATGCTCCCTTTCCCAGCCTTCTCTTCTGGACTGCAATGGAGAGGAAAGGTCTCTTTTTCCTTCCTTGCTCTTTCACTCAGCCAGAAATCCTCTTCCCCCTCTCAGCCATCCTTGCTGGCTGACTCAGTGATGCAAGCTTCTGCCCCACACTTGTGTGGCTGACCACTCTCTGGTGCTTGCTCTTGGCACCCAGCCTCTCAGGAGCTGGGATGCAACAGAGGTCTGCATCATACCTGTCTGCTTGTCTTGCTTCACACCAAGGGTAGGGAGAATCTGTGGCCTACCAAAAGTTGCTGAACTTTGATTTCCAGTGTTCAAGGGTGATGAAAGTTGTAGTCCAAACTGCATCTGGAAGGCCACAGGTTCCCCTTCCTTGTTCTTCAGGCAAAAGGAGTAGGTTGCCAAAAAGGAGAAGGGATGGTTTGTGGTGGAGGGGAGAGAGAGGTGCTTGGTCTCAGAGGACTCTGGCCGTTGTGAGATCTGTAAATCCTCTGTAACCACAGCTTGAATTCGCAGAGCTGCCCCTCTGGGAAGAGTGCATTGAGGAGCTCTAACATTGAGGAGCAGGACTGAGCAGGCACCCTGGGCGTTGTTCTGCTTTTTTGCAAGACGGTTCAGCTCCACGCATTGGCTGGACAAGCGGCCAGTGCTCAGAGGGATAGGTGTTCAATTTTAACTTAAATAGTTGGGTAGGTTTTTAAATAAATAAACAAACAAACTTTTGAAAGCACTTGTCACAGAACAGAGGCGGAAACTGGGTGCCTTCACAAGCACTCTGAAAGATTCTTTAAATGGCTGAGGGATTATTTTTAATTTACAGATATATGGTGAATGCACCCTCCATTTGGATGATACATCGTACAAACACAGCAAGTCTCTGCTCCTCAGAACTGCAGGCAAGGATGAATCATAGGAGCACCTGCTTTGCATACACAGAAGGCCCCTCTGGCACCTCCACCTAAATGGGTCAGGAGGGGATGAGAGAGACCCTATGCTGAGAGTGTCAGAGAAAGGGATTGTGCATTAGTTGGACGTGGAGTCTTACCTAACAGAAGCCTGTATAAGGATCCATAGTTGGATAAGAAGTTCAGTATTAGGAAGGATGCTAAGTAGGCCCAGCAAGCTTCAAACAGTCATAGGCTCATGTGAAGTGGAATTCAAGTGCCTGTTTCTTTTTTTAATATAATTAATCTGAAAAGCTGCACTTGATTCTGCGTCATGGAAAAGCTGCTGCTGCCTTTTACACTAACACAAAGCTAAGGTAGAGGAGATGGGGCTGCTGCTTATGTTTTGCTGCCTGAAAAACTCCCCTTTCAGGCTTGTCCTTCATTTCTAAAGGACCCTGGAGCCAAGTGGCACTAAAATCATAGGCAGGGCAAAGATAGTCCATATCTTTTAAGAGCTGGCAGGATTGAGCAGCATGGCAGGGTTGGAAAGGGTTAATAAGGTTAACAGGCAATCTAGTTCCGCCACCCCAAAACAACAACAACCCAAACCAAACCCTGGACAGGGTTGCAGTGAAGGGTGATGGACAGCAGTAGCAGGATTAATTGCCTCCCCGTGGGGTAGTTGGAGTACATAAAACATTTCCTCCCCTCTGGAAATGACAGACAAGAGTTATTTTGGCTGTGCAAACTCTCCTAGGGGGTAATGGTGCAAAGCCCTGACAGCTCTGTACTGTCTTCAAGTGTTCTCCTTTCCATGCAAAAATTGTAGTTTCAGGCACCTAGAAGAGTTACCTCGACCGACAAAGCAGAGAAAAGCTTGGTTAGTTTTCTGTGGACCTTGTGCTTGTTAGGGCACCAGTAACAGGTTATGTTATGTGGGAAGCAGGCATGCTGTGGCCCTGATACAGGACTGCAGGTTGACCAGTTGACCATCTGTTAACTCACTCACTAGCCTTGAGAAGAGGTGGATTTGGATGGGAGGTTCCCAGTGCATGGAGATTCGCAATTTTAACCCTTCTGACACAAAATCAGATTCCTTACAAAGCAATCGGGCTTGGAAACAATCTTCAAATTGATTTACGATATCACTGCATCAAGTGGGTGCTGCAGCACAGAATAACCCTTTCCATCCCAATTTCAACCGCTCCCTGCTTGGCAACAGCTTCCAAGTGGGAGTGAATGGTGGGCCACAGACCCTCATTTAGAGTTCTTAAATCCCAGAGGCTTTCTTTCACGTGGCTGGCTGGTTGTGAACATGGCCTGCAGTGACTATCTACAGGTGAATTACTACACCGTGTTTAAGGCCAACAGTTAAATATAAGCCCAGTGGGAACGAAGAGATGCCTTGAACCCTGTACCTGGCCACTGCTGTCCTCTGGTCGTGGACCCCAGTAATTGCACAAGATAATGATTCACAGCATATCAAGGTCTTAGGCAGCGAAACGTCTCTCCTGAGGTGGAAGCAGCTGCAGTTGGCTAGTTTGGCATGATTTAAGATCCCCTGCTACAGACTATGAGCATTTTAGCTGGTCAGACTTAAAATGAACAAAACAAGAGAAGACTACCTTCCTTCAATTTAGAATGGTAAATTAAACATCTCCCTAAAAACCATTTCAGTGCAAATGATCCTGACCTGGTAGAAATGCAGCTGGGATGAATGGGTGATTTGTTAGAGATGCTTCTATTTCCTTTCGTCAGTTGCTTTTTGCAGGAGAAAAATGAAAGTGATGTGGAAGCATATTATGCTTGAAACCTTTTCTTTTTTATTAATGGAGAGGCAGGTGCCAAGGGCTCAGGCAAGAGATCTAGCAAGAAGCTGGACACCTTGCAAGGCCAGATCATCAGTATACTGAGGGCCACAGAGCTCAGTGGGTTGGCACATGTCTTAATTCCTGATGATGCTCCCCTCCCACTGACGGACATATACAGTCACTGCTATCAGCAGGTATCTGAAACATCCTGGGAGAATTCAAATTAGCATATAATATTTGCATAAGCCACATCATCATGCAGATTTCTTTGTGTTCACTATCTTGGAGGTTGAAATAAGCACTTAACACCATTTTGGTTTGCCAGTGTATAGAATTCTTGCACACAATAGGAATGAGCAAGGGGCCAGCTGGGCATACACCCTGCCAAGAGCTGGACTAGCCCAAAGCTCTCCAACCTTTCAGGCCTAAGACCTGCTTTTGAATCTGCGTGTGTTAGAAACATATTCAGCTATCTTTTCCCTTTTATCTTTCCAACTAGTTAGAAGGGTGAAAACATTTCTCCCCACCTTTCTGCTTATATTTTAATCAAGGAATGGCCATATCTCAGTGGGAGAGCATCTGCTTTCCATGCAGGGGGTCCCTAGTTCAATCACCAGCGTCTCCCAGTAGGGCTTAGAGAGAACCCTGCCTGAAACCCTGGAGGAGCCACTGCCAGTCACCATAGACAATAGATGGACCAGTGGTCTGACTAAGTCTAAGGCAGCTTCCTGTGTTCTTCATTTAAAAACAAAACCAACAACCTTAACAGATAATAGCAGCTATGCTTCAGGTGCAACTCAGTTTCAGATCCTGATCCAGCAGTTGATCTAGCCAGTCAGCTAAACATCTATCTACTCAAGTCAGACAGCAAAAAGCCAAGTTGCCTCAGTCACATTTCCCTTGCTGCCCTACCAGTCCCAGAGGGTTCCAGCATCCTATTGAGCAGAATAATGCATCTTGCATGTTTGGGACCACCCTGCTCAATTTCCCAGCACAGGCACCAGAGCTTCCTCATCGTGCTTGACCAGCACACTTCTAAAAATCATGTGAATGCACATTTCTTTTAAAAAAAAGTTTTAATAGTTTGTTGCAATATATTAATCTGTGATGCATGTTATCGTAAAAACAAATAACTAAAAACAAACACTTCATGAGAGCTGACAGTTGGTGGAGGGGAGAACCAGAGACTGTGAGAGAGGCAAGAGCATCCCTGCCTTTTTCCTTCTACCTGTCCAGAATGAAGACAGGGGCTGAAGAGAGGGAATGGAGAAGGTAGTAGAACTCCCATTGCTTTGGTTCAATGGGGAGCAAGAAAGAACCTCTTGGGTGGCTAAGGACTGGGAGGAAAGTGGCTTGGCCCCAGTTGCTCCAAACCCCAGCTGCCACCTTTGCTCCAGCAGCTGCGGAGATAGTGCCACTGGGTCTGCAGGCAATGAGCAAGAGAGAGTCTGTGGTGGCAGGTCTGGGCAGTGTCTTGTGTTCGAGACGGGGCCCCCAGTTCCAGCTCCATTGGCCAGGAAGAAGGTACTGCCAAACTGACCGTGGAAATGCTGAAATTCAGAAGACGAGGGAGGGGCACTGCCTGGGGCTATAGCGTGATGACCGTGCCATCCTCCCGGAGACTGCCTGCTCGGCTGCCCCGGATTGGGCTGCCGCTGCCGCTGTGACTGTTCAGGGAGGGCAGTGAACCCTGGGAGCTGTAGAGGGACAGGCTGTGCTGCAAGCTCTCCAGGAGGCCGCCATTGGGGCAGCTGGCAGGCAAATCACTCTCAATCACCAGGTCACCCTCTTCATCACTCTCGCCCTCTGCTGTGCTGCAGTTGCTCAGGTACTGGGAGGCCGGGCTAGGTGTCTGCTGGCTGGGGGTGCTGTCCGTGGACACGCCAGAGCTGCCCGAGGCCTTGCTGCTGCGGATCACGTTGTTGCGCTGGTTGGCTGGCTTGACGGTGATGATGAGGTTGTGGCTGTTGGCCACCATCATGTCCGTGACCTGGTCCAGCGACTTGCCTGCCACGTCGATGCCGTTGACTTCCAGGATCTCGTCATTCACGGCCAGCAGCCCCGTGCTTTCCGCCAGGCCCCCCTTGACCAAGCGGGAGATGAAGATGCCAGGCACCTTCTCAACCCCGTGGGGTGCCACGCGCACGCTGACCCCATCCCGGATGTAGAAGCCAAGGGGCTTGTTGGAGCCGTGCTTGTGCAGCCGCACCCGCCGGTGGGTCTCGGGCAGAATGTCCACATCGATGATGGAGGAGATCTGGCGGAAGTCCTGCGGCATGCCAATCAGCAAGTGCGGCTTGGCCCGCTGGTGCACAGGGCGAAGAAGCCCCTTCTTCTTCCGCTGCAGCGAGTTGGAGGCAAAGACGCTGGTGTCGGCTTCCGCTGCAAGAAGGAAAGAAAGCAAAGCAAGCACAGATCAGATGGGCAGGTCTCCACTGCTCAAGCCCACCCCTTGTTCCCCAGGTGTCAATTATCTCCCAACTTCATTGAGGTTCTACTAGCCACCATATTCTACCTCCACTCAGTATGCCTTTGAATACCACTTGCTGGGAATCACAGGCAGGGAGAGGGCTGTTGTGCTCATGTCCTGCTTGTGGGCTTCCCATAGATAATATGCTGGCCACCGTGAGAACAGGATGATGGACTAGATGGGCATGTGGTCAGATCCAGCAGCCTCTTCTTATGTTCCTAGTCCTCTCTTTGTCCCCTGTGCACCCATCCTGACTTCAACACAAATCAAGGGCCATCTCTATTATTAATAGTGCTTTAGGAACACACCCCTTCCACCTGCCACGATCAGTTTTGCAGCATTACCAAGCCCAGTGCTTCTTGTGCAGGATTGCAAAACCTGGCTGTGCAACAGGCCCTCCTGCTCCCAGATTTCCCCAGAAATGCCCATGAAAGGGGACAAAAACTAGCTTTCAGCTGTTTCCCCCTGACTGATATGAGTGTGGTGCATGAGCTATTTAACTTAATGAACCTAACTGAGTCTCGTTCATTTCAGTGGTTCTACTCTGAGTAAAACTCAGCTGAATACCACCCATTGTCTGGTAAGCTCACTGAAACACTATACATCTTACGTTATGAGAATATGCAGCAGAAAGATCCATGTTGGGGTTATGATTGTTTGCTTATGGTTCAGAATGAGTTACAAGTAAAATAAAATAAAAACTAGGGAAAAATAATTTTGCCCTAATGCACCACAGACTTAACAAACTTAACACTGAGCTGCTGAGTTTAGCATGGCACCCAGGACAAACACCCAGCTCATCCCCCGTTTTGTTCATATCCATAGTTCCTTTCTTCGTTGCTCTGCCAAACACATTATTGATTTGCTTGAATATTTTTATCCCTACTTTCCAACTCTTTAGGACCCCCAAGTTGTCTAGATGATCACAGACACAGTGTCAGCTACTGCAGAGGTGGTTGCCAGGCACTATAAATTTCTCTCTCTCATACCAAAGAAGGCTTTTCAACCAAACCTGTCTGCGTTTAGCCAGCTGATCTGTATTCCTTGGGAGCTACTGGTTCTCTCACAACCTTGGAATTTTTGAGACGCTGAATGTTATAGCATCATGGGAGTTATCCGGTTTACAACATCTGAATGCAAAAGTGTCTTTTTGGCTGGGGAGGAGGGGGGAAGTGGGACACCACTGTTTTGTGGTAGTGATTTATATATAAACCCTGTGAGCAAGGAGCAGCACCAGAAATAACACAGGTTGAGACCCTAGTGTGCATTACAGAGAATGACTATATTTCCACTGAAATGTGAATGGCTCTTACGGCATTCCTTTTGTAGTGCTCCCTATTGCCAGGGACATGGGGTGAAGGAAAGGGGGGCCGACAGCAAAGGGGGTAAGTTGATCACACTTGGGCCCTGACAGATCATGACCGTAAGTGATGAGCCACTCCCTTGTATTATAACGCCACATCACTTGGCACCAGAAGGCACAGCCAATGCAAAATGCTGAGCAGGTCTCATTCTGCTCAGTAGTGCTGACTCCCTCTTCGCACAATTCTCTACCCAGGTCAGATCCTGACCCATGCCTAGATGAGATGTACCTGCCAGTGCTGGAGAGGGAAGAGGAACCCAGCCCCTTCTGGGATTACCCACTGTATGCCAGGCTGGGATTAAAGGGGATATGAATAATTCAGTTTTAATCACACTTTGAGCTGTACTCTGCAGACTTAACTCTGTCGCTGCCAGCTCAGGCTCTGGTGTTCTCCTGCAGCAAAAGCAAAATAAAGGCTGTTCCAACAGCCAGACCCTAGAGCGGAACCTGCCAGTTTCCATGAGGTGCCCACATCTGAAGTCCAGGGGAATTCATCAGGAGTAACTGGGACTCAGAACACACAGGCACAAATCAGAATTGGCTCTGAAGATCTGGTGCTGGGAGGTAGTGGGAGAAAGAGACAGGAAGACAGAGGCAGAGACCTTGTCCTCTTGCTAATTCCATATGCTAATTTATCAAATGCATGTTAATCTAAATTGGTTTCAGTGGAGTAAACAGACCATCACACACATACACAGAGCAGGAACTTGATATAAAATGCTTGGGTTTATTATTTAAGATTGTCAGTCCCAAATGCTAAATCTAGTAAAAATGCATTTAAAGATTGAATAAACTGGAGGAGAGGAGAAATATGTCCTTTTAATCACCCAGTTTTGACCCTGCAGCAGGAATGGGGATCCTCTAGGTAATGCTCACTACATCTCTTGCCATGCCTGGCCATTGGCCATGTGGGGTGAGACTGATGGGATCTGGAGGGCCACTGATTCCCCATTCCTGCCCTAGAGAGTAAGCAGAGACTCTTAAGAGCTCTCTCTTCTGCACTGTGAGAAGCATATCTTGAACGTCCTCTGTGCAGTCGGCAAGCAGAGGGCTTCAAATGACCTCTTATCAATCAGTTTGTCACTACAGAAAGGCGAAAGGCATTGTTATCTCAAGATAATATGACTTGAGAGGACAGGCACTGCAGAAGGCTGAATTAAGAAGTTTGGGGATCTGCAGAAAACAGGGCGGCTGACTCAGCAGGGGGACTCTTTTCTACTCTGTTTTCCTCCAGGGATGCCTGCAGGGGACCCCTCTACCATCTGGGCACTATTTGTCACTGCATGCCAACACTGCAGGGAATGCTGTAGGGACATGAGAGATATTAAAGAGCTGGAAAGGCTTGAAGGGCTGTCAGGCTGGAAAGAGGCTCCTTGCAAGGAAGAATTTGCTCCCTGGGGCTGCACCAGGGATAAATCAGCTACAGCCAAAAGGAGAATTTGCAGTTCAGGTGGGGGAAGAGGGATTCCTCTGAGATGCCACCCAACTCAAGAAGTCAGAGGCAATTAGTCATATGGGTTTTAGTTGATAAACAACTTGTTTTGCATAAATCTGCACATGGGTAAACAGAATCATTCTGAGGATGATGGGTTAAAAAACCCCCCACTACAATTGCAGTGGGTAAATTGGGCTTCCCCAACCTGCTGCCTTCCAGAGGTTTTGGATGACAATTGTCCAGTTGCCACTTTACCTCTTCCTTGTCCTGTTGTTCCCCCACCCCACCCCCGTCTTCCTTCATTGAAATAAATATCCCTTTATGCACACCCTGAAGAAATGTGCTGCGCATACCTATGCATCGCACCTAGCTGGATGGACAGTTCACCCAAGCCCCTAAAGAGGCCAAAGATATTTGTGACAAGCAACAAAATGGACCTGAAGAAACAGAAAGAGTCTGAACAGGTCTGTGGTTTTAGTGCTGTCTGTAATATCGGAGAGAAGAGAGGCACCTGGGACCTAAACTCGTACATACTTACACACCCCACAGCAATCCCAGAAGTCGGCGCTAGTAGTGTTTTGGAATTCCTTCACAATCTACCCAGGAGAGCATGTCCAATTTCACAGCCTGGTCCCTGCAGCTTTGTAAATTAAGCCCACAGAAGGAACTGGCCCTGGCCTCAGCTCTCTTTTTATGAGCCTCCGTTCACCTTTTTAATCATTTGCAGCGTGGAAGACAAAAAACAACAAGAAGAAACCCCCAGCAACAACTAGTCATTGACAAATTTATCTTGCCTGGTTGCCTGGAGAAGACTCTGGATTGCCACAGGAGACCAGATGGGTGATGTGTTTAGAAGCCTGCGTCTGTGACAGATGGCCATCCACAAACACAAACACACACACTCAACAAAGTCAGTGTACTACACAGGACAAGAAACTTCTCAAAGTGGAAGGGAAAGCAGCCTTGCCATGTCCCTATCCTTAAGTGGCACACCCCTTATTCTACAGAGCTTGTCAGATGGAGCTCCAGAGTTATAAATATCACACAGTGTTTTTGGCGCAGCGGCTTATTTTTAGCTCAGGGAGACTGTGAAGGGCTGTGGAATCTCTCTCCACCCAACCCCACCCAGCAACCAGTCCAACTAGAGCCACCTCAGGTTTTGCCTCAGGACCCTTGAGCAAGAAGCCCTTTGTGAGCCTTCCTCCTGGAAGAGGTCCTCTCCCCCTTGCACCATTGCCCAGGCAGTTGTCCTCTCTCTCTGAGCCGAATTTGCAGCGCTGCCCAGAACAAGAGGGATAGCAAGGTGCGTGGAGAGTTCTGACCCTTTTCCTTGATTGGTGATAGAGAATAAGAATAAGAAGAATGTTATTATTTATACCCTACCCATCTGGTTGGGTTTCCCCAGCCACTCTAGGTCTCCCCTGCATGCAGAAAGTCCCAGGTTCAATCCCTGGCATCTCCACGAAGGGCTCAGATAGACTCCCGCCTGAAGCCCTGAAGAGCTGGTGTCGGTCAGTGTGGATAATATTGAGCAAGATGGACAAAGAGACGGAAGATTCCTATCTTCCTGTGAGGAGGAAGAGAAGCTGAGCCAGCCTAGGAAAGACCTGGCAAGAGGTCCTGGCAAATGCCCAGCAATGCCAATCCTGGTGCCAAGCAACCAGCATCATTGTACTTGGCAGCCCTGTAGCATCTTCTGTGCTACGAAGGCAGCCAAGAGCAAAACCGCAGGGCAGAGGAGAGCACAGGGGGCAGAGGGAGGATGCATAGGGTGCCCAGGTGTCCTGCTCTACAGAGGACAGTTTTGTCCACCCCAAGTCCAAAGATGAAAAATCATAAGGGTGGGGGGAGAATGGGGATCAGGGGCCTTGAAGTCTCCCATCAACAGTAAGCACTTGGACAACAGACTGAGCAGATGCACTGATTACCTGGTTACAGTCTTCCGCACTACGGTGACATGCATTTCTATTTTCATCAAAGTAATTACCGTATTTTTCGCTCTATAACACGCACCCGACAATAACCCGCACATAGTTTTTAGAGGAGAAAATCCGTAGGCATGTCACCCGTAGGCATTCCCTCCATAACACACACAGACATTTCCCCTTACTGTTAAGGAGGAAAAAAGTGAGTGTTATGGTGCAAAAAATACGGTATTTCTATTTTTTAAAAATTCTTTCTAAACCTGCATCTATACAAATAAATTAGCATATGAACACTTAGTGCAAATTGGCACTCTTCTTCTTTCTAAAGCAATGCACCTTAAGGATGCACTTCAAGTTCTGGCTTAGCAACCTTCCCTGGGCTGTGGCTGGTGAATCAGCCATTGAGCAGGAGGCTTCAGGTAAGAGAGGGAAAAGAGGCCTTTCTTACGGCCATTTGCAGTGGGTGTTGAAAACATCTGCAGCAGGCAAAAAAACAAAACCAGGCAGTAACGGCTCCTCTGTACAGTAGCCTAGATATTCCTTGGTGTTCAGCAGTAACGGTGGCATTGTCCCCAATGTTTCATTCATCTCTTTCCTGCGACCTGCCATCCAGCCCTCAGAAGAACAGCTTCCGGTGTACAAAAACAGATTTGGTGGCTCAGTAAAATAGGCTTATGCGGTTTGCCTAATTTGCATAGTTTATTCTGACAGGAGATTTTTGCACTTCTGGTTTCAAGTTTCAAGGAGCTTCGATTTTGTTTGTTGATATGTTTAGTTGGCAGAGAACAACAGAAATATACACGCTGCTCTCTGAAGTGGGTGAGTGTGGTTCTAGCACTGGTACAGCAGACTAACAGCAGAATCCTATACCCACTTCCCTAGAAGTCAGCCCCACTGAACTCAATGGAATTATGTATGAGCAGCTGTGCTGTTGGGTCTGGGCCTTGGGGCCACAATCCAGGTTCCCCTAAACAACCTCCCAGAGAGAGGCAAATGATGGAGGTAAACAGACCCAGCATCAACACCGCAGCTGCCTGGGCCAGTGCTGGTCACTATGGAATCATTACTTATTTTTTACAAAAAAAGATTATGGTCAGTGGTCAGCCAGCCAGGCATGTGTGTTGTTACATAGACCACTTTTAAGAACATATCCTTTTCTACAACAAAATTTTACTTATCCCCAGGTAAATGCATGGAGCATCAGGGCAGCAGAAGCAAACTCCAATTTATTCCTGTGGTCATGAAGGTGCTATGATTTAAGTGAATTTTTAAAGTGTCAAGTTTCACATGCTCAAAGTATTTCTTGCTTTATTATAACGGTAATTTGAAAACTGACCCCCCCCCCAATTTCTATCATGTCAGGAACGTAGAAGCAGTTATAAAGCGTGGAATGGTGATTGGAATTGTTTGGGGACAAAGAGAAATGTTAACTGTGCTTCAACAACTGGCCTTCAAAAGTCCACAACATTCAGGTTCTAAAATTGCCTTCCTGCACAGGTTTCGGTCAGGCTGTTTTCAACTGGTTTTAACGGTTTAATCTAATCTGCAAACAAGCGGGAGGGGGGGATGATTTGGTGAAGCTATTCAAGGAGTCACTGTTTTAATTAGTTGTTATTGCCTTATAAAGCCCAGAAATAAGCCATTCTGGAGTTCCTGTGGGTTGGCTGATGGAGACGATGCTCAAGAAAGCTGCCCCATCTGCTGCCCACTACTAACCTTAAGAGAACATGAATGGGCAAGATGGGGAAAAACAGGGAAAGACCAATCTGGACCCATCCATTAGCTAAGCAGAAAGCAGCTATAGGGAGCTTGCTCTTTCCCTCCTTGTGAGAAACTAAGAAGTTGTGTCCGGCTGAGTTAGCTTTTTTTCCTCCATCCGTCTCAATCTCCTTTCCTTTTGTGCTGTGTCTTTTAGAATGTAAAGTTAAAGGCGGGACAATCTTATTATTGATTGTTGTAAGTAATTATGGGAGCCTTTTTTTGGCTGAAGAGTTAGGTAAAAATACTTTAGACAAACAAACAAATATGCTGTTAGGCGAGATTCAGATACAGGAAAATCTCATTTTTGTCCTTTAAATAGATTTTGGACACAGAGCGTTGCTGTCTCAGGACTGCAAAAATAATTTCTGGATACTGTTCCTTCAAATATATCAGTGTTGTCTCTATTCAGCAGGGCCCTCCGTAACACCCAGCAAACTGTTCTGCCTTTGAAATGGTTAGGAAATAATCCATTGCTGTAATATCTGAGTACCATCAACTTAGGCACAGACAGTGTAATTCTAACCAATTCTATTCAGAACCAAGTCCTACTGAAGTCAGTGGAGCTTACTCCCATGGAAGGGAGTGCTAGGATTGCTTACTTGGGAGAAAGTTCTACTGAGCTCAATGGAGCCTGCTTCTGAATGGACATGGTTAAGATGGCACTGATGCCCTCCATCACAGAGACCCACAGCCTGAACATTAAAAGCACCACATGCACAGCACATTTCACACTTCCACAATTACACTGTAGGTGTGCATAATCTGGGATCTGGCACAAAATTCAGTTTATGAATATTTGAGCTTTTCTTTGCTTATTGTATTTATACCCTGTCTTTCATCTGTCACAGAACTCAAAGCAGCATACATGAGGAGTTTCCAAACAGTGCTACATTTGCTTAGCTTCAGCAAATGCACTGCATTGTGTGCCTTTGTTGCTGTTGCTAAAAATCAGGGTACTAGTCCTCCTACCTACAAAGACAAACTGAAAAAGACAAGTGCATAGAGGTGAATGAAGTTTGACTAGCCAGAGTGGCTAGTCAAACTAGCTGAGTGGGACTTTTACCGGTAGTTATTGATGGGAGTTTTGTTGCTTTGTTCAGTTCCTTGTCTTTTCTCCTTGCTAGCAGAAATTGATTAGTCTCTCTCTCTCTCTCTATATATATATTGCACTCACACACAAACTTTCACACCCACAAACACAGAGAACAAAACTGCCTATATCTTATCTTATTTGGATAATTTTTAGAATACTTCATTTCTAATCCTGATCTCAAGGCATTCTTGCCTCTGCAAGTAATGGTGGTATTGTGGTTAGATCATGATCTAGGGAAATCCAGGCTTCAGATCCCCAAGCCAGCTACAGCCTACCCACCTTGCAAGGCTGTTGTGAAGAAAAAATCAGTGGGTGAAGAAAACTATGTATACTGCTCTGAGCTCAACACTCCCTTTAGTTCCTTGGGTGACGGGCAAGATAAAATAAAGTACTGTATTTTTCCGTGTATAAGACTATACCCCACCCAATTTTTCAAGTTTAAAATTGGAGGTCTTATACATGGATAAGACATAGGGGGACTGGTGCTTGGTTCATTCCCAAAAAATAGGCATCGTCTTATAAATGGGGGCTTATACACTGAAAAATACGGTAAATAGAATAAATTAGCTGGATTAAAATGAAAGTGAGCTCTAGCCCCCTCCTTAAGAACCTTCTTACCACGTTTCTGGATGATGATCCGGAGCAGAGGATTGGCAGATGACAGAGCCTTGTGGTAATTGTCATCGTTGTTGATGGGCAGCAGGTCCCCATGGATATCCGTATACCCAAGCAAGACATCCACGCAAGGGATTTGGTGGACTCTCTGGATCAGCTGGTAGAATTCCTGGAAGCCACCCGCAGTGGAGCGCTTCATGGCAAAGCGGCGATACTCAGCATCAAACTGTATAAAAGGAGATGGGGGCCAAATGTAAATCAGCAAGCTGCGAAAACACGTCCCAGCAAATTTGGGGAAAGACTTGCAATACATGGCAACTGCCAACCTTACTGCTGCCAAAGGACTTTGGACTCTGCTTCAGTAGGTCAGTATTTCCTCCCCAAATCAAGGCCACCCTTAACAGATATGCCAGGGAGTTAAAACTGCTAGCTTTAATGCAGATGAAGTACAAAACTGCTAGTCTTTTATTTTAAGAACACGACTCCTGGTAAGTAGAGTACCAACTCATTTAGAAGTGGTTATAAGGGATCAGTAAGCTCTTCTTCATGCATTTGTTATCTTGCTTGCTCTCATCTTCTCCTGGGGTCTCTGCTAGGAATGATATGCCTCCCTTCTCCACCTGCACAATGTGCAGATACCACTCGCAGTAATATTTACACATGGCCAACTACTTGAACATAATGACTGAAGTGGAGAAAAAAACTCCGCTTTACTTCAGAGTGTACCAGTTAAAGAATGTTCTCATTAACCAACTGCAGATACATACCTCAATCACGTAACCAAACTATCATTTGGGGTGAGAAACAATAATATAAATATATATATAATAAATATTATGATTTGTTTATTATTATATTTGCTGTTGCTTTTCTTTTATCTCATTATTTTTATTGTGCAGTTTTTAAAAAAAATAAACCTGGAAACTGCTCAGGATCTCCTTTGGGAGTCCAAAAGGTAGGGTAGACATTTACTAGAATTGATCAATCAATAAACATATTGACAACTTCACATATAAATAAAGAGCTTTCTACATGATGGCTTCTCCCCACATCCCCACACTGCAAAAAAGGAGAGGGTAGTTTTCAACACACTGTTGTAATGCTGAAAGAATTACAAGCAAAAGGACGCAGGTTCAAACTCAGGCATCTTCCAGTAAGTCTAAGAAGGACTTCTGCCTGAAACCCTGGAGAGTCTCTGCCTATCAGTGCAGACAATACTGAGTAAGATTAACCAATCAACTGACTTGATATAAGGTAGCTTCCTCTGTTCCATCTGAAACTCAGAGGTATTGCTCCTAATTAATACAGAGACACAAAGGAAAGACCAGCCTAAAGGGGGGGGGGGCGTGTTAGCAAGGAGGATGCTGCTCATATAGGACACAGAAGAGCAGAGGTGAGAAACCTGTGACCTTCCAGATAATGTTAGATGGCAGCTCACATCAGCCCCAACCAGTACAGTGGTACCTCTGGTTGCGAACGGGATCCGTTCCGGAGGCCCGTTCGCACCATGAGCAGAATGCAACCCGCGTCTGCACGTCTGCGGGTCACGATTTGCTGCTTCTGCACATGCGCGAGTGTTGAAAAAACCCCAAAGTAACACTTTCCGGTACTTCCGGGTCGCCGTGGGACGCAACCTGAAAATGCACAACCTGAAGCAAACATAACATGAGGTATGACTGTATAGCCAATGGTCAGCAAGGACAGGTACTGTAGTCCAGCAACATCTGGAGGGCCACAAAATTCCCAACCCCGATGAATAGATAAGTGCATTGTGGAAGGCTATGTCTAGGAGCAGCAGGGAATATTTTTGGGAAGGTACCTGGATTTCCTACCATCCTTAAGAAAGGGTCAAACCAAAAAGATTTACAGAACTGTGAATGGCCAGCAGCATTTCCCTTTCCAACTTAGTTCTGCCTCTTGTCACCTCCCAGCTCCCCAATCAAGCCTGTATGAGTCTAGGTGCACAAGGCAGATCACAACTTTTGAAGCAGCTTCCTTCTTCAGTGGGGGTGGGTGGGTGGGCAGCCTTTTTTCTGTCAAGAGGAGGAATCCAGCAGTGGGCAGGGTTGGAGTCAAAAGTGGCTGGGACCACAGTCAAAGGTTGGTGGGGACACCCCCCCTTTCCCCCAGTTTCTCCTATCCTTGTCAATCATATGAAATTGGGCCAACGGTGCAGGTTTCCCATCCTCTGCCCTACAGGAACAAAAAGACACCTAGGCCAGCCAGGAGAGAAACCCAAATCCCCAAATGAGAGAAATAACATCTAGTAGGATTGAGAGCAAGGCCGTAGCTGGGGGGGGGGTGAGGTGGGCCCCTGCCAGGGGTGCAGGCGAGCCCCCCCAAAAAAATAGGCTTAAAAGTATGTCCATAAATATATCAATAAATAAAAATATTGATTATTGCCTCATAAGAAAAAGTTTTAAAAAGAGGGTGAATTGAATGGGGGGGGGGGTTGGAGGAGAGGCAGAAAGAAGAGCTAATTTGTCCGTGGCTGGGGGCGCAATCGGGACAGTTCTGCCAAGGGCGCAAGATCATCCGGCTACGGCTCTGACCGAGAAAGAGAGAGAGAAGGACAGAAGCAGGTGAAAACAATACCAGGCACTTGCTCCTATTTGAGCTGGACTATTCCATCCCCCTACATCAGGGGTAGGAAACCTGTGGCCCTCCAGATGTTCTTGGACTCCAACTCCCATCAGCTCCTGCAACCATAGCCAACAGTTAGCAATGATGGGGGCTGCAGTTCAGCAGCATTTGGAGGGCCACAGGCTTCTTGCTTCTGCCCTGCAGTTTCATCGACTGATGAGTTTTTGATATTGTCAGATTCTAATTATATTTGGGGGCTGTTTTGCAGACCAGCTCAATATCCTCTATGCTGACCAATGGCAGCTCTCCAGAATTTCAGGCTGGCACCTTTCCCAGCCCTACCTGAAGATGTCAGGGTCCAAACCTGGGATCTTGTCAAAGGATTTGTGTTCTTAAAGGCAGGGTATACAGTGGTACCTCAGGTTAAGTACTTAATTCGTTCTGGAGGTCCGTTCTTAACCTGAAACTGTTCTTAACCTGAAGCACCACTTTAGCTAATGGGGCCTCCTGCTGCCGCTGCTACACAATTTCTGTTCTCATCCTGAAGCAAAGTTCTTAACCCGAGGTACTATTTCTGGGTTAGTGGAGTCTGTAACCTGAAGCGCATGTAACCTGAAGTGTATGTAACCCGAGGTACCACTGTAAATTAGAGCAACAAACAGCCTATTAAAGCCAAACAGGGAACTTTGCATAATGCCTGCCTTATAGTAAACCAGGTTATTTGCACACTCAGCTTGGCATTGTCCTCTGCTCTAACTGCCACCATCTCTCCAGGGTCTTAGGCAGAGGTCTGTCCCATCACCCAGACCTTTTAACTAGAAATTCAGGGATTCATCCTGGGACATTTTGCATGCAAAGCATGTGCTTTACCAAATAGCCATGATTCCTCATTGGACTTAAGTCAGGGGATGCTCCAGAAATGCTGTATATAATCTGAGGTGTGCCTGTCTATCGCAGCCAGTTGCTTGTGGGAAAATTCTGACCCTCTAAAGAGAACAACAGATTTAATCCCAAGGGAGAATTGATGTCAATCGTCAGTAGAATTCTAAGAAAGATCAGTTGGGTTCTGCAACCTCCAGTCTGAAGTTGGAGATCTGTCCTCGCGTTTGCAATGCTTATTTGGGGAGGGAAATACATCGTAAAGGATCTCTCTCCATTCTCTATTACTGCTCTCTCGAAGGCACGTTAATAAACCCAAGAAGACTGAACTGCATACCTGCTGACCCACCACGTATCCCACCTCCCTTCACTTCCAAATCGGATTTAACGCTGGATCAATATCCGGCTCCACCGATTCCTTGCGGCATCCCCTCGCTTCCAGAAATCAGCTCGGCATCCCTCCGAGGCCCCGATGCTAAATAGCCACGGGTCTGATGCCCGGTTCTGGTGCTCCCGGTTCTGGTGCACCATTGCATAACCGGCGGAGAACTCTGGCATCCCTCGGTTCCCTTTCCCGGGAGAAGGAGGTTTTCCCGCACACATACTCCGCATCGAAGGCAGAAATCCCCACGGATCGGAGCAATAATCCTCTGCTGGCAGTCTCCACACTGCCGAAGGATTGGCGGGGGGGGGGGCAGCATAAACAATCGGCCAGTTCCGCCATCCACTAGGCCAGGCTAGACGCGCACAGCAGACACCCGGGACAGGAAAGAAAGCGGGGGTGGGTGGGGAGGGCGAGATGCGTCGCGCAAGCCCTCCAGTCGTGGGGATGGTGCAAGCCTGGCGTGGGGGGGGGGGAGACGGTGGCGGCAGCTGCCCGGTGCACCTGCTGCAAGCCGGATCAAGGCTGCCCCCAGCAGGGCGAACGGGCCCCCGGCGTGACCTGGGCCCCAGCGACATGAGGGGAAGGGGGCAAGCTAGACGGACCTCGCGTTTGTGGGTCTGGAAAACCACTCCCGAGCTGGAGAGGCTGCAGCTCCGGCGCCGCCGATGCGCAGAGCTTGCCCTGCTGCTGGTGAGCACATTCCCCCTCTTTCTCCCGGGCAAATCAGCAGCAACAGATCTGACCCCCCCTCTCTCTACCACGCCGCCCCCCACCCTGGGGGCGGGCGCGCTCACCTTGCTCTTGACCTCGATAACGGGCTCCGGGCTGCGCGCCGGTGTGCGGTGGTGCTTGGCCATGCTGCGCCGGGCAGGGCAGGGCAGGGCAGGGCCGGCTCGCTCCTCCCGCCCCGCACTGCTTCTGCTGCCGCTGCTGCTGCTCCACCAGCAGAAACAGCAAACAGGAGAAGGAGGCGGAGGCCAGGAGAGAGAACTCACCGGCCATGACGTCAGCCCCCAGCAGGTTGGGGGGATGCCGCGCGATTGGCGTAGGCCGGCCGAAGAGGGCGGGCTCAGAACGTCCGCGGCGCAAGGATGGAAGGTTGCTGACAACGTCGCCTAGGTAACCGGGGCCCGGGGCGTTCCAAGGTGTATCCGACGGCGCGAGATCAAAAGGAGGGCGAATTGGACGGCAGTTCGCGCGCGCGCGGACGCTGGGGGAATCCGCCTCCCCGGGGTTGTCTGGCTTCTACTTGAGGCAGAGAGGTCGAGCCTTCATTAGTTAAGTGCTGCAATAGCCTCTGCTTGTTGCTTTTGTTAAGAGCGTCGTTGTGGTTCAGAATTAACAGCAGATGTAGCTGCTGTTGCTCTAATAAGTGCAAAAAAGGAGGTACTGCCTGCAGCCTCGGAGCTCAAGGCAGCTGCACACGTTCGTTTTGCAGCCATTCTAATGAGAAACGCAGTGGGGAAGAAAGACTGATAACCTTCTGGCTGCCGTCCAAGCTCTGCGTCGGGGAAAGATGGAACATGAGGGGCAGGACGGCGGTATAGGAGACTCTCAGAGCCTTGCCAGTGAGTAGCAATAAGGAAATGGATTGGAGGCCCCTTTTGGTGGCTGGTGCACACAAGCACTTTCTGGCAGCAGAGAGACCCATGCAAGTGAACCCACACCCCATGAGGATGCATGGACGCGACTTCTGTGCTACTCACGTGTCACTGTGCAAGTAGTATATTCTGGAGTTGCAAATATAGTGTAACTTTCTTTTGGCTAGCAGAACTTGATTTACACTCAGTGTTGGCTAGCATATTAGATGTGCATTGAATTGATCTCACCTTCCCCCTCCCCCACCATCAAAAATATGTTGATGTACTAGAGCAGGGAGGCTTTACATACTGCTGACAAGTCACCCCACTTTCAAACAGCTTGAAAACTTTGTTCTAAACTATGTAGTTTCTGACAGAAAAAGCTTTTTCTCTACCAGATCTATGGAACTCACTGCCATAGAATGCTATTCTGCCTGTGGACTTCTTAAAAGGACTAGAGAAATTCATGGCAGAAACTCTGGGGTTAAAAGCCCAAATGCTATATAGACATATTTGCATGTATCTTGGTAATTGTACAGTAACTGTACTGTTTTGGGTTTTCTGCATGCTTGTGAGGTATCTGGACTGTGTTGTTGAAGGTTATGAGAGCAAAAACTTAAGGAAGGAAGGAAATGTAAGCTTCTTGGTGTCCTGAAAAAACGGTCAGATTCGATGCTAGATTAGGAACTACACACTTTATGACTCACAGTACACGGAGATACATGCTGCTGCTGAATGATTGCAGCTCTTTGAATTCTTTTAATTACCCTTGAGAAGGGGGGATCATCTCATGTGAAATGCACTGGGGAGTATCAGAGCAGAAGAACACAGATTTTTAAAAGGATTGAAAGAACAGTGTTGATCAATAGTGGAGACTTTGTACATTATTTGCTTTGCCGTGCAGCAGATGTTTTCTATTGGGACAGTGTAAATAGTTACAGCACCACTGACCTCTTTTTTTGCTGTTGTTGTTGTTGACTCACCAGATATTTGTGTGATATCTATTCTGTGAGGTGTGAAATAATAAAGAGGAGAGTGCATTTAGCTGTGAGTAGAAAGCCTAATATAGTGTAGCCACAACTGAAGTAAGTTTTTGCCAGATTACCAGTCTGGGAATTATTTCCCAGAGCTCCAAATTTGTTTGTTTCTTGCTCAGAACCCTTGTAAACAGGGGTGGGAAATTGGTGGCCTGCAGATATTGCCGGATTCCCATCAGACCCAGTCAGTATCCAACAAGACCTGGGGGCGGGGCATGAAAGTGATGGAGGGGAGGGGGGAAATCTGCCTGTAAATGTCTCTTGCATTTCTGTCAGGCAGCAGCAACACTAGGCATATCAGCTGCCCCCCCCACCTAACACAGTATAGACCTCCATTCCCTTGGTGCCCATCTGCTCAGCAGGCAGCAGTGAAAATGGGGCTATGGGTGTGGGGAAATCAGAGTGGGCAGGACTTGGAAGAGAGGTGGATAAGCCATGCCTTGCTCATAGTCTGGAGGTTCCCCACACATCACCTGGTATATAGGTTTTTGTTTTCTATGCTGTCTTCTCTTCAAAAACAAAACAACAACACTGCTTGACAAACCATGTTGACAAACTGAGGGTGAAGAGAGGGTGAAGGAAGGCTAAACTTTGGTGGGGGGGGTGGTAACATATCCAGAACTGTCCTTGCCACCTCCTTGCCACCCTGTCAGGGCACATGTTGCCACACTCCCGGACACCTTATCCCACTCATGCTCTTGGTGGGCTCACTGGCTGCACTAAGAGCTACCATTGCTGCTGAATTCAGCACTGCTGCACTCAGCACTGCTGAATCCTTGGAGATTTCTGTATAAGACTGCAAAGTTACATAGACCCCTGATTCTTGTGCATGTACAAGATTTCTCCTGGACCTTTCGATGCTGGCTGATCCCCATGCCTCCAGGATGATGACAAAGAGCTTCAAGTTCAGAGCAGACTTGAGTCTTGGCAGGCCTCTACTTAAGAATTAAGCACTTATTTACAATGTAATCTCTAAATGCAAAGACACAGAGAAGCCTTAGGGCACTTTTAAAGACAATTATATATTTGTAGATGGGAGCTCATTTCTTCAGATGCATGAAATGCAGTCCTTGGTTAGCAGATTCATAATATACAGTATGTACACAGGGAGACAGACAGAGAGATGATGTGAACAGTAGGGCTCAAATACCACAAAATATAAGAGGTGCAGTTTAGGGATGTCATGACTTCTATTCTTAAAGTTTACAATCCCCTCCCCCTTCTCGTGTATTAGTTGAGGATACATTTGCTTCATACATTTGATAAAGTTCCCTCTAGTACAGAGGTAGGTAACCTCCAGTCTATGGGCCAAACTTGGCTGGCCAGGGGTTCAGATTTGGCCTGCAAACCCGTTTTCCCAAAACCATGCCCACCTGCCCCACACCTAATGTTTTGTGTGACAACAGGTGTGGGTTAGATAGAGACACAGCTGCCTGTGCCAATTGGGAGCCTTAAAGTGCAAGGGGAAACTGGCAAGGGTAAACCCCAAGCCTCAGGTGCTTTAAAGCACTTTGCAAGCACTGTGTGGTGCTTTGAAGTCCCAACAATGGGACCTCAAGGCTCCCAATTACCTGACATCGTTGTGACATCAGGTGATTGAGAGGGGATGGCCTTGCCTGCCTGTCCAACTTGGCCCACCAGCCTAGATCTGATAAGGGTTTTGCCTGAGGAGCCAAAACGGCTCCCCACTTCTGTTTAGTGCATGAAAGTTTCTGCCACAATAAGGTTTTTAAGGTGCTGTAGGGCTTGTTTGTGTTTGTGTTTTCTGCGACTGATTAACAAGGCTACCCTTCTGGAATCTCCCATGTGCAGATTCTTATTAATATGAAATGCTGTTTCCCATAATGAAGGTCATATGAGAAAATCTACCCTTCAAGGAACTCTAGCATCTAGTCCCAGTTGTTGTCTGAGGCAGGGATACTGGCGGAGCCCTTAAGATTGTAACAGAAATGGGCACGATTCCTGAGGCCTGTCTCTCTGGGGACTGAGAGTGGAGTGCAGTTATCTACCTGGAATCTTCCCCCCTTTTCTTCTTTTCTTGCTAAGTTGTCAAATGAAAGAAGGGAGAAGAGATCAATTGCACCTACTATGTTCCTCTGAGCAGAAATTGACAAAACCAGGGTTAGGTGATAAGCCCAGTCTCATCCAATTCATACACTAGAGTCATGGTACAGTTAGCAAAATTTAGGCTCTGGATTTATTGTCCTTGTGCATCGCAATCTTTAGATGGTGAGTCCTGCTGTCTTTGGGGGTGCTCCTGCTCAGTTCTGCTGAGTGGGGCCCTGAACTTCTGCCCCAAACTCCTGCCCTGATGGGAAATGCTTTATGCCAAGTCAGGCCACTGTTTGTTCTTGCTCAGTATTGTGCACAATGACTGGCAACAGCTCTCCAGGGCTTCAGGCAGTGGACATTCCCAGGACCTTCTGCATGAAAGGCAGATGCTCTAATATTGTAGCTCAGTATTGTCCAGTGACTTGCAGTAGCTCTACCAGGCAGGGTTTCATACAAGGGCAATTGCCAGCTGTACCTGGAGATGCTGAGGACTGAGCCTGGGACCTTCTGGGTGCAAAACAGATGTTCTACCATGCAGCTACATCCAGTGCTATTTTGCTAGAAAAAGAGATGCCGGAGCTCACCATGAATGTCTCCCTTGTTTTATAATGGCAATGGCACCCACATGAGAGGTGCCGGAACTGAGTTCCAGTGAGTTCCAGCTGGGGGAAAAATCCCTGGCTACATCCCTTTTCCATGGACGAGTTTAGCTCTGGAGCTTCTTCCCAGTCTCTCCCCCTCCCACCATTAAAAACCGAAGCCTCCACTCCTCCCAGCCATTAAAGATAGAAATGGGAGAAAGCAGCTGGGAGCAAGTCTTCAAAACCTGAGTCAGCACAGCCCTCCCCAGCCCCGCAAGATTGTATTAATCTCATGAATTTTAACTTAAACTAAAAAAGAGAAGTTTCTTGATGCTATTCTTTTGTTTATTTTTGGATCAAAGTCTTTAATATTTTCCCCCCTCTGTCACACATTGACATTTGCCAAGTTTTTCCTTCCACCACAGGGGCTGGAAATAGGCCTTTTGAACATGAAAGAGATTCTCTTTGCAGTTTTATTGCATGGGTTTTTGTTTGTTTGTTTGATTTTGCACTTTAAAAGAATCTACAGACTTGGTGAGGCTTGGATTAAAATTAAAGGAGTTGGCAGCAAGAGGCCTGCCAATAGTTTTCCTGCTCCCTGTTGATGTATCAGGTTGTAAGAGTGCACAAAACCGCTTTACAATGTTAAGTGTTCTTATTTGGTGGAGTAAGGAAGTAAGGAGACTCCTGCTGGATTGAACCATCTAACCCAGCAACCCATTTCCTACAGTGGTTGGCCAGATGCTTCTGAGAAGTCCACAAGGAAGGCATGAAGGCAGTGCCCCCTACAGTCCCTCCCTCCCCGCAACTGATATTGAGACGCCAACTGCCTTTGAATATGAAAGTTTGCTATGGTCATTGTGGCTGATAGCTGTTCATTGAGTTCTCATTCCTTGAGAATTTGTCTAGTCTAATCCACTTTTAAAGCCTTCTGCAACTTAGATGCTATCACCACATCCTGTGGCACTGAGTTTCACAAGTTAAAAAACCTACTGCCAATCAACTCAACTTAGTTAACCCTAATCCTAGTATGATGGAGAAGGGAGGGGTGGAAATATATCTCTATCCAGCTTCTCTATACCATGCATAATATTATGAATTTCTGTTATGACCTGTCTTACTAGCATTCCCCTTTCCCTTCCCTTCCTGTGCAGAATGCACTGGAAATTGTGTCACACAACACTTGCTCTAATGTAACACCGTCTAGCCTCACCAACGACTACTAATCGCCTTGCAAACAAGTCAGGATGAATGCCCTAAGAGGGTATTGTTCCTTGTGGTCCCCACATTCTCATCTTCCTAATTTTGAGACCCAGAAATAACAACAAACACGTGCCGCAGGTTGGGTGAGACAAAGGGGCCTTTCATCTCTCCTGCCCTTCTGAACAGGAGGCTGAAAGCTGTGTGTGTGTTTTAAACTCACACCTCTCTTTTCCAGCAGCTTCTTAGGATGACCTTGTCTGGCTGTTCTCTCTCTCTCTCTTTCTGTGAGGAGAGCCTGGCTCATGTTTGTAAAGGAGGCTGTGTCGGGGAGGGAGTACAGATGCCATTCTGTAATAATGGGAACGTTTCGGTCCGTTTCCCCACTGGATTTATTGCAAGCTGTGCTGCTGCTGATGCAGTGGCCAGGCACAGGAACTGAGCTATATTTCTCTCCCCCCTCAGATTTTAGCCAGACAATTTTAGCTGCTGGTGACCCCAAACGTTCCCATTCCCCTCACCCTAGGCTTGGCCAATGCCACAAAGGCAAAATGGGCATCAGACTATTTGTGGAATCGCAGGGAGGACAGGTCTTCCTCAGCTTTCTCACGTCCTCTATCCATGCCCATCTCTGTATTTTGGAGGGCAAAAAAACCCCTTTTGCTGTATTCTCCTGACTTAGTATTGGACTGGTTCCTGATGATTCTCAACCAAAGGAGAGAGAATGTTAAGCAGCCACACAGTGCCACCAGGATTTGTGCTTATCTCCAGCATGCTGAAATCATTTATTTATTTATTTATTTATTTATTTATTTATTTATTTATTTAAAAATAATAGGTTCTGGGGCTCAAAGCTTGTTTGCAAGGCACATGTCTTGGACTTGGAAAGGCAGCCTTCCAGTATATATGTGTGTAGATTGATCTCTATTAGGAGTGACCAATATGTAGTTCTCCAGATGCTCCTGGACTCCAACTTCCATCACCCTGACTATGGGCTATTCTCATCATGGATGTGCATGGTATTTTAAAGAATAAGAGTAAGGTCCTTCAACGGATGAGCACAGTCTAAAAATCTGATACAGGGAAGGCAACATAAGGAGGGGGAGGAAGAGAGTGGGAAAGAGATGAATGTAATAGGAGAAGATGTTGATCCAGTTAAATTACACATACTTTGAGGGTGATCCAACACATTGTTAAAATAAGTCCAATTGTGTTTAATGGCTTTTTAACATGAGGACCACATTCCCTCATGTGGAACCTTTCAGGGAGCACATGCCGGTGGTTGGCAGGCCAGAGGCAAAGGTGGGCAGAGCAATGGATGCAACTTGTATCTTTCTACAGCAGGTTGCATTCCAGCCAGACAAAAGTCAGAGGTTTACACATGCAGGCAGACAGCCAACACACACACCTTTCCATCCACTGTTGGGCAGAGAGGCCTAGAGGGCCACTTTCAGCCCCTGGACCTGAGGTTCCTCACCCCTATGTAGAGGACTACAGCCTCAAAGGCTGCGTTTGAGGAGGACTAAGGGCTTGTACCATATCCCTTAAGCCTTGCTAGTTCTGTGCCTAGAAAGTGTGGGTCTGAGCCGTTTTCTGTTTGCCCCACTGCTTTCCCTGGGAAAACCCACTATTCACCACTGAATTGGTGTAAACGTCAATCCACGAAAAATCCAATCAATGTCTGCTTTGATTCAGTGGCAAGGAGTAGGTTTTCCCTGGGGGAAAGTGGTGGGACAAGAGGAAGTGTGGACACGCCCTGAATTGTATTTATTGACTTGCAATAATAGCAGCCTTGTCTCTTGCTTTCTCATGATGCACAGCTAGAGCAAGCCAATTGCACTGGGATTTCACCGGTGTAATGCCTGCTGCCGAAACATGCAGTTAGGAGTCCAGGGGCAAACAAGCTGCTGCCTTCCAGTTATTTGGTGGACTACAACTCCCATCAGCTCCAGCCAGTGTGGCCAGTGATCAGGGATAATGTGAGCTGCAGTCCAACAACATTTGGAGGGCACCACCTTGGCTAGGCTTGAGTAAGACAAACTTGAAGACATCAAAATCTTCTGTAAGTGTTTGTCATTTAGATACTGAGGGTGGTTGTCAAGGCTAGTCCTACTCAGAGTAGACCCATTGAAGTTCATTAACTTGACTAAACTAGGTTTGTTAATTTGTGTTTACTCTAAGTAGGGCTTAATTAACCACAATCTTCTAAAACTAAGCAAACAGTGGCAGGACTGCCAGACATAAGGAATTTGGTTGATTAAACAACTTTCACCTGTGCTAACATTCCCTACTTTTTCCTTAAAAAAACAGTACACCACAACCAGCACTGTGCTTTGCGCTGCACTCAGCTAGCTACCCTGTAAGCATTTTTTAAAGGGGAAAAAACCCATTTTTAAAATTGGGGGGGGGAGAAGCAGGCAAGAGATGTAGGACTTGGACTCATTGCCCCCCCAACAACACCCTTGTGTTTCTTGCTGCAGCAGACTGCAGAGTTTCAGTGGGGAGTCCAGTTTGCCCTGGGTTTGCTCTTAAGCAGGACCATTCCTCCCCTGTGACTCCTTGTAGCCTGACAGCTCACACAATGGGCTGGGTGCAAGTACCGAAGGCGGTTCCACCTTGGCTGCTTGTTGAGCTCCTTATCTCTGCCCAGAATATGGGTTGCAGCAAACCCTGGGGTGTATCTTGCCCCACCAGGCTGGTGCTGAGCTTGTACGTATCTATCTGCAGCTCTGGCAGGTGTTCAGCCTGCCTGAAGTCAGCAACTTAGCAGATGTCTGATGGAGGTAAAAAGGCCCTTGCCATATTGTGCCTTTTTGGCTTTTGCACTCCGCAAACAATTACTGTGGGACCAGTTTTCATAGGTCTCCCAGTGGGGAGGCAGCAAGGTGAAGTTGGCTGCTTCACATGATGGAATTTAGGAAGGCTAGATAAAAGCAAGAACTGATGTCTGAACAGAATGGTGCAGTGAAACATTGTGAATTGTTGTGCTCAGAATGGGGAGGGAATGTTAGGTGCTCCACTTCAGGCAACAAAATGCTTTGGACTGGCACTGCAGAGTTTATTTTTGTGTGTGTGTTTGTTTATTCCATCTTGGAAGCCAACCCAACATATGTGGAGGGCTCAGTTGGTGCCCACACCTGGACCTGCCTAGCTTGAGGTAAGGTAAGCTGCCTTATGTACCCTTAGACCAGAGCTTTCCAATCTGTGTGCCACGCGAACACTCCCTGTGCTCCTGGAAAGGGGTTAGTTTAACCTCCAGATTGCTAATAAAACTGAATTACTGTGTTTTGAAATGATGCATGTCTAAACAGTATGTCACCAGCATGAAACGTTTGGAAAGCTCTGCCTTAAACTATATTCTGGGCTCTTTTCACATTCAGCTTTCTTCTACTCACTCTGTGCTGGTAGCACAGGTCCACCTGATCACATTTTCACATTTATGTGTTAACAAAACTTACATGCCACTTGATTGTAAATAGGCTGCTAAGCGGTTTACAACCCCCCTCCCAAACATTTAATTTTATCAGTTAAAGATAGCTAAAAACAGGTATAGGCAGCAACCATTTTAGGTGTGTCCAGTTGACACGCAATCCCCGATGCCTGGGTCTTTGGGGACAGAATGGGGGATGAAGATGGGCGTTCTTATGCAAACTCCGCTGACAGACACAAGGGCCGGGAACAGAACCCCTGTGTGAAATTGTCACTGCTTGCATTTTAAAAAATACAAAAATAATTAAAATCAATAGCAAGCTAAAAAGAAATTAAAACGTGTCAGGTTAGACTTGGCTAAACAAAAACAGACCCTTGTTGTTGTTTAGTCGTGTCCGACTCTTCGTGACCCCATGGACCAGAGCACGCCAGGCACTCCTGTCTTCCACTGCCTCCCACAGTTTGGTCAGACTCATGCTGGTAGCTTCGAGAACACTGTCCAAGTGTGTTTATTTTCCATAGACGTCCTTGATTTATTGAAGCTGTCCCAATTTCTGATTAGATTCCAGAATGTCCCACTTTTCCTTAGGATGTCCCTATTTTCATTGGAGTAATGTTGGAGGGTATAGAGTTATCTGACCTCCAAGCCTTCTGAAGGCAATTCTGTACAGTGGTACCTCAGGTTAAGAACTTAATTCATTCTGGAGGTCAGTTCTTAGCCTGAAACTGTTCTTAATCTGAGGTACCACTTTAGCTAATGGGGCCTCCCGCTGCCGCCGTGCGATTTCTGTTTTCATCCTGAAGCAAAGTTCTTAACCCAAGGTACTGTTTCTAGGTTAGTGGAGTCTGTAAGCTGAAGCGTCTGTAAGCAGAAGCGCCTGTAACCTGAGGTACAGTGGTAACTTGGTTTACGAACTTAATCCATTTCAAAAGTCCGTTCTTAAACCTAATCCGTTCTTAAACCGAGGCATGCTTTCCCTAATGAGGCCTCCCGCCACTGGTGCCCTTCCACCGTTTGGCTTCCATTCGTAAACCAAGGTAAAGTTCGCAAACCGGGACACTACTTCCGGTTTTGCGGAGTTTGTAAAGCGAATAGTTTGTAAACAGGACTGTTTGTAAACCGAGGTACCACTGTGCTGGAAAACAGTCCCTGGCCCCAGGCTTCTGATCTAAAAGATAGTACAATACACACAAGGAAAAAGCAATGGGGAGGAAGGAGAGGGATAAAATAAAGCTTGGTCACTAGTTATTATAGTTTCTTTCTTTCTAAATTAGAGCATTTTAATCCTGCTCTTTGTGCAAATATACCACTCGGGATGGCTGCTTACAAGGCCATAACAATTGCAACATCAAAAAAAAAAAGGACAGGATCAGCAGTTAAAAATTGTAATGACCAGTTGGGATGGAAACAGTTCAGGAAGCCCATTGGAATGGCTGCAGATAGATGATGGCTGAGGGAAAGCCAAAGGCAGCTGGTCCATCAGCAGAGATAATGAATTATGTGTTGCATTCAGTCTGCATCACTACAAAGGCACCCAAGCTAGAAATGTTGCTGGATAAACCCTGACTGCTCAATTTATTTAATGGCTGACTTTTAAACAGATATTCAAGGTGGCTTACTATCAAAATGAAAGTGGAACAGAGTGAGAAAAACAACACAAAATATTAGTAAAACCGCAGAGTAGACTAAAGAAGGCTAAGTGGGATCCTTTTCACAATCTACTCAGAAGTAAACCCCATTCAAGCTTTTCCAGAATTTTCCATTTTGTTCTGTTATTTATTACTCGCCCTTCACCCTCAGGTCCCAGGGTGAGTTACAGCATTCAAACACAATACTAAACTATTTAAAACAAAAATGCATGTTGGGTGTGTCGTACCATTTGTTCACATACACATCAATGAACAGGAGTATATATAGTGTAACACCAATGTTTTTGAATCAGTGTGACTGTGATCTTGTACTTACCTGAAATTAAGCTCCATTGAACTCAATGGTGCTTAGTTTTGACTGCATAGATTCAGCTTTTAAAACACTTCAAGCTTTAGCAAAAGGTATTCAACAAGCTGAAAATTCACCTTTTAGCTTTTAATTAGAAATGAAAGCAATCTTGCAAGAAACTGTACCATTTAAACTGCTAGTGTGAAGTAGGAACCCCAACAAAGAAAAGGAAAAAAAGTATCCAACCTCTCCTTTGATTATTTTCTTCATTCTCTTAACTTTCTCCATGCTAATCAGTCACAAACTCACTTGATAGTCTCACTATCACCTCATTCACTTACCATAACAAAGAGGACCTGTCAATTATCCTGGTGCTCTAGCAGATGTTCTGAAAGTTGTGGTGCTGTGCTTCCCTCTATCCTGCACTACATGAATGACAATTCATGTTTTTTCTGTTTGTTCCAGAGCTAAAGTCTTCTGGATCTGCCTGCATTTAAGTGTACAGCAACAAGAGGCATTCTAATTGACAAAATAGTCTATATTATATAAAGTTTTTCTTCAAAAAATGTGATGATTATTTTTATTATGAGAAAAATAGCAGTGTACTGTAGTTTTATGGAGATGTCTTATGAGTTTTTAACTGGTTGACCTCCTTGGGCCATTCTGGATAAAGTGGCACAGAACTGTAATCAATCATCCAAGGCTCAGTCCATTAACGGAGCAGCAGTCATGCTGAGCTGCCAAAAGGAGATGCAAATGCCGTAGTCGCCACTCATTTGTCAGCTGTCAGAATTATATTAGTGGTTTACACTACAGGGTGAAGATACAGTGAACCAGTCTGTGCAATTGGGTGTGACACAGCATGTGTTGTGTACAAGAGATGCAAATGCATTAGCAGAGGAGATGGAGCAAAAACAAAAGTGACTTGGGAGGTGGTGGGCTCTCCTGTGCTGGAGGCATTTTGGCAGAGTCTGCATGGTTTTCTCTTAAGGATGCTATGGCTGAATCCTGCGTTGAGCTGCCAGGATTTGACAAGAGGACCTCAATGGTATCTTCCAACACAATGAGTCTAAGGCTGTGGAGTCAGGTTTTCAGACATGCCAGCCATGCTGTTTGTATTCGTTTCAGCATTCTTACCCTGCCAGCTCTGAGTGTTCCCTGGGCATCTACAGTGCCATATGTATTTGAGTTTCCCTTGGGCCTTCGGGGTCCTAGCAGTTGCCCAAGAATGCCAGGTGCTGATTTCTGGACAATTCCACTTCCAATTACTGTGTGCAGGCTTGTGAAGTCCAGCATCCTGTTTGTCCCCAGCAGCTCAGAAGCAGGGAAATCACCTTCCCCTGTTGCTTACCTGGTCCCACAGAGCTATCATGACTAATGTTCCTTGATAGACCTAGCTTTCCATTAATTGGTCTAATTATCTTTTAAAGCTCTCTGAGCAAGTGGCCATCGCCTCATCTTGTAACACTGAATTTCACAAGTTAATTAAGTGCTGTGGGAAGAAGTAATTACTTTTGTCTCCTGAATCTACTGCCTATCAGTTTCAATGGGTGGCCCTGAGATATTTTATCATTATGGGGGAAGACAAGAGTGTTCTCTATCCATTTGCTCCCAATGTGCAAAATTTTATAAACCTCTGTTATGTCCCCAGCTACCATATTTTTTTTTCTAAATAAGTGCTTACTCGATTGAATGCTTCCCCATACTAAAAAAATCCTTGCCACAAAAAATAGCACACAAAGGGAAAGGATCCTAGCCTTTTTCTCTGACATACTAATTTTCTGTGTGTAGAGAGTGGGGAATGGTTTGGTATGGAAGAATGCAGGTATCATCTGAACCATGCTCTGAAATTTGAAATGGCATATCTGATGGAATGCCTCCTCACTTACCAACTTCCCTATGCATTAAGATGAGACCCTTTTCCAAACTCAGTTTGTAGGAGGCATATAATGCATGGGTTGTCAACTTGATGCCCACAGGTGCTATGGCACCCATGAGGGCTTCCAATAGCCCCTGGACAGGTACCCCAAACTCTGGAATTTTCATTTTAAAAAGGCTCCAGCTCTCCTAGAAAGTAAGTTATGGAGGAAAATGTGCAGGCATCTTCTAATCAATTTCTGTGTGAACTCCATAATCAGCACCAGCAGGACATAGCTGACTTCCTATGGGTAAGCATAAAGTGGTCAGGGGGTGGTTGTCTCTAATACTGTGTTAAGCCACACTTCCCATGGCAGCCATTTTGTGTTATGCCACATTCCCTCCGTGGCAGCCATTTTCTGAGTGGCACCCCCACAACTTCTGAAAATTTCTTAAAACTTTCTGAGACCAATAAGAGCTGAAATCTTTCTGTTCGGTTCCATAGATCTATTACCTAACAGCATGACCTGAGGTTCTTTATTTTACTGTTTACTATGTTGCAGGCAACATGTTGCTGCCAACCTAGCTGTTTGAAAACATGTCAAAGTGCAAGTAGATAAATAGGTACCACTCCGGCGGGAAGGTTAATGGCGTTTCCGTGCGCTGCTCTGGTTTCGCCAGAAGCGGCTTAGTTATGCTGGCCACATGACCCAGAAAAACTGCCTGCAGACCAACATTGGCTCCCTCGGCCAGTAAAGCGAGATGAGCGCCGCAACCCCAGAGTCGTTCACAACTGGACTTAACTGTCAGAGGTCCTTTACCTTTACTTTTTATGTTGCAGGCAAGAGTTCAGTGTATATTCAGACTGGCACAAAGACAGGTTTTCAAATAACCTTCAGACTACTTGAAGGTTTGTTTACCACTCTTAATTTAGAAAATCCCAGAGAGGTGCAACAAACCTAATTCTGCACTGCTCAGGTGGCATCTCAAACTCTGTGTTCAGTACTGGGAGCCACACTTTTAAGGAGGACACTGACAAACTGGAAAGTGTCCAGAGGAGAAAGATCAGAAAGGTGAGGGGTCAGGAAACCAAGTCCTCTGAGGAACTTTATGGTTGAAATGGCTGGGAGACATGACAGCAGTCTTCAAATATCTTAATGATGCTTATGCAGGAATTGGGCAGATGATCTCTGTAGCTCAATAACAACTTTCTCTAAGCTGGTACCCTCTCATCAGCCCCAACCAGCATAGCCAATAATAACAGAGACACAGGGAATAGAGGCCCAAAATACATTGAGGGCACCACAATTGGAATGGCTGCTCTGGCAAGCAAGGCTATATTGTTATTATAATTGTTTTATTCGTGATTTGTTAATTACCGTATTTTTCCGTCTATAAGACGACCCCATGTATTGGGGGATTCAGATTTAAGAAAATGGGGGGAGATATATCCATGTATAAGACGTCCCCCTAATTTTTTGACATTATTTTTTAGGGGGGAAACCTAGTCTTATACACGGAAAAATACGGTATTTTGTATTATTTATGCTGAGTTTGTTATTATGTTATTTATTGTTTGTAAGCCACTTTGGAATTCATTTGAATTAAAATCGGCATAGCATGACAACAAATCAATCAGGTATTGCTGGATTACAACACCCATCATTCCTGTCCACTGGCCATGATGTCTGGGGCTAGTGGGAGTCGAGGGCCACAGGTTCCCCATCCCTGCATTGCAGAAACTCTCTGATGGCAAGAACTGGCTGACAGTGAAACAAACTGTCCTTCACTGGAGGTACCGTATTTTTTGCTCTATAAGACTCACTTTTTCCCTCCTAAAAAGTAAGGGGAAATGTGTGTGCGTCTTATGGAGCGAATGCAGGCTGCGCAGCTATCCCAGAAGCCAGAACAGCAAGAGGGATTGCTGCTTTCGCTGCACAGCGATCCCTCTTGTTGTTCTGGCTTCTGAGATTCAGAATATTTTTTTTCTTGTTTTCCTCCTCCAAAAACTAGGTGCGTCTTGTGGTCTGGTGCGTCTTATAGAGCGAAAAATACGGTATTTAAACAGAGGCTATATTATATGGCTGTAAGTCAAGATATGACTGAAGATCCTGCCTTGAGAATAGTTGGTTGGACTAAATGACCTCTGAGATCTGTTCTACCTCTATGGTTTCAGCAACATGATTGTGTCATTGGATTTGTGGGAGTGGAGGCCCTCGAGCTGCCATCCTGCCACTTGGTGCTTAAGCTCACACCTAACAAAGCCACCAGGGACGCGGGTAGCACTGTGGGTTAAACCACAGAGCCTAGGACTTGCCGATCAGAAGGTCGGCGGTTTGAATCCCCGCGACGGGGTGAGCTCCCGTTGCTTGGTCCCCGCTCCTGCCAACCTAACAGTTCAAAAGCACGTCAAAGTGCAAGTAGATAAATAGGTACCGCTCCGGCGGGAAGGTAAACAGTGTTTCCGTGCGCTGCTCTGGTTTGCCAGAAGCGGCTTAGTCATGCTGGCCACATGACCCAGAAGCTGTACGCCAGCTCCCTCGGCCAATAAAGTGAAATGAGCGCCACAACCCCAGAGTCGGTCACGACTGGACCTAATGGTCAGGGGTCCCTTTACCTTTTAACAATGCCACCAGGAGCAGGGCATATGTTGACAGTTCACTCCACCCACAGCTACACATGCACTGTTCCTGGATATGCATGGCTGATGGGGCAGGACATTGGTTGCTGTGTATGTACCTGACCCCCCCGTTCTGGCAGGGCTAACAGGGCTTTGATAGTTGTGTGCATATTTAACACCTGAGCATGCCTGCACAGGTGTGAAGCCTCTGTACCCCACCTGGTTTTCTGTGCACTGCTGTAGGATGTGGCCTAATTATAGCCCTCTGGGAGAAAATCCTACTTAATACAACTTCTGAAAAGATGGGAATAGGATTTCACTGTTAATGGGCCTCTGCATTTCCTGCAGGATCCAACAGATGGTGATATTGCATAAAGAATACTTCTCCATCTACTAATGCTCCTACACGTAATTAAACACCCACTAATTTTGGAATTGTTATAATCATCCATCCACAATAGTTCCTGGTTTGAATGAAACCATCACTCCAATGCATTAGCCAGAATTCAGGGGACTGAGGCTCAGAGACATTCTTCAGAATTTAATCAAACAAAATTTCAAAAAAATAACAAAGTGCTATACAATTATAAAATCACCAATCACTATACAACAGAGGAAAAGTGACTGTGCAAAACAATTTAAACTGAGGACAGAAGAGTAAAATTCAGAGAGCTACAACAGCATAAAGCAATAATATAATTTTAAAGGCCTGGGGAAATGAAAAGGGAAGTGCGGAAAATATAGTAAGGTATTATTATTTATTATTCATTGTAAACATTTTTATCCTGCCTTCAGATGACAATGCTCACAGAGCAGTTGAGTGCACTGCAGAGCTTGCTTCAAGCCAGCACAGTTTGGGCCAGTTGGCAAGGCTCAGGAAACTGGGGGGAAAGGATGTCTCTTTGCGCGGATCTGCCCGCCTCGGCGTCCGACATCTTGAGCTGGCCGAGCTGTTTACTTTGCACAACGGAAAGCCCGCGCCAACGTCGCTTCCTCTTCCTGCTTTGCAGGCGCTGCAAGGGAAGCTCGGGAGGGGAGGGCGAGACGCGAAGGGGCCGCCCGTGCCTGCCCCTCCCGTCCTCCGGCCAGCCCACGTAGCTCGGGTCGCGTTGGGAAGTCGCTGGGAGGAGGAGTCCACCTGGCGGAGCGGGAATGAGGCCTTGCTCCTATCCAGAGAAAGGGGCAGGTCGCTTTGACACGGGTCTTCGGCAGCTGCCCCTATGAATCGGGAGCGGAGGTCTCTGCGGGACTCAAAGCCCACGGGGTAAGTTTGCAGATCCCGGGTATCGTTGGCGTAGCTGGCAGGCAGAGGCCGCCGAATAAGCTGGCGGGTGGCGAAGCTCTTGAGTGCTCCGTATTCCCTTTTAATCGGACTTTTACTCGCTGTAGGATATTGATTTTCCGAAGCAACCCTCCCACCTCGGGACATTACTTTCCCGTTGCTGTACAGAGGCGTGCACGGCATCTTTTGCTTTGGACCACTTGGATACACTTCCAGCGCAAATGCAATCCATCCTCCGTACTACATAGGCTTATTGCGCTGCGAGTCCCGAACGATTGCAGTGAGGCTTAGCTTCTATGTAAGTGTGGGCAGGGTTTTACTCTATGGAAGTTTCACGTGCATCTCGATGGGCTGGGGCTTCCTTCCAAGTAATATAACCAGTCCTATCTGCCAGGCATAAAATACGTGTGTAAAACCCATACCTAAAGCTATTGTATATAAATAAAATAAATAAATAGTAATAGTTCACCTATCTATATTTTTCCTCTTACCAGGGAATAAAATAGGTTGTAGAATAATTCTCCCACTCAATTTAGTCTGAATTTGTCTTATGTCTAAGAAAGTGTTCTGTCAATACAGGTTTTACTTTTAGATTTAATGAGAGTCTGCTGTTTTTGCATCAACCCACATTTATAGTAGCTCTGCAGTGGGTGTCCAAAATTGTAAGTTCTTCTTGGACCAGCAACGACCAGCCATGTATATTCCTTTCATATCTGCATTAGGCTTCTATTCTAAGGTTACCAGACACCCCCGTTTCCCAGGGGCAGTCCCCAGATTTACAAATCAGTCCCCTGACAAAATCCTATCATTCTGACTCATTTCAGAGTGAAGTGTCCCTGGATTCATTGAAAAAAATCTGGTAACCTTATGCTATTCACCAGCATGATAAAGACCACTTTGAGTACCCTGTGAGTGACCTTGTGGGCATGTCTGTGCAAGCTTTTTATGTTGGTATTGGGTGAATGCAAACCCCTTCCTAATCCCATAGTGCAATCTGGGAATCTCAATAGAAAAGAGAAAGGAGTGATACTAATGGGTGAAACTGTATCAGGAAGGAAGATCTTCTGTTCTCAGGAACTGCTTGCCTGCACCCCAGTTTTGCTCTAAATCTGGACTCTAATACAGAATTCTGCAAAACTTATATTGCAAGTTTCTAGCCCTTCTGATTTCTGGCAATAGTATCTGAAAATAGAGTGATGTGCAACAGGAGTAAATTTTGCAATCGAGGGTGTTTTTTAAAATAAAAATTGTATGATGCTCATAACTTATTCCTCAAAACACCTAATTTTCTACCACACAGCACCTGGCTTAGAATACAGTGGTACCTCCGGTTACAAACTTAATCCGTTCTGGAAGTTTGCAACCCAAAACTGCTCATAACATGAGGTGCGCTTTCACTAATGGTGCCTCCTGCTGCTGCCGTGCTGCCGGCGCATGACTTCCACTCGCATCCCGGGGCAAAGTTCACAACAAGGGGCACCTACTTTTGGGTTAGCGGAGCTTGTAACCCGCAGCGTTCGCAAGGAGGACAGTACGTAACATGAGGTTCCCCTGTGCATGTTTCTGTTTTTTATCAAATAAGAATAGTGTTTTAGTTAAAATGAAGAGCTTCTTGGATGAACTTTCTGTATACCAACTTGCAAATTGTTTACTATACTGATGATTACATGAGAAGGTGAGGTCATTGAATATGAAAGTGTTAAGGTCCTAGTAGTCCCATTAAGATGGCTGAACATGGATTGGCTGTGTACCTACATACACATGGAAGGGCATATGAAGCATTCTCCGGAGTAACATGGCTCATGTTGTCTCAAACATTCTCTGTGTTTTTCTGTTTTCTTAATGATGAATAAATGCACAATTGGTTTTAATGGTATAGCAATCTGGAAGATATTTAGTGTGATACCATCAAGCAATTTTTTTTTGCCATGCCACTTCCCTTTCCTCCTATTTTGCACATTTTCCCATGCCTTAGTAATTTTAATTACTTATTTTTTCCAGTTTAGACAATGAAGATAGCCAGACAAACAGGCCCTGCTACTTGGAACCTTGGATTGTGAATCTTCTGCTGGAGTACAAGGATTCTGAAACCAGAGAAGAGGGTCAACTTGGACATGTCCTGAGGGTATATTAATGTGACTTTTTAAGCAGTGATGAATGGGGAACTCTTAATTTATAAAATAAAATAAAATACCATACTCCCCTTCCTCCAAGGAGCTTAGAACAATGTCTCCATCCTCATTTTTCTCTTTACAACAATGCTGTGAGGTGGTGCTTCTCAAGCTATCTTGAAGTGTCCAACCCAACCTGGGCTGTGGTGAAGTTACCACGGACCAGTAGCTGATGTTTCACAGGCCTGCCCCAGTCCATGTACCACCACTTTGAGTGGTTCTGCTTTGAGGTTCATTAGGCAGAGTGAGCGAGAGAGAGAGAGAAAGACTGGCAGAAAGCTTCATAGCAGAGTGGGGATTTGAACCTGCGTGTCCCATGTCCTGGTTCAACACTCTTACGCCACATTAATGTGGACATAATTGATGCTTCTGCTGCTCCTGAGGCAGTGGCTATGTTCTCCCTTTGGAATCCAGAGGAGACCTTTTGCTTGAGCATAAATTGCTTTATATTAGAGCAATCTCATGCATGCTTGCTCAGAAGCAAGTCCCTCTGTGTTTAATGGAGCTTACCCCCAGATAAATGAGCATAGGATTGCAGCCTATGTGCCTTATAGCCGGAGCTGCAGTGTTTAAGTTGGTTGATCAGTTAGATCAATTACAATATTTTGATTCACTAAAATGGTGCCCCTGTTTAGTTGGGAAGCAGATTGAAGTCCCCCCCCATTTTGTCTTTTAATACAAGTACTTGTAAAAATTGGAAGTCAGCACATACCAGCTTAGAAGAGAGTTTTTCTTCTTGTTAGGAGACTGATCTTTTTAAGATGATTCCTGTTGCAACAGGAGTATTTATCCTCTGAAAAATGGGAAGTCCCCTGCTCCCACAACTATTGCTTTTTTCTCATATGCAGATCTAAATTGCCATACTGTGGCTTTCAAAACTTTGTGGGTCTCCATATCTTCCTCATCCTGCCCCCGCTCCCCACAAAAACGAATGAAAGACTCTAGAGTGGCTTGGTCCCTATTTTTAATATGTGCGGGAAATACCTGACTTCTTTTCCTGCCTTATCTCCCAATTTATTGCTAGGTTCTAAATGAAACAAAGGCTCTAGATCATGATGAGCAGCTTCCAGCAGCTATTCTGTGTGTTGCAGATGGGCATCATTATATCCAAGTGGATGTTACAGCCAAAGCTGTTCAGATGACAAAATGGTAATTTTTACACTTTATGTATGAACTACATTTATATCTCAGCTTTCCGTCAATAGGCTTAAGGTGGTGTACACTGTCTGAGAGACAGTGAGTGGCCCAAAGTTGTCCAGTGAGCTTCCTGGGTGAGAGGGGATTTTTACCCAGGTCTTTCAGGTCCTAATCATCAAATATGCTGGGGTGAAATTGGTGTTTGGGAACCTGATAGAGTAGCCTATTTTAGGGAACCTGATAGAGTAGCAATAAATATTGGTGGTTCCAAACTGCTCTCCACCCTTGTTTCTATCTTGCTGAGCTTGTGGCAAGCACTTAAGAAAAATGGAAATGTTTTGAGGGCCTGTCACACAACCTTTAAAAGCAAACAAACTGACTAGTCTAAAATTAAAATAATATTCAAACAAAAAATAAAAAGTATTAAAATAAGCAAGGGAGACTTTGGGGAGATTGATTACAGTGTTCTAATGATATGAATTTTGAAGATAATTATTTTATACTAAGCGGCCCACTACAATGCATAATTCTTAAGAAAAACTAATTAAAATGGTCTCATACTTCTCTTCGTTGTGCTGATGTGGATACATTGCCAGTTCAAATCACTAATCAGTTGTTTTATGGAGGTCAGTGACTTCATCGTCCAGTGTTAAAGCAACATCTCTTTGGTGGGCCAAGTGACTGGATTCTTTTACTAAATTGTGCAAGATTCTTTCTCTCCCCCCCCCCCCCCCCAAGGTTGAAGGATTCCAAAAGGCTACTGTGTGAATCAGCGCACACTCCACTTTTCCCTTGTCCCATCATAGCTTCCACAAACCAGAGGCTTAAGGCATAAAGCTGTATCCTCTGTCAGTTCTGATCAGTAGCTAATCCTTAGTTTAGCTAGCTTTTAAATTAACACTGCCATGGGCCCTGCTGCAATAGATTTCTGAGAGGATAGGTAGTGGTGACTTTCCTGGTTTTATCTACAGAGCACCTTGCTTTGGTTAGAGAACCTTGTTATGGTTCCTTATATTTTTCATTTTTATTAGTGCTTTGTGTTTTAAACCACTTTTAGGCTTTTTCTTAGAATTATGTGGTATATAAATTTTATGAAATACTTACCATGCATGTACAAAACCTAGCACATTAGCAATCTGCATAACATTCTGTGCCAAGCAATCTAAAATTCTGTGTTACAAAATCTACCAGAAGTCTCATAACGCAAGAATGCCATTTTAAAAATTAACTTTAGACCATTCATGCATTCTTCATGCTTTTAAAGATACACAAGAGAGCCTATGGTAGACAACCAGTTGTTAATTTCTATTTGCAGAGCATGTAGCATGGAAGAGTAAATTCCATAATATTTTAGGTCCTGCATACATAATTACTCTATTCTCTCTGAGACAGTGTAAGTTCTGTTCTTAGAATAATTTTTGCAAACCAATATGTGTACATTTGCATTTGCACACTGTTGGCAAACTTCATTCTGCACTTTCCACATGGGCTTTTGTAGAACTTGAAAGATCTACCCACCCCGCCCCCTGAGCAATGTAGTGTGAGGAGGGAGCGGCATAGGGGTGAGTGATGAGCAATATGTGTTCCTAGCTAAAGGAAAGTAAGGACTAAAGAATCTGGGTCACACAGAGCACACAAGCACACTACTTGCATGACTATATTATTTTACTGTGTTTTGATGTAAATTACCTGCCGCCTTTGAATGATGATGTACAAGTATTTAAAAATAAATATATTCTCGAAACATATCTTTACTGTTATCTACAGTATTTGTTTTTGGATGTCCCTTTTTTAACAACAGAAGCTGAAAGTTTCAGTATTCTGAGGAAATGAATGGATTCTTCCAAATTTTGCTTGGAATTGCAGGCTTTTAGACAATGTGGCAAACTATTGGGCATGGCTATCACGAGAGGCAATACATGTTTCTTTCTTTTTTTTAGTGCTCTACCCCAGTCTGGATTTTCCAGTATTGTTGGCCAGTTCATCGTCCTGCAGAATTTTAGGGTTTGTTTTAAAGAAGAAGCTAAAGTGGTAAGGCACATGAATATTTATTATTTAATTTATTATTGTTTATACCCCACACATCTGGCTGGGTTTCCCCAACCTCTCTGGGTGGCTTACAACATATCTAAAAACATAAAAAAAACCAATCCGTGAAAAACTTTATTGCCACCCTCTCCCAGTTATCTACAGGTAGGTCCTAACCATGCTCAGCTGAACCTGGGCAGAATCCTCCCTAAAGTCGAGATTGCGATTATACTGAGTTTCTTACTGTGGGAAGGAGGCTAACCATTTAAAACTGAATGTGACTAGAATCTTTGCACTCAGTGCACAAAGGTCAGGCGTGCAACCAGTGAGCACAGAGACACTGAAGCCTTACGGCTTGTGTGTATTCTCACACCACACTTTTAGCTCACATGCATTCACCCAGATGCCTCTAAAGGACTGTTGGTTTTAGGAAAGTCTGCTGCCTACTATGGGATTATGACACTGAGGAAATAGGAAGCTGGGCCTGCAGGATACCAAATTATTAGAGAATTTACCGTATTTTTCTGTGTATAAGCCTATGCTTTTTTGCTTTTTCAAAAAGGCAAAAATTGGGTGTCGTCTTATACATGGATAGTGAATGCAGAGGCGGGATGTGCGATTAATGGCAGCAGCAAGCAGGAGATTGGCAGTGGCAATTCGGCGGGCGATTGGTGGCTGCGGCAAGACTTGACGGTGATTGGCTGTGGCTGTGGCAATTGGGCAGGCGATTGGTGGCTGTGGTGAGGCAGGCAGGCGATTGGCGGCAGCAGCAAGTGGGCGGGTGGGCTGTTGGTGGTAGCAAGCAGGCAGACAATTGACTGTAGTGAGGTGTGGTATTGGCAGTGGCTGTGGCAAGTGATCGGCAGTGGTGGGCAGGTGGGTGAACGATTGGCGGAAGTGACCTCCCCCACCCCACCAAAAAGCTAAACAACTTAATTTCTTAATTTTGGGTTAAAAGAATAGGGGTCGTCTTAGACATGGGGGCATCTTACACACGGAAAAATATGGCATTTCCCATTATTTCTTCAGTGATGTTCGTTTCTAGCATCTTTTGCCATCTTTGTTTGAATTAATTCACTTTATTTTCTTTACTGGCTATCAGTAAAATTGGCAGAATTTGGCAGCCAGCTTGCTCACTGGAGCAAGACGGTTTGAGCATATTACACTGATTCTGGCCCAACTGCACTGGCTGCCAATTAGTTTCTTTCCCAATTCGAAATGGCTCAGGACTACAGTACCTCAAGGACTGCCTCTCCCCATATAAACCAGCCTGGATTCTGTGATCCTCATCTTTCTTTGTGTGCCTCCCCAACCAGAGATCTGGAGGGTGGCAACACAAGAACGGGGCCTTTTCTGCAGCAGTGGCTCCCCATTTGTGGGATGCTCTGCCTAGGGAGGTTTCGGCTGGTACCTTCATTACAGCCCTTTAGGCACCAGGTGAAAATGCTCCTCTTCAACCAGACCTTGGGCTGATTAACATCTTATACTCTCTTTTAAATGTGTTTGTGGGAGCTGGTAGGGGGATGAGGGATATTGGTTTGGGGGGGCAGGGTTTGGTTGTTATTTTTATTATGTATTTTGTGTTTTTATAGTGCATTTGTATGTTGTGTAATAAAATAATAAATAAATAAAATGAAACACCTACCATTAATCAGTTAAAATGTATGTACAGTAATCGGATTGCAGCCTCAGTTCCTTTTTCCTTTTCTTTACCAAAATTGCCTTTGTTTCCTCTGACCAGACTTACAATGAAAAAAAATGTCGTTGATGTCAGCTCAGGCTCTATTATGAGCCTAGAAAGCAGTTGCTTTAGAAAGAAGTAGCCATATTTACGCGAATCTAATACACCATTGAATCTAATGTGCACCTCAATTTTCAAAACCTTGAAATGAAAAAAGTATTTGCTGGCAATTGAAAATGTGCCATCAAATCAAATGTACACCCTAATTTGGCAAAAAAAGGGTGCTCATTACATTCCAGTAAATATGGTACTTAGAATCAGGTGCAGCTGCATTGCCTCACATAAATTGGCGGGAAAATGTGTGAAGGCCTCAGCCAGCCTCCACAGGTTGGTTTGTATTTTATCTGTGGTATTAGGGTTCATCTGCTCCTCAGAGGTTCTGCTAGGATAATAATCAGGGTGTGACTCTTGAGTCGGTTGACTTTTCTCCTGACGCAGAAGGCTGTCTGGCACAAACCTGAGTTTGTCAGCATTCTGAGTGTCTGCCATCTTTAAGGCAGAAGAAGTATCATTGTGAGGTGACTTCTCCCACCTCCTTTTTAAAAATGGATACAGCATTATAGTCTTGTGAAAGCACACTTTCTTAAGGTGAGTTTGTGAGTAGTTATGTCCTGAAAATGGGGGCGGTTGTGGTGAAGCATAATTTTCCAGTCTCTCTCTGGCCCTGAAGATGGTGGTTTTTTGTTGTTGTTTTCTGTGACTGCAATTTATTTTCAAAGTTTTAAATGCAGAACCTGAAGATGGTGTTGAACATGTCACTATATTTCAGCCTAACCCACCTCATGAGGTTATTGAAAACTTAAATGATACTTGTTAAAGGAAAGGCAAGTCTTTATCTTAATAACTGGGAACTCGTTATTTATTTACTTATCATTATCATTTTGTGGGTAGATAATTTTTTCTAGCCTAAGTTTCTTGTGAAAAGGCCACATTTATCCCATGAACCTGAGGGGCAAAGCTAACATGTGAAGGATCCTTTATTGTCCCAAGTGGTATTTTGTTGGCGCAGCTTATATGGGACACAAGACATGGACAGTTACATTGTCCCGAAGCAAGTCTATGTTGGCTGGAGAGATCAAGGAGACATTTGCATTTTGTAATCCCCCCCCCCACAAATCTTACGCTTACTAATATTAATGGACTGAAGGCTGTCTTCTTTTCCTCTCATCTCTCATTCTCTATTATGCTGTGGGAACATAATATGATTAAATTTAGGGAAAGCCAAGAAGGGGCTTCTGGATTTTGTTAAAGGCCCTGCTTATCTGTTCTCTCCACCTTCCACCGCTCCCTGCATATCATTCAAACAGGTGTGCTAACTCTAGGGGTTTATGTGTCTTCGGCCCCCTCAGTCTTTGTTGGAAAGGGGCTGGTTCCCCTTGATGTTGACGGGCCCCAGCGTGCGTCATGCATGCATGTCACATGCATTGTGCATCATGTGTCGCAGCTTCAGTGGCCAAAGTGCTCGAACTCCTCTAGATGGTGCAACGTCACACATGATGCACACTGGGCCCCCTCAGTCTTGGGGGCAACTTGGCACCTCTGCATTCAAGTAATAATTACCGTATTTTTCGCCCTATAGGACACACTTTTTCCCCTCCAAAAATGAAGGGGAAATCTGTGTGTGTCCTATGGGGCGAATACAGGCTTTCGCTGAAGCTTGGAGAGCGAGAGGGGTCGGTGCGCACCGACCCCTCTCACTCTCCAGGCTTCAGGAAGCTATCAGCAAGCCTGGGGAGCCCGCGGGAGTTCCCGCAGGGCTCCCCACGCTGCGGATAGCAGCCTGCTGCCCGGCGCGCGGGGCGCCCTGAAGCAGAGCGCCCCGCGCGCCGGGCAGACATCGGCTAGCCCCACAAGCTCGGGGGACAGCGTGGAGGCGCAGCGCCCCCATACCGCTGTTCCCCGACCTGGTTTGGTTTCCCCGACCTGGTTTTGGGGGGGAAATAAAGGAAAAAATGTTTCCTTTATTTCCCCCCCAAAAAACTAGGTGTGTCCTATGGGACGGAGCGTCCTATGGGACGAAAAATACGGTAAATCAAATTTGGGAACATGTGTTGCCTTATGTTGGACTGAATACTCATCCAGGCACAACATACCTAATTCTGCCTTTCCTTCACTTTCAGGAGGATTGCCGATTTTACCTGGTACTTGATTGTTTCCGAGTGATGCCCATGAAGCGGAGGGAACGGAGGCAGCAAGACTGGTGAGACTTTCTCTAAGCTTTGTTATGGGCTTGATGTGTAGATTTGCATGGAAGAAGGTTGGCTAGAAAATGCTTAGATGAGTCTTTATATGAGTCTGCTTGAATTTGCATCACATTTTACTTAAGCTTGGTAAATTAAACTGGGCAGAATGAATTGGTATGTGTCCTTCCCCAACAGTCTTATTTTGTTAGAGCCTTAATACCTGTGATGTGAATGAGGTGGTTAGCAATCATATTGTGGCTTTTAACAATTTAAGAGGTGCATGTATGGTTTTATCTCAGAAACTCCATGTATGGTGAGGTGTATGGTGTAGGAAGGTTCAAATCTTCTACCCCCAGCCACAATTGAAATTAAAATAGCCTCTGCTGCATACCAATTTATATTTGGGGGAAATGTGTTCATTAGCGTCCTGTGTAGTTAGGCCCTTACCTCTTTTAGTTCAGTGCTGTAGCTTTCTCAAATTGTCAAAGAAGGGGATTTGGAAAGATGATAGGCAGTGTACCCTGGAGGCAGCCATTCATTTTTGAGAGAATTGCTACTTAGTGATGTTTTTGTTACTGGAAATTGAAGCTGCAAATTGGTTGTTTTTAAAAATGAAAATAATAATAATTCTCCAAGTAGCTTTTGATGGCCTTGGGATCTACCATATTCAGAAACTAAGAGTATTCTGTAATTTTTCGTATGATTGGTCAGGTTTCGAAATCCATTCTTTAATCCATTTGTTCTTCTGCTCTGAGAAGCTTAAGTGGTAACTTTGGACTATGGTGAAAAGCTGGGAATGCTAAGATGTGATCTTTTTATAGCAACCGGGAGCCCTCAGTACTGGAGAAGATAAAGGAACTGTGGCAGTAAGTACATGGTCCAACAGTTGTTTCTTCATGCTTAATATGTGAGTTAGCTTAAGATAGCAATGGAAATATTCTATGTGGCTTACCAAAACACGTTTCAGGTTCTATTTTGTACATATTAGTAAGGTTTTTGTTTTAGAACAGTCAGAGCTCAAAACTTCAGGTTCTCAGTACAGAAAGAGCTATTGTGAAGATAACATGGAATAACCTTCATGGACACGTCTCTGAACTCCTTGGAGGAAGGATAGTGCAATGAACAGCAAGATATATTACTGGAATTGATCAGTAGTTCTGTATGCACAAACAATAACTTTTCACTAGATGATGATATAGACTCTACTGTATAGGAATCGTCCATAGTCCACACATCAGTTTTTCTTTCTCTTTCTTCAAATGCCAAATTTTGCAGTAGAACATGTTTGTAAGGAAAATTATTAGGAAACTAGTAGTGCCTTAACTGAGATATTTATGTTCTTGTAATCAATCCAGAAGTAGAGAAAGAATGAGGGATTTACTGTACTAGCCATTTCTAAGATGTCATAACAAGTATTTTGGGATAGGGATGTGCTAAAATGTCATCCTTAGAGTGGATCAAACTGGGTCAGATAAAATCAATTAACAGCAAATTTTGATTCAGACATAAAAAGGAGGTTGCTTGAAGGTTTTGCAAACCCATTGCCATTCTTAACTCTAGGTTCTATTTTGTTTGTGTCTTTCAGGAAAAGCCTTGCTCTCCAGCCCTGGTCCAGCTCAGGTATTGTATAGTGAGCATTGGATGTTTCTAAAGGGAAATCCTAGTGTAACATAATAGAAGGGGCTGGTTGGTATAACATTAATTAAGTCTCCATATCATACTTGCATCATGCAGTACTGCAAGCCCGCAACCTATGTGGAACTGCACATAAATGACAAAACGCATAAAGCCAGGAAGACCTGTAAGAAGCCATAAAAAAACCAAGTTTAAAAAACCTCTTCCCCTTGCTTCCAGACCACTTTTCAGATCAACTCCCATCACTCTCAGACCAGCCCCACTTGCTCAGTCAACCTTCCCCACACATTCCAGATGACTTTTGCTCACTTTCAGGTCACTTTCCCCTTGCTCTCCACGCAATTGCGAGACCCTTTCTCACTCTGATTCTCTGAAGGTGCCCAAACACTCTCCCAGGTAACTGCAATGGCAGGTGGGATTGCCAACTGTTGTTTCTCTACCACGTTTTGATTTAACCCTATTTTTCCTGTGGTTTTCTGATTTATTTCTTTATTTTTTGGTCACCCGCATAAGGTTGTGATTGCATAAGTAAAGTGAGTGTAAGTTTCAGGCTTACTGTAAGTGATTTTTCTGTCCCTTATTGCCTTAACAGAGAATTGATGGGTGTTTGCATTGCATAGCTCTGTGTCACTTTGATTTATTTATTCCTAAGATTTCTTTCTTGCCCTTTACCAGATCCCAGGGCAGGTTACAACAATATAATACACAGTTATAAAACAAATAAAAACATTACAGTTCTAAGAATGCGCAAAACTGTTTCAGCCAGATTAGTATACATTCAACAAAAGAGGTGGATTCCACTAAACAAAATCCCTTAACTGTCAGTGGACAACGGTGCATCTGGGCCACTTACAGCAGAGGACAAACATTTTGTAATCTGCTTTTAGATAGCAAGATTACATCCTGATTTATGTGTTTTGCTGACAGCAGAAATTTTCACCTTGTTATTGCCAGAATATGTTTACCTTGGATCAAATTACAAAAAGACTGATGCAAGCATATTTCTGACTAACTTGTAAAATTGGCCTAGTGTTGTAGGCATCTGTTTCATTTTCATTTAGCTCTAATACGAAATGTTATGGGACTCTTTTTCCAAAGCTAACACCCTATTTTACTGTGCACATTTCCTTTTCCTGTAAAGAGCCATCATCTGTTTCTGAAGTACTGCAGGAGATAAAGCAGGATCGACTCAGTACTTTAAAAGAAAATGCCAAGGATTGTCTCAGTTTATTGAACCCCAGCAAGCTGTTGGATTCTGAGCAGTTGGCTGTATATCCTGACACCAAATGGCAGGTGGAACGCAAGGAAGATAAGGTCTGTTCTCTGTTCTGCCTGTGACATCTCAACTGAAAATCACAGGGATGGGGTGTGTGGGTGTGATGGTTGAATGGGTAGATAGATGATGGAAGAATAAGGAATAAAAAATACAGATCAAGACTGATAAAACCTTCAACCCTGAAAGTAAAGCAGATGTCAGGTTTTTTAATTTCTCAAATCAGTGGATCTGGTAGAATTTCCATACGGGCAGTAAATGGCTGAGATTTGCTCACCAGGGTCCCTTATTTTCTATTTTATTGGACAGTTATGTGATTGGTAAGATTTATTGGCCTGTTAAGCACTGGCTGGGTCTGCGTGGATCTGTTGTGCTATGCAGGGAAGCAGAAGTGGAGTAACAATTCTGATTTCATGTTCACCAGAATGTCTTTGCCATCCCAGCCAACCTGTTGATGATCAGTGCAGAAAATGAAGCATTACTTCACAAGTCCTACCTACCAAGTGAGTGCCAGAGTGCTGGGTGAAAGATTACCTTAGTTAAGGATGGGGCCTTCCTTACACTGTTGGGCCCATCAGCCCCAGGCATCATGTTCAATAGCTAGGGGTTGTGAGAACTGTAATTGAGTATTTAGAGTGCACCCCATTCTAAAGTAATTTGGCGGATTACTTTATTACGAAGCAGTTCTGTTTATTTTAGAATATCAAGTGTCCCTAGAACTTCATAACTAAATGCCATCATTTTAATGGCAATCTATAAGGACTGACAAAGCTTAAGTATGTTTGAGAGACCAAGGTTGAGGTTTTGTGGACAGAGAATTCTGTGACCACAACCAGGAGCTACATTTTAATACCCAAGCTACTGCAGAAGGGAGAGTGCAAGGTCTGGCTGTTTTTATTGTCCACCACTGCTGTTTTTTGACGCAGAATCTCATAGATCTTAAAATCTTGCTACCATTAAAATGATCGTTATGAATTAAGGGTGAGGGCTGCTGTGAGCTGAGGTGGTGCATTTGTCAGATAAGAAGAACTGAATCTGGCCCACCCTCCACAGGCCAGGTGGACAGGCTACCAATCCCATGGCATCTTATGATGTCAGGTGATTCAGAGTTCAAGTTTCATGGTACTAAGATCACATATAAGCCTCTGCCTGCTGCCTTTTAAAGAGAAAGTAAGAGCTTTTGGTGTCTGGTGGCTTTTTCTTCCTTGCTTCATTTTAAAGACTAGTCAAAGTGTTAAGATCGGAGATAAGAGAAATGCTGCCTAGTCTTTCACAGTCTTGTTTCCTTCGTAGGTGAAGACCCCTCTTTGTCCAGCCCTTTGGGGAGGGGTAAAGTGTAGTGGGGATGGAAAAGTGCTTTTGCTTGCCACTTCTGACTCTTGGTTTGGTTGTTGTGATATTTATGGTGATTTTCATTCCAATTTTTTACTGATGGTGTTAATTTTTTAATGGCTGGTTCTAATACATGTCTCTTTGGGGGAGTCCGTGGTAAAAAACAGATTGTCCTTTATCTTACAGAGCCCTCTCAAGCTATTCTTGAGAGTACTCAAGATGATGAGCAAAGTACTGTATCTTTTTTCAGTGGTGAGTAGCAGTAGTTGTCTCTCTGCCTGCAAGGCCACAAAAGCGATGTATGGCTTTTCTGTTGACACAAGTGCAGTTTTCTACTTAAGGGGATATCACATTATCTAAAAGACACCTTGGTCCACAAATGAGCTTTCAAAGTCTAGAAGACTACAGTGGTACCTCAGGTTAAGTATTTAATTTGTTCCGGAGGTCCGTACTTAACTTGAAACTGTTCTTAACCTGAAGCACCACTTTAGCTAATGGGGCCTCCTGCTGCTGCCGTGCCGCCGGAGCATGATTTCTGTTCTCATCCTGAAGCAAAGTTCTTAACCTGAAGCACTATTTCTGGGTTAGCAGAGTCTGTAACCTGAAGCGTATGTAACCTGAGGTACCACTGTATTATGAAATCAGTAATTTTACAGATAATGGTTGCTTGTCTGTATCCAAAGCTCCTACTGAGCAGCATCTCAATAATAGTCACAGGAAGTTGAATTTCATTTGGTGCCCAACTTTGTAAGCCAAGAGTGGAAACCTCTTTCTGCCTGAGTATCGCATTCCCTAGTGGGCAAGTCTTCTGGGTGCCACATGCCAGTGGTTGGCAGGGCAATGGGTGTAGGGAGTTATTGTTTGTTACTATGGTATTTTTTGTGATTTTTATACTGTAAACCATCCTGTGATCCTTGGATGAAGGGTGGTATATTATTATTATTATTATTCACCTAAATCTGCTGAGACCTTGAAAGGCTGCAGCAAGTGCCCTTGACTCAGTTACAAGGAAAGCTGACAAATGTGAAGTTCACTTGCTTATGCTTCTTAATCTATCTAATGAGGTCTGGATAGTGGTGTTTGAGAGCCATGTGCTCTGTAATCTCTTCAAAACCTGACAATATTCATGCTTCAGACCCATTTACTGTAGGCTCAGATACATCTGGTGGCTTGCTTTGCTATTAGATTTTGGGATGAAACCTTATAAGGACTAGGGAGCACATTGATAACTACAGATGTGCAGTTCTCCAGTATAGCATGAATTTTTTTAATAGGTGTTATTTGACAGGGGGGAAACATTTGTGACCGTGGATGGCTGAAAGTAGTCTCATATGTGGCCAGGGAGTCTTGAAAGGATGTGGAGATAAGATATCAAATGCCACCCCCAAGCTACAATGCTGTGCATGTGGTTCAAAGCTATTCCATAAGCATTAGTAGATGTAACTTCAGAACCTCTGCTCTTATTTTTCCACTAAACTAATTTCTGAAAACCTGCTCTGCAGATGATATTTTGAATGATCTTGAACTTACTTTGAGGGCAGACCATGCTCCACCTTAACACAGCTTGGGAGGGGAGAGGGTAGTCCTGTCCTACTTTGGTTACACCGGCTGCCTTCTTGGAAGAGAGAATTTCTAGAATGTTTGAATGTCCAGAGCTCTTTCCCATTACTTTAACCTGACCTCAGGGTCGCCTGCACCTTTAAGAGGCCTATTTGCAGGGAAACAATTGATTGCACTCTTTTTTTTTGGCAGCTGAATCTGAAAGCCCAGATGGTTCCTTAGAAAACCCTTGGGATGAAATTCCAGGAATGACTCTGTCCACCTCCAGTGGTGAGTATTTATGTTGTTGTCCTACTGCCTGTGAAGAAAGTTGTTCTGTTTCTCTTTGTACCAGGTATTTGCATCAGTGGATATTTCTTTTGGCCTTGATAGTAAATATGATGTATAATTGGAATTTTCAGCATGAAAGAAAGTCAGACTGTTTTATTGAAGAAATCAAATACAAATGACACAAGAAGTTAAGTGTTGATGTTTTTAATTGATATTTTGATTTATTTAAAAAATTGTAGTTTAGGCTGCTAAACGTTTCTGTGATTCAGTGTTCTCAAGGTTTCAAAAATTAAACTTTTATTTATTTTGCTCCTTTCTTGCTTTCAAAATACTGAAGTTTGATCACTATCCAGCTAAAATTAAGTGATGTAAGTCATTTATTTTAGAAATCAATGGAACCTAGATATTCTTAACTTTGGGTGGAGTATGATGTCTGAAAATTATATTCTCAATTTTTTTTTAAAGAGATACTTGGGAAATGACATGCATACGTAATTCACAGCGAAGCAAAAACATTACCAGGCATCCTTAGTAGTGCAAGTATGTCCATCTTGAGTTTCTACTAGAAACTGGCAGCCGGAATAATCTGATTTTGTTGCAGCAACAATTGCTGTCTTTAAATATCATAGGTGTTAACTGGTGGTTGGTTTTGCTTGTTTTTTACATTCTGGTTGGAAACTGGCTAAATTGGGCCGGTCTCTTCCATGCTTCAACACTTTCTCCTTCCCAGTGTTATTTTTCTAGAAACCCTAGAGAGCTGCTGCCAGTATGTGTAGACAATAGTGACCTAGAAGTCAGCAAATATGTCCTCTTTTTTCCTCTTCAAAATATGGCAACTCTACCATGAACACATCCCTTGTTCTCTTAGAGTAGCAATGGTGCCCACCTGAGAGCTGCTGGAACTGAGTTCCTGTGAGTTCCCACTGAAGAAAAGCCCTGCCAACACCATAGTTCACTTCACCATCTTTTTACCCTTTTTACCCTTCTCCTACAGTGTGAATAGCAATTTGCAGAGGCCTCCCTTTACTATGCACCTCTGCTGTTCATGCCATTCGCTTATGCCATTGCTCTTGCAGGGATATGAGCAACAGGGCTGCATTATAAGGAAGTGGGCATTGCCAAAGCCTCTGACTCTGTTCATATTGAGGGTGAGAGAGTTAAATTTGTCTGTGTCTTGGGCCCAAATCTAAAATAATGAAGGAGGTTATGATCCAATCTAAATTTTGTTATTAAAGTGCCTGTGTCGGGCTTAAGTTTTGATTGAGCTGGAAAAGGAAACCACCACATTCTTCTTTGAAGCTGCTGTAAGCCTCATTTGAGTGTTTTTTTCTCCAGTGAGACAAACAGCAACTAGGGAGTTGGAAGCTAGATTGAGATAATGGGATAGGCAGGAAAGAGTCAAACACCCCCCCCCCCGCCGCCTGTTGTTACTTGAATCAAAATGTGAACTCTCTGTGCTGCTTTAAAGGAAACACACACACACAAGAGAGATATCACTCACTGATCTCTTGCATCACACCCCATTTGGCTCGTGCTTTGAATTAGACAAGTCAGTGGGTAAAGTGTTACAGGGAAAAATGGAAAATTGGTTGCTGACCAGATGTGTAAAACCTACCTGTGGGCTAGGGCATGTTGAATTTTTCAACTTTCAAATTCCAAAAATGAGGGGTGCTAAAAAGTTGTAACATGCTTTGGGAATTAAAAAAAAAACTTTGGTTAAATAAATATAATTTTGTTTTGCTTGGTAATTAAAATGTGTGGAAAAGTGCATAGAAATCATTAGAAATGATTGCCAAGTATTTGCAGTTATACAATATATTTAATACATATTTTATATTACCTGACACTTTCAGAAGCTTAAATATCTTTTTTTGTGTTTTCCAAGAGTTTATTTGCTTCTTAATCAAATGTAGACTTGGTAAGCTAAATGTCTAATCACAAAAATAGCAGATTTGACTTCCTCACATCCCAAAGCATAAGATTCTGTAGGAATGAAAAACACCCAAATGAAGAAATTTGCAAAAATTAAATTTTACCCACTAAGATGACATGCTCTACTGTGGCACTAAGCTCAAATTATTTATATTATAGTTGTCCTTTCATGGCCTATTTGGAGCCTACATTGTTATCTAGCCAGTCAAAATCTCCTACAAATTAGGTTTACGTCCCTGTTCCTGTCCCCTTGAAATGGCAGAATTACCCACATGCAAATAGCCTTCAGAATATCGTGTAATTCTTGGTTATATTTGCAAGTAGCTGTGTATATTTTATGTTGACTTGACTTTCACAGCCATTCTTTTTGAGATCATTTGTACCAGGTTCACAGTAGCCTGCTTGTTTTCTTATATGACTTAAAAGTAGTTGTGTGTTTCCATTTTTGCTTTGGCAGACACATCTGGTATATCACACAGCCTCCCCTGCGCACAGCAGGTGCTCATGGCTAATACTGCTGGGGAAGAAGAGACTCCACGCTCCAACAGCTGCACCCCAGATTTCCTGGAACCTCGTGTTCATATGTCCCACTGTAGCTCTGGCCAGGATGCGCCAAAAGAGACTGTGTCTCCATTACTACTTCCTTTTCACAGCAGTACATCTCCCAAGGAATCTGCCAGTCAAAAATCCAGCTCTGTTGCATTGATCACTGCACGCAGTGTCAGCAAAACTGCAAATACTGATGAAACCATTCCCTGTGGCCCATCACTGAGGAATTCACATTCTCACACTAATATGTGCCTTCGCTCTTCTGTCCACTCCCCAATTCAGAGAAATATCTCTCTTGGGTCATTGTCTGAAAATAAAGAGGAAGATCATATGGCCCATTTGCAGAGGGATCAGACTTCGGTGAGAAGATCTGGGGAGAAATTCCTGGACATAAGCAGGACATGTGTGGCAGCTAAAAGGAAACAAATGACTCTAGATGAGGAGCCTACTGAGACTTTCTCTGGTCTCACATGTACCAGTCTGAAAGCCCTAGGGCAGCATACTACCACGGCCTTTCCAGGATCCAGTAATATGGAATTGGTAGCTATGAACATGTCCAAAAAGAGCCGGATAAAGGAGATGCAAGTTCAACAGCATCAGGTATCAGCCCAATTTAGATGCACAGAGGGAGTCCTGGGAAAGGGAAGGGAGCCAGGAGCCTCAAAAGTCATCACTAGGCCAGAAGAACAGCTTGGAGTTCAACAGCTGGTAAATCTGATCTGGGTGAACAATGATGGTAAAAACCCTTTGAAACACTGGTTTATAGCCAGGATTCTCATAGTGTGAGTAGGGGCTCCCTGACAACTGTTTGAGAACGCCTGGTCTCTTCTTTGCCCCCACTCCAAATATTGTATTTATGTTTGATTCTACCAATAGGCAGAGTGTAGAGTTTTATATTCACTTGTGCAACGTGAATGACTTTTCCTCACCAGTTGTGTGGCCTCATGGCTTGAAATCCCTGTCTCTTCCCTTCTTCCCATCCTCCCTGCAGAGAGTGGTTTGGGAAAGAAGTAGCCTATAAATCTCAAAAGACAGAGCAAGGTAGCAAACCTGACTTCAAATTCACAAATCTGCTTCTGTTCCTTCCTGCAGGAGTGTGTGAGAGGAGCCCCTTTTCATTTTACGTACAAGCCACCAACATCTGAACTCTGCTCCCAAGTGCACTCTACAAGGTTAGTGTATTTCCAAGCTAGTAATACTTGAAGTGATATGGGAGACAGAGGGATTGTTCTGCATAGAGTCCAAAGGAACTGTGCCTACTGCAGGAACAGGAGAGAAATTATTATTATTATTATTATTATTATTATTATTATTATTATTATTATTTTATTAATAATAATAAATTTTATTTATATCCCGCCCTCCCCAGCCGAAGCCGGGCTCAGGGCAGCTAACAACAATCAAATAATCAAATAATCCAACATTCTAAAAACATTTCATTATAAAAATTAATTAAAATCAAATTAATGGCAACCGTTAAGCAAAATTCTGTGCAGGTTGCCAGAAGAGGGAGTCAGGCTGGGCCCTGACCAAAGGCCTGGTGGAACAACTCTGTCTTGCAGGCCTTGCGGAAAGATGTCAGGTCCCGCAGGGCCCTAGTCTCTTGTGACAGAGCGTTCCACCAGATTGGAGCCGCAGCCGAGAAAGCCCTGGCTCTAGTTGAGGCCAGCCTAACCTCTCTGAGGCCTGGGACCTTCAGGATGTTTTTATTTGCAGACCGTAGGTTCCTTTGTGGGACATACCAGGAGAGGCGGTCCCGTAGGTACGAGGGTCCTAGGCCGTATAGGGCTTTAAAGGTTAAAACCAGCACCTTACACCTGATCCTGTACTCCACCGGGAGCCAGTGCAGCTGGTATAGTACTGGATGAATGTGATCTCGCAGCGAAGACCCCATAAGGAGTCTCGCCGCGGCATTCTGCACCCGCTGGAGTTTCTGGGTCAGTCTCAAGGGCAGCCCCACGTAGAGCGAGTTACAATAATCCAGTCTGGAGGTGACCGTCGCGTGGATCACAGTGGCTAGGTCAGGGCGAGAGAGATAAGGGGCCAACTGCTTAGCTTGGCGGAGATGAAAAAATGCCGCCTTTGTTATAGCTGTAATCTGCGCCTCCATAGAGAGGGAGGTATCGAAGATTACACCCAAACTCTTAACGGACGGTGCTGGCACTAATTGCACCCCCGCAAGAGATGGGAGTTGCCCACCCAATCCCATATCGTCCCGTCCCAGCCAGAGGACCTCTGTCTTCGAAGGATTTAACTTCAGCCAGCTTCCACGTAACCATCCAGCCACAGCTTCCAAACATCTGGTCAGTGTGTCTGGGGCCGAGTCAGGATGGCCATCCATCAACAGATAGAGTTGGGTGTCATCGGCATACTGATGGCAACCCAGCCCAAAACTCCGGACAAGCTGGGCGAGGGGGCGCATAAAGATGTTAAAAAGCATCGGGGAGAGTATCGCACCCTGAGGCACTCCACACACCAAGGAGTGGCGCGATGACAATTCCCCCCCAAGCGCCACCCTCTGTCCCCGACCAGAGAGAAACGAGTGCAGCCATTGAAGGACTGTGCCCTGGATCCCCACGTCGGCAAGGCGGTGGTCCAGGAGTTCGTGATCGACCATGTCGATAACTGGGAGAAAGTAAAAGTAATTGTTTAATGACTGCTGCCTTCCATAAGATCTTGCTAATGATATACCGGTATTTTTATTTTGAGGAATATGACACAGCAGGCAAGAATGATCTGCTTATCCACCATCCTATGATCCTATTTTCACATTGTTTCCTGTTTTTGTTTTTGTTTTTGTTTTGCAGGATCTCAAGAGCATTGCTGGCATGGGCATGCTGGGTTTTCAACAGCACACAGAAATGATAGTCTTTGCTGAAGTTCCTTGTTCTTCTCAGGTTGGATTTATCTAGTCACCTTTGCCATATTATAATGATTAGTACCTTACATATTAAAATAAATTTTTGAAAACAAGTGTTTAGTATTTTAACCTTTAAAGGTTTTAACCTTTAAAGCCCTATATGGCCTAGGACCCTCGTACCTACGGGACCGCTTTTCCTGGTATGTCCCACAGAGGAACTTATGGTCTTCAAATAAAAACATCTTGAAGGTCCCAGGCCACAGAGAGGTTAGGCTGGCCTCAACTAGAGCCAGGGCTTTTTCGGCTGCGGCTCCAATCTGGTGGAACGCTCTGTCACAAGAGACTAGGGCCCTGCAGGACTTGACATCTTTCCGCAGGGCCTGCAAGACAGAGATGTTCCACCAGGCCTTTGGTCAGGGCCCAGCCTGATTCCCTCCTTTGGCAGTCTTTACAGAACTTTAGCCTATGGTTGCCATCAATTTGATTTTAATTAATTTTATAATGTTTTTAGAATGTTGCACTATTTTATTGTTGTTAGCCGCCCTGAGCCCGGCTTCAGCTGGGGAGGGCGGGATATAAATAAATTTATTATTATTATTATTATTATTATTATTAGTAGTAGTAGTAGTAGTAGTATATGTAATGGCTCAAAAGAAAGGAACTGACTTCACATGTGTGCCAGCGGTTGTAAAGCAGAGGCTATTCTGCTTTTGTCACAAGGGGATATGTTAGCTGGTTCCACAGGGGATGGCCAAATAACAATACTACAGTGCAATCTTGTAGCGCATGCTGTTCCTAGAACCAATGATCAGAAAGTAAGCTGACCATACTAAATTTTTGTTCTCTAAGAGCGTAAGACCCATTTAGTCCAGCATCCTGTTCTCACCGTGGTTAACCAGGTGCCTATGGGAAGCACGCAGGCTGGACATTAGTGCAACAGCATTCTCCCCACTTGTGCTCCTCAACTATTCAGAGGCATACCAATTCCAATACTATCACCATTGCTAGTAGCCACCAATAGCCTTATTCTCTATGAAGTAGTCTAAACCCCTTTAATGCCATTCAAGTTGGTGGCCATTACTTCATCTTACAGTAGCAAATTTCATCATTTTCACTATGCACTGTGTTAGAAATACTTCCTTTTATCGGTCCTGATTCTTTCAACATTCAGTTTCACTGAATGGCCCTGGGTTTTAGTGTTAGAGAGGGAGAAAAACTTTCTCCATGCTTAATTTAGACACCTCTATTATGTCGTCATTGTCCCCCATTCATCTTTGCTTTAAACTAAGAAGCCACATATGTTGTAACCTTTCCTCATGGGGAGTTGTTCCAGCCCCATTCTTATTTTGCTTGTCCTTTGCTGAACCTTTTCCAATTCTACAATATCCTTTTTGAGATACAGTGAGACTAGGACAGAACACACTATTCAAACTGTGGTCACACCACAGTTTTTAATAAGAGCATTATGACATTGGCAGTGCTGTTTTAATCATTTCCCAAAGGCTCCCTAAAATGGAATTTGCCTTTTTCACAGCTGTTGCACCCTGGGCCAACATCTTCAAGAAGTTATCCACTACGACTCCAGTTTGGATGCCATAAGAGTGAGGTTGGGATTTTAATGCTTTCCACCAGTTTTCCTGGAACAGATAGTAAGCTGACCGGGCTGTAATTTCCTTTCTTCTACTTGGATCCTTTCTTTAAAATTGGAGTTAACTTTCCAGTGTTTAGATATAGAGGCTGATCTTAGGGACAAATTAAGTATTTTGGTATAAAACAAGCAAATTAATAACTTGACTGGATGACATGTGGACCTGTTATTCTTTTGATCTTTAATTTCTGAGTAAGGGCTGGAATTTTATCTCTTCTCACCACTATTTGCCTCAAACTCCTTCCTGACAAGGTTCATGCACATGGATCTGGCCATTACCTTTCACAAGGAAGACAGATGCACAACATTCATTCAGCTTCTCTGGAATCTCCTTTTTCTCCTGTAGTACACCTTTGATTCCCTTGCCATCAATAGGTCAAATTGCCTCCCTAGCAGGTTTCCTGCTCCAGTGTATTTCTTATTATTGCTAGTCTTAAGTTTTAAGCAATATGCTCTGCTTTTTTAATTCCTTCTTGCCTGCTTGTATTCTTTTGTTGTTTTAATGAGGATAAAACTTTTCTGAAAGAAGCCTTATTTCCTCCAATAGCTCAGTAGGTTAACTATGTAGGCACATTCCTGCCCTTGGTGGTACTTTTCCTTATAAGCATTATACATTGGAGCTGAGCTTGCTAACTCTATTTATTTATTTATTTATAATAAATAAATAACCAATAAAAAGTAAAGAAACATTATATGGAACCTACTCCATTTAAGTTTTGTATTCATATTTCCTGTTCAGTTTCTTTAAAAAAATGAAATGAGAATAAAGAATATTGATTGCCTAAGTGTCAATGGGATATTAACAAGCTGAAATGTGTGCAGAGGGCTACCAATATGATAAAGGAAACCAAGCCTTATGAGGAACAGTTGAGGGAATTGGGTATTTTTAGCCAGGTAAAGAGGAGAGGAGATAGGAATATTTACTGTGAATAATACCTTCTTGTGTCAATGTCAGTTTTGAATTGAATTATAGCATGGGTCTGTAATTATTTTGAACATTTCCCCATTTCATTTAATTACAAAATGTTTTATATAGCTTACATGCTTGGTAAAATGAAAACAAATTTAGAAAAAAACAGCTCTCATAGAAAATATGTGCGTGCCTTTTTTCCAAAACTGAGCACAATAACTCAAATAGTTTGAAAGTTTAAATAAAACAAATTTTTACCTTAAATGTAAAGAAAACCAGCTATTTGTGCTAGAATATATCTTAAATATACATGCAATATTTGCTTGGTAATTGATGATAAATACTGAAGAACAATACATAGAGCTAGATTCCCCCCTGCGTTTTAGTGTGTGTCAAAGTCTATAGGAGTCTTGCAGTTTAATTCTTAAACCAGATTGTTCTCAAACTACAGAAACAGGATTCCATGGCTGTAGCTGTGTGTATCTCTTTCAATATTATTTGGGGATGGGGGGGGGCATGAGTTCCCTGAATGACTGAGGCTTGGTGAGAATCTTATTATTACAGATTTTCTACACCCAAAGCACTTGGATGTAGTTAAACTTAGAAATGATTGTGGAGAATGACTGAATCTTTCAGTGTTTACACACAGCACAGCAGCGTTTAGTGAGCAAAAACTGTCTTCACCAGCTCTTGTATAAAAAAAGTGCTTTCTGTGTGAAAATTTAACACTTGTAGTGACCTCCATGAGCAGCTGCAGGGTCCTTAAAGCAGGGAATGAGGAGTGCCTCCCCCATGTTGCTGAACTCAAACCTCCCATCAGCTCCAGCCAGCCTGGCCAATAATCAAGGGTGGTTGGAGCTTTAGTACCTACAACTTCTCCATCTGTGCTTTAAAGCATATTGGTTATGGTAAGTTGTTCCCTTTAAGATGGCATGGGGGGGGGGCCTGCCTATTTTTCTAAGAGGCGGTGATTAGTCATCTTGCAGTAGCTCTAAACAGAAGCACTGAGTTTTTGCAAGACACCTCTCGCTTATCCTTTTCATGGTACTTAAGCATCTTCTCTTTCTCCCACCTTTCTTGTACCAGCAAGACACAGATGGAGTCTGTAAATGGAGGGAAATAAAGGCAACAGTCCTAATACCACAATAAATGAGACAAGAACAAATTCTGCTGATTTGAGTTATCATCCTCATTTAATTGTGGAACAGAGGAGCTGAAACTTCTTTATTAGTTATAACTTGCTGAAAGCTGCCAAATCACACCCTCCCCTTATGCCTCATTCATGCCAAACACCTAACTGATGCCAATAGATATTTGCCTAGAATAGAGTTTTTTCCCCTAGGCAATACGAAGGCTATAGAAAGATATGGCAGAAGTGGAATCCTAGGAACAGAAATGATGCAGGCTAAAGGACGGAGCAAGATTGTCAATGTGAGACAGACCAACCTGGCTTTGTGGCGCTTTTAACCTTTTCTGCAAACCCCAAGCTGTCCAAATTTCACACTCCTGGAAAGTACAATGCAAGGCAGGCAAGTTTAGTGTATATAAAATAGCCCCCCACCCAACCCTCCTGCTGGTGGTTCTCAGTTTCTGGCACTACACATTTTTGCATCTGCACCAGCTGCCAGCTGTATAACTGTTGCTGGAAATAGCCGGTTTCCTGCATACTCAGCATTTGGCTTTTCCTATGTGAACCATTAGAACACTGGGCACTTACATGAGAGTATACAAGGGTGAAAGGTGAAAAGGGGACAACCCAAACGTGCAAGAGTTTTGACGTCACTTTATCTCACTGGAAACACCAGCTCTACCAACCAAGGAGCCATGATGGGGCTTGCTTGGCCCTGTGCTGAATCGCTTGCACCTCCTCAGATGGCTGTTCTGCTGCTTCAAGTTATAAGCCTGTCTTCTGTGCTCATTTGTGTGAGCTGCCATCATGCAGAATCACCAGCCACTAACTCAGTGCTCTTGTGTTGGTGACTTGGAGAGTGGCACAGCAGTTCTTTGGTCTAGGGCTGTATTTTGTGCGTTCTCTAGAGTTTGTTCCAGAGCTTGTTGCAACTCTTCTTCAATTTCTGCTTTTGGCTTTGCCTCTGTGGGTTCCTTGTTCCTTCCTTGGCGTGGAGTGCCTGCAAGAAAATCCACAACCATCCTATCAGCATAGTACCAGTGGCCTTCTTTACTGCCTGCAATGAGAACCTGGGCTCCTTTGGAAGGAAGGAAGGGATATAAATTAATTCAACCAACCAACCAACCAACCAACCAATAAACCTAAGAGTCCAGCTGGATCAGATTAAAGGCTCATCTTAGTTTAGTGTTCTTTTGCCACCGTGGTCAAACTGATGCTTATGGGAAGCCCACAAATGGAACATGAAAGCAGTAATACTCTCTGATGTTCCTCAGGAACTGCCTCTGCTATGGAAAGTATTGTGATTAGTACCCATTAGAACACAACACTGAAAAAGAAGTCAGATTTGGAAAATGTGAATGCAGAACATTTTATACTTAATGTAGCATCAACCATCTCTTAGATACTGCTGTCCAAAAAACAGGTGTTCATGGGGTGGGGTTGGAATATTGGCTCCTCTGTGGTAAGTGCTAGGTAATTACACCACTTGTGCCACAATCAACAGAAGTTGAGTAATAAAGTTTGGAACCAACTTGGGAAGTTTTTATAGAAAAGTATTAAATCTGTCTATGGGAGGATAACTGTATACTTTTTTGGGGGGGGGGCGGCTGTCCTTACTTGGTGAGTCAGATGGTGTCGATGTCCCGGGCTCCAACAAGGACTTGGGCTTAATCTTCCATTTCACAATTGGGGAGCGCTGCAGACAAAGAGGAAGCTTTGCATCTGTAGGGAATAAAAGTCAGGTGAACATGTTAACCAGATTGAGAAAGAGGCCTGCTGCAGTTGAGATAGATAATGAGGCTGGCAGTTCTGTAAAATGTCACTAAGTACATTCTGTGTGTAATATTTAAGGATCACTGTACACAGTGCTCCAGCAGATGCTGTTCTGTTCTAGAGTTCTTGGCAGTGATATCCCACTTCTAGCCTCATGGCAGATGGGCTAAAGTCATATGTACATAGCAGTAGTTACAAACTGGCAGATGAGCACAGCTAATGGACAATGGCCTTCAGAGTTCAATTCCTTGGCTCCAAGTACAGTGGTACCTCTGGTTACGAACTTAAGGCGTTCCAGAGGTCTGTTCTTGAGGTGAAACCGTTCTTATCCTACGGTGCACAATTTCCATTCGCATCCTGGGACAAAGTTCGCAACCAGGAGCAGCTACTTCTGGGTTAGTGGATTTCATAACCTGAAGTGTTTGTAACCAAAAGCATTCGTAACCAGAGGTACCACCGTAGATTTTTATTGGCATTCTTATTGCTTGTCAGTTTATGTTGTAGTAACAAACTTCTGTCACAATCTTTTTATTCAAGAGAATCCATGAACCCCCAGTTTGGCATTTTCAGGATATGTGGCTAGTGGCAATTCCAATGGACATGTAAGCAGTGACTTGCCTATTATTTCTTCCAATACCTGTTTATATTCAGATCTCACACAGAGGCTTGGTGGTTTCTTTGTATCACAGTTCTGACATGCATAACCTCTTATCTTGTCCAATGATCTTTTATACTAATGAATGTTTCACTGACCTTTCTGATTGCCTTATTTATTTTCTCCCTTTTTAATATAGGGCCATTTGGGACTTTATGTCTGCACTATCTTATTGTTGACCCTTTTAATCAACATTCAGACTGTTGCAGATTACTCACACACCCCTCAGTTTATCTGTTGCCTACATGCCTTACACTTTCTTCTCCCCTATCCATATTTTTAACCCCTCTCTATTTCATTGAACTTGTAATATATGATGAGACACAAGCTGGTGATAACCAATAAAAAGGATGGCAAATTTAAGCAAGGCTGGTGGTCCAGATTTTTTGGGGGGGGCGGGGGGAATTATCTTAAAAGGTAATGTTACTCTTAGCTCCATAGCTCGACTCTTTCTCTTTCAGCCATGCACATTTAACACCATAGTCTCCCATCTTGGTCCATACCCTCTTCACAAACATTTTATGAAGCAACATCATATATGATTTCTCTCTCTCTCTCTGTGTGTGTGTGTGTGTGTGTGTGTGTAAAACTTACATTCTCCCCATCTGCTGACCAGCAACAGCCTGTCTCACTTAAGGAACACTCCAGGTCCCTGGTAATTTGATACATACCTGAGGCCCAGTGCCTATTTTAGTAAAAACTAACCCTTGCCTTCTGCTGACAGCATTTTGAGACTACTATCTAACCAGTTCCCCACACTTTGAAGTGTTGAAGACACTGTTCTACACAGTTGCCAAACCACCACAAAACCTAACACTGGTACCTTGTATATTAATTCACCTGACTTACTTTTACTTCTAAATAGGTGGCAGGGATGAAGGCCAATCTCACTGAATCAGTGCTTAGTGGAAGAAAAAGCAATATAAGTCTAAAACGTTGACAGTTGTTTCTTGTTAACAAATCCAAAATGAAATGAGACTGGGAGAAGGGGATTATCTGAAAAGCACCCCAGGGTGCATGGAAGCAGTGTTTTTGCTTCTTGCAAGAGCCACCTAGACAGTAAATTCATTCTTTAGATCATGATTTGCGCTCTGAAAGAATGCTGTGCTCTGCATGTTTACTTACGGTGCAGCTCTGCTGCACAGGCCTGGTCCCTGAGCTGTTCTTCGTGAACAGACATGGCCCTCCGGTTTGCCACAGGCTTCAGACGAGATTTGGGTTTGAGTTGATTGTCTGAAAGATAGAGGGTAGGGGTTATATGCTATTCAAGCAGGCCTTGACAAATTTCAGGCGTATTCTGGGAGCAGCCACACAGAAAGTAGGTTTTGCTGTTAAGCCATATCTCCTCCAGATTTGGCCAGGCTATCACTGGCAAGCTACAAGCTTTGGATTAATTAGCTACATCTCATGCAATGTTCCAAGAAATACAACCAGATTACACTGGTTGCTGAGACAACCAGATTACACTTTCCTTCTCCCTTGTTCCAAATGAATATTATAGCAAATTGAGACATAGAGAAAACTTGCTTCACTGTGCTCTGGCCTCTGGGATGTTGGCAGAGAAGCAAGCAGCAAGAGTTTGGGAAGCAGGATTTCAATACTGGAGCCCCACTAGTACCGGAATCTACTGAACATACCTCCAGCAATCACGTTTACGTCAGCATATGAATTCTGTAGCTCGGCAAATGCTCGTCCTTCTCCAGCATTGCTAGTCCTCCGCATAGGAAGAGGGCCTGCTGTGCTTCTCCCAATCCTGGGCAAACTACTGCTCCAGCTCTCTTTTGCTTTCTGCTCTCTTGGGCTGGCTGGCTCTTGTACGGCAAAAGCTCTTCTTGGCGAAGAGCTGAGTTCTGAACACTTGCCCTTGAGCTCTACATTTAGTTGCTTCCCAAGAGCTTTCCAGGATAGTCTCCCCTCACTGGATCCTCCACTGGGTTCTGTACCTGTTCTGCCAGCAGCATCAGCAGGACCTAGCCGCACGGAGGGATCTGCAATACAGCACCACATGCTATCAAGTGGACAGGCATTCACACCCCCACACCCCTCCCACTCTTACATGCTTGATCAGTTCTTCTGGGATGATTCTGCATCTCCAAATCATTTATTTATTCCCTCTTTCTACCATTATTATTACTTTTTTACATTTTCATCCTGTTCTTCCTTCACATTGCTCAGGGCAGCATACATGGCTCACCCTCTGATTTTATTCTCACAACAAGCCTTTGAGGTCGGTTATGGTGAGGTATATTGAGTAAGCTTGATGACCGTGTGGAAATTTGGACGACATTCTCTCTAATCCTAATACATTAAATGTCACTACACCACACTGGAACTCTATGGGCAAATGAATTCCTGACATAAACCCCCAAAGATACCCCAAGGGCCATATCTCCATGCAAAACCTGGAGGAATGTAAAGCAGTTTCATTCGGAACACTATTTTTTTTAAAAAAAAATTGTGATGTGGCCTACCCTAAGCAGTACAAAAATGCATTCTGTAGAAACTGTTTCAGTTCATCTCTGAGAAATCATTGCATGAAGCAGCTGTGCTTTTGCTTAGTTCGCATAGGACAAAAGTAACTTGAGCCTAATACAGAGAGGCTATAAACTAACGATCTGTTATTCCCCAGCCCACTGTGGGGCTGGGTCAAGAGTTTGTCCCATGACCTCTGATCTGTGTTCTTTGTGACTAAGGACCAAACTAGACATGACATTAAATGTGTCTTTGTACTTATTGTGCATGGTTGTTGTTTTTAATGCAGAGAGCAGCCACTGAAAGTGTTTATCATTATTGGGAACAGGGATGGGGGAGTTTAACCCTTTCTTGCCCCTCTGTGGTCCTGACAAACACTGTTATTCTGAAGCTGTTGTTTGCATTGGGAGGAAATCCCCCATTGTCCCATGCCTAGCTTTGGCCCTGAGCTCTATATGCAGATTGTCATGGCAAGTGTGTGAACAGTTGAAGAGACTGATCTGCTATAGCTAAAGAGTGAAAACTACAGTATTATAAAGCACCATGGAAAAGAAACTCACCAATCTCAAAGCACACCTACCTGTGGACATGGAGTGTGTGCGTGATTTCAAGGGGCAAGGAGGAGATTCCGCTGAACTGTCCACAATATCCCCTAGAAACCAAACAACCACATTCAAGAAGCAGGCCAAAAACAAGGTGTAGAATGTGTTTGTGGGCATTGATTACTACTGAAGGTCAAAGGGTTATTTATCCAAAGTGCAGCTAAACTTGTAAAAACCTAGATCCTGCTGAATGCAGCTGGAGGCTTATATGATATAATCCTTCCCTGCATGTAGAAAACTAACTAGAACTCTTCTGCTTGACATCTAGTTTTCTACATGTATGGGATTTTTTTGTATAGAGGATAGTCTGAAGGCAACCGTAATGAAGCTAAGCAGGTTTAGGTCAGGTCAGTGCCAGGGTGAGATATAGCCTGGGAACCTCATGTATGTATTACTAAATTTTGATAATGGAAAAAGCAACATAAGAATGGCATAAATTCCACCAGTGTGAAGTGATAAAGCTCGTGCACAGGTTAACCACTTCATTGAGAACTAGATATCGAACACCATTGCAAGCTCATTATATGTTGCATATTATCTCAAGAGAATTAGTTCTCTGTATGTCAAGAGTTGCAACCTTTTTGGCTCCATGTGCCAGATTCCTTATCACAGGCCAAATTTGATATACGAGTGGGGTTAGTCACATGTCAAAATCCCTTGCGCATCTTTAATTCCCAATCTTGGAGATTTAGAGCTTGGGGCAACTGGCAAAGTCCTTTACACATTTGAGCAAGTGGGTGTCATAGGGAGGAGAAAGAAACCTGCATTAAACCTGCTCCTTTCTCCTACCCACCACCACCCTCTCAGATGTTTAAAGGGGTGGGTGGGAGAGAAGAAGCAAGCCTTTAAAAATTGGAGCAGGCAGTGGAGGGTGAGGGAGAGGAGAAATGAGCTTGTATAATGCATGCTTCTTTCCCGTCCTCCGTCACTGTCTGCTCTCTTGGATATTGAGAGAAGCACTCCCTTTCAGACATACCCCACACTTTGAAACTCCAATTTTGGGGGCTTAAACAGGAACGATGGCATGATTGAACTAAGCAGATTTACCCTCCGTTCATCAGCTGTTGAGTGGGAATTAAATCTTACTGCCTTGGCTACATGATCGTGTTTCCTGCTGGGAACAGTGCACCGCCAATGCAGGATTAAACCCTCTCCTGCCCATCAGCAGATGGGCAGGTGGGTGTGGTTTGGAGAAAATAGCCTTGTGGGGTAAATGGGACCAAGTTTGGCCTGCAGGCCAGAGGTTCACCACCCCAGCAGTCAGGCTGTTGGCACCTCTGCCTGCAGTATATCCTGCTGGCCCAGCTTGAGATTTGGGAGTCATGCTGTATATCTCACAAATCTCCACATCATTGTGGCAGGTTTGCTCTAGTTACTCACTTAGCATGAAAATACCTTGCTCTTGCTTGCAGAAAGATACCCCCATAGCTCATATTTGAGAAGATTGGAACCATTACATAATAAAATAGAATTTGAAACAGTGAGACAAATAAATCATTTGTCATTATGTGTAGCATGATCTCTTGCTCTCACTCCATCAGCAAAAGTAAGACACCTATCCACACACCATAGACATAAAAGCACCACTCATATACTCTGTAAAGAATGAAACTTTACTGTCTCTTCCCACCACCTTCTTCTCTACCATCTCCCCACTTCTCTTTCGCCCTCAACCCCACATTGCTTATAACAAAAATATCTCAAATTGACTGCAATTGATCTGTGTGAAAGACTCTACTATTTGAAAATAGAGACACTGAATGTATTCTTGTTACTTATGGAAAATCTTTTAATAAAAACATTTATAAAAAAAGGAATTGCAACATGTTGGTTCCCAACATGATCTTCCTGAATCAGTGAAAACAGCATTGTTGGCTGTAGCTAGCCTTCCTCAGATTTCCTAAGGTTTACAGAGAGCACTTCAATGAAGAAGTTGTAATAAACAAAGCAGTGGTATTGTTGGTTTTCCTTTAACGAAGAAAACAACAAGCAATGAGTGGGTGGAAAGACGCCATCGGCATGAGTTCTGTGTTTTCTCAGGAATATCTCACATATTATTTCCCTTTCAAGTCCAGTAGATGTCATCAATGCTCAGTGCACAGTCAGAAGGCAAGTGTTTGCAGTTTTCTCTGTGCTTCTCTTTCTAAACGGAGGCATTGAAATGCTTGCTGTTAAAACTGGATAGATTTCCAGGGGTCTCTTTTGTGTGCTCCTTAATTCCACACTCCCAAGGGGGCTTTGCACCTGTGATTTTCACACAGCAACCCATTTATGAAGCTAGGGGAGTTTCAAGAGCAGGTTTTTGATGTGGTGTAGTGATAGGAGCACTAAGTGGGTACTGGTTCTTGGGAGCACAGTACAATATTTTGGATTCCAGGGTTGAGGCATCTAGAAATTTGAAACACTTTTCTTGTCCTACAGGAAGGACAAGGTATGGACTGCTCAAGCAATATAACATAGTAAATAGTAGGAGCAGGGGAGAAGTAGAGTCAGCTGCTACTCACCATCAGAACCAGCTTTCTTAATCTCCCCATCTTTGCTCTGCAAAAGAATGCAAAGAAAAACTCTCAGGGGATAATCCTTTCTGGAAAACACTGTCTCTAGAGTAGCCTACATGAGAAAGGCAAGGAAAAGGAAATCCTACACGAAATGGAGAGGATCTCAGTTTGACTGAAGTTAGAATTAGGATGCTGTTGGGATAGGCCCCAGTGGATATGAGAGGGAGGGTGCCAGTAATGGACAGTTTACATGCAATTTTGTAATACTGTTGTTCTCATGGGCAATGGAATATCCCACTACAATCACTTAAGTGTCCATCAGATACCAGGGATTGAACCGTATCTTGGAGATGGAATGGATTAAAAGGCAACACAACCTGGATTTTTGCCAAAAGAGAGGAACATCTATCCAGTAACTCCCACTACTGAAGAGACTCTGATGTGCATGAGCAAGCCCATTAAGCAACAAACAGCAGATCATTTGGGATGTGCATTTCTTTCCATAGAGACTGCTTTTGTTGGCATTACAGACTCACGCTAACTATGCATCCTATGCAGGTTTACAAGTACATTCCACTGCGTTCAGTAGGGCTTACCCCCAGGTATGTGTGTACAGAATTGCAGCCTTAGTTATTTTTCCGTTTAAGGCAAAAATGGGCTGCAATTAAGTACAGTGCTTTATTTAAAATTAAACTTATCAAAGCAGGCAAAGAAAATAATCTGCTCAGAACACATTTCATTCCCTAGCTCCCATTACACTTTTAGCTTCTCCCAAAGGAGGCTGCCTGTTCCAAGCAATTCAAAAATCACTATTACTGCTAAAAGACCCACCACCAAAAGCAGCATTGTCCTCACCTGTTTCTTTTTACCTTCAGTGGATAACACCTTAGTGACACCAATCCGATGCAGCATGACATGGACACGTTGTTCAAAGGAGCTGGGCAGTTCCCCATCACTCTTCTCAAAAGGCCTCTTCTATAGGACAAAACACATGACAAATCTGGACTGCAATGCCACTTAGTACTTCAGCAAAACAGACTGGGAGGTTTACCTAGCTAGCTAGGCTGTGCATCCTAGCTTGGCTGTGTTGCTAAACCTTACATTTTGTGTGAACCAGGGGTGGGGGTCCTTTCTGAGGTCCTTTATCTGGATACTGCCAGGACAGTCAGGCAAGCTAGGTTTATACCAGGTGCCTTGCACAAGCCACCATCTGCTCTTCACACTCACCCAAACAGTCCAATAGTTAGTAATGGAGTATCCAGTCCCTTTCCCACAGCTGAAATTTCAGTAAGATCCATCTTTCCACCCTACAGCAATCATTGCTATGATGACAAAGAACTTCTACAGCTGCTTCTTGACAGTCATCTGTCTCACTGGGTTTGAGCAGGCAGGGGAGATAAAATAGACAACATCAGCCTGTATAACATCCCCCTCACTACGAAGTAGTCAACAACTATAGGATGCTTCCCTTTCTTGACACATGAACACAACTGGAAGCATGTGTTCTTTGAATATATCTTGACAGTTGGTCTGTGAACACCACCACAGAAAACTGCAGCTTATGCCTAGCTTTGTTAGGGATAAACCTGTTTTTTCTTCTCCCTAGCAAAGGGGCATGACCAGTCATCTCTATCATAGGACTCAACATCTTCCATCTTAGGGCTAAACTGAGTGTTCACATTCTTGACTTTAAAAGACCAGATTCATCACATGCAATGTCCCATAGACACGTAATGGAACAGTCTTGCTGAAACTAAGGAGGTCTGGATCTGGTCAGTGTATAAGAGACTGGGAATTCCATGTATGCCACCTTGAGTTCCATGGTGGAAATAAGATTATATTAATTAAATAAATACTGAGCCACACACGGAACAGAAAAGACTTACCTTCTCATGTCTCACACCAAGACCCTCTTCATCTTCGCCTGACAGAAGAATCAGGGACTGGGACTTCCCCTCCCTGGAGTATTTTGGCCTGGCCCTTCGAGCACTGTCTGGAGTTTGGCTTTGCTCCAGGTAACCTCTGCTCTCCAAAGCCAGCCCTCCTTCCTCAGACTTGCTTAGTGCTTTAGTTGGCTCGCTGGCTTTGCTGGGGGCCCTTAAAATGTCACTAAGCATCAACTTCCTGCCCCTTGTTGCTGAGGGACTACCCTCGGGCTCTTTCTCTGGCCTGGAACCCCGGCTTGACTTCGGCTTCTTGAAGGCAAAGAAGTGTCCAATTTTCTTTTTCAAGGTCCGAGAACCAGATGGTGTTGGCGTGGCTTCTGCCAGGCAGGATTCCAATGATGCAGGCCTGCAACCAGACAAGAAATAAGAATAGAATTACTTGGGGAGTTGCAGTCATATTGACATCTTGGAATCCTAGTGAATTTTTGTGAATAGGGCACCCTTGGTACAAATATGCCCACAATGAACTCAGTGTATTAAATGAAGGAAGAACCAGTCAGGTGCCAGCATAATTACCTACTCTGTGACAGAAAATGACAAATGCCTTGTCTACACAGGTTGAAGATAGCAGTTTTGAATGTTCCCCAACATCAAAACAGTTAACTGCCAATACAATAGTGCTAGTGGAAGCTACTCTGCTTGGGAAAGCATTGGCTCCTTAAATAGCATTAAATAGCATTGCCACTCCACGTTAGGAAACAGCATTTGTGCTCCATTTCAGCACTGAATGTATTCATCATGCGAAACAATCCAATTCTTCATGCAAAATTTGCCCAATAGTTCTGCCTGCTGCGAAAACTGTTAACAAATCTCATTAAACTTTTATCATTGTCATAATATTTGCCTATGTCATGGGCTGGCTCCCTGATTTCTACCCCATGGTGCAGAAATGCCCCACCATCTAGTTATTGTTTACTGGTAACGACTGGACTGAGGAAAACTCTTCACTTACTGTAAATGCTCATGAATCACCTTCTTTGTGAAAAACTCATCTAGCCCTTCATCCAGCCTAGCGATGCTTCTGTCTTCATCATTCTCACGCACAGGAGGCTGCACCTAGGAGAAAGTGCCACAGTCAGAGCGACAGGCAGGAGAAATAAGAAATGGGAGTATGAAATTGAAAAATAATCCACCACCATACAGGCTCTTTACTCTGTTCTCCTTGTTTACACTGCAGACCCAGAGGGTAGAAATCAGCTATTTTGTCTGGCCAGCTATTCAAGCAGCAAATACTGTTTGGGTCTAGAAAACTCTTAACTGAAACTTCACATCATATCACATTACACAAATATGATGAGGACACATAAATACTGGCATTGTTGTTAGTACTTGTACCATGTTACACAACAAATACATGCAGTGAGGATGCACTCTTTCTTGCTTGTGAGGTTCTTGCCTCCTGGATATTCTCTGATATCTTTCTTTAGGATTTGGCTCCTCTACAGAAAAACCTGTGCTCAGGTATTTAACACTTGGATTTACAGTCACCTTCAGCTCATAAGCAGGCATGACTCAGCCATGGCAAACTCATCAGAAAACAAAAATTTTGCTCCCTGCTTTGGGCACCGTGCTGTCTGGCTGACCTTCTAAGAAAGGCCAATTTGCAGTCTTGATCATGATTCACCTTCCAAACATGTAAATCTTGCAACACAGTGGACAAAGTAGAGACAGAACATAATTCTTGGTAACCCCTAAACTGCCCCTCTTTCCATCATCACAGGTTACCAAGAGGCCTAGAAAGCCAAATGGGTGTGAGCATGGTGGGAAGCCACTAAACTGGCTCTCTTTCTGTGCTAGAGCAGGGTCCTTGCATCTTAGGTCCAACACTCCTCTAACTTTCTAGACCATGATTGTTGTGTACACCAGCAGTAAGGGCCAAACTTAATGCATGATGTCAGAATGAATTTCTAGACTGAATGTAAAAAAAGGAAAACAGAATTGTTTTCAAAACACGTTTAATAGAACAGTTTACTGTATACTTTACATTTGGATAAAAAAATGGTGGCAAGCACCAAGCGCAGGATTCTAATCAGAGGAGAATCCAGTTTTCTTTCAGAAGAAACAGAAAAAAACCCAGAAAGGATGATAAGGGCTGGTGTGCCAGTAGGAGGCATTGCCTCACATGACCTTTATTAGGAATGATGGCATCTTTTTCTTAACCAATAATATTGAACCTCACCACCTCTTCATCCAGTTCTGATTAACAGCCTTCAATATAATTTTGTTCCAGCTATACCAGTAAATCTTGTTTTTAGACATTAGTAAAATATAGAAAAACTATATAAGAAGGGTATTTTAATGCTGCCTTAGCATGACAGGTCCCAACTTTCTAGACCAGGGATAGACAAACTAAGGCCTGGGGGCTGGATGCGGCCCAATTGCCTTCTCAATCCGGCCCACAGACGGTCCGGGAATCAGTGTGTGTTTACATGAGTAGAATGTGTGCTTTTATTTAAAATGCATCTCTGGGTTATTTGCGGGGCATAGGAATTCGTTCATCCCCCCTCCCCAAAAAATATAGTCCGGCCCACCACATGGTCTGAGGGATGGTGGACCAGCCCATGGCTGAAAAAGGTTGCTGACCCCTGCTCTAGACACATTTATTATAGCATTGCGAAGCTCCTGGAAATGAGTGCAGCAGCAGCACAGTTAACAATGTAAGGGTTGAGTTATGTGCTGTGCACATACTTTAACAATCAGTCTCATTAAGCTACACAGAGATTCACACAACCCATATTCACAGCAGATGGAGTGGTTTCGAAATGAGGGGGCTGGACTGTGGAAGCTTTCCAGGTACTTTTCCAATTTGTTGGTAGTGCTGGGAACAGTTTCGGAAGCACAATGTAAAGCTCATGTGTTTGGTCAAGGCGTGGGACTGGCAGATAGTTACTGAACAAATGGTGGTGGGTCTCTACAGTAAATAAATAAAAGTTTGTTTCAACCATAAACCATTACAAAAACAAAACAACTGATTAAAAAGTCACTTGTGGCAAAATGGACTCCATGTACATCTATATGGAAACACATAACTAATCCCCAGGACTACCGGTAAATACATGAGCCCAAATTTAGAGAATGTTAGTCCCACTGAAATCAATAAAACAAATTAGTTGCAACTGAATTTATGCTTCATTAATATTAGAGGGACTTTCCTGTAGAAGATGGAAATAGACATAAAGAAGACAGGTCTCTAAAAGTGACCATAGTGTATGACATAGAAATCCATATACATTTTTAGTTTTGCCCAGAACAGTGCAGACACCACCACTTTTTTATTATCTTGCCATTACTATTTCCAAACATCAAATCAGCTTTCCATAAATTTGACCAGTGTTCTCAACCTTTCAGCAACCCTGGAAGCAACCTCTGTCTTACAGATTGGATTATGGAGCTACAAAAGAGGTAATACAACATACCCTAAATGTAATCCAATCCTCACACTTTAAAACTGCAGATTATATATGCCACAGTAGGGTTGCAGAATATGCTATTGAAACCCAGATGGTATAAACTGAAATCTGAGAAGTATGAAGGCATTTTAGAAATTTGGTTAATTCTCCAGCCCATGCTTTTATTTAAGCATTTAAAGTTCTTATTTAATCATGTAGAATCAAGCCAAAGGAAGCAACTCCTATTGGACATGAAAATACAATCTACTCCCAAATTCTGCTTTAGCTTCCTTGCTGCATGAACCCTTTAGCTAAGAAGGCTCTGATTTAGAACATGGTGTATGCTCAAAAAAATCTTCTTCCTTACACACCTTTAGGATATAGAATAGAATCCAAGCAGGATATGTTCATGTGAGGAAAGCAGTCTCTCCAAGACTCCACACACAATGATGGATCCAGTTAATGACAGTAACTGTTGATCCTACACTTGGTTTTGGGAGTGCACCTAGCAGGAGGTCTCCCCTGGTGGCAGTACATGAGTCTCAAGTTATCCTAGAACATTTGCCTCCCTCTTATATTCACAAGTCTGCAAGCCACACCCCCTTCAAGAGAAGAAACCCTGGAGTGTGGGACAGATTTTGAATAAAGGAAGTTAATTATTTCTAAGTACTGTAATATCCTGCCAACCTAGCAGTTCGAAAGCATGAAGTGCAAGTAGATAAACAGGTACCGCTCTGGCGGAAAGGTAAATGGTGTTTCCGTGCGCTGCTCTGGTTTTGCCAGAAGCGGCTTAGTCATGCTGGCCACATGACCTGGAAGCTGTACGCCGGCTCCCTCGGCCAGTAAAGCAAGATGAGCGTCACAACCCCAGAGTCGTCCGTGACTGGACCTAACGGTCAGGGTCCCTTTACCTTTACTGTAACATCAGGGCAAGTAATGGAAGCTACGTAGCAAGTGATAAATGAGGAGGCCTGTATACGTGCATTAGTAGTAGTAGTAGTAGTAGTAGTAGTAGTAGTAGTAGTAATAATAATAATAATTTGAACAATTGTAACCAACAGAATAAAAAAGCGATAAAATATCAAACATTAAAAACTTCCCTAAACAGGGAAGTACAAAGACTTGCAATTAGCATCAGCTTTTCATGGATAGTGGCCTAACCAGTGTTGGGGGGGGGGAAACAAGCAGATAATAAGCCAAGGAAAGTGGGGAGTGAAAGACACAAGTAGATCACATGATACTACCACTACACAGTAGCTGGAGCCATCCTATGCTTCCCTGTGTCTACTCCTGGAAAGATAGTTACAGTGCTAGCTAAGCAAACCCACAGCTTGGCACACAATACAAGACATAAGGTCGGGTTAAGCATTACAGTAACTAAACTAAAGAATAGGGAGGGTCCTAGCAAAGCAGAGAGCCCTTCCTGTGTTGTTGTTATTTATGGGAATGGGTGTGATAAACCTGAAGATAAATATATCTATATCTTCAGCATGGAGATTGCATCCATCTTCCTTCTTTGAAATAGGACCCTTTAAAATTCTCTATACAGAGGTTGTTCTCTCATTATAGAAAAAGAGAATAGTGGTCATGTTCCCTGATTAGGCACATCTGATCAATTGTAACCTGAAAAGCACAAGGACTTGAATACTGACTACGTCAGAATACATCAAGAGAGAACATGAAAATATAGACAAACACTCCTGTTAGAAAGTAAGAGCTGTACTTCAGTGGATAATAGAATTGTAGAGCTGGAAGGGACTCCAAGGGTCATCTACTCCAACCCCTGCAATGCAGGAATCACAGCTAAAGAATGCTCGTGTGTGTGTGTGTGCGCGTGTGCACGTGCGCATACACACATGTATAAATGCAATTGTGTGGGCCTACCTTTGTATCAGTACTGGCAGAAACACCAGGGTGCAGAACTCCAAATCATTTGGAACCCCAATATGTATCTGCAGAGGATGCTGGGGGATTTTTTTGTGGCCCTGGGAACACATATTTTAATGGTTTTTTTAAGGGAGGAAAGCAAACACAGGCTTTGGCTATTTTCCAAAGTTTAAAGCCAATTTGAGCCTCCCTGAAATTACACAACACACTCTGGTCTACATTGAGGTTGTCTTCTGACTGGCTAGCCTAAAAGGGCTTCTTGGATTCCAAGATAGTTCATTTTAAAATTCCATTGTAATGCTGGGCTGTTTTAATTTGGCACACATTTTAGGAAATTAACATATGCAAGTGAACATTGTCTGCACTGGTGAGTTTTTGTGGCAGATTTAACAAGCTTAAGAACTATCTGAAATTGCAGCACTCCTGTTAACTAGAATGCTTGGATGTTTCCAGATGGGAATTTATTGTGGAATCGGTGCTACTCATGCACCCAAATTTACACAGCATGCACACAACATCATTATAAAATACTAGTCTGTACTTTTCCTTTTTACACATTTAATCCTGATTTTCCCTTACTGCTGATAAGTAAAAACAACCTGTTTCACATCAGCAGCCACTGCTGCTGCTGTGGAAGCTTGTTAGCACATTTTTGTGCTTTAGTTTGTCACATGTGTAGTGATGTTTTGGTGGGTGGTCTCTCATCACCACATCCTTTCTGACATTTACTCCTCTCACTTGAGCACAACCTAGCCCTTTTGTTTCTAGTGGTCCAAATGATATGAGTGTTTCTACTGATTATTGCATATAGAAGGCATATCCAAAATGTAAACAGCCTGGTTTGGAGGAAATGTCTCTACAAAGAACCTTGGAAACCTTAATTGCAGTACATTTGCTGGGCTTAACAAAAAAAATAATACAGCAATCTTGGGATCTCTGTATAACCCTTCAACAAAAGAAGGGGAAAAATCAAGCGAAGGGCAGCCAGGGAAGAATATCTGATTATTTCAGGCCTTCCTGAAGCAATGTCAGTGAATTCTATACCAAATAGTTATGCCAGGCATAGGCAAACTTGGCCCTCCAGATGTTTTTAGACTACAATTCCCATCATCCCCGACCACTGGTCCTGTTAGCTAAGGATGATGGGAGTTGTAGTCCCAAAACATCTGGAGGGCCGAGTTTGCCTATGCCTGGGTTATGCTGTTCCCCATGTCATTTAAATGGCAGGGATTCAATGGATTCAAACTAGTAAAAAAAACACTACTGTAGTGGCGGGAATTCTGCAGTCTCTGGGCCTAATTAGGTCCACCAGGCCAAATTTGGCCACCACAACGTATTTGCTGGGCTAGGCTCACCTATCACTCATCTGATGTCATATGACACCATGCATCACACAGGTAAAGCTGCAGCTGAAAAGGAACAATCAGGAGCCTTTGAGGGCATTATCAAAGGTACCGGTAACTGACAGGTGAGCAGAGCCACCCACCTGTCAATGTAGCCTAAAAAGGTTGGCCACTTTTGAATCTGTCCCTCTGTGCAAAAGTGGTTCCCCACTCCTGTCCAACGACCTCAAAGGCCTAAATCCAGTAGGTCACATAACCACCACACATCTCACAGTGCTTCCACTCATAGGAAATAGTCGTTTCCAGCAGTGGCTGCCCAATACATTTTTATGGGACAAATTTGCCCTGCACAACCCATAGGTGAGATGTAAGCAATTGGGGCAACCTATAGGTATCATTCACTCTCCTGCCTGCACTCTCACTAATTAATATGCATGTATCTACATATCTGGAATTATTTGGGTTATATGGGCACACATGGAAATATAAACATGTAATGATGCAAACATGCCTGAGAGTTTTTGGTTTCTCAGAAGTAGGGATGGAGGAGAAATTTGATTCACTTTGCATTCAAAGATGAATCTACCTAATTTGCACTTTCTTAAACAACATTTGACCCAAAACACGACCATCCTTCAAAATTTACACTTCTTTGAACTTTGCAGTGCAGTTCTCCAGCCAAGTAATGTGTGTAAAAATACATATACTAGAATACAGCCTGCATTAAAATGCACATATTAGTGAAAATAACATACAAAATGTACTATATTACAGAAAATTAAAAACATAAAACAGCCCTGCAGGATCAGGCCATAGGCCCATCTAGACCAGCATCCTGTTCTTACAGTGGCTAACCAAATTCCAGTGGGAAACCTGCCAGCAGCACCCAAGCGCAAGAGCACTCTCCCCACCTGCAGTTTTCAGCAACTGGTACTCAGAAGCATTGCTGCCTCCAACCACGGAGGCAGAGCCTGGCCATTCTGGCTAGCAGCCATTGATAGCCTCATCCTCCATGACTTTGTCCAATCCTTTTTTCAAGCCATCCAAGTTGGTGGCCATCACTGCCTCCTATGGGGGCAAGTCCCATAGTTTAATTGTGTACGGTATTTTGATTTGGAAAATTGTGTATATTAGGGAAACCTGCATACAATTGTTTATATTAAAATAAATTTATACTAAAATGAATTTTCATGAGAACTTTAAAAAATACATATTATGAACTGATGTACAAATGTGAAGAACTGAAAAGATTAAGAAATGGAGGAAACTCAAAATATTCAGCTTCGCCCATTCATACTTAGAGGTACATGGTCCTGTTTCAAAAGACATTGAGACAAAGAAAATAAGGAATGCCTATGATGGCTCAAATAAAGGGTCCATGTAATCTAGCATTCCCAGTGCCCTTGAGAAGCCCTATAGAAATAAGTCATCCCCTGTTGCTTGCTCCCAGCATCTCAGAGTCATTAGGTATACCCAGGGCTGGCATCACTGAGCAACAGCCAAAGCCCACAACCCAGCAGGAGGACCAGTGCTAACTTCCAGAGCACTCTGCTCTCGCTCCTTCTCCTTGCTGCTGTTGTCTGTTTACCTAACCCCCTCCAAGCATGCAAGCCGTAACAAGACATTGAAGCAGAGGACAGACTGCAGTGGCAAGGGACCAGATTACTTTTAAGGTCCCTTCCATCTCTCTGATTCCAACATCAGAGATTCCAACATGAGAAACAGCGGCAGCCTCCACTGCCCTTTTTGGGGATGGGGGAGTGGTATGAATTTAGGCCATAGGGAGAACACCAAGTGAATCTGAAACAGTGATAATGGCAATGGAGGAAGCCCTGAGGACTTATTGCCCACCCCAAATCTGTTGCTAACACTGGATATGATGCCTCTAAAATATGGAGGTCCCATTGAGCTGCTAGGGTGAATAATTTTTCATAAATCTATCCTCCATTAATTTGACCAAACCTTTTTAAAGACATCTGTGCTAGATGCCATTCAGCATCTCCTGGGGTCACAAATTCCATACATTAAGCTTGTGTTTTATGAAGTGTACTTTCTTTGATCAGTCTTGAAATTATGGTGCCATCTCAACTTAACTGAATGGTCCTAGGTTCAAGTCTCAATTGTTGCTTCTAGTATTGGGAGTAAGAGACCATAGGCAATAAATAGCTAAACTCTCCCCACTCCTTCACTTCAGCGTAGTCTGAGGGTAAGAGCCTGATTTAAAAGAAGTTCCTAGTCAGATGTAGGAAATGTTGTCCGCAGCACAAAAATAAGCGGTCAGGCATCTCATACATTTGTGTGAATGTACAAACACATCTTTATTATATAACAGTAGCATTATAGAGTAGCAAAAGCTATATGCCAAAACATCTTTGGTTCCAATCTTAGCCATGCAAAGCCATTGGATTGCCTTAGACAAGTCACAAGTTCTCAGGCTCATGCAACCCAATGCCATCTTCAAACAATGTGGGGATTAATATTAATACCATGGGCCTACCTTACAGGACTATTGCAAGCAGGTCTAGGTTAATGTATGAGAAGCAGTTTTAGTATTCAATGAGAATATCCGGGGTGGCTAAATCAGGGAGCAGGAGGCAGGCAGGAAAGGGTCCCTTCTCTATTCTTGCAGAAAGTACTGTTATGAGAGTAGTTAAAATAGCAGAGGCTCTTTGGTGTGCTTTTTCTGAACCCATTTCTCCCATCACTTCTGGGATGGAAGAAACCTGTGGCCTTCAGGCACTGAAGTGATCATGGGAGTCAATTCATTGCAATGAAACAAGAAAGTATTGTGTATTAGTTAGCATGTCAGACCAAGACCCGAGAGACCAGGGTTTAAATCCCCACTTAGCCATAAAGCTCCCAGGATGACACTGAACCAATCACCAACTCTCAGTCTAACCTACCTCACAGGGTTGTTGTGAGTATAAATTATGGAGGAGAACTACATGCACTTCCTTGGGCTCCTTGGGGGAAAGGTAAGTTATAAATATAATAATATCATGCAGGGCCTCACTTGCCAAAGTGAACAGAGGGACCTGTAAATGCAGCAGGGCTAACTTACCACATTTTGAAGCAAGTGAAGTAATACAAATTTTAATCTAAAAAGGAAGGCCCACATTTAAGTCCAGGGTCTAATTAAATGACTGCACTACTGCCTTCACCCTCCTCCTGCAATTTCTTGTGGGTGTCCAATTGAATAAATACTAATTATCAGACAGCGAGTTCACAATTCACTATTCATCACTGCTTAGTTCAACCCACATTCTGAACTTTTCCAAGTATGTGGTAACCATACACATACACACTTTGGGTACGCTTCACCCTAAAAAAAAAAGTAGTGGTAGGAAACAGCCCTCAGCCCCAGTGGCTCAAGGCAACATGTGATGAAGAAACATGTGTTACCTTTGCAGGGACGCCAAACTCCACTCTCCATCTTACATCTTCCGAGGCATCACTTGCATTGCTATATTCATAATCTGGATTCACATATCACTCAAAGAATGCATTTCTCTTTCTCTCTCACACACCCCTCTGTTAAACACAGATTTCTAGTTCTCTAATATATATAGCTTGGGCTGCACCACAAAGTTTTTGTTTTTTGTTTTTACTCTCAGCTGTAGTCAAAGGGTTAATTTATAATTCTATAAATGGACCATTTTCTGCTAAAAAGACATCTCGTGGTACAAGCCTTCCCTTCCCTTATTCTCCTTCACCTGGGAAAACATACCAGGTCAATGCCCAAAATGTTCAAAGAGCAAAGGCCTTACTTAGCTGTTTATATATTCTAAGGATCTAGTGGCATAATCCATGCTAACAGTTCCAAAAATAATCCACATTTTTTCAGAAAGAGACAGTAGATTGTCCATGCAGCAGTATAAGTTTGTTCTTCCATAAATGTTTGAATAAACATAGCACTCAAAAGTGAGTGAGTGCATGCAGATGGTTGCCACAGAATCCAGATTGCAGGAGTGGGCAGTGCTACAATTTCCCCTACCTTGCAAAACCCAAGAAATAAACACAAGCAGCCAAGATCTGCTTCCAGACCCCCAAATGCTGCATATACTCATATATAAACAACCTTGTCCTCTACGCAGCAGTGGCCAGTGCCCAGCTGACAAGCGCATAATCAAACAGCTGCTGTTCTACTCATTTCATCTTCCAGGGCTGCAATAAACACCCGTAAGGCATTTGCCCATCTCTCTCTCTCTCTCTCTCCACACACAGACACACACACACACACACACACACACGCCTTGTGCATCTGCAAAAGCAATTAGAGATTTAAAAAAGCAAGAGGAGTCTTACATTTGGCTTGCTGGGGGGCTGCCTGTTCCTGCGGTTGGGCCTGGGCCTGTCTCGGGTATAATGCTCCAATTTCTCTCCTGCAGTCGGCAGGTCCATAAGGGATTGTGCGGATGCAGGCTCTGTGCAAGGAAGCAGCCTGCTCCCAGCTTCAGCATCCTTTGTGGAGGCAGGGCGTGACTTCACGGAGGCACGGCTGAGTGACAGCTCAGCCTGGGGAGCCCCAATCTTGTTATCTTCTGCCTCTACCTTAAAATCGAGTTCCGATAGACCTGAAAGAGAGAAGTCGGAGGAGGTGGGGGGAGGGGGGAGGGGGAGGAATCCTTGGAGTTGCCAGGCGGACAGCAGGCTGCCACTATGCAGCACAGCAACGTCTCCTGTCACACAGGCAGATTTGTTACATATCAGGCGACTAAACTGACAAGGCAGACTTGGCTACTGCTAATGGGCTCGGGGCTTTGTGCACCAATGGGAAAAGCCTGCCTTGCCTCAGGAAGGATGAGGAGGAGCAGCTAGTGCATCCCCTGGCTGAGACTGATTTCCTGGCTAGCTCACGCTTTGAGGAATAGAAGCTGGAGCAGCTACAGATTTATTTTCTTTTCCAAAGACAACTAGGAGTGGGTGGTTCTGTACAAAGCCAGGTCGTGTCTCCTCTCCCCCACCCCCTTTTCTTTTCGAGTGAAGCAAGGATTCCCACTTTTCAGAGGTTGCCAAAGTCCCCTTTGCAAACAACCTAAGCCAACTGTGCTGTGACTTCCTGAAGCCAGCCAGCCACCCACTCGCATGTGAACAGGAGACAACCCCAGTACAGTGGTACCTCGGGTTAAGTACTTAATTCGTTCCAGAGGTCTGTACTTAACCTGAAACTGTTCTTAACCTGAAGCACCACTTTAGCTAATGGGGCCTCCTGCTGCCACCGCGCCGCCAAAGCACGATTTCTGTTCTCATCCTGAAGCAAAGTTCTTAACCCGAAGCACTATTTCTGGGTTAGCGGAGTCTGTAACCTGAAGCGTATGTAACCTGAAGCATATGTAATCCGAGGTACCACTGTATTTCCAAGCTTCTGTGTTGTCCCATATTCCTGCTCCCCCACTTACCCATTACTGCTGCTGCTACCCAGCAACTGGACACATGATGAAATCCACATTTCTCCTGTCGTCCTTCTTGCTGCCCCCTCTGCTACAGTCACCAGACTACATTTGCCTTGCTGCCACCCACACCTCGTAGGGCCTTAGCAAGCTGCCTTATACCTACCCAGGTTTGACTATCGCCCATCTAGCCTAGTATTGTCTACTGTAACTGGCAATGGCTCTCCAGGGCTTCAGACTGGTCTTTTGCAATAGGTTTTTAAACCGGAGATGCCAGGTGGTGGTATTATTATTATTATTTAAAAATGTACACCACCCTTCATCAGAAGATCCCAGATCAGTTCACAATAGAAAAATGCAAAGTATGGAGTCTACCAATTTGCCATTGTCTCTTCCTTTCCCCTACCTTCCTAGACTGGCTGAAGGAGGAGAAGGAAAGCACATGCAAGACCTATATAACTCAAGGAGAGATAGGGGATTCTGGCCATCTAAAATTCAAGAGTGTTGGTGACTTTGCATCATTTATTCCGAACATAAGATGTGGGAACCACTCCTGTACAAAGATCAACTATTTTAGGCTGGGTTGTGCAATGCTACAACCAGAGTATAAAGTTGTGATAGGCAGAGCCACTCTAAGACATTTGGCTGCTTGAGGCAAAGGACAAGATGGTGCTTCCCATGACATGGATGGAAGCCAACTGGAGTGGCAGTCAAATCTAGCTTCCACAAGAATGACCAGACAGCATCCTCCACTGTAACCAAGGGCAGCAGAGTAGTTCAGAGATGGGAGTGAAGGAGCACAGTCTATGTGGTGCACACACAGCTCTGCCATCCAATATCTCACCACCATTCCTTCAGTATTTTGCTGCCTACTCCCCAGCCCCACTGGAGGTTGCTGCCCCACTTTGCCTAATGGTAAGTCTGGCTCTGGTGATAGGAAAGCAATCTTCCATGGAGACATGCCAATGTATAAACTTGCCCTGAAATTGACGTATACAGGAATTACGGTAAATCACTTGGGCCAAAATTAAGACGTACTTGGTCATGCTAAAGCCCCAATGAAATCAACAGGATGAGTTTGTTGTGCCTAATGTATATCCATTAATTTCAATGAGTTTTTAGTGCTGCAATTCTAGCCACAGAAGCAAGGCCTATTGTATTCATTTAGGCTTACTTCCATCTTAGTGGAGTTAGAGTTACTGCCTAATCATCTCTGAGATTTAGGTCATTATGCATTTGGGGCAGTTCACACAAAGGTTGCCACCAATTGCGTACCAAACAGGGGCCAAAGCCACTCTCAACTCTCCATTGAGTGTCCATATATGATTGTATGTGTTTTCAAACTCATGCTTGTCACATAAATACTTACAAAAAATAAAACCCTTTGGCATTCACCTAAACTGTTTCCCAGCTAAGTGGATTTTAGAAAAGGCGCTCATTCATACCAACACATATAATAAGCTTTACCATTTAGTCCAAGAGTTGGGAGAATGCTTGTGTAACAGCTGTGCTTCCATTGGGCAGCCATCTTGTACTGTGAAGAGAGGAAACGATACTTTAAAAACCAACTGTACTGTTGCACTGGCTGCCAGTATGCTACCAGGCCAGGTTTAAGGTCTTGCTGATGGTATATAAAATCCCAAACAACTTAGAAACAGCCTATTTGAGTGACAGTCTTATTCTCTATGTACCTGCCCTGTCACTGTAGCCTGCTTTTAAAATATTTTTTTATTAAGGATTTTCTTGGTTTACAAAAGTACATGCATTGTCTCTTTTCAGGTCATAGAATCGTTTCTACTGACCAGTTACATTCAGTGTGAGACACTGCTGTACGGGCTGGGGAAAAAGAGAAGGGGAGGGGGGGAAGAGGAGGTGGGGTGGTAAACTTACATTATTTTGCTTAGTGGGGGGAGCTTTGTGTCAGTGTCACTTGGGTAGGGTTTTTTCTGTTCATTTATTACATTTCCTTGGTAATGAGTGACGTTGGGGGAACACTGCAGTCTTCTTAAGAAGCACGTTTTACCCTGTTACATATTCCTGAGGTCTGATCCATGAACCCCTGCAGCTAGGCCCTTTGCACTTACTTTGTGGAATTCCTACCCTCTGGCCATCTAAGAAGAGCTTACAGTGCATACAGTGATAGATGCTTGCTTAAAACTTTCTTACACACACAAGCTTACTCTGTAGAGCAGGGGTCAGCAACCTTTTTCAGCCGTGGGCTGGTCCACCGTCGCTCAGACCTTGTGGTGGGCTGGACTATATATATATATTTTTTTGGGGGGGTGAACAAATTCCTATGCCCCACAAATAACCCAGAGATGCATTTTAAATAAAAGGACACATTCTACTTATGTAAAAACATGCAGATTCCCAGACCATCCGCGGGCCGGATTGAGAAGGCAATTGGGCCACATCTGGCCCCCGGGCCTTAGGTTGCCTACCCCTGCTGTAGAGTGACCCAGCCATGTTATAGATACTTCTGAAGATACTTTATCATTTTCTTGTTTTTTATTTTGTGTCTATTTTAAATCTTAAAAGGTATGGTATTTTATATGTTGAGTGGTACAGAAATTCCTACAAATCAATCAATCAATCAATCAATCAATCAAACAAACAAAGGAGTTTGAGGATAAAAATGCAGAGTGGGTCAAACTGTACATTGTGTTAAATGCATGGTGTACAACTAGATCTTTCCCCCCTCTTTCAAATGTAATGCTAAATATTGGAACCCTTGATTTTCTTTTCTTTCCACAGTTTATTTATGTTCAAAAGAACACAAATTTAAAGAAAAGCTATAAAACATGGAATTATTGGATATATCTCTTATACTAGTTGAGGTTCTCAGGCTCCTCCCCAGCTGTGATCCTGATGAAATCCAACTTGCCAACAGTACTCCAGTTACTTGTGTGTATATGTATGTGAAGCTTCTGTAGGCACCAAGAGCTTTTTTCCTAAGGCTACTGCAGCACGAGGGGGATTTTAATCAGAAGCCCCTCCCTGTGCTCATGGGGGGGGTCCATCCACACTAAATATTACATTTTCAAAAACCCAGACATAATTACACACTATACACAGCATTACATGTAGTTTGACCCGAATTTGATGGAGTGGTGTCACCACAAGGCAGGGACTTTTGAGAAAGGGGAGAATGCCTGGCTGCTGTGTGTGGGGGGGGACTATGGCTTCTGTTCAGAGATATCTTAAACTTTTTTTAATGGATTTGATGATAACCCACTTCTTTTTACTGTATATTTATATTAGGGTAGTGCTGCTGATATGATCCACCTTAGATCAGGCCACGATACAGGTCTAGGCCTCAACCTACTAAATGAAGATTAGTGAAATGACAAACCTATTACAAGTTTATCTCTGTTTCATACCACTTTCATTGCTGTGGCTTTTCTCAAAAATTGCTAAAAACTGTGCTTTGACAAAACTTCTCTGCTAAAATGAGATCACCACCTTCCCTCAAAGAAATACAATTCCCAGGATTCACTGGGGACAGGGAATGACTATTAGATCATTTTAATTCTGTGACGCAGATATGCTCATAGCAGTCTCCCAAAGCAGAGATGAATATTAATTTGAAGCTTGAAGCTTTGCAGCTATATCAGAAGGTGGTGAGTACACCTCTAAAATCCCAGAAGGAAAACATACATAGCAAGGTCTAGCGACACAATTTGGCTATCGAACCAAGCTGCTATGCGTAATTTTGCAAATGTCTACAACAGATCAGGAGTGATTCCCACCGCTGCTTTCAAAAGACTTGTCAGATGAAGGCATTTTCACAGCAAAGATGTCACTATGCCCAGCACTGTAAAGTAGCACATAAATTTCAAAGGCATCTCAGATAAGCAGCTTGGGGTATAAATTCAGTTATCCCTTCCACTGGTGGATACAAGTGACATTTGTCTGGGTTGATGGGCTTGCAGAGCCCTCTCCAAGTACCAGTTGCTGGGGAACATCAGTGGGAGAAAGCTATTGCTCTCAGACTTCATGTCTCTTTTGGGTTTCCCAGAAGCATCTGGCCGGCAACACTGGGAAACAGGATGCTGGACTAAACAGGTTTTTTCTCTGATCCAGCAGGTCTACCTTTCAAGTTATCGAACAAGTATGTACATACTGCTGCTGCTGCCACCTTTGGCCACTCCCCTACTGCTGTTTTTTGGGGAAAGAGTACAGCAGGATTCACTCCTCAGCTACACTGGGACATGTAGGTAAAATCAGGAGAGACACAGATGCAATGTGAAGGGATAGCTTTCAGATCGTGTGCAGAGCATTTAAATAACTAGGTTGATCCCAATTAGAAATTACTGTGAGGCTCATGCTAGCATAATAATGAATGCACTGAGGGCTGGAAAATGCATACCTCCTCCTTTTGGAAGTCCTTTTCAACAACATCCCACAGGCTTCTGTGCCGCTGCTGAAAAGTGTTCCAGTCTGCAGCATTCGTCACCTGTGGCTCCTGGGCTAGTTTTGAGAGGTGTTTTGCCTGAAATGGTTTAAGTAGGTTCAAAAAGTGACTCTGAGACAGTATACTAGACAGGTGGCATGGGAAAACGGTGGTTTTGGTCCAGTGAATCACTATATTTAACTGGATTTTCCATCTCTTTAAGAATCTGAGAATTTGAGATGCAGTAGCCAGAACTTGACATATACCATGTGTTTGTTCTTCCTTCAACCTTTTATATAGCAAGCTTCCTTGGTGGAAAAGCTGAATTATATTTTAAACAGATAAAAGGGCTGTGTTAGAGAGAGAGAGAGGGGGGGTAGAGACAAAATGACATTAAAACCTACATTAACCTACATTAACACCGAGGAGAGCAAAGCAAGGGAAGGAATTGCAGCATACAGAACTCCTATCTGGGCCAGTCTTGCCTTTGCACATTGACCGGAATCCTGTCTGGCACTCACCAGCTTGCCTTGAACGGTGGCTAACTCCTCCAAAATTTTATCAGCAATACCATTGACCATGGCCTCAGTGACTGACTGCTGGATCTCCCTATCAAAGAAGGGACAAAGCAGGGATATTAGCACAGAAAAGCACAAAGGAGAGATCCACTGTCTAGTAAGACTTTGGCACCAATAACTTGGGTTAGGATTTGGGAAATAAGGAGGCTGAGAAGTGAGATAAAGTGACTGCTAAGGCTCCCATGACCACCAGATGTTGGGTAAAGGGCCAGAAATGGGTGGGAGAAGAAGATTTATCCCAGTTCTGACACCTGGGATATGTGTATTTTATGATGTAGCCTGTTGTCAAAACTGTTAATTTGTTTTAACTGTACTGTCCTGTATTGTACTTTTTTCATTGCTGTAACCTGCCCTGGGATCTCAGAGTAAAGGGCATGTAAGATACCTAATAAATAATAACAATAATTGATATATGGATCCTGCTCTTGGGGAATGTGGTTATGGCCACAGGCTTAGATATCTTTAAAATACTATCAGAAAAAAATATATGGATCAGTGGCCGCTAGTCATCAGGGTTAAATGGAGCCTCCAAGTTTAGAGACAGGATGCACCTAGATTTCAGTTGCTTGGGATCTGTTAGTGAGTGAGGGCTGACACAGCAAGGCACTCCTTACATTATTCATGAAGAAGTCTGGAAAACATTTTTAATAAATTATTTTATCTTTGAAAAATGAAAGAAGACATGCATCTAGAATGTGGTCCTATACTGTATGCCACAAAAATGTGAAAATTGATTAAAGTTGATTGGAATGTTATACAAATTTTAGAAGCTGAGGACAAAAAACAACCTTTTTAAAGCATCTTGGGGATTTTAATCTGGTGAGGTGCTGAGAATTCTCTGAAAAGCTACCCCCTCATAGAACTACAAATCCCAGAATTCCCTAGGAAAGAGGAATGTCTGTTTCATCAGTTTAACTCTGTGGTGTGACTATGCCCTAGGAGCCTATCAGCTGTCAGAGAGATGTATCTGCATAGCAGAGAGTGACATGTAGAGGACATAAGATGCTGGCTTCTGCCTGAGCCATGGAAACAGTTCTGCAGACCCATATACCAGACAAGAGGCTCAAGATTCTTACAGATATGAGGTTAAGCTGCCGATGGAGAACAGTACTTGTATGAAAAATAAAAAGGACAGTTCAGAGGCCCCCATCTACCCCAAATGTCTCTCTGCTGAAAAGCTATATGCCAGGAAGCAGGAATCTCAAGGAGAAACACAGCCAGCAGGCAAAACCTTTCTCTTTCTACTTCAGCGTTTAATGCTGAAGATTGAGTAGATGCTTCCAACCTAAACAGGCACTCTGGTGTGGCTTGAAGAGAAAGGTTAGTCCTGTCACCCACGTGAGCCTGCTGTACATGTCAGTCAAAAGCTGGTCAAGGAGCATCTTCTTTGGCACGCTGGCGATCAGGTGGTCCTGAAAGTCATTTTTCTGCATGAGTTTGGGACACAAACTCTGAGTGGCAACCAATGAGGCATGCATGATGGTCTATGAAGAAAGTACAAGCAAGAAATAAATGTGGCATGAGGAGTCGTCAAAACCTGAAGTTTTATTACTTTCTACTTGGGAGCATGTGTGGGGAAGCCATTCACTGCAAGAGGTTTCAGGTCACCTTCCTCTAGTCTAAGGCTTTATATGTATATTTACAATATTTTTGGTGTTATTAATAAACAATGGAATTTAGGCATTTACACACATTTGCAAATCAAATCAAATACCTTTATTGGTATCACAGTATAAAATATTTCAAGTCACTAGGGTAGTTAAAAGGACAAGGGTGAAGCTGTTGAAGGTAATAAGGTCACACTGTGATTGTGTGCACTTAGATATTCTGCTTTACCCTGTCTATTCTCTGAAAGGATGGTTCATTGGGAACCCATTCTGGTGAAATTGTGGCTAAAAAAGGAAGCTACTAAGGCAGTGATATCTTTGTCCTGATCTGCGAGCAGAAACCTCATTTGACTTCTTGGATTTATAGGCCAGAGGTCCAACTTTTTGATTTTGTCATATTTGCATATCTTCTAATGGCCATAAAAGGTACAAAGGTATGTTCACAGTACCTGTTAGCAGACAGAGTTTATATGCTGCTGCAGCAGTTAGCATCTTTGTCTCCAGTTCAATTACAGACTTAATCTGTTACCATATAGATTAAAACACTCTTTTAAAAAACAGAAGCAGAATTTCTCAGGAGGCTGATTTCTGTAGCACACACCAAAAGCTACAGTTGTGTGATGCAAAACTGCAGACTTGGTCCATCTAAGCTCAATATTGTCTACTCTAACTGGCAGCAGCTCTCCAAAGTATTTTCCATCTCCTACTACTAGATGACTATGGAACTCTACCTACTTACCTGGATTTCACTGCTGCAAGTCTGAGAGACTTCTTCAATGAGACTCTCCAGCTTGTGCTGAAGCTTGCTGTTCTGGTGCACAGGGTTTCCTGCCTCATACAAAATAGGCAAAACCTGCAGGAAGAGAAAGGCTCTCATCAAGAATGGCTATTCAGTCCTTCTTTGCCAGAGTAGCTTATCTGAAAGGCCACTGCTGAAGGCAGGTTGCCACCAGTAGGTTGCTGCCAAAGGGGGCTAGAGGAGGTTCATGGCTACCTTCTATATATTTAATACTTGGAAAGAAATTGTGGTATCGGTTTTATTGCATTTGTGCATTTCATTTATGTTTGTAAACTGTCCAGAGGACATTGATTTTGTCAGTCTAGGCCACACAGAATGAGGTTGAGGGATGTGTGGGCCCCAAACTGCAGGTTGCCTATCTGTGTCCTATGAAAACGATGCATTCTTCCTGAATTTGTAATGAAAATTTAAAAGGCATCTTCAGTCATGTCTGATATTCTGACTTTTGCCAGTGTTGCTTGGTTTGTGACACATGCAGGTTAAAAATTAGCTTACAATCATGATCTGAGGCCCTTCTTCATGTGCCCCCTCCATGAGAGGTTCGGAGGGTGACAATACAAGAACCGGCCTTTTCTGCAGTGGCTCCCCGTTAGTGGATTGTTCTCCCCAGGGAGACTCACATGGAGCGATCATTATATATCTTTAGGTACTCAGCAAAAAACTTCCCTCTATAACCAGGTCTTTGGCCTTTAACGATCTGTGGCCTTTTTAGAAAAGGGCAGGTGTTTTGTTTTTTTAAAAAATGTATCTGTCTTTTTGACTGTAAGTTGCTTTGGGTTGTCCTGGGCAAGATAAAGTGATAACAAATTCAATTAATCAATCATCTATTCTTAGTGGTTCATGACTGAGTTCCAAAACAAGAAAAGTAGCAAAGGGGAGGCTTGTAGACAGGTGTTTATTGTGGGATCAGTACTCCTCATGGAAGTAAGCCGTTTTTATACCATGCACATGACATCACTGGCATCAAAATGTCAGCCTGCATCCCTCACTCCTGCTGATTTAATCTGGATGTGCCCTTTTAGGAGAAAATCTGGTATGTTAAAAAAACTGTTGTGAAGAACCTGTTTGCAGATTAAGCGCCTGCCTGGAAAGCACCCTTAACACACATGAAGGAGAGCTCACACTGATTGAAAGGCTTGCATCCTTGATGGTCTCCTCTGCCCACAGGATGTCTGCTTTAACTTCCACATCTTGAACAGAGCTCAGCATTTCAATGCACTTATGCAGAGACTGGGATGCATCCTTCAGTGCCTAGAATAGAGAGCAAGATGTGGGGCACCACTGTACCACCAGCACAAAAATATAGCACTCCCTAGAATTCCAGTCTCAGTTAGCTGTATTTAATTGAGTCAGTGTTGGCTCTAGGTTTTGGGGACCCTTGGTCAGGGTGACCTCAGAGGGTCCCTCCCTGAAAACCCCCACCCTCTCATTGGTTGCTACTGCTGCCCATTCACTGGTCCTGTCCCTCTGGGCCCAATTTGCAGCACTCTCCATGGAGAAAGGGAAAGGCAAGCGGAGGATGCTGCTCCTCCTTATTGGCTTTTGTTGGCCTGTACACTGGGAGAGGGCAGATGAACCAACAGCAATGGCAAGGAAGAGGAACAGAAGGATCATTGAGTTATGAGATACCCCTTAAGCCTGGAGTTGGCTGTAACTCTCTTAGCACCAATCCCTGCATCTGCAATGTGACAGCACTAATTCTTGTCAGAAAGTTTACCAGGATACAATGAATGTGAAGCACTTTAATGTTCTAATGTGCAGATGCCAGCATTCTTGCCCCATTTAGATGTTTTCTGCCCTTTGGCCCTCTTCTGCAGCACTTGACTTTTAAAGGGGTTGGCATGCAAGATTCCCTTATTTCAGGTTCCCTTATTTTCTTCCAATTTTAAGTTCAGTTCTCTACAACAGTTTGGAATTTCTTTTTAAAAAACAACCCTCACATTTTTTTATCAGCATTTTAGCGCGCATTTCTCCTAAGTTGCACATTTCTGTATGTAGCTTTGCCAAATGTACACATCTTTGCAAGTAATTTCCCCTGCTATAGTTCTAATATTATTTTTATTAAGATATGCATGTTTATGCACACTACCCACATATGCATTTCTGTGCACATTACTTGGTAGAATTGCATTGCAAAATCTGGAGAAGTGTGAATTTTGTAGGCTAGCTGCATTTCTATTTGTGCATTGTTTCAGGGTGGTACAAATACATTTTCTTATTAAAATGTGAACAGAGCTGACTATGCAAGACGTAAGGCTATGAAGGTAGGAGAAGATCCAAGGGTTCCCACCTGTGCAGAAGAGCTGGCTGTACTGTCTGGCTGTAACCGGCATCTCTCCTTGGGCAAGGTCTCTTGAATCTGATTCCTTGCGAGGTAAGACTGTATCTGCAGCATGCAAAAGAGGCATGGCTCACATGACCCTCACTTCTATGGCCTCCCAAAGTAGTTGCATTTACTCAGCAGCACTGAGTAACATATGATCAGCATACTGGAGCACATACGGCATGCTAACATTCATTCAGCACATACCTATCAGTTGAGTTCTAACTCAAGATTGATCTAGCGTGCTCCCCCATTCAGATCAGTACCCCCATTCCTATGCTTTTTACCTTGTGCACAACTTCCTCCATTTTCTCTGGATGGCTTCGATGAGCCTGGGCCACATCAGTTATGGGCAAGGGCATAGCTTTTAGAGTAAAATTCCTGAGGAACAAGCATTGTTTCATTAGATGTCCCTAGGCTACTAAGGGCTCCCAAAACAATTCACAACTGTGCATGCACAGTAGTCAGGCTATTTCCCAATTAAAGTGAAACAAATAGATGCTGTAACAAAACTTTGCAGTGGAGTGCTCCTCTTATGTTCATTTCGATTCAGGTCACAGGTGATCTGAACTTCTTCATAAGATGTAATTCAGTTGTTTCCCACTGGAGCCTCCCTTTGAAGTTCCTTTATTTGAGAATGGCCACTTCCAGAACATCCCAAGCAGCTGAAATGTTATTTCTCTGGTTTTTAAAATATCATCATTTCTGATGTCTGATTTGCATTCATTTATTACAGGCTTCCTCAAACTCGGCCCTCCAGATGTTTTTGGCCTACAACTCCCATGATCCCTAGCTAGGAGGACCAGTGGTCAGGGATGATGGGAACTGAAGTCTCAAAACATCTGGAGGGCTGAGGTTGAGGAAGCCTGATTTATTATTTTGTGACAAGACTGGCTTCTTGTCCTATGTAGAATGCAGAAGGGTATGCTAACCAATGGTAGCATATGGGGCTTTTCTCAGCCAGAACTCACCAGAATGCAGTTCTGGCACCTCTCAGGTGGGCACTATTGTCATTACAAGTTAATGGTGAGTTCCGACACCTCTTTTTCAAGAAAAATAGCACTGGTGGCATATAACATATAGGAAGATGAGTGAGTGAATAAACCCTTGATGTTTTGTCTGACATTATTGGGTCTTGAAAAGGCATTGCCAAAGTTATTTATGGGGAAAGAGTTGGCACTTGGACTGGGATTTTCTTATTCCAAAGAAGAACAGAATTTGTCTGCAGAGCCTCCAGGATGGCATCAACAGAGCACAGTGATGAGGTACCTACCTTAGCAAGGCACGAGTAACATCAAGGAATCCACACAATGTTGTGTTGTTCCTGTCCCAAATTAACGTCCTAAGCAGATGAGAAGGGAAGACGGTTCAGTTGAAGCACACCAAGCTCCAATATATAGACAATAGAAGCATTTCTAAGTAGAATCTTTGCTTTCCTTTTTTATTTAAAGCATGTGTACCCAGCACTAAATTTCAGAGACATAATAGAAATTAAAACTTATTTAAAAAAAAGAATCAAAAGTTTATTTAAAAAACTTTGTGTCAAGGTATCCAAAAAGTTCTGAACTCAGGAAAGCTGCATTGCATGATCCAAGCCACACATTATGTTAGCAAACCTATGGCCTCAGCCCCATATTTGCCAATGTAACAGGAAATTTAGTGACATGGAAATTAAGAAGGGAAACCCTTTCCATGCTTGCTGACACTCCCTGCAAATTCTTTCCCTACAGCTATTTCTCCTACAGCTGGTTCCACTTCAAGTTTAAGGGCCCAGCAGGGCAGAACCTTTAAATATGACCCAGAGCGGATGCACTTACAGGGGAGAATTATCACCAGAGGGAGAAGGATCAATCTTCCCTCTTTCTAACTAATTCTCCTGCAAATAGCACCCACCAACACTTACGTGAACATTATAAAGGGAAGAGTCAGCCGGGAACCCTGTGTTTCCCTAGTAACATCTAATTTGTTCCTACCAAGTATGCAAAATACAATCGTGTGCATTTATTTCAGCCTTCCCCAACGTGATGCCCTCTGTATGTTTTGGACTACAGCATATATTGGCTGGGGCTGATGGAATCTGTAATCCAAAACATGGAGGGCACCAGTTGAGGGAAGGGGCAGGGTGCAGGGTGCAAAAAGTTAGAAACAGAAGCCCCACTCTATCACAACTCCTGCTCAGACCCAGGAGTGTAGATTTTTTTAAACAAAAGGAACTATACCTTCACATGACACATATGGTTATGACTCAGACTTGTTCCCCCTTTAAAAAAATGAATTAGACACTTTCCTAAAAGGGAAAAGTTCTCACGGCTGCAATAGTCAAACGAAGCCTCTGTGTTCAGAAGCAGTATTTCTTCAATTACCAGATGGTGAGGGAAAACACAGGAAATAGCTATCCTGTCTGAGGAGAAAACATAGCTCAGTGGAAGAGCATGTGTTTTGCATGGAGTATGTTACAAGCTGAATCCCTGGAATCTCCATTTAAAGGATTTCAGGTGGCAAGTGATGGGAAAGATTCTTCTTTGCCTGAGATGCTGGATAGCCACTTCCAGTCAGAGAAGCCCAGCCTTCTCCAACCTGGTGTCCTCCAGATGTTTTCAACTTCAACTCCCATCAGCCCCAGTCAGCACAACATGGGGCTGATGGGAGTTGTAGTCCAAATTTTCTGGAGGGCATCAGGTTGGGATAGGCTGGAATGGACAATACTGGGCTAGAATAGAAACAGTAATGTATGGCAGGTTCACATGTCCATTTGAACTTCTAAAGGCACCTGGTTAATCACCATCAGAATAGAATAAAGTGGTACCTTGGGTTACAGACGCTTCAGGTTACAGACTCCACTAACCCAGAAATAGTACCTTGGGTTAAGAACTTTGCTTCAGGATGAGAACAGAAATTGTGCTGCAGCCGCGCGAGGCCCCATTAGCTAAAGTGGTACCTCAGGTTAAGAACAGTTTCAGGTTAAGAACGGACCTCTGGAATGAATTAAGTTCTTAACCCGAGGTACCACTGTATTAAACTACTGGTTTTGTTTGATACTGCAAAACTGCTAGGGACCAAATTTACTAGACTCCCCAGAGCAGCCTGCAAAGGAACAGCTACTAGAAAGGCATGCACACGGAAGGGGCCTTCTTCCAAAGGAAGCCATACTTTGAACTCTGTGGGCACCCTGGCTTTGCAGCATAGAACCAAGTTGCACAGGAGACACTAGACTTGACAGAGGCATGTTACTTTCCAGTCACTCAGGAGGGCACAGCAAGCCCTTGAGTTCACAAGGTATGTACTGTGACATGTCAGGTGTTTGAAAACACAAGCCTCCCTCAAAATGCATTTTTGCAGTCCCAAGCAGGCAGCACGAGCCCTCTTTAGCCTGCTTTATAGATGGCCAGATTTGTCAGCCTATTCAGCCTTCCCAACCTTGGGTTCCCAGATGTTGCTGGAAATATAATCCCTATTCTCCCTGGCCATTGGCCATGCTGACAAATAACACGTGGGCAACATTTGGTCTTCTTGGACTTGCACAGCCTTTCTAAGGTCTGAGAGAGAAGTTTTCCCATCACCTGTTCTTTGATCCATTTTAACTGAAGAAACCAAGGATAGCATCTGGGATAGCATGTGCTCTTTCACTGAGCTATGGCCCCTACAATATACAGACTTACAATAATCCCTCTCCAATTAGGGATAAGGAAATGTTTCAGTTTCTGTTACTCATTTTTCCCATTCTTAAATTCAGTTTTTCACATTTCCACATGTTCCCTAATTTTTAAAAAATCTTCATCAAAACCCACCAGCATTTTAAGCATTTATTTCTAATAATATACACATTTTTGCCACACAATTTTGCCAAATATACACATTTTTTGCAAAGCAATTTCCTCCTAGTAGAATGCCTTTTTGTATGTGATTTCCAATAATATATACATTTGTGTGCACACTTTACCCCATTATATCCACTTTTTTACACATTACTTGGCTGGAGAACTGCATTGCAAAATTCAGAAAAGTGTGAATTTCAAAGGATTATTGTATTTTGGTTTGTGTCTTGATTCAAAAGTGAAAATTAGGTAAGTTCCCCTTTAAGTGTGAACTGAATCAAATTCACATATCCACCTATACACACCTATGCAAGTGAGAGAAATTAAGTGAACGCACCTGAGCGTTGTGTTCACTGACAAAGCTTTTGCCAGTATTTTGGCACCCACGTCTCCCATAGCATTACCACTGATATCCAGCATGACAAGACAACTGCTCCTGCTTCTCAAACCATCTAGGATAACGCTGGTTCCCAATTTCAGGCGAGATTCTGCCACTGACAGGGATTCGACAGACTGAAATAAAATCAGGGAAGAATGTAGCAGAGACCTCAAGACGCTAATAACCATGTTGCTTGTTTGCAGAGGGCATAGAACACACAAACACACAGTGCCAAGTCTATGACAAAGACCATTCAATGGACAATACTGACTATGGACAAATAGTCCATCCCTATGTGGTAAGGTTAAAATAAGTGGAAATTAGGCAGACAATAGGAAGCTCCACTGAGTTGTGAGAGCATGTACTTACCAGAAATAATTAAGGATTTCAGAGTTTGACCAAAGCATGCTAATACACAGGTATTGAACTTTTCCTTTTAGAACTCCATACTTACACAGTCATCATCTTGAGTTAGCTGAACAATTCGGTGCAAAGCATCAGCTAGGGTCTCCCTAGGAGAAAGAAGCAGAAAGCCCACTAATTTTCCTGCTCTGAATCTGATTAATATATAGGTGATTAGTGGGTTCCTGTTGTGTCACACTGGTTTACTAGATTCATAAAAGGGTAAAGGGACCCCCGACAGCTAAGTCCAGTCGCAGATGACTCTGGGGTTGCGGTGCTCATCTTGCTGGCCGAGGGAACCGGCGTTTGTCCGCAGACAGTTTTTTCCGGGTCATGTGGCCAGCATGACCAAGCCGCTTCTGGCGAAACCAGAGCAGCAAGAATACTTTATCGAGAAACTTCAACAGGTGCAAAACATTGCCACAATGTTCTTGACTGGGACTGGAATAATACTTAGATCTTATGTAATCTGCATTGGCTGCCTGTGATCTTCAGTCAGCTCAATTTCAGGTGTTGCTTTTGAACTTTAAACCCCTGAATGGCTTAAGACACTGCACTATCAAGGACTACCTTCTTCCATATGTGCATCCACATAAGCTCTGTTCAATATCTGTGGCACTGCTCTAGATGCCATTGACGAATGAAGGTTCGATTGGCATCCACTAGGCATAGGGGTCTAATCAATGGTGGTGACAATTTTATGGAATATCCTTCCCAAAGAGGTTCACTGGGCCGCTATGCTCTAGACCAGCAGTGAGGAACCTGTGACCCTCCAGATGTTGTATGATTCAAACTTTGTCAGCCCCACCCAGAATGTCCCATGGCAAGTGATGGGAGTTGTACACTAAGGGTTGCAATCCCCCCACATGCCCTAGGCATTTGGTTGATTTGGCTCTGCTTTCAGAATTTTAACCTGAGTTTTTGTAGTACTGTTGTGTATGGTAACCAATTATGTTGTGTGCAGGTTTTTGGTGTTTTGGTTTTTTTGATATCCCTGCTGTTATTTTTATTAGTCTGTTCTTCTGTATTTTGCAATGCATGGTACTATCATGTCTTTATTGCTTTCAACTTATGAGTTGCTTTGGGTTTGCCTCTAGGTATGGAAATGCAGGCTCAAAACTATTAAAAGCAAGCAAATAAAAAAACATAGCCTAGGTATGTAAAAAAATTATTTCAACTCTATCTCACATGTATGTATTAATACTAGTATTTAACTTTTTTTAAATTACCAACGGAGTGTTAAATGCTTACCTGGACCGGATATTAAAGTTTTTTCCTAGTGCAACATGCTTGATGGATCTGCTTCTACCGATGGCCAGCACCAGTGTCACCATGTCAGAATCAAAGCCTGCAGAAAGAGTAGCTGTGTATGCATGGGTATCTCATGGGTGCAGGTGGGGGTCCTGCAAGGCTGATTGGTCACAGGCAAGCAAGGGCCTCCACCAAAACAGATTATTAAACATTAGATTTGATATAATTCAGACACAGGAAGGTGAGGCAGGCTTGTGAAACCTTATAAGAAACAGCACTTAGATCAGGGGCTAATCTGTGGCCCTCCAGATGCTGTTGGACTTCCACCAACTCCAGCCACCATGGCCAAGGGTCAGGAGTGATGGGAGTTGTAGTCCAACATCTGGAGGGCCAAAGGTTAGCTACTTTTGCTTTAGATTCCAGTAAACCAGCAAAGACCTTGATTATAATTGGTGTGCTTTTTTGGTGTGTTTTTTGGCGGGATATGTATCAGGCCCCTTTATGGAATGTTAAAAGTGGCTGAGAACTTTTAACATACCACAAAGACCACCCACAGATCCTAGTCTAATACAGAGTATGTATTATTCAGATAAGCCTAGATTGACAAGGAAGGGGACACAAAGAGCTAGAGAGCACACAGTCTCCCTCAGTCTTAGGGACAGAGGCAGTCTAAGGAACTGACAGACCTACCATTGTCGGATAAATTCAACTCCTTGATTGAGCTGGCATCTGAAACAAGATCCTGGATCACCTGGGCACCTGCTGATTTCAGCTTTAATATGAAGACAATTCATACATATTCAAAAAGAGTAAGAACATAAAAAAATAAGAACAACTCTGTCAGATTAGAGCTATTTTGATTTATTGGTTTTGATATGCTGAGGTGTCAATTTTTATTGGCAATATTTATTAAGAACATTAAATAGAGCCCTGCTGAATTAGACCAAATACCTAAATAGTCCAACATCCCATTTCTCACGGTGGTCAACCACATGCATGCCTCGCAGAAGCCCACAAGCAGGGCAACAGCCCTCTTCCACTGTTGATTCCCAGCAACTGGTATTCATGCCACTTCTGATATAGTCATCAAGTCTAGTAAGCCAAAACGGCTACATTTACTTTTTGTATGACTTGGAAAATACTGGATTTAGCCATTCAACAGTGTAAACCTAAGCTAGAGAAAGAGAACCTTAAACCACATGAATCTAGTGATTTATTATCCGAGGAAATAGTCTTTTCAGCTGCTAGGTAAAGCTACCCACTTTGTCTGCTACTGAATTTTTACCTAGTGCATCACCTAAAATGGTATTTCCACCTTGGTTAATATTAAATCTGATTCATAAGAAATGAACCACGTCTCAGATAACTGTAACACAAACTTCATATCATCTGCCCATTTGCCTACATGTTCTTCAAACCTCTCTAGCAACTTTTATTAGGTACACTTTTTTTGGGAGGGGTGTCCCTTCTTACCTCACAGCTACTGAGGTCCAGGTGCAGACCACTCAATTGGTGGTTATATGCCAAGGCCTGCAGCAAAGCTCTGTAACAAACCAGAAAGGAAACAAGGGTAGGGAGCCACTGGCGGAGGAAGAGGAGTGCAGGGGGAGCACACCGCCCCTGGCAGCACGATCCCAGTAGGGTGCCATCGTGGCTGCCTCCCCACCTGCGCTGGGTGCCACGCCCCTGCAGACGGCGCACCACGCCCCCAGAAGCATGCCAGCCCTGCCCCTGCCTGCTCTCCGCCTCCCACTGCAAGAGCATGAAGCTCCGCCACTGTAGGGAGCAGCTCTAACTGCCAGGTGTCATGGGGGGAACCTGGTTCTGCATCTTCTCCCCCTCCTCTATAGATTTGACTCCATCCCAAAATGCTTCATTTAATCCCTAATAGCTCACCACTTTGCTTCTTTGAACCCAAAAAGGATAAGAATTACTTGTGTTGGATCAGATCAAAAGTTCAGCTAGTCCAGCATTGTACAACAGCCACCCTCTGCTGTTGCCTTCCAGCAAGCTGGTATTCAGTGATAGGCTGCCTCTAACCATGGAGATTCCAAACAAACACCATGGATTTGTCTCCTTCTCAATGGATTTGTCAACCCTTTATGCAACCCTTTATGCATTCTGTGGCAAATCCATAAATTAATGTGTGTGTTATGGAATTCATCTCGATTATGCCTCATTCCTTCATGCCCACTCAGCTAAGAAATAGTCAAGTATACCTTTCTGTGCCTGTCCAGCAATTTTTCTTCTTTTGATATTATTATTAGTTACCTTCTCATATTTACTTGCTCGGATTGGCTGCATTCAGATGAAACACTAACCCACAGTTTAGTGTTATGAGAATGAGCCTAACCTCCTCCAGAGCTTGTGTACTTCTCTCCCCCTCCTCTCCTCTCCTCTTGCAGTGCAGCTGTAAGGAGAAGATTGGAAGTTTTATTTCCAATTACTTCAGAACCCTAAACTGTGGTTAATTTAACTATGGTTGGTTGAAACAAGCCAGCTTCATAAGCTATGGTTGGTGTGAAGTTGGGTCCCCCCCCCCAAACAAGCCAAAAAAGATTAGCCACAGTTAGTTAGATTTAGATGGCATGACAAGTGATGTGTCATCAAAAATGGAAGTGAAAGCTTCTGAATTCCTTGCAGCTACACCAGAGAATGAGAGGGGAAGAGAGTGTAAGCCTGGAGAATGTCTTGGTGTATTCCCATCACAATAATTTGCTGTTCATGACGACATCCAAACACAGCCATTAATTTGCTATGCATGAGGTTATTTTCATCCTTATAGTAGTTCTTCAATATAGATCACTCATTTACAAACGAGGAACCAAAGCTTGAAGAACAATGAATTACACAAGACTACAACAACCTATGGCAGATATGGGACTTGAATCCAGATCACATTAAATATTGTCTCTCTCTCCCCCTCCCCCAATGGGAGCCAGCTAAAAACAACTATTTACCCCTCACCTCAAAGCCTCTGTTGGTAACTTGGTTCCAGCCAATGAAACATGTTGGAGAGCAGAGGCTTTGCTGAAGAAATTGCTGATTCCAACAGGAACATCACTGTTCTTTCTGAAAAGAAATGCAGTAACTTAAGTTCTATGGGCAGGTATCAGGACCCACAGACCCCTGGAACTGGATCAGAAAATGCCTCCTCACTAGAGGAGGATGAAGGGAAGGGCCATAGCTCAGTGGCAGAACAGCTGCTTTGCATGCAGAAGGCCCTGGATTCAATCCTCAGCATTGCCAGGTAGGGCTGAAAAGGCTCCCTGCCCGATAACCTGGAGAAAACAGCATAGACAATACTGAGCTAGCTAAACCAATGGTCTGACTCTGTATAAAGCAGCTTCCTATGTTCCTATGATTTCACCATGAATCCCAAGACCAAGGGAGACAAGGAACCCAAAAAGAACACTAACACTCATACCACCTCCACAATATTCCATCCAGGGTAACTGCAGACTTGTGAGACCTGATATGGCCTAACTGGACTCATCCCTTAACTCTGGACCCTCCATAGGGTCCTAAGGAACAGTAAAGGCCGAAAGTCCAAAATGAAGCTTAGTCCTGATGTTACTGTGCTCACTTGGCTGAACAAGGCATCCCATGTCAAAAGAAGAAAAACAGTCAGGGTCATGATCCCATTAGCACCCCAGGAAGGATGGGACAAGCAGGCTCAGTAATTGAACCCTCTGCTGCTGGCTGGAAGACCTGTTCATAGCAAAGCACTATTCTGCTCAGCTCTTTTTCCTGGTTCAGGACTAGGTCCTCTGACTGTCTGCACTGCTGGACAGCTCCCCTGCCTGGCTCCGACGGCTGAAATGAGACAACCAGCTCCCCTAATCACAGGGCATCCCCTTAAAAGTAGGTGATTGTCAGAGGAGACTTGGGTAGACTGTCCCAAGACCTTAGGGGAGGCTGAACCCACTCCACCACGAAATATTCATAGTCAAAAGCTTGATTTGGAAATGTAATCCTCCGCCAAGATCTTGCAACCAAAGTCATAAGAATGTACAGGATTGTCACTCAACACAAGAACAGCACCTAAACTTGAATTCAGGAGCAATGCACATTCTTTATGTGAAGCAGGAGCCAAGTCAGGTTTAGACATCTGGACTAGGCTATCAGGAAGTACCAAGTCATTACTCTAGAAACCCACTGAACAAAAGAGCTTCACATGCATATTTTCAGGCTCTTGCCCAAAATCACAATGGTTTATGGATTTTTTTAAAAGCTCAGTTTAAAAGCTCTACCAACTTTTATACCATGTTGTCTTCTTGTACACCAATTTGAGGTTTTATGGTACATAAATCTAGTGAAATAAATAAATAAAATAAAACTGCAGGCTGGCATAATATGCTACTGCTCCCAAGTAGCCTGCCAGAAAGGTGCAGGGAAAGCACACCAAGCTCTTACTTGTGTGTATAAATGTTCTTGGATAAGTTCAGGTGGATTAGGCTTTCACAGCAACCAGCACCCAAGGCATCAAAAAGCTGGGGACAGAGAAGGAAAAGGTCAGACAACTGCGGAAAACAAAACAAAACAAGCTCATGGTCAACTGTGGAATTCTGAGAGTGCCACTGGGATCCATAAAAAGTTTTATATTTTGGATTTAACTGCTGACTCAGGCTATGGTCACATGCTATACCTTTGAAGCACATTTGAAGCACATTCTTCCCCTCAAATAATTATTGGCACTGTGGTTTACCTCTCACAGAGTTACAATTCTCAACAACCCTTAACAAACTACAGTGCCTAGAATTCTTTGAGTTGGGAAATGTGCTATGAATGTGCTTTAAAAATATATTATGTATGTAGCCTCAGTCATTTTGGCTGAGGGTTTTATTTTGCTGTTTTATGAAACTGTAGGTTTTGAATGTTGTAAGCTGTCCAGAGTGATAGTATCGATTTTGTTTATTTTTGCAACAGAAGGGCAGGATATCAATGTTTTAACCAACAAAATAACTAGCAAACTCCATTTTCAAATAGAAACAGCCACTGCCAGTGAGAGTAGCCAGTACTTGGTTAAATGGACTAAGGGTCTGACTCATTTTAAAGGAACTTCACTCGTGACAGCACAATAATACAGGGTCCTCATTCCAGGAAAATGACATGGTACAACATGCTTAAGAGTAAGAAATAGCAGCAGCTGCCAGGTGCTCACCACATCCAAAGCGCAGGCTGTCCCAGAGAGGTCAAGGTGACCTAAAACATTTGGCTGACTCAGGAAAGAAAACAAGCCCTGAAAGGGGAGAGAGAAAGAGAAAGAGAAAGAGAGAGAGAGAGAGAGAGAGAGAGAGAGAGAGAGAGAGAGAGAGAAGACTTACTTGTTGAGAAAGAAAATTGCAATGCGGCTGTTGTAAGACAGCAAGGTCCACCGCAAGCATTTCTTTAATGTACTCTAGAGCTGCCTTTGAAAACTATCCAGAAGCTCCAACAGGCCTAAATGCCACTGCTAAACTAATATCTGGAGCTTTCTAGATAGAACATGACTCAGTTTCTTATTTAAAAGCATTTATAAACTGCTTAATTTTTCAGAAAAATCTAAATGGTGTATAGTCTAACAAACAATATACTGTATCATTAAAGCTAAACTCAATAAAACTTCAATGTAAAAAAACAAATGAAAGCGTATAAAAGTGAATAGAACAAAAATATCTTCATTGTTTACCTCTATGCTTCTGAGCTGTTCACCTTTAAAGCCCTGAATCACCAGTAAAAGTGACCCCTTGAGCCACTTAAACTATCCAATGGCTTTGCCTGGTGATGAGACAACTTAAAGCTTGTGAACTAACACAGAATATTTTAGCAGCGACAGGTCTTGTGGGACTAGACAGCAAGATAAGTTATGTTTTGGGAAGAGAAGGTGGAAGGCCCAGAAAACTCTTCCTGCAAAGAGACAACTGCTCCAGAACAGCATTGCTGACTCTGTTATTTCATTAGCTTCTGCAGAAATGCAAAAGCAAATGAAACCTAGATGCATTGATTTTTAAAGACTGTAATTCCAAAACAGCAACATTGGGGCTGAGGAGCAAACTTGAGTCCCTGTCTGTGTCTGAAACAGGAGGCAAAACACATCTGCTACACCGTTTCCAGGGGCCATGAATACTCACGTCTGCACCTTCAGTGGCCAGGCTCCCTGGGTTCCCAGAAAGGTCCAAGTGGTACAGAGTAGTTCTGTATAGTCTATTGGAGCCTAGAGATTGGCAAAGGGCCAACATTCCTGGCAGGCAAGAGAAATCACAAAGAGATGTTAAGGATGCAAGTGCCAAGTTACACAGAGGAAGGTGGAAGGCAACTGTTACATTTGCAAGGTTGGCCTTGCTTAGCTCAGATTCTGACATTGACTGGGGAAATTTGGTATGTACAGAGAGCTAAATCTTTACCTGAAGTGAGAAAGCATTCCTTCAGCTAGATAAGCACAGTTGCATGATATGCTCCAATGCAATTTATAGATTGGTTAAATATCAACAACTGGTACATGCAGGTCTTCCATCCAGTGACCCTGTTACAGGGCTGGCTCTACCATTAGGTAGAGTGAAGTGGCTACCTCACCTCAGTCAACTGATTTTTGATGTCATGAAAGGTCAGCAACTTCTTACTTTAAGTTGGAATTCTTGCATTTTCCCTCCCGGTAAGAGGCATTTAAGGGATTTTCTGCCACAAGTGGTCAGTCTTGGCTCCTATACACTTTTACTTGGCTGTACCCATGGAGCATGCTGTTTTTGTTCCCTCTCAGGTAAAATTTTTCTTGAGCTGGTCCCAGTGCCATTAAAGAACAGAAATTGTCCAGTTGGTTTTTTTTTTTATGAGCTTGTTTAACTATATCAAGGATCTGGGGGTGTTGTGCTGGATTTTTTAATTTACATTTTGCTTTGGCCAGCCCTGGATCCATGCAGTGAAGAAAACAGGCAATGTATATTTATTTTATTAAAAAAGGAATATGAACTAGTATTTAATAGAACTAATAAAACATTAATATGGAAGAATGAAGGCAAAAAATCTAATCACTGCAATAAATCTCACAGCAAGATAACATTAATAATGACACTACAATAAAGATACTATAAATAGATACCACGGATGAAGATTTAGATTTCAGTTCTCTCTGATGTGCTAATGCCATCCTAATAGAGCATCCTGAAACAGTACCACTACCCCAAACCCTTCAACCATGGACTAACAACTGTTTCCCCATGTACCTTTTGGAGTCAAGGAGGTCCTAGCAAAGTTCAAGCTTTGGAAGCCCTTGATGCTTTGCTCTAAGTTCTGGCTCAGAGCAATTATACCTAAAGAGAGAAAGGAACCCTTGAGTAGACATAGAATGCAATTGTACTGCCATTTACCAGTACTTCAGTGGTGCTTCTAGGCAGGCAGTTCCTAGTACCACCCAAGAATTATTCTACCATAGTAAACTACACGTGGCATTGCAACAATCAACTTTCCACACAACTTGGGTGGTGGTGGGGGTACTGTAATTTTTCTGTATACATCCTGCAATGCTTCATCCACATAGATGGGCTAGAAAATAACCCATCCTTTTTTTACATATTTTTTTTTTCTTATCAATAATTTAATTTGCACCATGGTATTTGTTCATTTAAGAGTAATTACCTGCGAGATGTCATGATTTGTTTTAAAAAAGGTTTTGATATACAGATGTTCCAGATGGCTCTTAGACAAAGTTTTTAGATCAGAATGGTGGCAACTAGTAGGGCAGTGGGGAGTTTTAGAAAAATACTCTTTTATTTAAGATTGCTTCCTTGGCCCTCAGGATACTGTCAGTCTACAACTCCTGTTATCCCTTACCGTTGGCCATGCTGGCTGGGGCTGATGGGAGTTTTAGTTATATATAAAAATAGGATATTAGCATTTTAGTGCTAGCTAAAAGAACAATTATAAATAAAGAGGAACAGTGATGATATGATAACGACTTGAAAAGTAATAGTCAAAGTTTGCCAAGTGGGGAAAAAGTCTACCTGCCCAATGTATCAATGCACATTTTGCAACCATGCCACTTGGAAATACTGAAAAAGAAGTACAAAAGCAATCTAGACTTGGAGAAATTCTACAAAAGATGGAAGCAGCACTAGGAAAAGACAGGACTATATAACAATTGGGTGATGATATCGTGATGCAAATTTTCCCCAAGGTGAATGAATGACACACAGCAATTACACACTAAATGCTATTTGTTTAACAAATTCAGTCCTGTTCTCCAAGTTAATCTTACTGCTTAAGCCAGTGTGGGCCAGAGCTAAGCTTGGACCAACATTCAAATCCAACCTCTTCTTCTTCTTCAGTGTAGGGATTTAAGACAAATTTCTCAGCCTTAGCTCCCCATTGGTAAAGGGAGACTGATGGTCACCTACCTCATAGGGCTACTGTAAGGTCAAACACACACAGTAAAGATGGTGAATCACTTAACAAATTAAAAGACCATATTTATAACAGCTGAAGCACTCAAACTAATTGAAGACTTGGAAAGGTCTCTTTTCTCTCAGTTCATGAGGGCAGAGAATGCAACTTTAGTAATTGAAAGTTCTAAAGGCAGAAACAAATGAGATTCTCTATACCTAGGTAACTGCAGGATTTAGCCAGAAAACAGAGCAACCAAGTAAATAGTTAAGACAGTCAGTGGTGGAGCTTCATGCTCTGGCACCAGGGGGCAGAGAGCAGGCGGGGGTGGGGCTGGCGTGCATCCCAGGGGTGGGGTGCGCTGCCCACAGGGGTGTGACGCATATCCTGGGGGCGGGGCGTGTGCCTAGTGCGGGCGGGGTGGCAGCCACGATGGCACCCTACTGGGATCGCGCTGCCGGGGGCGGTGCACTCCCCCCACACTCCTCTTCCTCCGCCAGTGAAGACAGTGAGCCAAGTTTATTTTTATGGCCAGAACACACAAGTCACTACTATGCAATATTGGCCAAGAGATCAGAAATTGCACTACCTCGGTCCTCAAGCAGGTTTCCAGAAAAATTAAGCACGTTTAAGGTATTGTTTGGATTATTGTGAAGCACCTGGGCCATCCGTTGAGCAAAATCACTGCAAGGGGAAAAGATTTCACACAGTAACAAGCCCACAGATGAAAATAATAGTGACTCACACATTTTGACTTCTCTTCGTGCCAACCAAACATCTGTGGCCACTAAGGAAAAAAAAAAAAAAAGAACTTGCTCCTCTCCCAAGGGCTGATGCCTTGTTCCTGATTTTGTGCTGCCCATCCAAAGCACAGTGCAAGATCAGGAACAATTCCTTATTCTCCTCTCAACTCCAGCCATGGAGCATGCGATGGAGAACTCATCATTGGAAACACATTGCATGGAAGCAAGTCCCAGCCTGAAGCAAGTCCCAGCTCTATTTTGGTTCTGTGTTGCTAAGGTCTCCTCCTGACCTTGAGACTGGGGAGGGGAACCATCCCTTTAGATATGTTGAATGGAGCACAATGGTGAGGATGATCCATGACTCCCACTCCAGTTCCAAGATTAGGGGCCAACCTGGTAGCATCCTATACTTGCCAGAGGTTGATGGAACACTCAACATTATGACCAAACTATGAACTTCCGGAGCAGCATACTGACTGGTGCATGGTTTGCAAATTTAGCCCAGATTGAAGGTCAAAGTTAATCTGACTGAAAATATTCTGGTGGGATGCCCATGAAGATCTTTATAAACCCACATGTGTGCAGCACAAACTCCTACTCAAGTCTTCTTGAGTTCTTCTCTTGGAAGAAACAGAAGGTCAGAGAAGATCAGAAATAGTTCTGGTTACCACAGCAGGAGGCATGGAGACAATTAAGTGACAGAGCTTAGAACTCATGCTCTACTCCCGACTCATTCCTATTCATAGCTTTAAGTATTCGTTTTTCCAATCTGTATACTGTACAAGCTTGTTGGTGTGTGCTGCACTTGTATCTTAAACTGGTGTTTATCTGCCACTTTGTGTGTGACTGGCACAATGCTGTCCATCTTCCATGGGATTTTGCAGTGCCTTCTGGATCTTTTAAATTACAACCGTGTATGACCATGCTGGCTGGAGTTGCAGTCCAAAACATATGGAGGGCACCTGATTGGTGAAGACTGGTTTATGACACGCATTTAAACTCATTTCATTAATCAACTAAGATTCCATAACATCCCTAATCCTTTTGCTGGACATTTTACTCAATCCTAAATAACTGGTCTGATCATTGCCACAGCATGGTGATGTATTATGAAGCTGTTTATTGCATGATGTTAAAAAAAGTGTACCTGTTGTCATGCAGTGTCCCACTCCCAACAGCAACCACCATTTATTATGAATTCACAATATACTCATAATGAAACCTCCAGACTTTTTCTGCTTACAACTTCAAGCCACAGTTTTCCAACACCAGCTCTTCCAGAGTCACTGATTTGCTGAGAACATGGAGAATCTGATCCAGAATATCCAAATTCTAGGGCAGAATAAAATATACTGTGAAGCTCTGCTAGGGAAAGTTCAGGAAGACATTTTACCTCTGACATATGATAGAGGCAGAGGCAGAGGCAGTTATCAAAGAACTTGTAAATAATTATTGGGGGGGGGAATAACAGACATTATATTAATCACTAACCCCTATAACATATTAACAACTAGCAGAAAATTGTGGAACTAAAAATGGAAAAGTCTCTTTTCTATATTCTGATTTTCTCCCCGCCCTACTCTGAAAACTCACCTTCTCCCACAGAGGTTGTGTTCCGAGTGCCCCTGCTAAATTCAGTGGCTACCAGGATAGGGCCTCCTTGGTAACAGCACCATGCTTATGGAATAGCCTCCCAAGAGAGGCTTGCCTGGCACCATCCTTATGCTCTTTTTGATGGCTGGCACATACCTCCTTATTCAGCCAGAGTTTTTAAACAACTAGTGCTTTTAATCTGAGCATCTCAGTTTTATAGTTTATATTTTGCTGTAAATCTGCAAGAAGCACATTTTAATTCTTTTTATTGTTTTGTATTGTATTTCTGATATTGTATTTTATTATTTTTTATGAGCTGCCCACACAAATGCCAACCATCGTTGTTGTCGTCATCATCATCATCATCATAAGAACTAAGAACGATGCTTTTTAAACCAGGTCCATCTAGCCTAGTATTATCTACTCTATCTGGCATCACCACTCCAGGCGCTTTTCACATCACATACTACCGGATGCTTTCAATTGGGGGTGTCAGGGATTGAACCCAGGCCCTTCTGCATATGAAGCATGTACTCTGGTGATCCCTTTCCAATTTATATTTATTTATTTATATTCTGCCTTTCTTCCATCATAGAACTCAAGGTGGTATACATGGAATTTGCAGGCAGTTTCCCATCCAGGCAATGACCAGACCCAGACCTGCTTGGCTTCAGCAAGGAGGCTGCATCCTGTGGTCTTATGCTTCTGTCCATCTCAGGGAGGTCCTTGCCAAAAAGCCTAGCACACTGCACTCACCAGTTTGAAGTCCTTGCAGCACAGCCTTGTGAACCACTGATTCAATGACAGGCTAGTCACACTAACAGCCACATCTCTGCAACAGGACAAAGCAATATTACATAGAAAATGTATTCTGCCAAGTTGTACCATTGGTCCATCAAGCTCAGTATTGCCAACACTCAATGGCAGCATCTTCAGGGTTTCAGTCAGGGAAATATCCAAGCCCTACCTACAGATGCCAGTAATTGAACCAGGAATGGGACCTTCTGCATACTAAGTAGGTGCTCAACAACTCAGCTATCCATTGGCCCCATCCACCTATCCTAATCCACTATGCACCCAACAAGAGATGTAGCTTATTCAGTTCTACAAAGTAATTAGTTTAGAATTTAAACAGTTAAAATCTAGACTCTAAAAGGCACAATTCACTTGATTTATTTTTTTAAGAACAGTTTATTTTTTAAAAAACCCAATAAAGATTATTTAAAAATTGTCTAACACAGCAACTCCCCATTTGATCTAGATTCAAAAGGCCTGCCTACTTATGGAGGTTTTCAGCTACATTCTAGACAGACACACTTGGGGCCAATGCAGGGAAGATGAGGGGAATTGAAGGGAATCACACAATTGCTTCATTGAGTATCTTGAAACTCAAATGCACACAGCATTGTTCAGCCAAGCTTTGCACTGACACATAAACATGGCTTGAACTGGGAGACTGAATTCCTGAATTTCTTAGAATACTGATTTCATGCTATTTTAACACTGTATGGTATGACTGCATATCAGGTGATATTCAATGAAGTCCTACTCATTGAAATGAATGAATTTAAATTAGTCATGTTTATGGTCTAATCTGCATAGGACTAGCTTTCAATACCACCTCATGGATTTCACCCTTCTCACTCCCCACCCTATTTTTTTATATGGACTCACTGGCTGTGGAGGTGGTTGAAATCCAGCAGGTTGAACTCCCTGCATTCCTGGTTGTGATAAATATTATCCACATCCTTGAAAAATAAAAATAAAATACATTAGCACATTGCAGGGAGGTAAGAGACCATTTGGCAAATTCACATAATGATGAAGATGCTAACAGCACTACCCAGCCACCTCTAAGCAGAAGAGTTCCACTCAAGAGTAATGATGAGGTTAATATCAGTATGCTGAGCCAGACTTGGCATACCTGTGTCTTGAGAACTACAGTGGTACCTTGGCTTACAAACTTAATCAGTTCCGGAAGTCTGTTCTTAAACCAAGGCCTGCTTTCCCATAGCAGTGGGGGACTCAATTACAAATGAAACACACTCAACAGGAAGCAGAACATGTTCTGCTTCCAAGGCAAAGTTCACAAACCAAAACACCTACTTCTGAGTTTGCAGTGTTATTAATCCAAGTTGTTCATAACTAAGCTGTTCTTAAACCAAGGTACCACTGTACTTTACAAAAAAAATAAATTGTACACAGGTCATGCAGGATGGAACTAGGGGAATACGGACACAAATGAGTTGCCAAATCACCATCTGGAAAAAGTGCATGCACACATTAAACTCCTTGATGCAATGGGAGACAAGGAAATGGTGGCATTTTCTGGCCATTACTTTTTTTCTGCCACCGAGTTGTGGGTTATTCTTAAGCATATTGTTTTGGTATGAATGACTAATTTGTGTCTTACCCACTGGATCTCCTCTTGGAAAGGGAGGCCAATGTAATCACAGAGAGCAGAGTATGTCTCTGAAAACCCACCTGTAAATGTGAGAGGATATTAGCAGAACATGTTGCAGAACAGAATTTACAGGCTGATCCAAGTTCTAGATCCAAACTCTCCTTTGCCAGAAACTTAGTAGCTGGTCTTAGGTAAACCACTATCTTTCAAGCTCATTTACTATACACCTATCTTGCATGGGTGATAATGAGATTTCAGAGATTATGGTATTTGAAGACTCCAAAAATTATAAGACAGGCCATATAAAAGTGATTACTTTTAAACATTTATATAATGCAGGAAAATCACAAGATATAGATATTCTGAGCCAAGAAGATACTTTGCCCAAATCAAATATTTGGGCCATTAGTAATATCACTCCCATTCCTCACTCCTCAACCCTGCCAACAATCCTTCTGGATACAAAAATAGAAAATACAGCTGTAAATCTATTAAAAAAAACTATTAAGAAAAAACTATAAAAAGGTGTACATTCGAGATAAAGTAAAGCAGTAGCGGAGAAGAGATGTGAGTTGCCATCAGCTCCATTCCTCCAATTTATAAATATCTCAACAGATCTCATTCGTTACAACAGCAAATGTAGCTACTGAAAAGTTTGGACATGTTTGAACTATGAGCGCTTTGACTGTATATCAATCTTGTATTTCTTACATTTTTATCCTGCCCCCCTTTTTTTTTTTGAAGGAGCTCAGAGCAGGGCACATGGTTTTTCCCCTGTCAAATTTATCCACACAATAATCCTGTGAGGTTGGTTAGGCAGCATCAGAAAGAATGAATGACCAAAAGTCGCTCAGTGAGTTTCACAGCTGAGTTGGGATTTAAACCAGGGCTTCCCCAGCCCTAATTCAACCCTCCTAATGGCCACACCATGTCAATGCTAAAATTCTCTCTTCTTTACAACTATTTAAATAGCACAGGAGCCCTGCTGTCCTCCTTGGCATCTGGCCACTTGACAGCTGCACAACCATAGAAACCATCATCTCATATATACAGCTGATGCACAAAGCAGCCTTCTTGCCCAGACCTTTAATGGTTTATAATGCTTAATTGGATGCTGCTGCTTAGCTTTATCGGCAATTTCATCTCCCATTTTACTGTCTGGCTGCTTCTGCTTCTAGTGTTTCATTTTTAAGATGTTGTTTAAAATTGGTTCATATTTTATCATTTTGTGAACAGCTATGAAGATAATCAATAATTGTTAAGGCAGGATATAAATATTCTATGGACCAATCCTATGAAAGGTTACTTGGAAATAACTATTGTGTTCGGTGAAGCTTACTCCCAGGTAAACCAATAGAGGATGGCAGTCTTAATCAAGGGAAAGATTGACCATATGTGCACATGGGGAGATGGCTGCATAAGCATCTGCAGTCTAGGGCAAGTTCTACATAAAATGATTCCTAGAAAGGGTGCCAGAGTGGCAGCTACTAGCAACTCTGTGCTTCTGAAGCCAAGGTCAAAAACACACACATACCTTGCAGCCCTATTTTCCAATCTGTGCTTATGCATATTCATATGAATTCAGAATTGTCAGATTTTTTAAAGGCTTGAGCACTCTAAGGGAAGTAGGCTTTAGTTTTACCACCAGTTTAATAGTATGTTTAAACTTTTAGTTTAGTTTAAACTTTTAGTTTAAATTGTATGTTTAGGGAAGCTTTTAATATCTGATGAATTATTGTATTTTAATGTTTTGTTGGAAGCTGCCCAAAGTGGCTGGGGAAACCCAGACAGATGGGCGGGGTATAAATTATATTATTATTATTATTATTATTATTATTATTATTATTATTATTATTAAACTAGCCTTGTATTTAAGCACTCACCTAGTTGCCATGCAGGTGGAGAAACAAGTTCTGTGCTTCCTCTGCGCCCAATATAGGAAACAGTGGGCTGTCTGAGGAGAGATGGAGCCATACGTCCCTTCCCTACGGCCCCCAGTAGCTCACTATTTTAAAAAGGCTAAAAACTTTTATAAGCATATTTTAAAGGCTAGTTTAGACTAGGGATAGGGGAGAAATTTGATACACTTTGCAGAGAGGAGCCTACCTAACTCAAACTTTCAGAAACATTAGAGAAACATAGCCATCCTTCAAAATTTGCATTCTCCAAATTTTGCAGTTCACTTATCCAGCCAGGGAATGGGTAACAAAATACATAAACTAGGACAAAATGTGCATATAATTGAGTATGTTAATGAAGATAACATTAAATTCATTATATCAGGAAAAACTGCATAAACAAATGTGTATATTAGGAGAAATTCACACAAATGCTGGTGAATTTTGATGAGGATTTTTTTTAAAAAACAATAATTGCAAACAGCTGTGAAAATGTGGAGCAAAATGAGAAACCAGAATTGATATATTTCCTCATCCCTAGTTTACAATTCTTACATTCTTCACAACTATAGTTTGGCTCAACAATTACTTCCAACATATTTTTCTCCAATAATTTTCATATATAAAGATTACCACATGGGTCTTGATTTTCCTTTAGTAATTCTTCCAAGGAATCTATTATCGCTTTTATTCTGTCGAGCAAGATGGGGGAGGCATTTTGGAGTAGGTTTCTTCAAAACAAAGGGAAAAACCAATTACATTTTTTTCACTGAAGGCTTAGAGGACGCACCGGTCAGGAAGTTGGACAAAAACATTATCATCAGGACAGACACAGGAAGCTCCTGATTCCACCTACATACAATTAAGTCCACAGCCATCTAGTGCCTAAATCATATAACAACACTGTCCACTCATGTATCCCCCTAACTTTCTTTTGTTTAAAAGAAACAAATAAATTGGTACTGTTGAAACATCTGGTGCTTAAGGTAATCAGTTACGCATCTCTAAACCAAAAATGCTTCTGGAAACTTCAACCAGAACAAGTGATCTGTAACACCCTGTCATTCTTACAATATTGCTCTGGCACAGTCTCAGTAAATCAGTTTCCAAGTACTGCTTGTATATGTGACCATTGTACCTTCTCAGAAATAAGAAGGTATTGTAGGCTTATATCTGGTTTCAACAAAATATCATCTGTGCTCCATTCCTGCCCACCCCTTATACATTAACTGGAGTCTGCCATGGCTTTGTAAGATGAAGATGGTAGAGCACAAGCTTTGTCTGCAACCAGTCCCAGGTTCAACCCCTGGTATTTGCAGCCAGGGCCAAGAAAGACTCAAAGCTTATTATCTGGAGAGCCACTGCCTCTCAGTGGTGATAATACTAAGCTAGATAGATCAATGTTGTGTAGTTATCCACAACCAAGTACTTTATTGTCCTCTCATTAGAACTGTTATTGGCTTGAGTCTTTACAAAATACGAAGCCCAAGAAGTGTTGGCTGCCCACTGCATTATCACTTCTTGCATTATCTGGGTATGAAACATGAGCTAAAAATGTGCTTTATCATAAAGCTATGGTCCCTTTCCCTAATGGGCTGTGTCAATGAGCGTCCGCTATCCCTTTCAAGCGTAACAGATGCTTCAGACAAGATGCTTTTGGGAAACAGATGCTAGTATAGGATAGTGGATATAAGACTGAACTGTTAACCAATAAGTCACTTGTTCAAATCACGTAATGAGTCTATAGGAAAGCCTCAGGCATACCACTATCTCTTAAATTCTCTACTGTTTCACCCCACGTCTTCATACCTGCAATGTGAAGCATAATGACACTGACCTGATTTAAAGGGTTGTTGTGAGGCAGGGATAACCAATGTGACACCCTCCAGATGTTGTGTACTACAACTCCCATCAAACCCAGCCAGAATAGCTAAGGATGATGGAAGCTGTAGTCCAAAATATCTGGACAGTACCATGGTGGCTAGCCCTGTTGTATGTTTTATTTAAGATAATGTACCTGATTTGAGCATGCTAATGTGCTATATAATAATAACCACTCCAAACCCATCTAACTAGTTTGGCCTTGGTCACCAGCGTTCAGCCCATATCTTCTAATGTAGGCTGGGGGACCTGTGTCCCACCACATTTTGTTCGGCTCTAACTTCCATCAGCTCCAGCCAACATAGTTAATGGTCAGAGATGGTGAAAATTTTACTCCAACAATATATACAGGGCCACATGTTCCCCCACCTGTTCAAAAGTCTCCAAAATATGTACAATCTTGGGCTTTGGTAAACTACATAACCTCCTTACCCAGGTGAAGAAATTGGAAAGATCTTCTTCAGAGATGTGACTACGTGGATGACCATATGCTCCAAATCATCCAATGACAAGAACTCAAATTCAAAAGAAGATTTATCTGTCTCCACGACAACCTTTAGTTAAGTAGAAGAGAAGACATAAGAGGGGAGATATTTTCTATTTAAAAGTTTCAGTATTTAACCAATAGTTATTATCTTATAATACACACTATTTTAAACAAGGGTACTAAAATAATATCTGTAATGATAAATAATTTATAATAAAACATTAATACTCATTTTGTTGTACAACATACATGAGCTTTTTCTTCTCACTATTACTATTAAATTAAAATGAATAATTTTCTTTAGAGAAGGGAGGTATTATGAAATTATCACAAGCAAAAAAAGGAGATGTAATAACCCCAATTCTCCTCTGGAAAAGAGGACGAGCTACACAGAAGATGCTAATATCTTAAAAGAAAATAATGGAAAGCAAGTAGAAAGGGTATATTAAAAAATCCCATACTTTCTATCTAAAGAAAAATCTTCCAGCAAAATGACTAAAATATTGAACATTTGTAAATATTTTCACTCCCCAGGCTCCAAATGTGTCTTGCTCCATAGAAGACTGAGTTGATTTTAAAACATTTTATTCCCTGCCCACCCACTGAGATGATCTATATCCTCAGGGAACTTTTTGAAAGAAGGAGAATTACATGATGTATTATGAGAAAGTGCCTTTTGTTATATCACTACTGAAGTTAAATAGATGTGGATCTCAGCAATGTCCAAGGTCCTCATAAGAGCTTTGTGCTTAAGGAAGAATATGGTGTAAGGACACTTGATAACAAATACACCTGTGCTTTAAAAACACACTCACAGAGAGACACACGCAAAGGCAGAAGAACCTCAAGCACAGAACAACAAAATACCATGTAGGAAAAAAGTGTATAAAAACAACCTGAAAGCAAAATCTGACACAAAATAAGCCAAATGATGCTTATGGCCCTGTAACCATGTGCCAAGCAACTCTTATTTCATAGGTCCCAAACTGTTGTCTTTGTTGGTATCGCTCTGGCGGGAAGGTAAACGGCGTTTCCGTGTGCTGCTCTGGTTCGCCAGAAGCAGCTTAGTCATGCTAGCCACATGACCCGGAAGCTGTCTGCGGACAAACGCCAGCTCCCTTGGCCTGTAAAGCGAGATGAGCACCGCAACCCCAGAGTCAGCAGTGACTGGACCTAACGGTCAGGGGTACCTTTACCTTAATAGGTTGCTAATACTACTGGCAAACAATTCAAATCTAGGCTAATTTCAAAGTCTGACTCAATCATCAAACAAACCAGTTTAATATTTCCTTTTTGATTGTTTGTAGAGTTGGGATCTAATAATTATGTTTGCCTATATGCATCATCTTCTCTGTAAGAAACATTGGAAAGGAAAGGAAACATTTCTGCTAAATTTGAGTTCTTATGGTCCCTGCAGTGAAAAATTAGACATGCTCCATAGCCTCCAATATTTCACATGTGAAAACGAACACATAATGAACACATAAAAAGCAAAAATTGGTGCAAAATAGGGGCAATAAATTTCTAAGAATTGTTAGAAGAAAAGAGAAACAATTGGTTCGTGAATAGGGGGAGCCAAACTGGGATTTTAGCTGCTGAATTGCAGTTCCTAGTTTGTTTGTTTTTTGTTTTATTAAATATAAGGATAAGACTATAACATGAATTATTAATATAAATAAATTAAATATAACTAGAACTTAATGGGAGTACAAAGGTGTTAATGTACTTAACACTTAAGTGCATTACAAATAATAGCAACAAGCATAGAATGAATTACTGCTGAATACAAAAATATTAGGCACAAAATAAACAATACATAATAAAAGTGAGAATAATGCGTATGGATGCATATTATCTTGAAACTTAACGCTTCAGTAGTTGATAAATCCAGTGTTCAACAAACGTGTATAGATAAGTTTTGGGGTTCATTAAATTTATAGTTTACTTTTCTCTTCAAAGAATCCTGAGGTGATTTACAACAAAGAGTAAAAATACAATAATAAGAAATACATAAACATGTGAAAAATATAGTCAGAATACAAACATCCATTTGCTAGTGCTGCCCAAATCCCCACTGTCTAAGGCAGTAGTCAACATTTTCAGACACCTTTAACCCAACCATACACCTAGGGACCAATTTCTTAATTATTTGCTATATATTTGTAGGGTGGTAGATGAGTCCATGACCCAGGAGTGAGTCCTGAGCCATTTGAAGACTGATGGTATACTCTTATTTCTTCCATATTTTTATAATGGGCAGGTTGGCTCATTAAGGCATTTGTCCACACTTTATTAAACCAATCAAAAATAGAATGTGGTGTAATTCTTTTTCTTTTTTTTCAATTTGGGGAGTGCCCTTTGATTCTTCAGTAAGCATCAGAAACAGGATTTTTTTTTTACCAAGAGAGAATGTCATCTACTGCCCTTTAACTGCTGGACATGAGTAATTTTAATGACAACAGACTGGCTGTTTAATGTCAGAGCAATCAAAAATTTTACTGGTCCCACTTCTGTGCCTTTTACAGTGGTCTGACACACATAAATCAAGCAGCTGAAAGCTTCCCTGTCATTTTATTTCCAGTGCCAAGAAAATATCACCTTCATTTCTGTACATCGGTTTTGTTACAGAAGGTACAGAAGTAGACATAGTAAATAAAATGGAATGGAATGGAATGAAATGAAATAAAATGGCAACATTAAGGATGGTCTTGTTGGTTTAAGGACATGATTAAAATGAATATTTGGGACCAGTTATATACAAAATCTTGGTCTATGTGCACATATGACAGCTTTGTAGCATTTACTGTGGGGAAAGAATATCTGGCATCTGCCCCCCCCAAAAAACCCACTAGACCCTTGCCCCATAGGGAGGGGAGGAAAAGTGTGCTTAATGTCTGTATGGCACAGGGAGAGAATCACAACAGCCTGATCCCAATACATCTTGCACTCACCCGGTTATCTCCTCCTATCGTGATGATCTGCACACCTAAGAAGCTGAAGCTAACTTGTACCTGCAGGTGGAAACATGCAAGGGTAGGTAAGTGCAGAGGGATCAGGTAGCCAATGCATTTTAAAGGGAAATCTAAAATGTAAACCTGTGTGTGTGTGTCCTTCATAACTGATGCAATAACAATATTTTATTCTTCAGATATTTTCCATCACAGAAAATGCTTTCATATCATCTTGTCTTGCATAAGCAGTGAGCACAGCTCTCCTGCAGGTTAAGGTCCCTTCCAACTCTACAATTCTATGAAATAATGTGTGTTTACGGAAGGGGAGAGTTGCACAATAGTTTATACTTTAGCATTTTAAACCAGAAAGTTATATGGAACTCCCTGCCTATTGATATTAGGCAGGTGCCATCGTTATACTGTTTTCGGTACCTGTCAAAAACTGTTTCATTTAGGCAAGCCGACCCATACATGTAAAAACATTTGATTTTAAAAATGTTTTTATTTTATCTATATTTCGATATTATTTTGTCTCCTGTTTTTAAAAGTCTTATTTTATTGCTATTTTGTAATGAATATTTTATGGAAACAGCTTAGAGATTTATTATTATTATTATTAAACAGTATACAAGGCCTGTGATATAAATAAGTAAGGATGTACCCCTCCCACTTCCCCAGTCAATAAAGACCTGAAAGCTGAGCCTCAAAAAAGAAACATGAGCTGCATTAAAGCAAAATGTAGTAGAATAATAATATTTTTTAAAAAACAAACAAACTGAGAAATTTCACTGGTTTGTTATTCAGTTTGTGCCTATGGTTTGCCTGGGACTCCTGTGGTAATGAAATAGCATATTATGTAACAGTATGAGGGGATTTTTAGTTTGGGGAGAATTCCTAACTAATAAAGAAAGCCTATACAATGCACAAACCAAGCTGTTAGACTACGGTGAAATGGCAAAACTGCCCGGAAAGCTCAGGAACCAAGAACACAAAAACTTCAAGAAAGAATGGAAAAATTTTATTTAGGTGACCACTGTAAGCAGATGGAAACATTAGCAGGATCTTAATCTCACTTGTAACGTAACAAACACTATGGACAATATGGACAGATACAAAATATAGATTATAAAATACGGTAATATGCAGTTTAAAATGTTGACAATAGGTCCCATGAAGAGGATGGGGGACGGGAAGTCTCGAGTTTCAGAGAAATCTCTTTATACGGATATGTAGTTGGTATTGTTATAAATTTATATTTGTAAAATCAAATAAAAACTATTGCAAAGAAGAAAGAAAAAAGCAAAAACAAATCCCACACAATGCTAGAATTACACTGTTGGGGGTGGGGAATAATATGAAGCCACCAAGGCTTCTTGGGCCTCCAGAGACCAACTGAAAATATGGTATTTTAGGTAGGATTGCAAACCTGACTAGAATGGCTAACTGCTCTGAGAAGAGAGCCACAAGGGCCTGCTCTGGGGTTCAAGTTCATTTCATTTCATTTATACGCCACCTTCCTATATTACAACACACAAGGTTGTTTACAAGCTGAAGAAACAATCTGCAACAAAGAACAAGCTGATCTAATACAAAAAAGTCCTAAGAGAAACCATGGTCAGGGCAGGTCTTACCTTGACCGGGAGTTTCGCCAGCACCACTAGGGCTCGCCAGGGCATCAAAACCTGGATAGCAAGGCAAGGCCAAAGAGAGCAGAGATCAGGAGGAGAAGGAGGAGGCCTAACTTAATTTTCATATACAGGGATTTATGAGAGAAAATGGTGAACAATGTCTACAAGGGGCTTAAGGACTTACTCTTGCAATTTTTATCAGTAACCATGGGGGGAAGGGCATAATTTTGCCAGAGGGCCAACTTTGAGAAGGCTGAGAGAAACTTAAGGCCTCAGTCCCCAAATAAAGTATTGCAGCGAAGGTTGCCACTTAAAACTGCACGATCAAGAACAAGCACACAGAATTGCATAAAATGTACATGTGCTAATTTATAGGTACAGGTGCAAATTTTCAAAGGATTGCTGTAATTTAAATAAGAAATGCAATATACCTCATCTGTGTTATTTTCCTCGAAAATAAGGTGCTGGAACGCAACGTGAACTCTGGTTCTCTTGTAATGGCAGCCCACCTGAGAGGTGCTGGAGCTGAGTTCCAGTGATTTCCGGCTGAAAAAAGCCCTGCAACTCACCATGATGGGGGAAGACTGATCAGGTTCTCTGTGTGCCTGATCAGCCTGCTGCTCAGCTGTCATAATTGTGGATTGCCAGCTTCAAGGCACCTGCTATCTTTTCTTAGGGTTCCTCATATCTGTATTTGGATCAGGCAATCCTTCAAATAGAGGGCTGTCCTTTGCAAAGTAGGTTGTGACTTATTAAGACTATTTATAAGCTGTATTTCAAAGCAAAAGTCTCAAGATGATTTCCAACAATATAATAACTGTGTGTGTTGTGAACCACCCTGTGATCATCGTATTAAGGGTAGAATACAAATTTAATAAATAAAACATTATACAGTAGATTTAAACACACACACACACCCCAATAACAAAATGGGGTGGTGATTGTGAGTATATGCTTTTGCTAGCCTGAGCTAATTGGAGGAAAGGAAATAAATAAATAAATAAACTGCAATTCTTTAAAGAACCTCAATTTTATTTTATTTTGGTCAGAACAGGCTGCATCTACGTTACAGGATCTACTCTGCAGTATACTGCCTATCTTATATTAAATTTCTATACTTTTATATCTGTTGTCTCCACTGTTTGTAAAGCTAGCAGCAGAATCCTTAAGAATCAAAAATATTTAATTGATTTTCATATTGTTGCAATCCAACCAGGGCCCTTATGATGAAAGGTGGGCAAGAAATCTAAAGATTATGGGTTCTGCTCAGAAGTATGCTCAATTGAGTTTTAATGAACCTTACTTCCACAAGTACAAATAGGTAAGTGTATACAGGACTGCAGACTTAGTTATGCCTTTTCTTTTTCTTGTTAGTCCAATTGCATGTTTCATAAAGGATGAGACTGCAGCTATACCTCTATTTCTCCCATAATCAAATATTTTGCCATTATAAAATAAGAGTCTCTTTGCTTCTGACTGCAAAGCTGTTACTTAGGAATAATTTACAGTAACACCAAAATATGTGGAATGTACATCCATGTAAATATGCTTAGTATTAGTAAACCTGGTAATCATAGAATTGTAGAGTTGGAAGGGGTCCCAAGGGTCATTTAGTCCAACCCCCTGCAATGCAGGAATAATGTTTACTTGCAAACATACAACTTGAGTAGATATTACAGAGGTGCAGAAGCAAGTACTCAGCAGTACCAGATTACAGTAATTAGAATGGTATACAGAATGCTACCCTAATTCATTATTTCTGTATTGATGGATATTTGTAGTTACTCTTTATCAAGAAAGATCCATATAAGTGCTGGAGCATGTTGGGATGCATGTGACCTAGGAAATCTTTATAGGCCATGGCATTCAGCTGCATGGTGTAGAGACCTGGGAAACATACACAAACCAACAAGAGTGGTAAAATTGAGCTATCAATACATACCAGAACAATATTTTCAACTTTGGATTTGATGTGGAGTTGAGCATCCAGCAGGATAACGTCATGTGTCCCTAATAAATTGGTGATGCTTTCTGAAAAAGAGACAAGACTGGATAAATAAATGGCCTGCAGACATGTGGCAGACTCTGTCTTTTACAGAAGCCCCTAAAAGAGGGGAGGAGATCCTTGCCACAATCTCTAAGCAGGACTTGAACTTTCATAAAACTTTTCTCGAGCAGAATGGAACGTGGGAAGTCTATAGAAGACTGTAATATTTTTTTTTAAAAAAATGTGCTTGAATAAAATTAAGCCAAGTTGCCAAATTCCTGCTTAGAAACTTTGGTAATCAAGCAGTATAAAAATACATTACATTTTTATAATGCATAAATGTACATGGGTCTGGGTCACAAAATTTTGCATTCTAGCAGCATGTGTCTACTCAGAAGCAGTCCCAAGTTCAATAGGGCTTACTCCCAGATAAATGAATATAGATAGGATTGCAGTCTTAGCTGCCAAAAATGATAGCAAGGAATATGAATGTTAAGGTGAGGCTGGGCACAGAACCAGGACCAGAGGCTTTGGCAATTGGCTAAAAGTTGTGCTAAAATAAGATAGCTCACTTTCTGCCTGGGGGGGGGGATTCCTCTAAAGGACCATACGAGATATGTTATCTAAGTATTTTTTGTATTATGCTCATTTGGGGGGGGGGTCAAATTGCACCACCAGGGCCACGTGAGGCTGATAATTGTTGGCACTGTAGCATGCCAACAGGGGATTTCCTTCCATTAGCAGCTACAAAGGAGTGACTTTCCTCAGGACAGAAGCAGAGGGGGGAAAGGGTTACATTCACCTTCCATGCCTGCTGCAATCCTATCAGTGCCCATCTGTTTTCATTAAAAACAACCACCCATACACCTTTAATACAAAAATGCATAATATAACAATACATTTCTTTTAAAAAAACTACTTTCTCAGTTTTTATATTGGGCTACTACATTTGTAGAAATGTGAGGAAAGGTGACCACATAAGCTGGAAGTCTACTTTTGTTTGACCTACTGACTATTGCGTAGTTGGTATTATCATGTCTGCATTATCAGGAGTTTCTAAACTTTCTGGAGTCGCCATCAGTGTGTGTTAAATAGTAAAATCAGAGACGTACATAGGCTCCCTAGTGCCCTTGGCAAGGAGCTGTATCGGCACCCACACACATTGTCCCTTGCTACCTTGGCAATCGCCAGCTCTCTCCATCTTTCTTCACAATTTTTGTGGGGGCCAACCTAACCAACCTCTACGTAGGCACCTGAGGAAAATACACTGACTGCTGAAAAATGTAATTCTGTTGTAGCTCGTGGCAATTTTTGTTTCTAAAAGATGAAAGATTTATATGATCTGGAGAGAAACCAGGGTATCCAATTTTTGCTTTTAAAGGCAGTGCTAACCATTAACAGTCAAAGGGAGTTGATACACTGGGCTGTTAATTAAACTCTCAGGCCTTGTGAAGCTTGTCAGCTACTGCTTATTAAACTGCAGCACAAGAGTTTCTGTTCAGGCAAGATTGCTCTGAGATTTCAAAGTACAGTAGCTCTTGTGGGCCTTTTAGGCCTTCTAGATTCTTACTGTTTGATCATCTATATATGGAAGCAGTTGGAGGGAAAGTGCTAGATGACAGGCTACAAGGCCCAGCTCTGTTATAATTTTTGGTGTCCCAACTTATTTTATTTTTAAGGTGCAGCTCCAACCCTCATGAGTGTAGAAAAATTGGTGCTAACCAAGTACACCTAAGGCATCTGAAGTCGTATTTCTGAAAATTACGAGTTTAAAGCACCTCTGGTTGCTCCCCCTTTCCCTCCATCACCATAAAACATTATCAAAACTAACATCTTAGTCCCAAAACCAGAATTAGAGCTCAAATCTCTGGCCTAGAATTTAATCTGTAAACGGAGAGACATTGAGGAAATGGAGGCAAGTTTTCCACAAAAGCACCCCACTATCAAAAATGACATCCAGAATCAAGGTGACCATAAAGGTCTCTTGGCCTTTCCTTGCATGACAAACCTTTTACGTACCATGCAGTTCTGCAGGAATCTCCTTGAAAGAGGCAGCCATCTTCTGGATCCTGCTCGAGCAGAAGCCTGGCCTTCTGCAAAAGCATCAGAATGAACACTTGTTTCCGTCAAGTTTAAGCAGGTTACTAGCAAGGCGGCAGCTGCCGTGCTTCCTACCTCCTCCTCTTCACCTCAGGGTGCCTCTTCCTGTCTCCCACCCACCTCAAAACATACTGAATAAGAAAACAGGCAGCAGGCAAAAGTAAAAAAAGCAAATTAGTTGAGCACAGCACTGAGTACCAGGGTGAGCTTTTGCTTGTTCTATAATGTATCCAAGGGGCAAACAGCATTGTGTGAAACTGGCCCAGCTGAACAAAAGTCCTGCAGAACTTGGGCAATAAGCACTAAAGTTTATTCTCTAGTTTTAAGAGCCTGAGGGCAAACTGAAGGCTGCCACTATTTACTGCTGGACCAGCAAAAACAGTGAGCCAACAAACTGATTAGACAAATTCATTATATGTAAGTGCATCTATATCACAAAAGGGAAAGCAGTGGCCCTCCAGTTGTTCGATTTAGTATCTTACTATTCCTAGCTGCTGGCCTTGGTTGTTGAGAATTCAATAATATATAGTGGGCAACAGGTTTCCAATCCCTGATCATAGCTGTCAATTTACAGATTTGAAAATAAGGGACCAGCAGCCAAAATAAGGGACCTGCAGCCTCACCTGTTCCAGGCACTCCAGTCTTCCTGTCCTCCTGCAGTCTGGTCAAACTCATGCTGGGTAGCTTCGAGAACACTGTCCAGCCAACTTTGTAACCAGAGGTTCAACTGAATAGAATCTGAATCACATGCACCACAAGGACTATGCAGCCTCACCTTAAGATGGCTCCCCGGCCTGGCTTTGCACTGCAAAGTTTGCAGCAGCATGTGCAACAAAATGGCGTCCAGCATTCAAAAAACCCCTCAGCTTGCATTAACTAGCCACACACAAGGCATGCAAGCTCCACCCCCCAGTCGTTCTTAGACTTCTTATTGGGTGAGCAACACAGCCAAGCAACACAGTTGGAGCCTCCCTCCTCCCTGGCCGGCAGGGAGGGAGGGAGAGGAGCTGCTTCCTTTGAAATTTAAGGGACATAATTTAAGGGACATTTAAGGGACATCCATCAATAAGGGACAGCAGCAGGACATGGCATTGGAATAAGGGACTGTCCCTTCAAATAAGGGACACTTGACAGCTATGTCCCTGATCAATAGTAATGACTAACTGAACCTGCAACAAAATGTGTTATCAACTTCTAGCTGTAGTACTCCTCTTTGTGTTCAAAAAAATGCAGTGAACCACATGCTTCTTGAGGATGTTTTACATTAGAAGGAATTCAGGCAGGGCCCTCATTTTTCCTTTCCAACACTAAATGTTGTTTCTACTAAGCATGCTCAACCCGCTGGGCTAGTTTTTAGTCCCCTGGTTACTGTTATTTTAAATCAGCGTATTTCTAGCTTCCTCTAAGCCAGGGGTCAGCAACCTTTTTCAGCCGTCCCTCAGACCATGTGGTGGGCTGGACTATATTTTTTTGGGGGGGGGGAATGAACGAATTCCTATGCCTCACAAATAACCCATAGATGCATTTTAAATAAAAGGACACATTCTACTCACGTAAAAACACGCCGATTCCCAGGCCGTCTGCAGGCCAGATTGAGAAAGCGATTGGGCCGAATCCGGCCCCTGGGCCTTAGGTTGCCTACCCCTGCTCTAAGCAGTTGATAATCCCGCTTCTCCATTGCCTCATACCTGTTGGCACTCACCCGAGTTCACAATTAGAAGTAATGATGGCTAAATGGAGCCCTCCTGATTGAATGGCCTTTGAATACTGAATACCTGGGAATCGAAACTGCAAGAGCCCTTCATATCCTTATGAACTTCCCAGTAGCATGTGTTTTATTTCTAAATTTAAAATATTTCTATTCCAACTTCTATTATACAGTCCAAGGCAGCTAACCCAGGGGCTATAAAATAGAAGAAAACCAACAACCAATGGTTATCTATTATGGGAAATGGGATATTAGGCTAGTCTGCTCCAGCAAAATTTTATGTTCCTAAACTGAACACAAGACTACACCATCCATTTTTGAAGTTTCTAGGAAGCAAAAACAGGTTTATCAAACCCTACTTCATAGTGTGAGCGTGTGTGCCACAAGTTGAGCAGGCCCAATTAACATTTGATGACAAATTCAGAGATACACATTAATCTATGAATGCAGCATTCAATAAATCATTTGTCTTTGTAAAGAGCATGGAAACAGATGATTCAATAACTTTAATGTCATCCCAAGCAAGTTACTGTATATTTTTCTATGGAAATATGGAGTTTGCATGTTTACTTGCAGGCTAAATCTCACACTTTACTGAGCTAGTGGGAACATTTGTGTACCCTTGTGCAAGAGAAAATTTTTACATGTACCCACTACGAGATAAGACTGGCTGTCCACAGCACATCTTTCTTTGCCATGTTAATAGCTATTCATGAAAAGTACTACCTAGAACCTCAGCCCTTGATAAGCCGATTTTCTATGTGCTAGAGCCCACACTTTTTTAGAACAGATGTATTAAAAATGCACTTATCTTAATTGGTACAATCCAGAAAGTGCTGTTAGTAGTATAGCTCAGCTCTGATATTGGCCAACATCACCAATTTGTCACAAACATTTCTGAGAATGCATGAGAAGCACTTCAGCAACTGAGGAAAGCACTCTGGAAACGCCAAAGTCCGGTATAACAGCTGTGCTGTTTATTACTCCCCCTTCAGCTATATCCTGCCATTCCATAAAGCTTTTTCACTACTTCCCCACCCCTTTGTTCTTTGGCAATGCACAGCCTCCTCCAATCCCCATTGCGGGAAGCAATATTCCTCCTGCCATAGCAAACTGGGAGCCGGTGTGCCATCCCCCTGCCCCTTGAGGAGAGAGTCAGCAGGCCAAGTTTGGTTGAAAATAGGTCTTACATTTGATATTGTTAGGTTGACTATGCTTCAAAGAAAATGGAAGAGAAGAACTCAGAATCTTGTGCATGGATTCCAATTTGCAAGTACATTTTAAGCATCTTTTGTAGAAGTGTTGTGCATGGCCCATTAATACAATGCATGAAAAAGCCAAAGGTGTCATTAACTGTGTGCTATGTGATTAAAATGCATATGTAGTAAATAATAGTTATGATACATGGGAAAGCCCATTCTTCTTTAATGGGAAAATCTCCCCACTGAATGCAAACAGCTCAAAAAGGCAACATGTATTCACTCCCCCTTCACTTAAAAGTGATTATAAACTTGTTCCATCGTATTTTTCACACAACTTTTTGAGGTTCCAAAGAGGCAGAAAGCATGCACACAGGTTCATCATTATTATTTATTAGCTGTACAGCAGTATATTCTCCTTCCCAGAGTCCAAACCCCATTATGTATTTTTATAACATTTTATCTCATGTTGGTTTCCTAAAATAATGAAAAATATCACACAGTACAGCTAAGTACAAAAATGCATCAACCTAGAATCAGATAGCTAACCTGATAGCTCTCTTAAAAGCGATACATAGAAGAAAATTCTTTTTGAAATCAGCAAGACTGAGGCTCTATAAAAAGCTTACGTAGTTTTAACATGTGATGGTTCATATACAGGCATCATTTTGTATTTTCACATTATTCTTCTTTTTAATTAAAAACCCCAAATCTTTTAATTAATGACCTAGTATGATTTCTTGCCCTAGGTTTCAAGGGCTGGGAAGCCCTATACAAATTAACACCTTGGCTTTCAACACAGAATTCATAAACACAAAAAAGTGAGCAAAGAAAATTGAGTTGTGAAAACCTGAAACTCAAAAGGGAGTTTAAGTGACACGTTTCAAGACCAAGTCTATATATTTAGAAACGGAAATGGGGTGTGGAGTTCTATCATTACACTTGGCTAGCACTCTTCCACTAATTTGATAGGTTCCAATATTTAATTCGGGACCAATTCCTGCATAATTCATTTTTGTAAGAGTTTTAAAACAGGGGTGGGGAACTTGCAGTCCTCCAAATGCTGTCTGACTCCAGCTCCCATCAGTGCCAGAGACAATGGTCAGAGATGAGGGGAACCGTAATCGAGCAACATCTAGAGGGCACCATGTTAGCTACCACTGGTTTAAAATAACAGGGTTCTCTTCTTTAAACTGCATCCCCCCCACAAACCTCTTAATTCAATGGAAAAAAAGATTAAAATGTAAAAAAAAGTTATTTACAAGCTTGATCATTACAGAGATGCCCTGCAGAAAGCAAAGCATCTGGGAGGAAAGACACCAGCTGGAGCATGCCAAACCTACATTGCTGACGCAGAGCCAGTCAGTGGAAGGGTGGAGTTGGTGGGTGGATGAGGGGGGAAAGCAAAAACTAAAATGCAATAAAAGTTTTACAACCCTCCTGAGTTCTGCATTTACATTTAAAAACCTCTATAGAGCAAAATGAGGCCAGAGGGCTTCAAGGAACGCGAAAGCAGATCCAGAGCAGTTAGTGTGGGCTCAAGTCCGGGCTTCCATGTTTTCCACGTTACGTGCAAAGGCTGTCCGTGGCCTGTCACTACAATGCAGTCCAGAGTTAACTGGATCCAGCGACCTGCAGGAGACCCCTGGGGACTCAAAAATATCCCCACGTTCCATGATCCGGTTATAGGCTAACATTAAACAGAGAGAGTTCTAGGCAAATCACTTTCTAACATCATTTGAAGTTTTGTTTCCCGAGTTGTTTGGTAAAATGGTCTAAAAATGATGCATTTCCCAAAGCCAAAAATAAGGTAAAAAGGAAAATAAAAATAAAAGGGATCGAGCCGCTTCAAAAGAGCCCAGGCCAGTTCAGTCAAGAGCATAACTCTTCCTCCATCACCGGTCCATCATGCTAAGAATCATCTCTGGGGTGAGGTCTCCATTGGGTGCTTCCACCGCAGCTGGCTGAGCTCCTGCTGTAGCTGCTACAGTCTCTGCTTCAGGCTCCTTCTTGACTTCTACTATAATGTTTTCAATTGCACCAGTGTTCTGGTCTTCCACCTGAATGATTGCTGTTGCTATCAAATAAGAACAGGGTAAAAGTCAGACTCTCTCTGGGGATACCACTTCACAGTATCTCAACCCTAGGCACAATAACCATAGCTAAGGCTGTGTATATGCTGCGATTCTCTGGCAGTGCAGTGTGTGGCGGAGAATTGTACAAACTCATAGCTGGACAACAGTGACTAGCTAAGGCCTCTCTAATTTTAACAATTCCAAGAGTGATGGCAAAATTGGTCTCTGACCAATGTGGCTTCAAATTGGTATGTTTTTGATGGCTGCAGGGAGAGGGAAAATGTGTGTCAGACTGAGCATGAATATACAGCTGAGTCCTGCCCATGGAATGCCATCACAGGAAATGTACTCTGACATGTATTACTCACACATCTTTAAGGTGCATTTGGAGAGAAAGAGTAATTTTTTTTTAGGCTGACTGCCTAAGGTTATAAAAATTCACAGTCATCACAGAAAGCTGACTTTTATCAAATCAGGCCATTGGTCCTTCTGACCCAGTCAGATGGGGCAGGGTATTAAATTATTTAATTATTATTATTACACTTACTGGCAGGGGCTGTCTAGGGTTTTGGAGCAGGGATTGATTCCCCAGCCCTACTTGGAGATGTCAGCAATTGAACTGGGATCATCTGCATGCAAGGAATGTGCTCTTAGCTGAGTTACGGTCTTTTTTCCTGTGGCTGCACAAGCTTCTGAGAAGAGGTTTTCATTACCTCCTGAGATGGAATGTACGGCACCTTGGTTTCATAAATGTTTCTGTTCCAACCCCCTATGTCTGAAATTTCTAGAAATCTGAACAAGAGTTCAGCCATTAGCAATACCAAGATGCTCATAAATATCCAATTCAGGGAGACTGACCAATTAGATTTGGTCATGCAAGTTCAATCTTAGTTGAGCAGAGTGTTAAGAACTAGCCAACCTGACCCTACATGTGCAAATGCTTCACCAAGAATCTAGTATTTTGTGCAAATTCCCAAGACATTTGAGTACTCTGCCCCTCACAAGTTTCTAGACCTTTATGGTAGCAAATATTATTGAAAATATGTTAAGTGATGATATCCGATTTCCCAGATTGCCAGTCATAATTGTCTCTATTATAATGCACCTTGCAAAAGCTTGCACCCCCCCCCCCCAAAAACCACCTATGCAAAATCTTCCTTTTTTCCATGGCCCAGGCCAGGACTTACGCTGGGGCTGTTTTGGTTGATTGGCTTTGCCTGGCGGCCTTCCTCTTCGCTTCTTAGCCGGTGGTGGTGCTGGAACCACAGGTTCCACTTCCGGTTCAGCCTCTATTTCAACCGCCGTCTCCTCTTCTTCTTCATTATCATCCAATTCTGGCTCTGCATTTTCCTCTTCAATATTGAAAAAAAAAGAAAATTAAATCAGGGCATCTATCAATGAAAACAACAAAATGGGAACAGCTAATATGCTCCCCATAGGCAGTATTGCCATTTCAGGTTTTAATCAGGAATGAATGAAATGTAGAACTTTGAAGATGTCAGTACACCTCTCCACAATGAAATGGGAGGGGAGGATTTTTGACTGTACATGTGTTCTGGGGGTGGGGTAGAAACAAGAAATTTCTTTTTATTAGCTATTCAGAATGCTCTTCAGTGGAATGAAGAAGCAGAATTTTGTTTTATTATTGTTTTTTAAAAAACATATTGCAAATAAATAAATTGCCTCCTAAGGAATTTCATCATCATGTGTGGGATACTGAACTTCAAGGCGCTCTAACGACCTCCCTATTAACTTTACCCCGTCCTCCTCTTAAAATCTTCCAGATCTGCTTCAAAAGATTCCTGGTGCCTTTTGTCCATGTGTCTTCTCACTTCCACTCACTGAGCTATCCTGTGACCACTACAAGCAAGTGTACAGATGTGTACACACTTAGCATCTGGTTTGGGTCTTCTGTATATTTATCTTGCAAAGAAGTGCCTTCCCCACTGAAATGCATATTAGAAATGACTCCCCTGCTTTGCACTTGGAGGCACCTTCCAGCATCCCCCACCTTGACTTGGAACAGAACGGCATTGCAAGGGGTTGGACTAGATGACACTTGGGTCCCTTCCAACTCTACAATTCTATGATCCTATATAGGCTGTACGTAAAGCAGGTGATGAGCCAGCCCGAAGGGAGGAAAAAATATCACCTCTACTGCCCTTTCTTGGCAGCTTAACATTAACACACTCATTCACACCCAGGATTTAGACCTGTTGTAGTGTGCCATGTGGTAGGCAAAACAAATTTGGAAGCCAAAAGCTTGGATGTTGCCATTATTATTATTTATTACATGCTTATACCGCCCTATACCGTATAGCTGCAAGAAAAATTGCAGCTAGTAGTGCTTAAGTGACCATTGCCAAGTTCTTTGTTATGAGCGACATGCAAGGCTTGGTAACTATAGAGCTGCATGAGAATATAATGCAGAGACTTGAGCATATAAGCAAGGTGAGGATGTCACCGCTGATTCAGAGATAAGCTTAACAGTTCTTACCACTATCAGAGGAGTCCTCTTTCTTAGAGCGCATCTTTCTCTTTCGCCCACGTTTCCCCTTCTTGGGCTCCCCTCCATTTTCTCCTTCGACTCCATCAGGGCCTGTGCAGTTATCTGCATGTCTGGCCATGGTGTTCTGATTAGAAAAAGCCAGGTGAATGTTAAGATGTTGGCTGTATCAAATTAGAGCACTTGAATCCAAGCATGACACCCCCCCCCCCCGATTTATCCCCCAAATGAAAAAAATGATCTTTTTTGCCAAAACTGGGGCTAAGCCCCAACATTAGAAGTGAGCTGTGATGATGAGCCAAATTTTAATTGGTACACTTTACTTCTCCCAATAATCCCACCCAAACACCCAAAGAGAACATACACACCAGCAATCATATGCTTGACATAGCTCCGAAGAGAGAACAGGAATCAGCAAGTGTATTTAGGTTTTGCAGCCGCTCCCATGACAAGTTACCATTTTGAAAGGGATACACACCCAGCAAAATGCCGTATGGGGATGGCTTTTTTCGGATATCTGTTTGACCTCACCAAGGCAGTTAGCAATATAGCACATCAAGGAAGCTGGAAGATCTATTATTGCTCAACTTATTCTCTCAGACACCAGTCTTACGCCCTGCTTCATGCAGCAACCTTGCCCCCAATCACTTACACGGCGTGTGAATGTTTTGCCACACTTGGAGCAAACGAAGGCAGCCGGAACAAAGTTTGGATCGTGGTAGCGTTTGAAGTGCATGTCAAGCAGCTGCTTCTGGCGGAAGGTCTTATCGCAATGGCTACAGGCATAAGGCTTTTCTCCAGTGTGGGTTCGCTTGTGCATAATCATGTGCCGTTCCTGGAAGGAACCAAGAACCAAGTCAGCAGGGGTGGGGTGGGGGATAACTCTAGGGCAGGAGTAGGCAACCTGGTGCCCTCCAAATGTTCTTGGACCACAACTCCCATCAGCTACAAACATGGTGATGCGATAATAATAATAATAATTTATTATTTATACCCCGCCCATCTGGCTGAGTTTCCCCAGCCACTCTGGGCGGCTCCCAATCAGTGTTAAAAACAGTACAGCATTACATATTAAAAACTTCCCTGAACAGTTGTAATTCAACATCTGGTGGGCACTGTGTCGGTCTACATTATCCCACTTTATTATTTTGCATCCTCCCCCACCTGATCTGCGTGCCTCACCCGACCAGGGTGAGAACCACATTCTTAAACATTTACATATTCTTCACCTGTCGACATGCATAGTCACACTGGTCACACTTGAAACGCTTCTCGTTCTTGTGAGATTTCTGATGCTGGATGAGTGCATACCGCTCATGGAATACAGCATCACAATAACGACACTTCTTGCCCTGCTCAATGTAGGAATGCTGCTTCCGCAAATGGACACCTGGTAAAGAGAAACAGGCCACATAGAGTGCTCTGCTTTTACTGCATAGCCTGTGGAATACATCGAGGTGCTCATGCTTACTCCCTAGAGATTATATTAATGTTCATCCGAATGGGCAAATTCCTGCCCTAAGATAAATAATTTAGCCCACAGTGTCTAAGACTCCATGTCCTCTGTATTTGTTTTTCTGAATAGCATTGCTACCTTGTTCTGAGCCTTCAAGGTACGGTGGGATTAAAAATATAAATCTGTTATTGCACACATGGAATTTTAGAGTTCTGGAATCTGATATTTGCTAGGCTTATTATATTCTAAGCTCCCACTTTAGCAAGTAGTTATGTGGCCCTCGTAACCAAATAGAAAAAAATCAGACCCACAAAGGCAATCAAGTAACTGCATTTATACACTGTATTACTTCTGAGGAACAAAAAACAGCTTATATGTGGTTTTCAGGCAATCTCTTAACAAGGCAATTTTTGCAGGGCCAGACCTGCATAGCTTTCGCAGCCTTCAGCCTGTTCTCTAGACCATCAAACTAATATTAGTTGACCAACCAACTAGCCTTTCCTCTGAGAAGTATGATCACCACCACTCTTACTAGAATCTGGTACTTCAACCTCAAGCCTCAGGGCACTCACCCAAGTCACTCTTCCGTGCAATAACAGTGTCACAGTGAGGGCAATGAAACTTGGCCACATTCTCTGTGTGCTTCTGCAGGATGTGCATCTTCATAGTCCCACTCTGGGTGAAGCGAGCATGGCAAATGTAACACTCGTAGGGCTTCTCACCTTTCAGAAGAGAGGAGCAGTTAGCAAGAGAGGCTCATTTGCGGGCAGTAAACTATCAAAGGACCTGAGGGGTGGGCTTGGAAAGACAGCATCCCCTCAATCAAAGTCAAATTATGGGGCAAAGAATGCAAAGAAGAGAGATCTCTCAAATGCTGCATGGCAGATACAATGATCTGTGGTTGAGTGCCAATATCTCCTTCTCTCCCAATTACAAAATATGCATCGCTCTTTGAAGCTGCTGTCAGGGAACTTCAAGTTTAGTGTTCACTTAGAGGTTATTACACTTCCCTAACGGTTTGCAAAAAATCAAGTACTGTACTGTACAAATTTTAAAAAATGTCTGTAAGGAATCCCACTTCTTGAAATGCTGATCCAAGCAGTGACAATGGTCACAGCAGCCTTTAAGAAAAGCCACTAGAATATTAAGTCAGACACCCCCCCCATCCCACTGTTTCTGAGATTATGCAGAAACTGCACACAGGTTTTACATGCCAAAGGAGCAGCGTGCACAGAACTTCCAGTGTGTGCTGGCCTCTGTGCTACCTCTGCAAAATATGTACCAGAATGGGTCCTCATGTGCCTCTTCAGTTTGTAAGTGTCCCTGCTGGCGTAGCTGCACAAGCTGCACTGGAATGGCCGCTCTCCAGTGTGAGAGCGAATGTGGCGTTTCAACTTGCTCACCTGTAAGTTAAGAATACCAAGATGGGATTTGTACCATAAGAAGAAAGGGCTTTGCATTCACTGTCTTTTCACAAAAGAATCAGTGCTATTTTTACCTTTTGCATTTCTTGAATCGTAAGATGAGACACACAGAAAACAGAATGGCTATGGGGCTAAAAGCTTTCTGGGAGCCAAACAGCTGCTTATGGCCTGCCAATGTCATTTTTGATATTTCCACTCTGGGCAACAGACCTCCCCTACAAAACCAGAAACTGCATTTTTTTTGGGGGGGGGGTAGTTCCAGGGGCACCTGGCTATACATGTTTTTGCATTTACATGTGGATGCCCATAACAGTACCCTTGCATAAGATGCAAGTTACCTGTCTATTTAGGCACACTAAATATGTGGTCAAGAAACAAACAATATGACACAGGCTTTGTTAACTCCATATCCATTAAAGAAACCCAAAACCTCAAAGGGGGGGGGGCATGGAGACAGGATAATACTGGTAGTTAAGTGGGTATGGCCTACCTACTACTACTACTGGAAAACTGGATTCAAAACGTACCTCCACGCTGGCATAGTCACACATGGAACACTTGAATGGCTTCTCGTGGGTGTGTTTGTAGCGGCGATGCCGAACTAACTCGCCACTTGTCACAAAGGCCATGTCACAGTCAGGGCACTTGTGAGGACGAGTACCTGAGAGATCACAGAGACAAATATATATTAAAAAGTCTAAACAGATATTGGCGTCATCTGTAGGAAATATGTTAGCTTCTTAATTTAAAGGTGCATCAAAAATGGGCAAGAAAATCTCTATTTAAAAAGACTGATTATAATTATTAAGTACATTGATGCCACCATGCTAAGGGTCCGAATGCTTGAAAAAGCTAAGTATGGTACATGTGGTTAAGTAAGACTTGTTTTCTATAGCATCCCAACTATTAAAAAACCCAAGCCCTACCACCCAATGACATGGTAAGGAATGTGACTGTTCCACAAAGAAGCAATTGATGAAAGGCATTTTTATTTTAATTATGCTTCTGCTTTATTGGAAGTTATGTTTTGGACTTTGTGGGGTGATCAAAACTATGCAGCTTGGTGTTAACAGTAATGAAGCCAGTAATTCTCAGTGTTTCAAAAGGAAGTTTCTAGCCCTCATGGGCAAAAAAAGGAAACTTCACAGTATTATATGGCCTCTAGGACAAGGACTGGTTGCGACATCTGAAATGCTGAGGTATCCAGATTGAAAAAGAATCCAGTCTGTCGCTTCAGTGTCAAATTCCTTCCCCATTCCTACGAGCCTCAATCTCCCTTCTGCAACCCCAAGCCTAGTGTTCAGTTAAGACACATTAAGATTCACCATAAATATCCATTCAGGTCTTTTTTCATATACCGGTATGAGTTTTAGCTAACAAAGTTCTACTCAGAGTATACCTAATGAAATTAACAGACGTAATTCAGTCACATCTTTTAATTTCAATGGGTATTCTCCAAGCAGAACTAACATTAAATACAGCCCTGTTTGCTTATTCAGTAGATTTAATCATGACACTTGCCTCTCATATCACAGAATCTAAAATTACTGGTGGACCAATATTAGCACAAGGATGGCTTGAGTCTGTAGCTCCCACAAACCAAGAGGCAGGTGCCAGAAAAAATGCTTATGGGTTGGCAGCATCACCTAAACCACAGATGGGAAACTTGCCTGAAGCAGTCCCATTCTTCCATCACATTAGAAACATTCTTCCTTGTTTTTCTTAGCTTTTTACAGTCTTTCCTCTCTTTTTATATGCAGTGTCAGAAAAGCTGGAAGGGGCAGCATTTTATCTGATAAATATAAAGCTTTTAAAAAACATTTTTTTCCTGGTCGTATGGCTTGGTGAAAGCCTGAGAACAAATTGCTAGGTTTCTGGCATCTGCAGTGTGTGTTTTTGTTTGTTTGTTTGTATAGTCAGAAAGGAATTGCTTTCATTGGTTTCTAAAACATTGGATATATTGGTCTGTTGTACTTAAAAATAATAATTCTCTGCATACTTATTCATGCATCATCCCTTTACACCCAACAGCACTTACTCCTGAATAGACTTGCCTAAGTTTAGGGACTCTAGCATGAGGTAGTCACTGTGAAAATTGAAGCACGGTACTGTAATTCTCATTCTGGATCAATTAATCCAGAACCCTTGTGTCTGGTTCCATCCATCACTGGCTCCAGCATGCAGCCTCCGATACACTAACCCTGAGGGAATGTGGCCCCCAAAAGAAACAGAGGTCACCCTTTCCCTTTAAAGTACCTGTGTGAGTGTTGAGGTGATTTCTCAGCAATGTGACTGTCCGGAAAGCTCTGCCACAAAGATGGCACTTGTGCGGCCTCTCATCTGTGTGGCTTTTCATGTGACGGTCCAGGTTTGAACGGCGTGGGCAAGTGTAACTGCACAGTTCGCACTGGAATGTCTTCTTCACTCCTGTCCAGAAAGCAAGCCTCTTTAGCAGTCTTAAAATAGCAACCCTTCTATATGCATAAATGACCTGGAGCACCACAGAGGCAAATCCAGTTCAAAGACCCCACTTTGAGGCAGGATCCTCCTCATGTTTTTCTTCCACCCCACTTCCAATTTCAAGGCACCTATCCAAAGGGGACAAAGTATACCACATCAGATTAAATCAGGGGATAGCATTAATAAAACCAATAGAAGTAGATCAAACAAATTAATTAAGGAGGCAACTCCACAACTCTGGGTAACACTGATCTGAGGGAAAACTAGATAATTCGCACCCTGAAATCCACCCATCACCCCTGTATTTAAATCTTCATGGAAGGCAACACCAGATTCGTTAAAAAAGTGGGGACGAAAACCCTTTCTTGATCTCAACAGGCCACAATGAGGTATCAAAGACAGTCAAGTCTCCTATCAAAACGTATCTGGGTTTCATGGCTGGCAAGGCTCTTTGCTTTAAGATGATTATGTATTCAGCAACAGAGCAGTAATTCCTATCCAGAACAGATACTGAAGATGCCCCCCTTCTGCTCCCCAAATCCAATGTCCCATGTACCTTTCTTTTTAATTTTTGTTGGCTTGGGGGGCTTCATGTTGCCCACCACCTTCTCCGCATTGACCTCTGACAACAAGCCCTCCTGTTGCTCCTCTTCAAAGTCGTATACAGACACGTCCACATCTTTTCCCTCCTCAGTATAACGAAGTTTGCTTTTTTTGGTTTTCTTTGTCTTTTTGGCTGGGGGCTGATAGTCTGGGTCTTTCTGCCAATTAGGATCCTCCTGGGGCTGAAGTTCACCTTGCTCCAGCGTCTCCACCTCACCATTTGCACCAACTTTTACCACCTGGAAGCCTTCCGGCAAAGGGAGGGTGTGGCAGATCATAGGCTCCCCTTCCTGGAGGCCTCCTTTGGAGACCTCATTTTCGTAGGCCCCCTGAAGTTCTTCCACAGAAGTGGTAGCAACAGGTACAGACACTGGGACAGGCACCTGGACAAGTTGGAGCTCGCCCAGGTTTATAGGCTGCTCTTCCATATTCACAACTTGTAGGGTTATTATTTGCGTGTCGTCCACAGTAGCCTCAGCTTCCTGTTGCACAGTGCCTTCCATGACCTCCGTCTTCATCTGAAGCAGCGTTGGATCAAGCTGCTCCATCATGACCATCTGGACACCAGCATTGACTTCCTGTACCACTTCAGCCCCATCTGCCTGGTTGGGTGGCATTGGGCAAGCATCCTCCTCCTGCCCACCTTCCCGGCGCCTTTGATAGGTTTTCCTTTCTTTGCCTTTAATGAAAGTTTCAGACTCTTCGCCAATAGCTTCAACTGCCTCCCCTTCCATGTCACCTTCCTGCTGGAAAACAGAGGGAGAGACAAAAGCTACACTTAAGCAGTTGTTTCAACCGCTTGCAAGAAATGGGGGGACAGAGTCTCACACCTTAAGAAATCTGATCAGACATGAATGACACATTGCATTTGCTGAAAAAAGAAATGCTCAGAACAAAGACCCCTGCTCACAAATATTATGGATACAACGCCTTACACACTCTTGATATAGGTCTGTAATGTGAAAAAAGAGAAAGAATTGTAATTCTAACTCAGGATTTGGGGGACAAGATCAGGCTACAAGGATACATGCATTTTACACTTCTTTGTTCCTCCTGCATCCCATGAGTCAGATACAGTATTTTTGGGCTAATGCAAAGCTGCTTCTGAATTTTTTGTCCCTCCCAAAAAGTGTCAAAAAGATTGAGTGTCTCTGGGGACACCATGAAACCCCTCCACCATTACTTTCAGCAGTAGCCATTAGTCAAAAGTGAAAGGAAAAGGCAAGTTGCTCTGGCTGCTCCTGGAAATAAATGGTCTAGGTGTGATGTGATGTACCAAAATGGCACAGGCGAGGCAGCAACCCCAAAATAAGATGTCAGAAAAGCACAACCTCCAAATACTTTGTTTTGGATCAGCCAGCTTTTGCAACCATACCCTTCTTTACTGTGCTTATGTTGCTTTTCCCCAAGCAGGAAAAATCAACTAAGTGGAAGGGAAACTGGAACATGTTCAGAATGTTGCGTGGATACACACCTAAAACTGAGTGCCTGGTACACTGCCAATACAAAGTAAATGGCTGCTGTGGAAGTGTCAATAGTTCACAGGAAGAGAACAGCAAAAAGGCTGACAACGTGGGCCAAAACAAAGAAGAGCCCACACAAATGCGGGTGGTTCAGTGCCACAGCAAAAGCAAACAGAAGACAGTTGACATGTGGGGAAAGGCCCATCTGAGATCTGTTAAAATTAAAACAGTATTTTAAAATCCCCAGAGGGTTGGAGTACCTAAGAACATTAAATGTTCTTTCTTTAAAAAGAGAGTGAAAGAAAAGTCTTTATCTGAACTGGAAATTTGGAAGTCAACCTTTAGAGTTATTTTTAATAAGACTAAAGTAATCCTGCAAATAAATCTATGTACAGCATTCACTCATCTACCCACACTAGCAATTTGTTGCATAATGATAACATTAAAATTAAAGGAATGAACCAACCTCTTCCATTAAAAAAGCACAACTCTGGTGGTGCCATGAAAAAATCCCAGAGTTGAGCACTTAAAATTAATCCAGATGCAGACTTTAGGGATTAAATTACACCCGTGTACTTTTTGTTACAGAATTAACACAGATTGTCCTTCTGGGACATTTTTGTCTGCATGGTAGTACACAATGCTCCCCAAGTCCAACGTGTCACCAGTGTGTTTTCTTTCTGTATACAAAAGGTGTACAGAAAGTACCTGGGACACCCACAAATTGTACTGATTTGCTAATGGGGTGCTTTATTGTCCCACTGGTAGTACAGTAATGTATTGGGATGAAAATGTTGCATGTTTTTTTCAAACCAAATGATCCAGGGAAGCCAACTTCTAGCAACACTTTGTTTCATTTTAGGCCATTCCAGTTCCCCACAATATATTGGAATGTAGCTTGGAATAGAAAACCACACCTAAAACACTTATTATTGCTACTACATTTCTATCCCTCCATGGAGCTCAAGGTTGTATATATGACTCTTCTCTCCATTTTATCCTCACCACAAGCCTGCACAGCAGGTGAGGCTAAAAAAAATCCTATGTTGATTAGCTCCGAGATAAAACTACATTCACTGAAAGGCAAGTAAGTATCTTCTGGAAGCAGAGTAAAAACTTGCTATTTTGAACCATTATTTGGTAGGTGGTGTTGAAGTAAAAGGGATTATGGCTTAACTTCTGTTTTGCTTTAAATATGTTAACTTGCTTAGGTGTTTAGCTCACATGCAAGACACCACTATCCGGTACAGGATTACATTAGGCCCTGGGATCTATTCCATCTCTTTGAAAGTAACAAAAGTGAGGTTGATATAGAATGAGGATTGTCCTGACGAGTATACAAGGTATAAGGAATGTGTTCTACCTTCTTCACACTTAACCTTTGGAAAACACTGCTCTTGTCCATGCACTTCACATTTCCTCCAACATAATAGATACTTTTAGAGACCCATGTGATTGTGGATACTGCAGCAGCACCCAACATTTTGCAAAAATAATGATTCCAGTGTTAGTATAACTAAGAAACGGAAAATTAACAAAGCAATGCAAAACAAATTGACATGCAATGAATCCCACTGGTTTTAAGTTAGTTTCCTGTTTTCTGCCAGCAGCTGTCTGAGTATCTCAGTATTACATCCGCCTGCATGACAGTTAACAGTGAGATTCAACGCATGCGCTTAATAAGCTCTCCTGTCTCCCTGCCCAGAAGCTGACCACATGATTTGCAGTGTGGGTGGGTTGCTTTGCTTGTCAACACTGAGACAGCCTCACATCTCTTGCCTAAACTTCCCCACAAAATAAATAATTCCATATCCTAGCAGGCCAGCTAATGTGTCTGCATAGGAGGAAAGAGGGGGGAAATCCAGAAATCAAAAGATCAGAAAAAAGAGAATATTTGGTTAGCTTGATGCTCTAAAGGTCACCTCTATAGGACTAAGTTTTGAGACAACCCAATGACTCACTTTCTGGTCAACTACATCAGGGCTGTTATGTGCGCCCCCCCCCCAAAACAAAAGGAATAGCAGCATTGATGGAAAGGCCACAACTTACCGTTCTTCAACAAGCACCACAGCATTTAATTTGAGCATCAGTAAGTGGAAGCATGTGCAATTTGAGCTTCTACAGTTGTGAGGCCTTATAGGGGAACCAGCCCACTTAGAATTTGCAAAAAGGCATATTGCCACTTTAATGTAGTAATTACATTTATGAACCATAAAATAGCTTTTACCCTTTTTATCCAAAATTAGTGAATTATTATGCATCTTTCTAAATGTTCTTCCTTTCCTTAACCTCCGACTTGTCTGTCTTAATAATTTTTGCATAGCACTTAGCACAATTTTAAGCACTTAAAAAAAAAGATGCCATCAACTGTTTTGGAGACATTCTGAAACATTTTTCTGTTTTTAAAACCATGGCAGAAGAGAAAAGTCTGAATGCCTGCAGTGCATGCTGTCAGTTTTTAATTTGCCTCTGTGAATTTTAGAGTTCATTTGGATTGGCTCACTCTGCGCACCTGCAGCAGAAGCCCATGTTTCCAGCCTTGGCCATTGCAGAACACACCTACTCAAGTTCTGCTCTGGATCTCTGATTAATTTTTACAGTGGAGTCACAGCAAGTTGCTAAGAATAACCTGTAAAGTTTAGCTGTCTTTTACAACACGAGAAGTTGGGTTGGAAAACTGAGCCAATTAACAGGTTAGATTAATTGATATAAAACTATTTGAATAACTAAACTGGCACTTCCTATTTTTAAAAGTCTGCATATTCTCCCCCCCCCCCAAGATTGCTGTTTTTAAAGCACATATACTGCTTTCAGGTTGGTTGGTTGGTTTTTAAAGCAATAGTGGTATATAAATTTTATGAAAAACATTATTATAAATTATAAAATAACAGGTGACAAGAAGCGCTATCTTGAAATAATATTAATATTTCAAGTAGCCCACCTGCCACTCTGGGCGGCTTCCAACAAAATAAAGGAACACATTAAAAGCTTCCTGAAACAGGGCTGCCTTCAGATGCCTGAAATATGAGGGATTGGCTCTACTAAAATATGCCTGCAAAAATATAGGGCATGATATTTTGAAAAGTGTAGTACTTTTCTTCAGAGCTATTGTTCTTACTAGTATACAGATGTTAAAAAACCACACACACCAATCTTAACATTTATTTAAGGAACGTGACAACTTCAATGGGGAAAAAAAAACCTCAATGGGACAGTTGCATCACAGTGGGAGGAGTTCAAACAAGGCTCTGGATCCACAGAATACACTCAAGTCCTTGATGCTACACAATGGTCCAGAAAGCTAAGACAGTACCACCTTTTAGAGAAAGCAATTTATTTAATCAAAATGCAATTGCGATCACTCCTAACTGTTGACTACAACATAACTGGCATCCAAATCTGCCTCAGCCTGTATTTTCCTTAACATGGTAAAGAAAGAAAATGCCACTTGCTTACTTTCTATGCCTGAACAGCCATGTTCAAGGAAAAGTTTTGTATGTTACCCTGCTGTTTTAAAATTATGATATCATGCATGACATTAAGTGGTTAACCTAAAGGTTCACAACAAACATGTTTTTGCTCCACTACATGTAGATTATCATGAACAACCAAACAAAGAGGCAGACAGTAATGAGACTTTACTAACAACTATAACAACAAAGGGAATGTTAGATAGAGCATATTGATTATTACAAAAGCCGTTCCCTAAATACAAAAAACAACAAGTAAAACTCAGGTTATAGTTACCCCAAAAATGTTCATACTGTTTTTTTACTAAAAGCAGCACCTTCTGCCTTGAGCTAAATTTCTAACATTTATTTCCAAGTAGCTAGTATTGAAAAGGGAAATATTCCACATCAATGGAAGATACTTCTCCAAAAAGTTATTTTACCTTTTTAAAAGATTCAACTTGAAGACAATGATTCACTATTGTACAATAGCCACCTAGGTGGTTTTAAGTAAAGTTAGCCAAATTCATGGAAACCCCTATCATGAAAGCTAAGTCTTATTCAGGGGCAGTATATCTCTAAACACAAATTACTACAGGGGAAAGCTGTTGCCTTTAATCCTGTTTTCAGGCTTCAATTTTAGTTGAAAACTTTTGTAAATAAGATGCTGGACTAGATAGACAATTAGTTGGATCCAGGAAGGCTTACAAGCTAAGCATCACAAAGGTGATTAAGGCATTTTTTGACCTTTGCTAGGTCAAATGCTGATTTTAAGGATTCTGCCAAGACTATTTTAGAAATGCTTAACAGTAACTCATTTCACTCCAGAGACAGCTTCAGAAAAACCTGGGAGTCCGTTACTCAAACCCAAGAATTCGTTACTCAAACCCAAGATGTATCTAGAACATCTGTTTTCTTGGATTTTGAAGTGTATAATATTCTTTTAAAGGGCAGTAAATTTAGTTCAGCAGGAAAAACAGTGCCTAACTAATAGCAGACATGCCCACTGAAGCTTACAATATTCTCAACTAATTAAGAATTTATACATATTTTTTCTTAGTCACATGCTGCAGATATATTCAGAATTTCAGTCAATTTAGATCTGTGTCATATATCTTCATGTTATTCCACAGTTGTACATATGAACTGTCCCTGGTTTTCAATGATAAATGTATGAACATTTATGATCCTTTCTCACACAAAGCTGGTGAGCACCCGTCATTTTGACACTGCCATCAGAAGACTCAATGTTAAAAAAGAGGTTACTCTCACTTGTGCAAAGTTGTTGTTGTCTTAATGAAATATTCCAGTAAGTGACCAAGATCCCAAGCTTGTATGAAAGCTTTAAAATAAAGTATGCAGATGTGTGAGCTTTCAGTTGATGTTTAAGTCATTTTACACACATGTAAGAACTCAACATACTGTAGACCAGAGTTGGAAAATTTCTGAGTATCCAGCATGTATATTTCCCCACTAGCCCTTGTTTAGCTTAGCTTGCAGTAAATTGTGCCCCAAAGTCTTATTCCAACTGATCAGGAATGTCAGAGAGCTCCTCTTCCATAAAAACCCTGCCCTAGAAGCTTTCACTAATGTAGTTTCTTTGCTTCCAAAGAAGCAGGGAGTACTAGAGTGCTTTCAAATAACAGCTCTAACCAGCTATGCCTCCTCCAATCCCACATCCCCTCCTCCTCTATTTTAAAGAGAGTTTTGAAAAGGATCTTGCAGTAGCAGTCAACCATGGCCAAAGGCAAAACCAGTGTTTCTCTCTCACGATCTTTCTGTCAAGAGCTGGAGAATACATCAGGTGCCATTAGGAACAACCCTTTTGATATGAATGCTCCTTCTTGACACTGGGGAATCAACAAGGTATCAAGGTGACCCACCATTGGGATTAATCAGAGAATATGCAGAAAAAAGATATTTTCCAACACTAGCCTATGAATCCATCTTCTGGGTTAAGTAGAGGGTGAGAGAGGGAAAAGATCTCAACCCCTCAACACTTGTCTCTTCTAAACTGGACTCTTCTGGCTGACACCTTGTTTCACTTTCTTGCCAATGCAAAGAAAATCCCTTTGGCTTCAGTTTGCAAGATCGTTTTCTTGCAAGAAACCAACACAAAGATCTATGAACTCTGAACAAAATTGTTAAGTTCCAGGGAGCTTGAAAGCAACTGGAGGTTGCCCCAGACTCAATGATAGAGTACACACAGAGACACACATACAATAGTTATGGGGAACCTCTGGCCCTTTGGATGTTGCTGGACTACAACTCCCATCAGCCCCAACAAGCACGGCCAATGGTCAGGCATGAAAAAAATTGTAGTCCAGAAACATCACACCTTCCTTACCTAGCTTTCCCCCAGGAGCTCAGAAGCTGCAGATATGAATAAAAGCATAAAATGCTGTGCATGAGATGCTATTTAAGCCATTTGATAGCAAGCAATGGAGAAGGTCTATTTGGATAACAGAGATAAATTTCCTCTTTCTTGTTAAGTAAGAAGTTTCCAAGACTGTACCCAGAGGGAAAGCTATTCCACCGCAGTGAGATTCAAAAAGGTTCCCTTGTTTATGTGGAACCATTTTCACTGAAGTATTCATACCTCAATTGTAGAGCAATTGCTTTGCATGTACAGTATAAAGATTTAGGCTCAATCTTTGTCATCTCTAGTTTAGAAGAATCAGGTGGCAAGTGATGGGACAGACCCCTGCCTGAGACCCTGAAGAACTGCTGCCAATCTGAGAAGACAATACTAGGCTAATCTGACTTTATATAAGGCGACTTTCCAGGTTCTTAACAACAAAGTCTATGCATGTCAGTTCAGAACTAAGTTCCACTGAGTTCAAAGCAGTTAACCCCCAGCTAAGTGGTTATAGGATTAAATCAACAGGGCTTGAAATTTATTTTACAAAGGTGGAGCAAACTCTAAAAATCCTGAGTTCTATACTACATGTTACAAAGGCCACCACATTTTATAATTACAGCTATGCTAATAAAATAGGCTGATTGAAGCTACTCCAGGGTTCTTATTTTACATATTTATCTGGGTCCAATATCACCTCTGAATGTGCAAACTGGAAGTTACTTATATGTAATGGCACAGTAGGGAAAGTGAAATTTACAAAAATAAATTAATTCCACCAGGTACAAGAATTCACATTAAATGTAACCTTAAGTTTTGAAAATTAAGTCAGTTTCCCTAACTATGAAGAAGATTCCCAAACTGCTGCCCATTGGCTCAACCATTCAGAATACAGTGGTACCTCGGGTTAAGAACTTAATTCGTTCTGGAGGTCTGTTCTTAACCTAAAACTGTTCTTAACCTGAAGCACCACTTTAGCTAATGGGGCCTCCTGCTGCCGCTGCTGCTCGATTTCTGTTCTCATCCCGAAGCAAAGTTCTTAACCCGGGGTACTATTTCTGGGTTAGCGGAGTCTGTAACCTGAAGCATAAGTAACCTGAAGCGTATGTAACCCGAGGTACCACTGTATTTCATAAAACATACCAAGTTTTGACGGAAGTAGCAAGGGTACATTTAATCCTTAGCAGTACTGCTGAGAATTCAACAACTGCAACATTAGAATCAATTGACACATTCAGATCTAAAACCAAGGTGAATGCTTCAATATGCCAGGAGATTTCTGGAAGTTTTACAGATATATGAGAGTTCAACACAGGTGGAGATAAAAAGATATGTAGAAGCAATTTGTTGGCATAGTGTAGATGGAGGTGGAGCATAACAACAGGCAAGTCTGAACTACAGCTCAGAAGACCAAGCTATTAGAGGAAGAATGTATCTGATACAGTACCGGGGGAAATTTGCTAAGATTTAATCATAAGAACATAAGAAGATGCTGCTGGATCAGGCCAATGGCTCATCCAGTCCACCATCCTGTTCTCACAATGACTAATCAGATGCCTGTGGGGAACTTGCAAGTGGGACATGAGCGCAACAGCTCTTTGCCTACCTGTAATTCCCAGGAACTGGTATACTACCTCTGACAGTGGAGGTAGAACATAGCAATTATGGCTAGTAGTTGTTGATGATAGTCTTGACCTCCATGTATTTGTTTAATCCTTTTTTAAAGCCAACCAAGTTGGTGGCCATCACTTCCTCCTATGGGAGACAGCTCCATAGTTTAACTATGTGCTATGTGAATAAGTACTTTCTTTTTTCTGTCCTGGAATCCCCAATGAAATAAATGGAACTACAGTGCACTGTTACATAGGCATGTCTTTCAGATGTCAGCGCAGCCTAGTCCCAACAGGTTAACTTTTGCTCAATAGAGTCTACTGCCGCCAGTATCAGCCAACTCTAACACCATCAGATTAGCATGAATATGTAAGAGTAGCCTTGATTAAGTTACTCCCCGCCTCTCAAATTCATTTGTTCTCTTGCACCATTTTGTACAGTACACTACTTGCCCAAAGCCTGCAAAAGAGTAAGTTAAGGAGCACACAAGGTCCACCTGTTTTCATGGTAGGAAAGTTTGAAAGTAAAATAAGAAACAGAATGTAACCCATAAAACAGCTTAATGTGGTTATTTAGAGATGACTCATTTGCATTAGAAAGTGACAGACGAATGACAAATGGGCAAGACTTTAGAACTGTGTTTTAAAATATATGTGGGTGAGGGATACTAGTTTGGAATACACTTTTAGGTTTAAATGACTACTCAGACAATCACTACAATACTGGGAGCCCAAAAGAATATTTTTTTTGGAAATCAAGCAGAATTCTAACTATTACAGCAAAACAGCAATGATGGCCACTGACAACATAGAAGCATTAGCTACATCAAGATGCTGCACCAACTATGGGCTAGCATAATATAATTATAGTAGCATAGGTCTATTATATTTCACTTAAATCTCTCCTCATGGACCACCTCATTCTGTAAAGAACATGTAACTGTAAATAAATGGTCAGAATCAAAGCTGGTTAGCTATGACCAATACCCCTCCTCTCCCCATTTTAGAAGGCAGTTCACCAGTGTGATGCAATTATGACTTTATCCGTCAAGATTACCCAGGATGGCTTGGGCAACTTGCTATCACTCACCCTAACCTACTTTGGAGAAATACATCTAACAGGCCCACCAATTTCACACTAGCAACCTCAAGCATGTTCTCAACTGCTCAGATTTAATTGACAGCATATATTCAGAGCAATATATTTTAAAACAAGGCATATAAAGTAATATGCAAATTTCTGGTATATTCCCTTTGTAAAAGAGTTCTTTTCTTAAAATAAAACCGCAGGAGAACCTTCAGAAAGATATAGAGTCAAAGTAGTAATAGACTTCTCTCCTTCAGGGCTGGGAGAGCCCCCTCCCCCAAACCTTATTGGATTTACGGCATGAGGATATATAAAGGAAGATCTCTACAACCTCCGGAATTGCGTGGCCCAATTTTCTGGCAATTTTAGAGGGCTTTCCCTTAAAGTACTACTTCCCCCCCCCTTTAAGAATAGTATCTGCACAAATATAATCAGGACTAGGTGGTAGCGTCGAGGCCAAAGTCATGACTGGGGGTATGAATGAGATCGTGAAGTCTCCCCCCCACTTCCTTGACACCATCCTAACTTTACGAAAGGACCTTCCCCGGTAAAGGTGAAAAGGGGAGCCCCGCGTGAGCTCCTTCCCGGTTCCAGGCCGGGCGGGCGAGCTCGGGCGTCCCCGCCTGGCGCTCTCCCGCGCTGCATGGCGCTGCAGCTCAGCCTGCCTTGCAAGAGGGAGCTCGAGTCCCGATCTTGAGCTCGCAGCGCCTCTCACTCCGCAGCGCGCACAGCGAGGCGGCGGCCGGCGGGAGCAGGCGGGCAGGGACGGGCAGCGCGGACACGCAGGACCATCGGGGGAAAAGGACGCGGACGGAGCAGGCCGGGGACGGTCAGCTGGGACGGGACGAGGACGTCCGGGCATGGGGAGGAGGGAGAGAAAAGCAGAAGCGGAGACGGGCGGGAATCGACGCGGGGCGGAGGCGACCGGGCGGAACGAGAAGCGAGCCAGAAGAGGCGGGAGGTGGCAGGATTAGGCCGCAGGTTAATGGGGGCGGCTCGGGAGGAGCTGGGAAACGGGGGGGGGGGAGGAAACAGAACCGACTCGGCCAGGATCAAGGCGGGCGGGTGGGTGTTTTGAAGAGAGCTTTTTGGCAGGGACAGGAACGCCCGGGGTTAGTCGTTTCCATAATGGCGGACGAGTTAAATAAAAACCGAGTCACTCCAGCAGGCCGTGGTTGGCGGCGGCGGAGAGGGTGAGGCGGCGGCGGGTTGGGCAAGGCCGAGCTAAGCAGCCGCGCCTCTGTCTATTTATCCAGGCCCGGCCTGGTTCCGGCAGAGGCGCTGCTCTGGGAGGCCGATGGGCGGCAGTACCAGGCCGGCATCAGGGCGATGGGGACGGTAGAGGGAGACAAAGCCCCGCTCCCCATCGGCGGCGCCGCGGCGGGTCCCAGCCCGAGCCCCATCGTGACACCTAGAGGCCGGAGAAAGCGACTGCAAACCCCCCGCGCTGCTTACCTGTCCCGGAGGCGCCTCCGGGCCGCCCCTGCTGCCCCGGGCCCCGCCCCGCTCGGGCCCTGCGGAGCTCCTACTGCCGCTGCCCCGCCGCTAGCGGCCGCCGCCAGCGCCCAGCACCAGCTCGCGGTTTAATCGTTCCACAGTCGCCTCGGACACAAAATGGCGGCCGAGAGGAACAGTGCGCCTGCGCCAGCCCGGCAGCCGCGGCCGCCGAAGCCGAGCGAAGGGAGGCGGGAGCGGGAGAAGCGGCCGCGCGGAGCACCATGGGAGGAGCCGCTGGGCGCCAACTTCAAATAGAGGACCTAGAAGGGCCGCGGCGGACGTGAGGGCGGGTGGCGCTGTGACGTCACGCGCGGCCTGAGCCGAGGGTGCAGAGCACTTGCACGTTGCAAGCGCGGGCAATGGGATTGGTTCCGCGGTGTGGCGCCCTCTTGAGGTGACGTTGGCCCTGTTGCCACCTGCCAAGAAAGGAAAATCTCTGTCAACGGGCGGGGGTGTCACGGGCGTCGTGTTGGTATAATCAGGAGCAAATTGGTGCAAACGTGTCCAAAACCAAAACAGGCGAGCTTGGATATGTAAGTTAACTGCAGCTTGTCAGAGGCAGTTTGTGATTGCACACCTTTGCCTCAAAATAGAGATGCCACTTATTTTTATATTAGAATTAAACCTTTAACAATCCCTTAGTAGGCAGAAATTCAACAGGCAAAGCTGCCACCTGTCAGTGTACAGTGGTATCTCGGATTAAGTACTTAATGTATATCTGTGGTGAGAAATACTGCTGTCCTTTTTAATTTGATGCACAGCCATTAAAGCCCTGATACCCAAAAGAGCGGGGTGGTAGTGGGATCTACAGTCTTTTAAATCTTTTAAAATTTTAAAGATTTACAATCTTTAAAAGTCATGGGGATGTTTGCTTTTCAAATCTCATTTGTCTTACTTGAAAGACACAGTAATCAGGTAAATTGACCCTAACTAGGGAAAGGATCACAACAGGTGGGTTGATGTCCTTTCAAAGTCCATACAGTATTTGTTACCGTACCTGGAATGTACCGTACATGGAATGTAGGTAAGCTAACTGCAACCCATCCCAGTTCTTAGTGAAGGATTCCCACCCCTCTTGAAATATCTAAGAGGAGAGCAGTTTGTAGTTGAAAGTGATTACCAGAAATTCAGCAGAAAACGTATTAAAGAGATTTGCTAGTGTCCCATTCCACATTCAGGCAGTTTAGATTTTACTTTAAAATGGTGCTTGGTTTCTAAAATGGGAAGTAGCTCTATCTAGAACCCCCTTACCTGTCCTTATGGAGCCAGTGGATTAGTTATTCAGGGTATTCCTTGCTGCATATGTAACATGAATGTAGTGACTATATGTTTGGTGGTTGTTTTTAAATACATTTCTTCTACTTTAATAGTATTTATATACCTCCCCTCACCACAAAATATCCTCTATATATCTCTAATCCCTATTCTTTAATTAATCCTAGTTCTTTAATTGGAGCTGTGGTAATTTTGTGGCCTTGCAGCAGAAGATGCCATCTTGAAGGGAAACAGCGTTTTCTACAATAGAACAGTTCTCTCCTAGAAGAAATCAACTTTTTTTTTTAATTAGTTACATTTATATACCCCCTTTATCTTCCAAGAATCTGAAGGTGGTGTTCCAAGAATCTGAAGGTGGTACTCTTCTCCATTTCATCCTCCGAAAAACCCTGTGAGGTAGGTTAGGCTGAGAGGCAGTGACTGGCCCAAGGTCACCAGTGAGCTTCATGGCTTTCACTATGCATCTGTCACTGTCTTCCTCTCTTGGCAAAAAGAGGATGACTATGTCTGGGTCCAACCCTTTATCTCCAGTTCCAGGACAACCATCAGGGTCCCAACATCACTGATACCTGCCCTGAGTTCCCCTTTATTTTTTGTGGGTCAACACAACACCCCTGACAAAGTGCTGTTACAAGGTATTGAAGGAAATTAACATGGTAGCTAGTCCCTGCCATCCAGCATTGCTGAAAGCATCACTGTTGCTGCTGCCAACCATTACTGACAGGTATGCCTGCTAGGGCATATTGACGGGGGGTAGGGCGGGCACTAGAATGAAGAATACATAGGACCACCCCTACCTGGGGCTGGCCCTCTCCAGTTTCCTCTCAAATGACAGCTTCAGGAAAATCTCCCCACTTCCATCTGCTTACACCAGCTAAAAACAGCTAGGGAAAGATTTAATGCTGAGCATAGGCAGTGATCCTCCATAAACCTGCTGGCCAAGAAATCCCCAAACATCTATTTCTGGATTTGCTGGATGGCCATTTTACTCTTGGTGGACCTCATGGGAAGCATGACTCCATTCTTCCCACTAGAAAACCAGACAGCAGCAATGATAGATGTTGGAAATCGTTTGCCTTGTATGAATTGTCTCAGGCTTTGCAGGTGCCTGTGGGTACTTTAACAATCCCGTAGTTAACAGGGTAGCAATGTTAACAGAATGTGTGCTCTTTCTCTCTCTCTCGAAAGGTATTTTATTCTTTCTATGGGAGAGGCAGGTACAAGTACAGCTGAACTTATGTAGCTTACACTGATTTCTCCTACATCACAACTTGTATGTGGGCAGTGGATAAATAAATGGAGAGCAGAGAAAACCCACTGCAAAAATATCTTTTTAAGCCTTCCATTTTGCTTACTGGGCTCTGGGAATGTTACATGAGGGCCCTGGGCCTTGCACATCCTTCCCAGAGGGCAGTAAGAGAGGCCAAGGGCAAGGCTGCTGTAGACAGGGATGGTCATGGGGAGAGCAGTTCCAGAGGTTCCTGGCTTTACACTATTTTGCATTTGCACGAGGACCCCTGAAACCAAACCCTCATATAAGCTGCCAGTTACCTCTACACAATCACAGGAACTTCCACCTGAAGTGGTATAGTCCAGACACTAGGCCTAATTCAAAAGTTATACATTTCATCTTAGTAGCAGGCTAGGGAAGCAGCTTAGGGCACTTTCAATACATTTTAGTGAAGTAACCATGTGGAAACGAAACCCAGGGACGTGCCAACGAAACAATTATGCAGGGCAAATAGCTGGGTCTTTCGCAGGAGTGAAATATTCCTCATCAGGGAGAGGGAGACTGTGGCCTCCAGGTGTTGTTAGATGGCTAAATGCCCTCTGTCCCAGTCAGTATGGCCAATGGTCAAAAACTATGATAGTCTAGCAACCTCTGGAAGTACAGGGGTTCCCCATCTCTATGCTAAAGGGATCCATTCAAGCTGAGGATCTCAAGACACATCATTTTGATGTCACAAGCCAAGGAAGAATTAATTTAGGAACAACCTTGGTTTTAATTTACTTTACATCCATATATCCTGGGGCTTTCCTCAATAAAGAGCTCATTTTGCCCAGTGACTCTAGGTTAATGTAAGTCGGACATGTTTATGCTAGTTTCTGGGTGTAGGAGCTTTTTGGAGTCACAAGTGGTACAGGGAAATTCATGGGCACATGCATATTTTTATAAGCGCATTTACCTAACCTGTATTTATCCACTTTCAAAATGTATTTTCTGTTCTTACCTAACAGCCTATATGCAGCTCTCATTCAGGCATTGATTCAAAAACACTGCATCAAGTGCTCCCAGACAACTGGAGGAATGTTCTTATTTTCTTACGGGCAAACTAGATGAGATTCTATCTACACAGTTTACAATTGTGTTACCTTTTTTTTTTTTTTAAGTAAATGGTAGACATAAGTCCCCTGACTTTAGCCCTTTGCCCTCCCCCTATATTTCTGATCCATACTCGGGGGGGGGCACATACCTGCATTTAATTGTAAAAAAATGTGAATTATGTTGCATCTTGTTCAGCACCTTTGCTTCTTTTCAGATTGCAGACACATTGAGCTAATGTTTTCAGGAAACATCCCCAAAGAATTCTCAGCCTAGGTTATCTCAAGAATCACCTTTCTTCATACGAAACCTGTCTTAACATCTTCTGAGGCCCTGCTCTAAGGACCCTCACCACCACAGGGCCTTTTCAGATCTGGAATAACATGCCAAGGGGGTTCACCTGCCCCTTTTGTTGTTTGCTTTCAGATAGGCAGGAACTTTTTCAGATTACTCTCCTTGAATTTCATCTTCCTGTTAACTTTTTAGTGTTTTGCACTACAATCCTATACCTACCTAAATGAGTGTAAGCTGTCTTGAACTCAGAGGGGCTTACTTTTGACTAGAAAGATGTAGGTTTGTACTGTTAATATCTTTAAGATTGTTAGTTTGGCAGCTTACGTTTACTGCTGTATTGATCCCCCTCCCCAAGAAGTTGAAAGTCAAATGTGAGGCTTCAACTGTGTCAGTTTTATTTCTGGTGTACAAGTTATTCTCTTTAACTGATATCCAAACACATAAACATAGTACCGAAGAAATATTTTCATGTTCCTTAGCTGTCCAGTTTGTTAAAAGTTTAGAAATACGTTGTCAGAACATGACAGTTTTCAGAGATCCAGAGGGCTCCAATAGGAGAAGAGACTTCCTTATTCACTTTAATGCTAGTGTGAATTTGCTGTATTGATTTCTCTCTCTCTCTCTCTCTCTCTCTCTCTCTCTCTCAATCATATTCAGAGAACCTTATTTAACAAGGCAGGGTATGAATATTGAACATCGATGAATAATGGTTTCCATTTCTATTTTCTGTACTGCAGGAAGGACAAGGATGACTTGTTGCCTGTGGTCTTCAGCATTCCCCTTTCACTTCTGGAAAGAAGCTCAGTCCATCTTCCTTTTTATTTCACCACCTGTAAAACCACTGAAAAACTTCAATGCTGTACTTTGTTGACTTGAGTTACCTAAGGTGTTTTTGACCACTTGAGGTTTCACAACACCTCGCTCCTTCCCAGTTTGGTTAGGGAAACTCCACAGCAGCAGTCACAAAATGATGTACACCCAACTCACTTGCTCAAACTTCTTTTTATTTCAGGCTTAAAGTCAAAATTAGCCAAACTTCTTGATAATTACATTATATATATTTATATATCTATGTAGATATACAGATAAAATTATAGAGATTTTATAGAAAAGACTTTTTGCTTTTGTCTGCAACCTCCCCCCCCAAAAAATGTGTAAATAAAAATAATAAAATAGCCAAAGAAGTGGCAGCGTTTGTCTATCCATGTTGCTTCCATCTGCCACAGCACCACTGTTAAAAACAATCTGTCCTTTCTTCCTCCTCCACTGGGAGGTGGGAAACTCCCTCCTGTAATCATTGTGCATTTTCTTTCCCCCCCACCTCTCAGAACCGAGAGAAGAGTTTGCAGCTCCTCAGTAGCAGAATATACCTGGTCCCAATTTCCTGCAGTATTCACAGCCCCAAAGGGTGGAGGACATGGGCAAGCTAAGAACAAGTTGAACACTAAGTGAGACTTCAAGAACACACAAAAATTCTTCCAAGTTTGTCTCAAATGGGAGATGGCTTTAGCAACTGAGACTTTCTGCCATGGCCATAATGCTCAGCTGTTGTTTTTCTCCAAAATGTGGCATATTGATCCTGGCGAATGGCAGAGAGCCATACTCAATCCCTCAGCCCTGTGGGCTCCTGTAGGAAAAAAACAAGCGAATCTCTCAGTGTCTTGTACTCATGTTAGTTCCATGAGTGAAGCAGCCACTGGGGCTAGGAAAAGGCATCCTCCACATAAGACAGCGTGTGGGTGATGCTAATACTGCAGTGTGTGCATGCGCTTAGGGGCAAAGAGCTGACCAGTCTATGGCACACTAGTCTGACCCCAGTCTGTGTGACTTGGTTGAAGTTCTGTGGCATGCAAAGTCTGGGTCCCAAAAGGATCTGGCTGGTCAGTTTGTGTGGCACCCTTCAGAACGCAGTGCTGGCCATGCTCCCCGGGGCAAAGATTCGGGGCAAACTGTCAAGAGACTCTTCAAGACGTCGATGAGCAGATTTCCCATCTTCTCCTGCAAGCAGATAAAGCAATCAGCTGTTATTTAGGATATGGTTTGCCCCAGCCTTCCACATGTCTACAAAGTCAGACCATAAAATTTCCCTGTAATCTTCCTTGGCAACACACTGGCCTGAAAATGGGTGATTCCCTCCCCCACCCAATTTCATAAAACTTCATTGCTTGGCTGCCTAAGGGTGATCCAACCAGCTGTGTGGCTACACTTATAAGACTACACTTCCAAAATTAATGTATGGTCAATATTGTTTGCTGATGAAGGTCCATTCTTATTTTCTTGAATGTGAACCCAATTCCCCAACCAAACAATGAAGACTGATGAGGCTATATGATTACTGACAAGAATTTACCCTTGTAGGAATGGTCAGTTGATACATCTGAAGAGCTCATTTAGTACCTTTTGAACACCGTTGGTTTCCAGGTGCCCTTTTCTGTCCTGAGTCAGAGTCATTTAACAATTGTTGTCCTGCTTCCTCTGCATGTTCAAATTGGCGCATGACTGCACTATTGTATTTGAATTTGCCCTTCATTTTGTACCTGTGCTGATCTTTGCTTGTTTGCAGTACTTTAGAACTTGTAAATACCGTATTTTTCGTCCTATAGGGCACACCGGCCCATAGGACGCACCTCGGTTTTTTTTGGGGGGGGGAATGAATAAAAAAAATTTATCCCCCCCCAGCCGCGGCTGCCGCCCCAAGCCTTGCGCACACCTGCCCGAAGCACGGGGCACCCTCCGGAGGGCTCCGCATGCTTCGGGCTGCAGGCTGCTGCCCCAAGTCTTGCGCCCCCGGCGGAACCTCCCGCCAGGCGCGCAAGGCTTGCGAACACTCACCCGAAGCACGGGGAGCCCTCCAGAGGGCTCCCCATGCTTCAGGCGACAGGCTGCCGCCCCAAGCCTCGTGCGCCCGTCGGGACCTCCCGCCGGGCGCGCAAGGCTTGCGGACACTCACCCAAAGCACGGGGAGCCTTCCGGAGGGCTCCCCATGCTTCGGGCGACAGGCTGCCGCCCCAAGCCTCACGCGCTCGGCGGGACCTCCCGCCGGGCGCGCAAGGCTTGCGGACACTCGCCCAAAGCACGGGGAGCCCTCCGGAGGGCTCCGCGTGCTTCGGGCGGCAGGCTGCCGCCCCAAGGTCCCGCCGGGCGCGCAAGGCTTGCGGACACTCGCCCAAAGCACGGGGAGCCCTCCGGAGGGCTCCGCGTGCTTCGGGCGGCAGGCTGCCGCCCCAAGCCTCGCGCACTCGGCGGGACCTCCCGCCGGGCGCACAAGGCTTGAGGACACTCGCCAGGGCTGCAGGCTGCTGCCTGCAAGCCTTGTGAGCCCGTGGGAACTCCCGCCGGGCGCGCAAGGCTTGCGGATAGCTTCCTGAAGCCTGGAGAGCGAGAGGGGTCGGTGCGCACCGATGCCTCTCGCTCTCCAGGCTTCAGCGAAAGCCTGCATTCGCCCCATAGGACGCACACACATTTCCCCTTCATTTTTGGAGGGGAAAAAGTGTGTCCTATGGGGCGAAAAATACGGTAAATACCCTCTGCAACAGGCATGCTGCTTTAAGCAGAACTTGAAAGGGAACATAAGAAGAGCCTGCTAGATCAGGTCAATGACTCATCTAGCTCAGTATCTTGTTTTTACAGTGGCCAACCAGATGCCCACGAGAAGCTCCATAAGCAGGACCTGATTGCAACAGGTCCCCCCATTCAGGCACCTGGATCGACACAGTTTTTGTGGCATTGCAACTGCTGACAATCCCCTCCTGCTGCACTTTGATGGTCTGCTAGTGGGTCTGTGAAATGGGCGGTGAAACCCCCACAAAAAAACCTTTTAAATTATTAAAAACTATTGTCCAGATTTCATTCCATTTTAGAAAATTTACAGGGTGCCCTGCCAGATCCTGTGGATCTCACCCCACTCCATAACAAATACAACCAGCTCTGTGCCAGTGCTGATTCCTGGGCTCCTAGTTTCTAGTGATAACGGTTGGTGTGTGTTCAAGCTTCCCCCTGAAACTTATCTTCCCAATCTGGGGCCTGCAGTTGCAGCATATGAACAGTAGGGGAAGCCAAGGGTGTAGGCACAAGCTCTCAAGAGAGCTGCTGTGAAGGATGTCCTGCTCAGTGAAGGGTGTGCTTGGCCTTGTAACTGGCTAATGCAGGGATGGGGGCAAGAGGCCTTTTCACCCACCAGCAGAAAACTCCAGGGTGCAATTCAAAGAAATATGCCCTACAACAAGAATGTTGTCATTCCTGACAACATAGACACCAACAGGCCATCACCCTAACCTTATAGTTATACCCCTTTCAGCTCTCAGAAGTTAGTCGCCCATCAGTAATGGAATGCAGGAGGAGCCTAAATAGTGCACCTTTGAGAAGCCCTTCATCTTCCAGGTGTTTCGAGCTTCCTAAAAACAAGACACCTTTAGCTGGGAAGGCAGGTTTCATTTGGAATAGATGAACTACATGCTTCTTGTTAGTGCCAAGCCCCTGATCTAAAAGGCCTGTCTGGGTAGGAAAGTGGAATTTGCTTTGCATGCAGAAGATCCCAGGGGTGAGTGCTTGGCATCTCTAGTGGAAAGATCAACAAGTAGGTGATGGGAAAACCACAGCCAGATACGGGAGAGCCACTGCGGCTTCAGAATAGCCAATACTGGGGCAAGATGGACAAGCAGTCTGACCTGGCAAAAGGCAACTTCCTATGTAATCTGGATCATAGCCCCTCAACAGGTGTGCCATTCCCTTTGCAACAGTGACAAAGACACAGCCAGAAGACAAGCACACTAGGAGGAGTGAGCTGAGACGAAAGACCTGACAAGATAAAGACCAACAGGGTCCAGGACAAGAGACACCAATAAAGCATGCAGCACAGGGGGAAGGGGGAAGAATGGACTGGCCAACACATCCCGACCTGTGCAGCTGCTGTCATGACCCGGAAGTCTAGTTAGCCAATCAGATGGTTCTCTCAGTGCCATCTAACAAAATGATAAACAACAACTGCTTAGTGCTTTCCACTCTCAATGTTCCATATCAACTCTCACTAAGTGAGCAGCAATATAGGGCCAAGAGGGTCCTCTGTCCTATGCTGTGAACACTAGCAAGGAATAGGTATGGGATATTTAAGAGCATAAATCTATGGCCAAACAGGCTAGGAGTTCTGCCTAGCCATCTAGTATAGAGTGAGCACCACATGGAGCCAGACCCCACCCCTCAACAAGCCACAAGGCAGGAGTGGACAACCGGCAGGGTGGGCTGCCTATAGCCTTTAGCCTGGTTTCCAAAGCCCTCTGCAACCTACTGGTTTAAATTTTTGAAGGAGTGATCTGTCTCTCTCTGAATGGCCTGTTGAGTAGCAAGAGGGGGGGAGGGAGAAAGAATGAAAAAGGTAGCCCCACCCACCTCAGGCTCTGGCCGTGCACACTGCTGACTTTAGCCCCAATGGATTCCCCTGAGAGAATGTCCCCCTTGATGGTTGTCAACCACTGTCATAAAGGGAGCCGCCTGCCCAGGTGAGATGGGAGAAAACTATGTCTGAAAACAAGGGAAGGGAAGGCACTCACCACACAGCATTAGGCTCTGTTTGGCTGCCTCTCGTACGGCCTCTTTGTCCGTTTGGCACAAGTACACCAGCTGCTCAATACTCTCCTTGGCCTATTGGAGGGAAATGTAAAAGAAGCTGATGTTATCAAGTTTTAGCTCCTTCTCTAAATGGAACCCCAAAACCCAAAGCTACAAATAAGATTGGAGGACCAATACACAAATACTGGATATTGAAGCCCACTGCAGCCCAGACAGTTGCTCAACCAAACCTTGTGGTGTGCAATCACCAAGAAGGCTTCCCTCCCTTCCATACAACAAAGTCTTGTTTTAAATGATCAGGTACAGAGGGTGAGATACATCCAGAAAACTCCTGAATGTCAGTTAGTAAATATATTAAAAGCAGACCTTTGAGAAAAGCTTCCATCTAGCCCTCACCTTAAGGCAGCCCAGAGCTGCGCAGGCTGCTATCCGTGTTTGCACCTCTTCATCCTCCAGCTGCTCAAGGTAACAGACCAGGGCCTGGGAAAGACACATCAGTCAGCCTGCTTGTGCCCCCTTTCTGTACACCACACATCTTTTGTTTCTTGAGACAGATGGGTGGCAACAAACAAAACACCCAACTAAGAAATCAGCAACCAATGACTAATAAGGCACTCTCAGCTACTTCATGAAACTGCAACTCCCAGAATTATTCAGGAGGAATCAAGAAAGTTTAATTGCTTCCAACATGCTTTAGCAATCTGTAGTGTACGCGGGTGGCGCTGCGGGTTAAACCACAGAGCCTAGGACTTGCCAATCAGAAGGTCGGCGGGTCGAATCCCCGCGATGGGGTGAGCTCCCGTTGCTCAGTTCCTGCTCCTGCCAACCTAGCAGTTCAAAAGCACGTCAAAGTGCAAGTAGATAAATAGGTACTGCTCCAGCGGGAAGGTAAACGGTGTTTCCGTGTACTGCTCTGGCTCGCCAGAAGCGGCTTAGTCATGCTGGCCACATGACCTGAAAGCTGTACGCCCGCTCCCTTGGCCAATAAAGCGAGATGAGCGCCGCAGCCCCAGAGTCGGTCACGACTGGACCTAATGGTCAGGGGTCCCTTTACCTTTAGTGTAGCTGCACTTGAAACCAGGCTATCTCCTGATCAGTAAATCCCCTCCTAACAATAGGACCAGCACAGTAGATATTTACCCGTTCCCGGAAGCCAGGGTTCTCTGACAGGTTGCGCAACTGTGCTGACACGGCCCCAACAACCTTGCTGTTTCCTTCGATAAGAAGCAGGCTTAAGGCTTTCAGCCCATCCTTACGAAGCCGGCTCTCAGGAACGCGCTTCAGGGCCTTCAGGACCACGTCTTGGTCATCAGAATTCAGGTTCTGTGCTAGCAGCACTATAGTGTGAAGGCAGAACCAGCTCCATGGTTAGCTACATCATTATTTATTTATGAAGTTCATTTACATACTCCTTTTCAGGAATACATCTGGGAAAGCTGAAGACCAGACACAAAGGGTTATTGTATCCACTGTTAGTGCCACTTAGACTCACTGAAATAGATAGACCTCTGGGTCTACTCTTGAGTGAAAGCTGGTTGGCTACAACCCTGAAATTTTTAAATTTAAGCAATCCAAAATTAACAAGTAAATAAATGCATAAAACAAATATATAAATCATTACAGCATTTTAAAATTACTCCCATCATGCATATACATTATAAGCCAAATTTATAATAGTCAATCTATAATTGATGGAACCTTTATTTTTTCCAGTTTTGACTAACAGTCGTTCTAACTGCAGCAATAAGATGTACAGTATCATTTCTCCATCCTCTGCTAATATTAATGATTTAACATAGCACAATATTATGGATGGTAATATACATATATCCAGTCATCTTGTACGCTGGTCATTGCTAACTTCAAGTATTCCATAATTTGCGACATTTCCAATAAATGCAAGTTGCATCTGCTTGAACTACAAGCAGGAATTACAATGCCAGCGAATGGCATTAACTCCTGAGTCACTTAAGGACAAATTTAGTAAGAATCCCTTTATGTGGCTTCTAATAGGTAGAAGGAATAGCCTCCCCTAAAAATGCCCTTGTGATGGGCAGGGTGATGATCAAACCCTTTAAGTAGCATGTGAGCCAAGAGGTATGGTCACATGTGCAAATCTTCACTTGATGTTGCTGCTATCTGGCATCACAACATGCATGTGGGAACCCTCCATGAATCTTCACAAGTCACACAACATACCTTCCTCCGCCAACTCCATGATGTAAGAGTCCAGCGTCAAGACAGGCAGAGCCTCAAAGTGGCTCCAGTATTGGAAAACAGTGATCTGCTCAGCCTGGCAGCTGCCCTGGCGCCTGGGCAGTCTGCGTTGCAGAAACTCCTCCACCAGCTTCACACACACTGTGGCAAGGGAAAAAACACTGTCAAGGTGGCTCCCAAATACTTGGTAGATGTACCAATCATATGACAAGGGTCTTGCAACTACATCCAGGCTTCTGAATGGGACTGGAGTATGGTAGGGACTTGGGAACAGTCCCCGGGAACAAGCTCTGGGGTGGCTTCACTCTTTGGATATGAATAAAGCTTTGAGGAGTTCGTTCTGAGTTACACTCATTTTGCCACCACCCTCAACAGTTCAATCAGTCAACTCCAACAAACAAATCATGGGTCAGTTATACTGTTATTTGGAGTACAATCAGTCTTTAACATATCTCGATACAAAAAATGCTGAACTAAGTCTAAGGCAAAGAACGGCTCAAAGGTTCCCTAGGAGTCACTCCTTTATGAAAGTGAATTTTAGGGCATCACAAACGACCCTTGTCCTCTAACCATACCCACCTTCCTCATAAAAGAAGCATACTGCACAAGCATAGGAATGGATATTTGGCCCAGAATTCAGCACTCGGGGAACCCCCAGATTCATTCATTTAAAAATCCCAAGCATCTGGACCCCTGACAACATGAAATATGAGCCATGCCTGCTGGAACATAAAGCTGGGAACCAAGTGGAATGAGGAATGCCTGAAAGACACAGGTGTGCTTAAGGGAAGACGTGATAGCCGTCTTCAAATATCTGAAGGGCTGTGACAGAGAAGATGGAACAGCCTTGTTTTCTGTTGCTCCAGAGAGCAGGACTAGTATTAATGGGTGGAAATTGCAAGGAAACACATTTAAGCTAAGTGCTAGGAGAAACTTCCTAAAAGTAAACATTGCAACAGTGGAACAATTTGCCTTATGAGGTGGTAAACTCGGGTTGGATTAAATAGCTTCCAAGGTACCTTCCAACTGTATGATACTATGGAATATCAAAGCTGGAGTGGGACTGAGGAGGACTTCTAGCAGTCAAGGTATCAGCCCCTTGCCCATCCCACATCACTAGCTAAAGCATAGATGTGCACAATGTGCAGGTTCATGCTTGAATTGCAAAGAATATAAAAAAGACTGCAGATCGTAAGATGAAATTGGGGGCAGTGGAGAGAGAAGTAAAGCATATAGTAAGTACTGTCCTGCGTCCAAAGTCACACCCACCTGGATCTGCCAGGCCTTGCTGGCGTTCGTTGATTCGTGCCACATACTGGGAATTGAGTGTCTGCAGGAATCTTTCTACAGGGCAGGTGTATAGATTAGGCATGACCACACAGTTGTCCCAGAAGAGCAATACTCCCTCCTTCCATGAAGAAAACTCTACCACTGAGAGGAGAAAAAGACGACATAGACAGCTTAGACCTCTGGTTATGATAATAACACCAGGAGGAACATTTCCCCCCCGAACCAGTCTTACTCTTAGAAGCTCCACAAATGTCTCTCTTTCCCTCCCCTGCAATGTATCCTATACAAATTTACATTGAAAACAGCAGTCAGCAATGCTCTAAAAGTACACTCACCATATTTATAGTCAGCTGTACCCATTCCTTTGCACGATGAGCTCAAATTGCAAAGGTCTGCAGAAAGTGGCTGTGCACAACTCTGATTGGCTAGCAGCTGTAAGGTCAACATCTCCTCCCTCCCCCATTCTCAATTTTGTTTTACAACTCTTTAAAAACTGTTCTTTTAAAGAAAGGGGTTCAGGGAATGTTACATTGAATAAATGCAGACACAATGCTTTAAAAAACTTTTTAAATATAAAAAACAAAGCATGGGAGAAAGGGCAAAACTAACAACTATTGCAGGTATAAATGTATCTTACAAAGACAAGGCAGCAGGAAGCCAACCTTACCCTATGGAAGAAAGACAAACAGCCTGGCTGCATGCTTTGTTGTATATTTGCAGACACCCTTTGTAGAAGAACAGTTGACTCCGCCTCCCTGGATTCTATTTCTCACTGTATCCTGCAAATAAGTGCCAATTCCGGTACTGGTGTAGCTAACCCCAGATTCATTCCACATCTGTCCTCTTTCTTCCTTACCTTCCTCAGCAGAGCTGGCTGTCCCTGCTCGCTCCTCTGCTAAGCGGCAGACCATCTCCAGGACTTGTGCTTCCCTCGCCAGCCTGTCTAGTGCATACATTTCCCGGCAGCGGAGGGGCCCAAAAGTGCCCAGTTTCTAGGAATCAGATACAAGTGGGAAAGATTCTTAGGGGAGGTGGTCAATCTCAGCTCATACTGTGCAGGGCATATGGGGAGCCCTTTTAAGGTAAGGCTCCAGTACAAGTAGCTACTCCCCCCTGGTTAGGTATCATGTGCAAGAACAACACAGAAGGGCAGGCCTGGCATCAAAGCTGGGACTCAACAACTTGAGTGATGTCCGACTGACAGGATGGTCAGAGAAGACGAGGAGGAGGAGGAGGAGGAGGAGGAGTTCCAAGGTAAGGGCCAAGTCTTAGGTTCCCTCTAGTGGTGGGAACCAACTCTGGATGTTGTTGGGCGCCAACTCCCATCAGCCCAAGTCAACATGGCCAATGGCCAGGAATGATGGGCATTGTAGTTCATCATCGTCATCTAGATTTCAGAGTCTTGGTTTTGAATGAGGAAGCCCTAAAAGGCCTGGGACCAGTGTTATCGAAGGACCTCCTTTGGTATCAACCTGCCTATCTACTGAGCTAATCTAACAGGGCCTTGCTCCAGGTGTTCCTGCTGGCTGGTTATCAGAGCCTTTTTCCATTGTGGAGCCCCAACCATACAATGCTTTCCCCAAGTTTTTGCCTAGCACCTATTTCTTATGTTTCTTCAAATGGCTTTGCAGGGTTTTCATTGTGGGTGGCTGTTGGGTGGTTTTTTAAAAAAAAATCTGTTCATGGTACTGCTTTTTTAAATGTGCATTTGTATTGTATTTTTATTTGGCTTTATTCCTTATTTTGTTTTTGTTTTTTTTTTAAAGCTCTTGCAAACCCTCCTGATCTTCATTTTTATGCAAGGACAATCATCTTGCACAATGAAAGACATAGCCAATTCTTCACTGAAACCTCACTGTGAACTCACCAGCAGCAAGCGATTGCAATGGTTCAGGTGTAGGACCAAGGCCCTGTCGAGGAACTCGTTGCCAGTGCTCATGGGCTCTGAGCCACCCTCTGAGCTTAAGCACCCAGCTGTGTCTTCAGTAACAGCCTCACTGGGTCCTGGTACCCTGCCCAGGGGTGCAGGCTGTGCACTGCTAGCCTTCCTGTGAAAAGAGCCAGCAGGGAAGATATTAGCAGGGATCCAGTCCTTTGCAAGCCCAACTTTCTTCACTCTGTCAACCCCTGAACATTGAAATGCATTGAAAGTATGATTCGGCTTGTCCCAGCATCCATGTAACACCAAAATGCTCCTGAACAGGTCTGAATTAGGGCTGTGATATCTACTTGATTAACTGGCAAAATCAAATATATAACAAACTTTAATCAACTGAAAAAGGTGTCTCCCCGTTAATCTGGCAGAAGATTTTTCTGAAAATGAGAACATATACTTCTTGCCTCACAAATGTTTACCCAACATGCAAATTGAATGGAGTAACACAAATCAATCCATTGATTTTAAACCCTCTTCCGTTATCATATCCTTAACTGGGTTGCGGATCTAGTTGAGTGAGCACTGCAACTTCGACTGCCAGTGTCTCAACAGAGCACTCCTGAACACTTTTATCCACTTTGTGCTCCAAGACATTTACACTCCCCTTTTTGCAATGGTCTACTTTTCTACAGAGGCTGGAAGAGAACAGATTCCTGCTGGCAATATCCAGGGCTGGCCGCTGAGTGGCACTGTTGCAGCACAGCCTGCTGGAATTCACCTGTCAGGCCAGGCTCATTTCCGGCAGCTGCATCGCCTCTGTGGGAAAAGTCCATCTGGGTCTCTTAGCGTGCCAAGCAGAGACATTAGCCTGGAGCAAACACAGAGCCCCAGCCAGACAAGGGAGCCACTAAGAATCCAAACTATCCCTGAACTGTGGGGGCCTGTTTATAAAAACCAACTATCCTGAGATGGAAAGACCTCTGAGCAACCTTCAAGTTCTGGTACAGGGAGAGGATACACAAATAAACTGGAGGAGAGTCAACAGCCGTAGGCTGTTTCATCCTAACTTGCATTGCCAATTGGTAGGCCAATGAATCAGTGTTATCTGGCCCACATTTAATCAAGGTTTTTTCCCAAAAAAGTAGTAGTAATATTCATACAAATAAAAAAAAAGAATAGGTTTGAAAAAGCTGAATATATTCCCATTTTACGTCCACATTGGACTTTCTGTACAATGCTCCTGGTTATGCCTGAATACAGAAGTTTGTTCATTATGAAGGAAAAGGCTGCAGCTCAGTTGTGGTGCACTTGAACACAGGAGGTTCCTGAAGAACTGCTGCCAATCAGCGAAGACAATACAAAGCAACTTGGAACAAGGGTCTGACTTTGTGTGAGGCACCTTCCAATGCTCCTATGAAGCTTTTACCATATTAAGGGTCACCAGTGCTATCAGAGGACTTGACCGCCCATGATGGATTTGGAGAGTGTGAGAGAAAATATACTTTTAGGCCACAGCTGGAGAAGACAAGGCCCTTTAGAGAATACAGAAGCTGGTCAACCTGATTAAAGCTACGGTAAGGCTGTTATTTAATAGCCCGAATTTGCAGTTTGTAATCTCATCAAAGATGGTTAAACAAAGGGGTGTTGTGGGAGAAACACTTTGTGTACTTTAGTGCCATAATAAACCTGTTCGTATTTTAAGGTGCCTTTGTATATTTGTTGTTTTTGCTGCTACAGAGGAAGAAGGTGACCTCCCCAGAATTCCTTGTTCCTGTAAGACAGATGCTCTTCCAGGATAACCACCTGGGACAAAATTGTAGAACCTCAGTAGTGTGAGGAAGCTCCAGGGCAGGCACATGCTAGCCAAGAATGTTAAAAGCTTGCAGGCTCCTGTTGTTCAGGAATGGGAAGCCTGTGGCCCTCCAAAGGTACTTGCATTCCAGTTTCCAAACTGCTCTGGCCAGCGCAGCCAATGGTCTGGGATGATGGCAGCTGTAGTCCAGCAGGAACTGGAAGGCCACACCTTCTTCAGTCAACACCTCATCATTTTGGGATGAGGGGTTTTCTAATTTTGCCCCTTTGCATTGCAAGCCTTCAATCACTTTTTGCTATAAAACTGAATATTACTTTGTCCCCACTTCTCATACAGATCGGAATCCCAACATGCTGGGGTTCCGCTTATGCCCACTTTAACTTTTGGCAGCCTACACTGAGTTCCCTAGTAACCTATCCCAGCCTCACTCACCCATCATCGTCTGAATCTTCTGTATCAGAAGCATTGAGGAAGCTGAAACTCTCCAGAGCATGCTCTACCGTCAGGCTGGTGCTGGAGGCCCGGCTCAGGCACACACCCTGCTTTTGCTGTGGGATGAGGGGAAAGAAAACAAGTATCACTTTGTCCACTCTGGCAGCTGTTTCCTATGTCTGCCAGCAAAACACTCTGGGCCATGAGATCAAGCTGTGATCACCTGTGCTTCTGTGGTTGCAGCCGCTGTAGCTTCGAGAAGTGAGAAACTCTGAACAATTTCTAAGGGGAAAGTTGTTGGGAGGGGACATCTTCTAATCTCATAAGTATAAAAGCATAAGAAAAATGTCAAAAGCAATATTTGGGAAATAGCTTTTATCAGAACAACCAAAATGTCACAAAACTTGTGTGCAAGCTTTTAAGTTCTCCAGAACCCTTTAACAGGCTAGATGGTAAACAAAGCTGGCTGGCCCAGGGGTGGGGGAGAAAGGGAGAAGCTTGGCTGAGAGTGAAGCCAGGGAACCTCCATCTGATCTCCACAGATGGAATGTGGAAGGAGGTGGCAGACATTCAGTCTCATTTTCCTCAGGTGCCATGCAGCTTTCAGGTTGCACTTAAGGATGCTGGGAAGAAGGAACATACCATATTTTTTTTGCTTCTATATGTAAGGCAGAATTTGGCTTCTATGTGTATCTGTTTGTGGGCTGAGTGTTGGATTCTGTTAGTCAGGATGCACCTTAGCAAGAGGATGTAAAAGGAGGGGACCCCAGATTCTAAATGTGCTTCAAAAACTGTTGTTACATTTCCGGGGGAGGGGAGAGGGTGTCTTGTTTTATTATACTGTATTATAGCTCTGCTTTATATGACATTGCATTGGATTATATTACATTGTAGTTTCTCAGTTTTCTTTTTGTTATATACACATATTGCTATTTTGTTAACTGCTTATGTGTATCTGCAACAGTAACTTCACCAGACAGGGTGGGAACACTAGAAAGGATTTACAGTGGTCAGGGAGCGAGGCTTCAGGGGTCCAACAAATTATTCTTTTGTTCTTCCCTGTGGTTGGCACAAATTATGCAAACAACAACAAGCAAATATGCACAAAGTGAGGTTTGTTTGCACAATTCACACAAGTTCCAGAATTCAGCAAAGTTTGGTTAAAACATTTTATTACAGCTCTAAATATACACAGATCCAGGGATGCTGTCCTTCCCCCAGCCATGGTCTTCTTCACCCCCTCTCACTCACCAAGAGAATCTCCTCTAGGTGCTTGAGCTCCTGTTCCAAGGTCTGTAGCTCAGGGAACTGGCCTCGGTAGTCATCTAGAGCAGAGGCCAGTGAGTTGATGGCCTCCTCCAGCCCACAGTCCACAGGCTTGGGCTTTGGTGGCTCCAAGAGTCCCACTGGCTGAAGCTCCTTTGGGACCGGCAGGCTCAATGAAAGCTTGGGCTGTTCAACCTCTTGGGCTTGGGAGGCTGTGTCCTCAGTCCCTTCTACAGTGGGAGTGGCCCCATCAGGCTCAATCTCCTGTTCTCCAGCCTCTATGATCTGAGTGTCCAGCACTGAACCTGCACTTTGGGGCAAAGAGTTCGTTTCCAGTGGAGGCAGGTCCCTGGGACTGGAGTCTCTGGGGACAGTGCACTCCTTTTCCTCTGCCAATGGCAGGTCCACACTAGCCTCGCTGATCTGACTAAGTGTCCGAGCATAGGGCACATGTCCGTTAGCCACAGCCACCTCCTCGCGAACGGCTGGTGGCTCTTTGTCCTCGGGTTGCGTAAAGGCAATTTCTATGGCAGGCGGAGTTGCCTGTACTGCAGGTTGCACAATAGGCCTGGGCAGTGTATGGCGGGCACTTCCAGACAGCTGTGGGCTAGAGGAATCATCCGAAGACTCTGAAGAGATGGACCAGGCTGCCCCATTCTCAATCTCCTCCTGCTGCCGCAACATGTTCTAGAAAGAATGCACCGTAGATGAGACACGAGGGATGCATTGAGCATAGTGCATGTGTGCAAGCATGGAAACATCTGTCACTGCCTACACCCCTGCATAACATCAGGGGTCATCATTTTGCGACTCGGCTCCCCACTGGAGAAGACAGCTTGCCCAGGATGTGTGATGCTGCATCTTTTCCAGACAAAAGCAGTCTGCTTCAAGTCTCAACAGTCTTGGAGACAAGACTCCAGGGCAGCAGCCCAGCTACTTGTGGGCAGTTAAATCAACCTCCCTTGCAAGTGGGGTTGGATCCAGAACTGGCCAGGAGGGCCATCATTCCTAGCTGTCCTGTTCTTGGTTTGCTGTGACAACTCAAGGTGCCCTCGACAAGATGGCAAGGCACCTGAGAAACATTTCAGCCCCTAACCATTCTCTAACAGGCTGCTTGGAGGGATATTGGCTTCCAGCCCTCCAGCCCAACCCTTTCTATTCAAAGCCCTTTGTGCTTCTTTACATAGCTTCCACCACTCCTCTATACATCCACCACCCATGGATAAGGGCAGGAATTGCAGCCAAGATGAGACACACGAGTGATTTGTTTGTTTGCCAGGCCCCAGCACTGAGCCACATGTCACAAATCACATGGCAAATTATATGCCAATTCTCTGCTAATCTTTGTGGCAGACAAGGAGGAAATCACTGTTTATTTCAGGTAGAACCCCAGACAAAGGAATGTTGCACAATTCCCTGAAGGTTACATTTCCTCCTTTCTTGAGATACCTGCTCCAGTTTGGAAATACCACAAATTACACAGAGGAACACGGGAAGCCACCTCATGCTGAGTCAGACCAATAGTCCATCTAGCTCAGTATTGTCTACACTTACTGATAGCATCTTGCCAGGGATAAGGGACATTCCCAGCTGTACCTGGAGCTGCAAGGAATTGAACCTGGTACATTCTCTGGGCAAAGCATCTGAATTACCACTGAGCTACAGCCCGTACACAAACACACACACACACGTCAGCTTGGGAGGCCTAGAGCAGGAAGGGGAAACCTGTCATCCTCCACATGTTCAACTCCCATCATAATTTACCATTTGCAATGCTGGCTGGGGATGATGAGAGTTGGAGTTCATCATCATCAACTGGAAGGTCAAAGGTTCCTCAAGTCCTGGCCTACAGGGAGGCAGCTCTTCCTCAGCCACCAAATCCACCAGAAGGCAGCCATATGATGAATATGGGCAGCACATAGAAGGCTGGTATATTACAGAAGGCAAACTGGTGTGAGGAAGAAATTTACTACTACAAAAAGCAGGAGACAAAAGCCTGTATGATCCGCACCCTGCCTTCAGGGGCAGCAGTAAGTAAGCACACAATCGCCACAAAACACCACAATCTGGGAAGACAGGGGAAGTCCACTGCTCGCTACTGCAAAGCGGCAGAGGGACAGGCAAGATTCTGCAGTGAATCCACTTGCCTTATTCACAGCTCTGATTCAGGCCTTGAAACAGGAACCACAGACTAGCACACGGGAGACAGAGCACAGCTACATCTACATCAGGTGACTAGGCTAAGCTAGAGGGCCAGCACTTACACAGCCCCGAGGTGCCCTTGTGCCGAGCTGCACTGAGGAGACGTCGCTGCATGAGCAGCTCCGCGGCAGCCTCTCTAGGAAAGTCTCCCGGAAGATGTCCAACAAGGCCCACCTGTGCTTGTGGGGAGCCTCCCGTGGCAGGCTCTTGAGCGGAGAAAGAGGCAACGGTCAGCACCAAGGGCTTAGCTCCATTACAACATGAGACTCACTTGCCTTACAGACAATCTGCTGGTGCTTCTCCCTGGCAATCAGGACCACTCTGCTTTCCATAACTGATCAATCTGCCAGTGTGGGGGTACTAGAGTCTCAGACTGGGGCCTGAAAGACCTGGGTTCCAATCCCCGCTCAGCCATGATGCTCGCTGGGTGACCTTGGGCAGATCACTGCCTCTCAGCCTAATCTGCCTCACAGGGTTCTTGTGGGGATTAAATGAGGAGGGAGAGAATGATGCACATCACCTTGAGCTCCTTGGAGGAAATGCTGGGATATAAATGCATTTTTTTAAAAAAATAATAATCTGACATTTCTCCTATCAACCAGATGTTGTCCTCTCCTTTCCTGTACTAATTTCCTCAACTTCTTCAGCTCAAGACAGAGGCCTGGTTCAGATGCAAAAGTCTTGACTTGACAAACTAAGGTTTCTTGTACTGAGAGAACAAGTGTTGACCCCTCCACTTCTCCCACATGCCTTAATGCAATACGTTCAAAGTAGGACTTGCTCTGAAGATCTCTCCATCTCATATAGCATTGTGGCTAAAAGTCTGAGCTGCGATCCAGGAGGCTGCTGATTTTTAGCCACATCTCAGCCACAAACTTAGTTGGTGGGACTTAGGAAAGCTACAGTTCTCCCAACCAGGACCAGGAGTGTGGGTTTTGATTCCCTTCCAGGTTTTTTCCTTTGCACTCACATAAAAAGCCTGTTCACGCATAGATGGTGTATCAGGTGGGCTCTGGTTGTACGTGGAAAATCTCTTGTTGACTGTAGATGTCTTTGTCACAGTGCTAGCAGATGATGGTTGGTCCTCTTTGTCAAAGGGGCTGGTGAAAAGAAAGCAGAGTGCTCAGAGAGAAAAGTGAACCACCCCTCCTGTACACTGATGTAAGAAGAGAAAGGGAGGGTCACACATTATTAAATCCTCTTGGGGAGTCACCATCCAGAGCAGCCTTCCAGAAGTTTTGGACCACAGATCGCATTGGTCCCAGTCAGCACGCTATACTTGCCATGGGCTGTTGGGAGTTGTAGTTCAAAACACCTGGAGGGCACTAAGCTGGGGAAGGAGGATCTATCGTACCATGGTCCCAGTTCCCTCACTTATCAGGCCCCTTCCCTTCAGCTTCTGTAAGATCACAACCTTCCTCACCCAAGAGCATTTCTAACACAGCTCCACAACAGAGAAACTCAACAAGCCTCAAGAGAATAACTCACTTCCAATTAACCTCCAGGCTCAGCTTGATGGTGCCCAGGTCATTGATATCTACTGCCACGACCTGGGGCAGTGCTGCAAACAGGTCCTTGGTTTCACAAGAGACGTTCCCCACCACCACATGACTGGCCAAGCTCTTCAGCTCTGTTACCTGGGAGGAGAAGGAAGAGTGGAGGCCCAGTAAGCCTAGGAAATGAATTGTCTTTCCTGTGACATGGGCCAGCTGCCCAGAGTGGCACCAGATACCTTGATGGACAGGAACTCTGTAATGAGGGGCAGGAAGATCATCTCCTCACTGTCCCACACTTGCTTGCTGTTTGCCTCAATGCGGCCCCGCAGCTTCCACCGCTGGCGCCCGTATCTCATGAAGATCTGCCACAAGGAATAAGAGAGTTCAGATCAACTGGATAGACGTGAAACAAGGTGTGCATCCTATCAGAGCTGGACAAGGGCTAATGCAATCAGTGCTGGGGAACCAGATTCCCCTTCAACAAGCTGTTCGGTCAACTCCAGTTCATCTAGTTTCCAGGACCCAAGCCCCTCCCTCTCCACATGTTCTGAGCCCATCTCTAAGTCACAAACCTCATATTGGTCTCCGGCACAGAGCCTAGCAAAGCCAGCCAATCCTGCAAGAGGGGAAAAAATGTCAGTGCCTCTGTCATGACCCCACAATTTTGCTGATCCACTTAAATGACAAGAGGTGTGGGATAGGGTGCAGATACATGTTTAGGAGGTAAACTTGCAGCTGGAATTTCATATATGGGATCTGGAGTAAAACATCCGCTTTCAAGAAAAAGGGTTAACCCTCCCACCCACTTAGGGTTATGCCCTCCCAAAGCTGCTTTTCAAGTTACAAAATGGCCACCAGACATCCCTTTGTATATGACATATTGTTTGCTCTTCTGTACCTTTCATCTTGATGTGGAACTCTCCCAACTGACTCTCTAGTTCACTCTCCAACAGACACATATTCTGGAAGGGGGAGAAACCAAAAAACTGTCCATTAATGCCGCCAACACAAAGCCTGGTCCCCATTCCTCCATTTCCTTCCTCCTCCCTCAGTACCAGGCCATCTTGACTCACCTCTGTGTACTCTTTGTAGCCCTTGCTAGCTTCAGCCAAGCTCTCGCGTGCCTCCTTGCTGCCAGGTGAACCAGCTGTGTAGGCCTTGACCATGTTGTGAGCTCCATCCCGAAGCCGCCGCTGGATACAGTAGGCCTCGTAAAGCTCATCTATCTGTTAGGAAGTAAACCACAGAGCTAGGATGATGGGCTGTAGGGGATGCTTGGCAGAAAGTTTGGTTGCCACAAACCCAGATCAGTGGAAGCATTCAATAGGGCCTCAAATTTCAGTGGCACCCTGTGCGAACCCAAAATTGGTATGTCCCCCCCCACCTCCCATCTTCCATTCAACATCAAAGTTGTAGCCGCCCCTGAGGCTCTGCGCCCAGTGTGACCGAACCAGCCACACTTCCCTAAATCCTCCTCTGCTCCCACCATAAAGCAAAGGTGGGAAATCTATGGCATTCCCACTGTTACTGGACTCCCATCAGGCCCAGCTAGCATGAGTAAAGGTCAGGAATGATGGGAGCTGGGACCCAGCATAACCTAGAGTGCCACAGTTTCCCCACTACAGACATGAAGTGTTCTAGGGAACACAACAGACTCCTTTGCTTGGAACGTCGGTCCCCTACATAGCTATCTGCCTCACGGCGAGGCTATACAAAATGAGCAAATATATACAAACATACTTAAACTGCATAATATTCAAAGCTGCTTTCAGCTTTTCTCAGGGCAGAAATTCTGTTTTACAAGCTGAGAAGTAGCTGGTACCTTGCTAGCGTGAAACTCCAGACGGCGTAGAAACCGCTCAATTGACTTGACTTGCTGTGAGACAATAAAAGGAAATCCCATTAGACAGGAATTGGAAATCCGACTGACTAAGTAGTGAAGGTCCCAGAAATCCTCTACGTTCCCAGCTTGCCCAAGAAAGGATTGGGGTCTTTCCATTTGCAATTGATGTCGTATTGGTGCTTACAGGCTAAACTGATTCCTTTGCTGATCTGTTTTAGAGCAACAAGTTCCTGATATGTATCTTCATTGGCAAAAGAACAATATTTAAAGCTAGGCAGATATAGCCTAGCTCAGGTTAATCACTGGGCAACTGGCCAGGGTCCTTCCATCTGGCTGCTGTTCTATGGGCAAGAGGAAGTCATTCAGGGTTGAAAGGCAGGGGTAGGAGAAACTGGCAAAGTTGCTTTCTTTTAGGCACCAAGCAAAAAGCTGGTTGGTTTGCTCCCACTTTCAATGCTTCCCTCCTACTTTTAACAGAAAGCACATCTTAAAAACATGCAACTCCTTTTCTTTTTTAAAACCCATCAGATTAGAGGCCCTCACTACATCATATCAGATATGTCCATGAAAAGAGAAGTTCAAGTCAGCAGACTGTAAATAAAAAGGAGGCCTGGAAGTGCTCATTTTCTTCTCTCATTTTTTAACTCAAAATTTCAGAACCACACATCTGCCCTCCTCTGCCTGCCCAAATGCAGCATCCTTTCACCAGGCAAAGCTGACCCCCAAAGAGAAAGCTCATTTCCTGTGCTTTTTGTTGCTTGGGGCAGAGTGCAGGATGCATATAAGTTGTAATGAGGACTAGCCCATGGCTGTTTCTCTCCCAGTCACCACATTTAGCAAATATACTGGTTTCCTTGATGTCAAGCACTGGGAAGAAAAGAGATTAGAAACTATGAAACTTCATCATTTTGACGTTATCATTATTATTTTGAGATTTCATTATCTATTTAAAAGATAAATTAACTACCCCTTTTCCTTATGTTTCTAGCATATTTATTTTTTATTTTTGCCTTCAGTTCCTCAAGGAAACTTCTAGGAAAAGAGCAGCTTCAGCCAAGGCATGCCTGAGTTAAAACTGAAAAAACTGCCCCCTTGATTTCTTTATGTTCTCCCGGCCCCACAACCAGAAGTTTCTGCTGCAGCTAATACACAGACTAACCTCAGGCTGGAGATAGGCAAATAGTTTTTATAAGAGAGTTGCAACTGGCTCAAGAGAGATTTCGCAAGGTATTTACCTAATGGTATTTCTTTTATTCACTTCATGTCTCACCAAACAGGTTTTGCATGTTTTTGAAACAATGCAAAGTCTTGCAAGAACTGTTTATCAGATGCAAAAGAGCAGGATAGGGTGTTTACATCCACTCTTTTGTAGATGATCCTACTCTTTTGATATGAAAGTAGCAATACCTGTCTTGGAACCACTTTCCACCCCTCTCCAAGGTGGGGAAGTTATCATCTGCTCCACTATAAACCAAAAGCAACCTCAAAGGCTGCCAGTCTGAGCAAAGGAAGGGCCAGCAGGGTGCAGGAGAAACTGCTTGACTCTTTAGTCTATAGCCATTGTACAAAGCTCAAAACGGACCTCCCCAAGCTTCTTCCCCCACCCTCAGGATATCTTCCCCTGCATTTGAGAAAGCAGCTGAAGAGATCAGAAATGCAGGATTAAGCATTCCTTCATTCCCCTCTTCTGCTTTTGATTACGACTTCAGAGGCAGCTTTTAAAGAGAAACACAGTGGAAAGAGATGCAGAACTCCTGCGTCTCATCTAGTTTGGCTCTTAAGGCAGTTGGCCAGCAAAACAAAGGATTCAGGAAGTGACATCTGAAGGAAAGCAGCAGAAGCAGCAGGAGAGAAGCATCACTGAAGTCAAGTAACTTGACTTTCTGTGCTAGCAAAGGCAGGGATAAGAGATGCAACCCAAGGCCCAGAAGCTTCAATGTCTTGCATCCAAGCGATACAGAACTCAACGGGTTGACAAGCCCTCCCCCACCCACAATCCATGGCAAGCACAATTTCCTTCGCAGCATGCCTTACCTTATCAAGATCGTACAGAAAGCCCTAGAGGAGAAAACAAGGAGAAGGTGAAGGTTAGGCAGAGGTCAGAAAAAAATGATTGCTGAATACACAGCCCTGCTGGATTAGACCAAAGGCCTACTTAGTCCAACATCCAGTTTCCCACAGTGGCCAGCGAGATGCCTATGGTAATACCACAAGCAGAACATGAATGCAGTAGCCTTCTCCTGCTTACGATCACCAACAAGTTGTATTCAGTAGCACACTGCATCCCATATTGAGAGATAAAATCCATTCATCACAGATCAGTTGCTACTGTTATCCTTCTCCCCGATGAAGTTGTCGAACACCATTTTCAAGTTGGTGGCCAGCACCAACTGCTCCCAAAAAGCATGTACAGTATATGTGTCCCAAGAACCGTCGTCTGCCCCATAGCTCTAGGGAAGCACCCTCAGGATCAAAACTGTTGAGAGGCTACAAACATGGCAGAAGCCAATGCTGAGTGAGAGGGCAAAGGCTCCAAAACAAACAGTACCAGAAGGCTCCTTCCCTTCCCTGACCTGTCACAGTCTCTCTACTATTGCCAGTCCTGCACTCTGGGGAGAATGAAGTGCATACACTGAGGGCAGGAATGCTTTTAGTTGGCACCAACCCTCCACTCACCAGTCGAGAATTCCTCTTGGACTCGCGGATTTGGGTGCTCAGCTTCTCCAGCTCCAGCTGGTGCACCTCCAGATAAGCACTGTTAGGGGAGAAATGGGGTAAGCAGAAGCAGCAGGACTCTTCCCCTTTAAGTAAAGAGATATGGGGAGACAGCATCCTGGCCACTCTTTCAAACTTCTACAGGATGTTATCCTTGGCAGCAAGGACCCAAACAGAATCCTTGCTTCCAGATTCCCAGGAGGCTGTGCCCAGTTTGGCTGTGTCCAGCAGAGCTTTTGGTTCACCAGCTTCAATGAGAAGACTACTGGTATAGACTAAGGTTTAAGCAAACATACTGTGCTACTTGCCTGCATGTACCCTCACCGACTCAAACATACATTGTGGAGAGTTGGTGAGGAGAGGGAATATGCAGGCACGTAGTGCATTGTTGTGTGGGAAGAAATATTATACTGTATGTGTATAGAGGGAGGCAGGGCAAAAAACTATCCCACCCTCCACAGGCCAGTTTTGACAGGTGGGAGGGGCCTGAGAAAGTTGGTTGGGGGCTGATGGGAGTTGTAGTCCAAAACGTCTGGAGGGCACTGGGTTGGCAAAGGCTGGAGCATACACACTGTTGGGTTTGTACTGCTAGTGAGTTTTCAGTCCAGCATTCATTCTAGGGAGCCTCAAACATCAACATGTGATAGAAAGATGGCATTAAACAATTTTCAATGAAACAGGCACCTCCACCCCAAGCCATAGGTTAAGAGGGTGGGACTTCTGGCAGCAGCATCACTCACGTCAGTCCTTTCTTCAGTGCTTCGTACACTTCGTCGAGTCGCTCCGGCTGGGGCACCTTGGGTGGAGGGGATTTGTGGGACATTGAAAACATCCTACTGACCCTGGAGCCAGACTTCCTGGAGACCGTTGGGGTGCTGAAGGCAGGGAAATTCCTAAAAAAATAAAAATAAAAATCCTCAAGCAAAGCATGACGTCATGGAGCCGGGCTGACTCTTAAAACAATGGAGTGAGTGTACCCATGTGTGGGGGAGAGCTTTGACTCACAGTGCAGAGCACCTATCACAAAAATACATGCACTCAGGAGGAAGCTTTCCACACTACTGCTGCTGCTTAGAGCGAATGCTGAAAGCACAGAAAATGCTAAAAAACCAACCCACAGTAAAGATCATTTTCCCACGCTTTATACCCTGAAAGTAGGTCACTTGGACTGCATGAACCGGATCCCCTATTGTAATATGGACTACCAGGAACAAAAGGGGAGGGGGAGAACCACAGAGCACCAGCAACTCTGCACAGTGCCATTTGGAAGTGCACTTCTAAACCCTTTAAAGTATATGTCCAGCAGGGAACAGCATGCAGCACTTCATAAATGCTATCCTAAGGAAGATGCTCCTTACTCAAAGAGTAGTGCACATGCCTGAGTATTGTCACAACTCAGATCAGATTGTTTTGGTAGAGTCACCCAAGTATTCCATGTACCCTAGTATACGGGTAAGGTACTTGATCTGTCCAGTGGGCCAGATCCTTATTTACCCTAGCCTAGCAGGCCAAATCTGAGAAGTGAGCAGGGTGCCCCAACTGTCTAATCATCAGGACTTCAAAACAGTACACAGGGCTTGCAAATTCTCTGAAGCGCCACTGATTAGGAGGGTTGATCAGCTGATGGGCAACAACTCCAAGCCTGCTTTTTGCAGGGATCACCTGCATGATGGAGTTCTGCATGGGGAAGTTGGTTGCACAGCTGATTCAGCCACGATTCTACCCGCCCCATACCTAACATGACATATGTTGTCAGATGTGGGGAAGGAGGTCATGGTTTGAGAGAAATAATGCATGCCAAATTGAAACCTGCGCCAGGACAAATTTGGCCCACAGGCTAAAGACTCCCCATCCTGCCCTAGTGTATAACTGAAGAATCACAATGAACTCCTGACTCTTGAATTTCATTCCCTCTTCTTTTCTCTTCCAGCTAAAATGAAACCCTGTTTTCTCTCAGACATGTGCTAAATTTGATTCTAAGCAACACTGACTAGTTTAGTGGGCATGGCTGTTACTGTTAAATTGATCCCTGCACCACCTAGAATAGATTATTTTATTCAGGCTCCAAATTCTTGCTGCCAGATTAATATCCCATGCTATTTTGGGAGTTACTGGTCAATCTTTTATTGCTACAACAGGAACAGGGAACCCTTAGCCACCCAGATGTTACTGGACTACAGCTTCCATCATTCCTGACCACTGACCATTCTGGCCGGGGCTGATGGGATCTGGAGTCCATAAACAACCAGACAGCCACAAGTTCCCCATCCTTGTGCTGCAGGAATAGTCCCAAGTCTAGAAATTGTGCATCTTGCTGGGAGATGTGTGAAATGGAGGACTGGAACTAGGAAAGATGCCTTGCTGTTAGAAGCCTTAGACAGCTGACCATGACGGCATGTCTTCTGCAGTAACAGATAACGAGTAGGGAAGTACATGCTTATCACGTTCATGAGATTTTTGCTCCTGACAGAGGTAAGAAGGAAGAATGAACAAGTCTTGATAGCAAAGGAACATAGGAAGCTGACGTAGCAGGTCAGACCGTAAGTCTGTTTAATCTGGTACTGTCAACCCTCATCTGTGGCAGCTTTCCACAGTCTAGGCAAAAGCCTTCCACCTCACCTGCTATTTTATCCCTCCAACTGGGGATTGGCAGGGATTGAACCTGGGATGTTCTGCATGCAAAGCATGCTTTCTAGCAGTAAGCTACGGTCTTTTCCAGGAACAGACCGGGCAATAGTAAAGAATCCCAGATACAGTAGGTTGTGGGTGAAAAGCCCAGTAAACCTGGACATAAGCAGCAGCATGCTAGCAGTTGAAGACCAGCACTCATTAAGAAGTTCAGAGGAGACCAACAAAACAAAACCAGAACCCCAGAACAGGACGAACATGGCTAGTTGGAATTGGGGTGTGAAAGAGAGCCAAGCAGAATGGCCGAGGATTGGTTCTTAGCCCAACAGCTTCAAGATCCAGCATTGGCTTTTATACTAATTTTGCCTATGGCACTTAAAGGCTTACACCAGCCCCTGACTGGTACTCTTGAAAGACTTGGAGGCAGGTGAGGAGATGAACAGAGCAGGAGACTGAAGCCAACTGGGAGGCACTGGTACTGTACAACATGAAGTAATATTATCTTTCAACCAACCCAATAAGCCTCTAATATGGTAGTCCTACCTAGATCTCTGTTTTTCATGGAAATAACTTGCTACCTTACTTCTATAAGTACCAGGAAGCCTGTAGCTTCTTTTCAAAGGCTTAGGTTTTTCCATGATCCTTCACAAGCAACCGTACGGTACTTTGTAGACGTCACTCCCTTCAAGGGTAAGAAACACAAAATGACTCCAACAGCTGGAATTCTGATATCAGATCTAAACTTTCAAAACACAGCAACTGACAGAAATGAGGATTCCAAATGTCAACAGTCTCTGGGTTGAGATGGCAACCGTTGCTAAGCCAACAGGTATTGCTTCTTCACAGATGTTCCAAGCTCACCAGCAGAAACGTGAAATGTTATATCTGGAGCAATTCAGTGTTGCAAAAATGTTTGCTGATTTGAAATACTAATTTACAGAATTGTTCTACACATTGGGGAAGTGATTAAAGAAATCTGATGTTATGGATTTTGACACTCCTGTGCCTTCTGCCTCACCCTGACCTAAACCTAAATGTTCTAGCACTGCCCATGGGCAATAAGGGCACTGAGTATGGTGGGCTGATGGCACTTGTTTGCAGGCCTGCCTTCCCTCTGTTTAATTACTGCAGAAACAGGAGCATTCACCATCAAGTGGAACTTCTGTTGCATCTAGCCTGGCTCATTTTGGTCAGTACTTCAAGAATCCAGCCTCACGTACTCAAGTTCGCCAAGGAAAAAATTATCCACTTGCCAAATGTTCCTACAGAAAGAAATAAAGGGCCTTCTAACATGTGGTCTCTGTGTCTATGTTATGGACTGGCTTGTTAGTCAGATTGCATCCTACTCTTTCCTCCCACGAGGGATTCTGCTCCCGCTCTAAACCAGTGGTAATGAAACACAGAACTGTCTAAGGAGTGCATTCATTAGATAAACAAGTTGTTTTCAAGCATTCTTAAAATGGGGCAAGCATATCAACACCTCATCACCCCACCCAACAGGCTGAAAGGTGACTATCTACAGACCTTGCGCATTTCGGTGCCATACCCAGCTTTCAGAAAATTCCACCTTTTCACATGCTAAGAAGCACTCTCCACCCAGACAGCAGATACAGCCATAGACTGACTGTATGGTGAAAAAACTATACTTCTGAAAAGCTTGGGATTCCCAAAACCCTGGTGATACCTCCCTCTTAGTGTGGGGATACACAGCCTCAACATCAGAAATGGCTCATATGCACAGCTTGTAACTACTAGAACCTGTGCATTCAATGTAGTGGGCCCCAGCCTGTGGAACTTACTTTCAGCTGGGATGGGACATGCGGCCTTCTTGCTGAATCTCCAGTGCATGACTAAGACTTTCCTGTTCCAGCAGGTATTTTAAAGTAGTGTTCAGTTTTATGATCAATTTTTATAGTCCAATTTTCTGTGGATTTCTTTTTTATGTACACCACTTAGAAATTCAAATAATTAAGTGGTATGTAGATGTCTTAAACAAGCGAACAAACAACACTGGGAATAATTATGGCAATTTATATAGGCAGGGGTGCTTCCTGAAGCATCTCTGGAGCAAAGGCAGTGAGCGAATACTACAAAGTAAGAAGCCAGCCCCTGTTCTTGCTGAAGTAATGTCCTATGTTATGAACAAAGCTGTGTGCATTTCAGCTTTGTTATTTTAAAGTAAGTATTTCGTGTCCTGATGGGAATGAAGCTTAAGAACATGTGGTCAGTAGCAGTACTCAGGAGATTTGAGAGGAGGCTGAGCATGACATCCAGTTGCCAGGGGATTGGATCATTTTGCATATGCTAGCCCTTCCCCCGTAACTAGCTGAAACAAAATACATTTTGAACAATAAATTAAAATGTATGTACAGCAGCATGACTCTCAGTCCTGGGTGGGATGGGAAGGCAATTAGCCATTTAAGCATCACACACCACCATTCACTTTGTTCTCCGCATGCTCCAACTCCCATTTCCACCAAGGCAGCTTTTTCTGGGCCTACCTGAAAGATTTGTCCTGAGTGGAGTTGACGCCAGCGAACGATTGGCTCCTATTGATCCTGACCACCAGGCTGCGCCGCTGGGGCCGCACTGAGAGTGACATTGTCGAGCTCCACCTGGAGGGACGCCCTGCGGAGAGAACAGAAGAGCATGGCATCAATGACAAAGTGGGGGAGCAAAAGGAACCACAACATCTCAGAAAATGAAGAGAAGGATCAAAGTTATGGTCCAGTAAGGAAGGCTCATAACCCAGCTGCCTTGCAAAGGGCTCCTGTGTAGCTCATTCCTCAACCTCCATTTGCTAAGACACAACCTGGAATATCAAACACACAAATCTGCCTTGTACCAAGTCAGACACATAGTTATGATTTTATTATGACAGGCAATGGCTAAGGCCTGATATCTACTGCATTCCTTTAAACTGGAGCTGCTGGCAATCTCTTGCTCTTCCACCAAGTACAGCAACACCAGGTTAGTATGGTGGAGGGTGATGGACTTGGAAGTCAGTCCACTGTTTTTGGAAGCAGTAGGACCTTGCCTATACCACTTCTCCACTCACAACAGCTGCCGAGTCAATTGACAGCCCCACACCCTCCCCCCAAGTCAGGGCTGAAGAACCTGCAAGCCTCCAGATGTTGCTGGACAATTCGCATCACCACTGACCATGTTGTCTGGGGTTGATGGGAGCTGGAGTCCAACAATATGTGAAGGGCCACAGGCTCCCCAACCCTGCCACAACTGCTATCCCACTTGACGAATCTACCATGGGAATAAACAGACAAGACTGCCTTCCCTCTGTTCTAGATCCTTCAGACCAGGTCTTATTTTTGAGAGGAGGCATTGTCCCATATCAAACACTGAGTAGAGGGCAAAAATCAAGGTGTTGCCCTATTGTCCAAGTGCTGGAAGCAACAGTCTCTCCAGAATTGGCTGTCTAAGTGTCCTTCCTTCACGATCACTCACTTGCTGTTTACAGGAGAACTAATACAGTTGTACAAAAGGGCCATGCTTGATTTTTAAGGCAGAGGTGAGAAAACTCTGGCCTGTGGGCCAAATAGGGCCTCTTAGGCTTGTCAAGCCCCACAGTGGAATGCCCTATGCCCTTGAGTGCTTTTATCTGGCTGGAATGTGTACTTGAACTGTGATAATACCTCTGGCCTGCCTGGATTCTGGATGGAGATGTATTTCATGTGTTTGGGGCTGAATATGTAGAAACCTCTGGCTTTTTTTGTAGCTGAAATGCAACTTGCTGTACAAAGGTAGGAGTCACATCCTTTGTTCCACCAACTTTCCCCACCAGCATGTGGCCCCCAGAAGCTCACCCATGGTGGAATGTGGCCCTCAGGCTAAACAAAGTTCCTCACTTCCGAGAGGAAACCCATCTCTTGTTGCAACTGTTCACCTTAGGGATTCTAAGTGGAGCTTTGTAAATCAATTACAAATGTTACCAGCCTACCTATTCACATATGTTAATCATTTGTGGCTTAGTGAAAGAGCCTGAAAGGCAAAAAAAGAAGGGGAAAAAAGGCAGGGGAGGAAATACACAGAACTGCCCCACACTCCAGCTGGCTATTTTCTGTACACAACAGCCTTTAGAAATCCCTAATCAACCTTGTTTCCTGCACATTTATTTAAATATTTATAAACCACATTCTTAGCCAAAGGTGGCACCCCAAATTATGCCAAATTCCAGAGGGTGAGCTGTGTGTGCTGCAGAAAACACACAGTCTTGTCACACCTTGAAGGACTGGCATATTTATATAAACCAAGATCTGCCAAGATCAGAGAGCCCACAATATCCAATTTCATAGCTTGTTGAGGACAAGAGGCAATGGTCCCTTGTCTCCTGACCCTCAGGGAACTATTTCTAGTGTCTGGAATGAAACTAAACAGAATGCTTTGGAATGTCATTTGCTTAGGTAGGAGTGGCTCAGGTTTAAGACCATTAACTCAGATTTTCAAGAATTTACCAATAGGAGGGGGGAGACCTGAGGATAGAGCTATGTATTTGGACCTGGAGAAGTTCAAATCTCAACCCAAGCTTGGATCTCATAGAACAACACCACCATTAGAGAGTAAAAACATACACGTGTACTTCTATGTAGCAGGCACCCACCCACACTTACATCCTTTGGAAAAGAGCTGCAATATAATAAAAGGGGACTGGAGTACCATTGGACTGAAATTCAGAGTTGCGTCCCTAGCCAGTTTGACTTGCAAATTTCCAATTCTTCTCCATCCACTGATTTTTAGCCTGTTGTTGTGCTGTTTTCTATAGACTAGAAATATAAATCTTCGTTGACTTTTGATTTCTTCTAGGGAGAATTATTAAAATGTTCTTGCTAGGAGCAAGAAACTATCATGGCCTGAGATGAGGGCACCAATTCACCTTGTCCAGTGATTCTTAGGACAAACTGGCCACAGCCCTAATGGCTTTTAGGTTGAGCAACAAAAATGTTTATTTTCCACTTGGCTCTTGCCTTTATTGAGATTGAAGGTTTTGATTCATTCTTCCTACTTTTTAAATGTCATGTTTAACATTCAGTTTTAATTCTGTTATTGTTTAAACCGGTATTTTCTTTTCTTGCACACTGCTAGGGGGTGTGTGTGCTAGGGCTGAAAACTGGTATAAAAGTGTTTTTTATAAATAAAGTAAACATTTATCACAACACATTTCTCTGGGGACCAAACTGGGCCTGGTTCTCCTCAGACCCTTGCAATGTGACCATTTTTTTGCTCTCAGTTCTCATGGCGCATTGTGCAGATCTATGGCAAGGGTGGAGAAAACTTTTCAATCTGAGGACTACATTCCCTTATAAGCAGCCTTACAGGAACCACATGCCAATGGTGGGCAGGGACAGAGACAGAAGTGGTGGGCCAATGAATGTTAACTTTTACCTTTGTACAGTAAGCTAGTTTCCACACACGCTGACACACAGTTCTCTATCATCCGTCCAGGCAAGCAGGAGTCATGAGAGTGCAAGGATGCATTCCAGCAGACCTTAGGCTTCCCACCCCTGATCTGTGCCTTTGACACAGCTGCCCTCCAGCCCTGGCAGGCATCACCCTCCACATCACAAGGGAGGGACTACAGTGGTCCCTCGGGTTAAGAACTTAATTCGTTCTGGAGGTCCGTTCTTAATCTGAAACTGTTCTTAACACTTTAGCTAATGGGGCTTCCCGCTGCCGCCGCTGCACAATTTCTGTTCTCATCCTGAAGCAAAGTTCTTAACACGAGGTACTATTTCTGGGTTAGCGGAGTCTATAACCTGAAGCGTCTGTAACCTGAGGTACCACTGTACTTATACCCTACAGCAGAGCTTTCAAAACTGTGTCATGACACGTTAGTGTGTCGGCTCCAGTGTGTAGGTGTGTTGTGCAAATGCTCCCCGTGCTCTTCCCAGGGCTGCAAAGAGGTTAGTTTAACCTCTGGTTTGCTAGTAAAACTGAATTACTGTGTTGCAAAATGATGCATGTTTAAAAAGTGTGTCACCAACATGATAAGTGTGGAAAGCTCTGCCCTACAGAGTCTGCCAGGCAATCTCTCAGTTCACACTGTCAAGTTCTTCTAGGCCCAAAGGATCTCAGAAGAACTCAGTGCCCTTTGGATGCTAGCTGCTTGACCAAGCGATTGCCACCAACTTGCAGGCAGAGTCAAGGAGTCATCAGGGCCTAAACACAAGCCTCTGGCTTTGGGATCTCCTTCTAAAGAGGCCAAGACTAGCACCAGCATTGTACTCTTTTCAGAGCCAAATTAATATATATTTTTTAAACTGTTCAGTCTTTAAAAATTTTACAGTATGGTTTTAGGTGGCTGAATACTTCTTTGGTTACAACCTCTGTTGTTTTATTATACTGCTCTGATTTTTATTGTTTATGTTTAATATTGTAGTCATATTTGCAGTTTTTATGTAAATTTTTCTGGAATCCATGTCTGGGTGAAGCTGCAGTTTAGACATAATGAATGAATGAATGAATGAATGAATGTCCTTTACACAGAAAGGGATGAATCAACCATTGAGGCCTGTCTCAACACAAGAGGAGCACATGTCAAGCTCCAGCCCAAGAAACATCTCCTTTCCCTTACACAGTTTGACAGGAGACAACTTGGACCTGTCAACACAGGCAGTAGTATGAGATGGTATAGCTGACTGTACCAATTTAGAATCAAGATGGAGTATATTACACTCCCCAAATAAAAACCCACCCTTCAAAGAGAGGTAAGGAGGAACCTAGCACAGCAAGAAGAAAAGATTCTTGCCCTATCAGCAAGCTGTTATACAGGCAGCGACCATTTTGTGTGGGGGTTCTGTTCCTGGCACCCATGCATGCGTAAGCCTGCCCTGTTACTCCCTTTCCGGGTCCAAAAGGACTCATGTGTTGGTGGTCACTTGGAGGATGTTTTCCACATAAAAATTTGATCCACTCCCTGAACTCTGAAATGGTACAGTTCATGCTCTCATTTCAGTGCTCAACTATACATGTGGCAGAATGAGGCAAAGCAGGCCTCAGAGCTAACCTACCACCCCACAGTGCAAACCAGGAAAAACTCAGGAAAGTCTTTTTTAAAAAGTATCACATTTCTATCCCAACCATCACACAAGGTTGAATATATGCTATGTGTCCCCATCTTCTCATTTTGTGCTCACAACAGACTGGTGAGGTGAGTACGCAGAGATTTTGACTCAATCAGCCAGTGAGCTTCATGGATGATTTCAGCCCAGGTCTACCCGGTCCAACAGTGTACACAATACAATCGCAGTCCTTCAAACCTGCATCTCAGACAGGTCCTTAACAACCTCTCTCTTGAGGACAAAATGTGAAGGCATCACAGCTGCTCATGATTTCCTCAGAGCACCCTTTCCAACATAGGTGGGAACATTAAGAGTTGAAGCTTACACTAAAAGTCTGAGACATGACATGGCGGGAGGAGGAAGAGGCCAAACCTTCTCTGGGGGAAGGTAATGAGTGTGCTGTTTGCCCAAATTGGATAGCTGTCAGAGAAAACATTCCCACCAGCTCTAAAGACAGATCCTCTCACTCTGTGCAGAGAACTCAGACCCAAAGAAGTTGAAGTTCAGTTTGTGAGAAGGAAGCAGCCAACCATCTCCAACTGCTGCACTTAAACATTATTCCTCAAGCTGCAGTGTCTTCAGCCCCTTCCAGGACTGCCTCCTGTGTAGGACTAGCACTTTCCAACATGCAGACTGCACTGAACAGATGGGCAAGGATAAATTGCCATGCAATCACAACGCTCGAAGACCAGAGCGGGTGGTTCTTTTCGTAATTGGTTTATTTGGTGCTCTGGACTCTCAATAACTGCTTGCTCTCTTCTAGCACTCTGGAAATCCAGGCATACACACACCATACACATACACTTACTTCTGTACTAAGAGAAGCTGAATTTTATGGAAATGAATCATGCCTGACTTATTTTTTAAAAATATATTTTGCATCGTTTAATCTGGCTTTGCTAGCAGGGAGAAGAGCAGCTATGTAGGATACTGAAAAGTTCACACACTTGTGAACATATTGACAAATGCAAGAGCTAGGCTTTCTATTTCAAAGGAAAATCAGAGCTTCATAAAAATCTGAATTCTGAAGCCAACACTGATGCTGTGCTTTTTATATACTCCCTCAGAATCACAACATATATATAAATCCACGGCTTTTTTCAGCTGGAACTCAGTTTCGACACCTCTCAGGTAGGCACCATTTCCATTATAAGAGAACAAGGGAGGCGTCCATAGTGAGTTCCGGCACTTCTTTTTCGAGAAAAATAGCACTGTATTAAACCATGTGAGGGTTTGCACATGGTATTACTATTCTCAGTTGAGAATATAACTGTGTGAAGATGGGAATTGATTTGACTACACAAAAACAGAGTTCACCATATTATATTTGTAGGCTAGCTTCAACCAAGAAAAGAACCCAACAAAATAAAGCATAGCGCTATTAAAAGGGACTAAAATACAGCTGACATTATTTCAGAGACTTAAAATATTTCATGGAATACTATCCAGCCCCAAAAACCACTGTGTTGGGAATTATTCATTTGATCTTGCTAGTTATGCAGAAGTCACAAAATTCAGCTTCTCTCAGTTCTGAATTTAATGCTGGTTGATGTTAGTCTTACAATACGATATACAGTTATCAACACCAGTGTGTAATGTGTCAATCATATTATCTAATTAAGAGGGTAATTCTTTTATGTGACTTTTTTGTTTTTCTTTGCTCCTCTTTTGAGAACGCTTTTACCTTTTTTGCATCTTGATTGGCTAATTAGAGGAAGGGGAAAGAAGGTGGCTGAGCAGTGACAAAGAAGGGGAAATGTATAGGGAGTTCATTCATACACTAGCAGAACTGGCATCGTTATTTGGCACTTGGTGGGACTACAGCAGAAACAGAACAAGGAGCCTGCCCTGCGTGGGACAAATCACAAAACACTTTCCATTCCAGAGTTGGAACAAGGCACAGTTACAAACACCATTAACAACGGACAAAAGTTATTAATTCAGCCACACACACACTTCCAGGAGAATGCTACTTTGGAGCTGGAAAGTCGTAGTAAACAGTCATGGAGGAATGAATACAAAACCCCCAGTTCTTTATGGCAGGAGATGAGCCCTGCGGAACTCAGAAGCTTGTGATTCTACTAACATAACTGACCCACCCAGAAGATGGATTTTAAGAACCATTTTGCATTACATCTATCTGCGTTTTTTATGAACGCTGATCAGTGGGAGGAAGAGGAAACAAGACAGCAATGGTACAAACTAACTGCAAGGTCACCTTACTCATGGTCCATAGCTTTGTCACCCAGCTAACAGCTTATCTGCCAGTGATAACAGGCAAGGTTCTTCTCACTTACCCCAAAAGCTACACAGACCTGAACAATAGCCAATCCAAGACAGTCAGCATCAGCAACCAGCCAATAGGAGCCAGAGCCTTTCCCCCACCAAAGATCTCCGTCACAACATTCAAATCCTCCATGGTTGATCCTTTGTCAGAAACATTTCGGAGTAGCATCCCAGGAGCTAGGAGTGAGGCCGTTCACATTGGGCTCCCTCCCACCTGCACAGCTCAAGACCCAAGCAGTATGAGATTCAGGAGCTAGCCCTATGATTGCTACTCCAGCGGTCCCGTTTCTAGGACAACAGTGGCCCAATTAAACTCATTACGAAGGAGCTGTAATCCAAGTAGGACCTTAGCGGATTACCCTCTCTGTTGGAGCCATTTAATCAGATCACCAAGGGAGCCCTGCCCTGCCACCCCCACTGAACTCAGAGGGTCTTTATGGACTGCAAGCAAGGATGATGAGGCAACAGGTGCTCCTGCCAGGTCAGCACGATTTAGCCAGTTGGCCCACTACAAAACTAGGAGGGTGCCCTCATCTGGTCAGTGCAAGGGTACTACTGCCAAGAGCAAAGCAGGTGACAAAACCATGCAGAGCCTTTGTGGAGAAGCATAGACACTGAGCCCTTTTAGGTGCCAAGCAGAGAAGGAATGCCAGTCCCAGGAACTTACCTGTTCTACAAGGTTAACATGAGGTGCTGTAAATACTGCCGAAACCCTTGGGGCCACAGGAGATGGAAGCTGAAAGACAGCCAGCTCACCCTGAAGGGGTTGAAGTCTAGGTGTGCACCCGCTTTACCCAACTTTTCGAAGCTTAGGAAAGTATTTGGAATCCGGAGCGGACACATCGTACAGCAAGCAGGATGTTTCCCAGTGCTGTCCCCGAGGGGCTGGGCTCCACTCTTGCATTCCTAACATTTCAAAGATAATCAGCAACTGGTACTGCCGACAGCAGAGGCGGGGAGTCTAGGAGGAGCCTCTGGCAGGCGGGCTAAGAACAGGTGAGCAAATCCCCACAGGAACAGGGCTTGCAACAGAGACCTGTAGCAGGAAAGAATGAAGCTGGTACTTTGGGCCACTATGATCAGAGTTTCCTACTTCTGTGTTCAAAACAGGAAATGGACAGAAAAGCAAAAGAAAACACATACCTTTTATCATGCCCCAAAGGTCTGACCCAAACATAAAATGCGTTTATAAGATCTTGGGAGTTTTGCTAGATGCAGACCTCATGCTTGTGTCCTTCCTATTTTACAAGCGATTAACATTTTCATCCTGTTCATCAGCATGCTTTTTACATCAGATGTAACCCAAGATTAGATGGTGGAAGAGTGGAACAACCCTTTAAGAGGCAGGCTGGTTGGCACTGCCATCGCCAACATCATTCTCTAAACTTGGACAAAGGAGGCCAGTGGAGGCAGCAGGGTCGGCCCTACCATGAGGTCACCTGTGGCGGCAGATGCTGAGGGGTGGGGAGGTGTTGAAGGACACTGCCTGCCCTGGGCCCCTAAACTAGCCTTCTACCCTCTGATGTGGTGGGATGAGGACACTGCCCTGTTACCAGTGTTGAACTAAGATTCAACTGGCTGTCTAGCTGACTTCTGTACATGGACCTGGGAAGGGGCAACATCTTGTCCTTTACCTCAGGCAACAAAATAGGTTGGGCTGGCCCTGAGCAGCAGCAGCAGCTTAATGGAGAGAAAGTCAGCTTGTGTGTTTAACACCAAGACTGTGAGGACAGGAAACCTGTTGGAATTCCATTGATATCTCCTCACTCGTGGTGCTAGCTTGCCAAACCATCCTGTTTTTTAGTTGCAACTGATGGAGAAACTAACAAGGACTCCCTGCCAGCAGGACTGAGGACTTGGTTGCATCCAACGAAGTTATATTCAGAGCAGACCCATTGAAATTAATGGACCTAAGTTAGTCACATGCACTAATTCCAGTGCGTCTACTCAGAGTAGAATTAATATTAGATACAACCCTAATGTCTGCTCAGTCTAGAAAACATGTTCCTTAAGGGGTGCAAACAAAACCTTGGGAGTGACAAATAGCATATTTCTTAATGAAGGCAGTAAAACAAACAAGGTATGTTTACCAACACTTGGCTTGCTTTGATTTGTCTGTATTGCATGAGCTGCCTCAACATTTTAGTGGAGGCAGAATAGAAATAGTTCAAATAATAATAAAAAAGAATTCCTGAGTGTTAGATACGCATGCATAGACATACATACACACTCTACCGAAAATGGTTTTTAACTAAAAAATAGGGGTGGGCTTGTGATTTACAGGGTCACATGCCAAGGAAACAGATTTCTAGCAGAGCAACCAAACTTGTAAAGACAGTAGTCAAAGGGGGCAGGGGAAACAACAGAAATTGTGGCTTCCCTAAGTTCCCTTATTAGTCTTAGCTGGCTACAGTTTAACAACCCCTGTAAGGAAACAAAAAGCAAAGCCCCTTCCTCAGAGCATTCCAGGGATAAAGGTGCTAACATGAGAGTATAGAAAAAGTGACCCTCCCCTTCAGACTGAAGTGGTACAGTCCATTCTCCCATTCCAGGACTGTACCATCCCATTTCACTATGTGCATAGATTTAACACAGGTCCACAAAGTGATTATATTTTGTACAAGCCCTCAGATGGCCAACAGGAGTCACCCCAACAAACAGGCAGTGTGTTTGTGTAATAAGAAAAGGAGGAACAGATTAGATGAGATTTATTATATTTATCCTGCTTTACAGTCCAAAGACACACAAAACAGCCTGTTCCAAATTCAGCTGCCGGCTCTTCAGACTCTACGATGGAGCAAGCTGCTCTAGCAGCTCACAAAACATGGCGACGTTTTTGCTAAGTCAAGAAATGAGTCACAAACCCTCGACTTAATCCAAGTGCATTGTGACTCACTCAGAATTTTAATTTTTTGTCTGTCTGAGCAAAGGCTTCTATGACGGAATGATTGACTCTAAGCAAATAGATGAGAAATGGCACTACAAAAGCACTGAGCCATATTTCCACCCACGCCCAGGGCTTTCCTTTCCAAGCCCTAGGAGCCTTACATGGATGCAGTAAAATAAGGAAGCACCCAGAAAAAGACTTGAGCAGACACCCTCCACTGGCCCCAAGAGGGAGAAATGGGAGGCTGAAAATAATTGAGGGTTTGGGTGAAGTAAACATGCACTCTTAGTGAATGGTCACATTTCCTTTAAAGCAGAACCAGGGACACAGGGGTCCTCCAAGTGCCGGACTACAACTCCACGAATCCCTAACCACTGACCACGTTGCTGGGGCTGAAGGGAGTCGCAGTCCAGCATGACATTCCTACTGTCTTCATTGTCATGAACTCCAGCTTCCCCCCACAACTGCAGTCTCTGACTGAAACTGAAACAAAAGAAATCCACATTCTGGGAAGTGCACATGGAGATTTTGTGCACATCTGCGCTGACTGTGGATGGCCGTCACAAAAGTTTGGTTTCCTGTTTCTAGAAGCATTTTGGAGTGATGGCATCACTGAGAAAAGCAAACCACAGAAATGGGGAAAGACCCTGGAAGGAAAAGGCAATTCTGTGTTTAGCAGAGGGTAGCTATAATTTTAAGGAGCATGTGTGAGGTATCTTCTTGTCAAGCAAAGTCAAGATGCGTACGGGTTAATGAAAGGGCATGCACGAAAAGGGCGACTGGGAAAAGGAAGAGCGACAACAATTGGAGGAAGTGGTTGCTTACCCGTCAAGCATCTCAAAGGAGGGTGTGCAAAGCTAAGACGCTTGGGAAGGGCTCTTCCTGCCACACCAAACAAGAACCTGTGATAACTGAAGCTGTTCTCTGCAGAGTTCACTTCTCCAGACACTGCAGGGTTCTTGAGTCTGTTCTATTTGGAGATGGAAGAAGTGACCTCTAATCCCTATTCAGCTATGAGTTCACTGATAGACACATTAAGGAAGCCATTAGCTCAGAGGCTTTCAACCTTTTTGAGTCCATGGCTCCCTTGAGCAACTACATTCTTTCTGTGGCACCCCTGTGGGGCTCAGGAGCCCAGTTATGTCACCCCTTGCCTCCAGAGCTGGCAGCCTCTCACTCTTTTTTGAACACCCTCCCTTGTGGAGTGTTCCCTCAGCCTCCTCTCCTTGCAAGTTCTCTGGGCAGCTGCCACCCCTGGTCTGTGAGCTGACCCCCCCACTCCAAAGTGAGGTGCCTCCTCACACTGCCCCACAGGGGCCTGGGACTTGTCTGTCTGTTCCCAACAGCAAGGGCTGGTATATTGACTAGCTGGGCTCCCTCCCTCACTTGCTTGCTTACTCCAAGGCTGCCTCAGCTCCTGGCAACCAGCACCCTCTGACCAGTCCTAGAGGCACCATTCTCCTGGGGAGCTTGTAGTCAGGGCTGCTGCAATAAACAGCTGTGCAAGCCTTTGGGAGGCAGAGATGCAAGAGGGCACCAGAGGAGGGAGGGAAGGAAAGAGGGACAGAGGCCAGTGCTGCTTGTAGCACCCCTGACCATCATTCAAGGCACCCTAGGGTGCCACGGCACAGTGGTTGAAAACTACTGCATTAGCTCTTTGCTTCAAGTTTTTTCCAACCATACAATGGGAATACTAACGAGCAGCCTCTTTGGGATTCCAATCGTGACATACATACAGACTGTGAAAAACTTTGCACAAAGAAGTTAGTAAGAACCATCAACCCCAGCCCATCATTTCTCCAGTGGAAAAAATCCCAATACAATTGTGCAGTGTGTTCTGATCAATTTCTAGGATAATGAACCAAACCTCTCTCTCCCACAGCTTTGGCCACTTTATTACCCTTCTTCTGAACATGTACATTTTTCTAGTTGTTTTAAATCTCCACGGTACTTCACATACATTTTCTCAGCCATTCTTGCAAGTTTGTAAGGTGAGCAAACTAATAGTTGTCATGAAATAAGATGGGGAACTGCAGCTTCCATGGGGAAAAGAGTGCAGGAGCTTGAGGCATCACCCCACCATGATTTAGCCGTGGCTTCTGAACCAAGCCAGTAAGCTGCCTCAGGCCATATTGTGACTTCACAGCTAAAAGTCAAATATGTGAAATCAGATACTTCCCAGATCACACAGGGTTAAGCTATACACTAGATTCAAGACGAAGCTTTTTTCTTACACAGAGGTAAGTGTGCAGGCTGGACATGGTTTGCAACAACAGCTCATGGAGGAGCGAAGCTTAATCCTTCCCTCCCCATCCATTCGCAGCTGTTATAAATAGCTTGTAAAAATTGAGTACCCACTGGCACCAACTGGGTTTTATTCTGTCACTGGGTGTGTGTGAATTTCCTCCTGGTGCCCCTGCCATCTGAAATGAGGCAGGAAGAAACCAGGGAATGGGCCTTTTCAGTTAGAACACTCCATTTATGCTATGCTCTCCCTTGGGAGGCTTGCAAAACACCCATTTCAATCTCCTTTCAGCGCCATGTGAAGACCTTTAAAAACAACAATCCAAGCCTTTCAGACAAGTTTCCCCTCCTGGAAATTTATGCTGCAACGACTGCTGTTTTTCTTTTTATGCAGTGTTAATTTTTATAACTTGATTTCACTGTGCTTTGTTGTAATTTTATTGTTATTTGGTTGGGTGCCCTGAGAATATATTATTGAAATGTGGGATATAAATGCAATAACTAAGTACAGCATGCCAACCTTCTATTCCTGTCTGTATCAATTAAACGCTTCTAGTCCTTATACCAAGGGTTTCACCTTTACTAATCAAAGCAGTTGGAAAACTTTGGTCTCCTTCACATACTCCTTCTGAGATTTTAGGAGCCATTGCCCACCACTTTCAAACCTGTATTTGTAGCTCACTGTTTAAAACAAAAGCTTGGATCCTATGAGACTGAACTTTGCAGTTGTCCTGCCTTGGATACAGGTTGCCCTCTCCCTGAAGTATGAATTGCATACGGCCTCTACTGCACAGGTCTTCACACCATCCTTAAAAACTCACCTGTTTCCAGTTGCTCTTTCTTAAGAGTATCAGCGCTGCTCATTTTTTGAGATTCCTAAGTGGCTCTAAACTGTTTTCATGAAAAGAAATTGCAGAATGGTTCTTCTATTCTATTGCCTTTTAGACTGCGGTCTTACAATTGTTTTAAGACTGCCTAATGTTCTCAGCGTATCTGACATTTTGTTTGCCTAAGCCAGCTCATGAAGGTTAATTCCCTACAAAGTGGCTGAGGAATAAATATATAAAAGCAAACACGCACAGCAGCTATGCTATCTATCCCTTACGTTCTGCGCAACATCATGCATGCTGATTAGTACCATTTAAAAATAAAAATTAAAAATTAAAACTGCAACATGCAGTAAGAGTTGTAAATTCAGGATAGACAGAAGATTGCATTTCCTTGTGCGATCTATAATAAATCCAGTTGAAATCCAGTTGTGGTGATGGCTACTGGTTCAGAGGGCTTTAGAAGGGCATTAGACAAAACCATGGAGGAGAAGGAGGAGGTCTTCAATGCCAGTAGTTTGCTGTGGTTGCAACAGTGGGGGAGGGCCATTGATGGAGGACTTCCCAGAGGCATCTGGTTGGCCACCGTGGGAAAGAGGACAGTGGATTAGAGGGATCTAGATATAAACCAGAAGGCTCTTCTTATGTTCTTACGCCCACCTGACTTCACACAGGCCCTGGCGAGGCAGGAATGAACCACATCCCCACAGCAGGGGAGCTGGCTAGGGCTCCCTTGCAGGCAAGACTGGCAGCAGCCCTCCCTGCCAAAGAGTCAGTCAGCAGTTCAAAAGTGCCCCTGCCGAGGCCTCCCCAGCTGCACGGCATCCGCCTGTGTTTATTTCTGGGTTCTCATTATCAGTAAGTAGCAATTTAAAATGGAAAAAACTGTGGGAGTGTGGCGGGGCGGAAACCTTAAAGCGATCAACTCCTAAGACACAAGGGAGAGAGCAGCGCAGCAAGACAGACGTGCTGCCATGCGGGGAAGGTTGCGAGGGAGGCTTCCCTACTGCCTATAGCGAGAAGAAGCACAGCGCTTGCCACTGCCAAACATCTGGCGCAGGAAGCGCAAGAGATGAAACCAAAGCACTGTTTGAGCTCAGCTAGTGTGGGGGTTGTGGTCAGAAAGCAAACCAAAAGAAGGGCAGAGCAAGGGCCATGTGCACACTTACAAAAGGAAGGAAAAAAATAGTCAAAACTCTGTGACAAGAAAAAATGATTTCTGGGACTGCTATAGATCAGCAAATGTTTACTATCCAGCATCATTTTCTCCACTAGGGATGAGGGGGGCCAGGTAGCATTTTTACAAGAGTCTCTTAGCATGAATTTGATAGCTGATATTTTAATTCGTGTATTTTATTGGCTGTATTATATGTTGTGTGTTTGTAATCCACTTTGGGCCTGATAACAATGAAGGGTAGGATAAAAAATTCTTAAAATAAGAACCCCCCCCTCAAACCTGGAGCTGGCCCCACCTATGGATGCCACACTCTGATTGCCCCCAACTTCGGAAGAGAGGGCAATAGCAGGGGCTAGGGACTTCCTTTGCAATAGTATCTTGGCTGGAGAGTTCATCTCTTCAGAAGGATTAGTCAGGGACAAATGCTACTAACATTTAGGCACTGTGTTAATTTTCATTATTATTCTCTTCCCCACTCAGCATACAGTGGTGTAGTAAACCATGTTTGGAGGGCTGTGTTTTGAAGACAGGAAAATGCTTGGACAATGAAATGTAAGGAGTGAGGAATGAAGAGAGCATAAAATGACCAGTTACTGGAGGTGGAATTCTGTCATTTGACAGTCTCTGCAAAGTAGATTGCTCAGTCGGCAGAGCATGAGACTCTTAATCTCAGGGTCATGTGTCTGAGCCCCATATTCGGCAAAAGATTGCTGCATTGCAGGGGGCTGGACTAAATGACCCTTGTAGTCTCTTCTAACTCTACAATTCTATGAAAAAGGGAATGGGCCAGCGGGGATTAGCTGGGTGGGATTGGGTTTAGGACAAGGCTGGGGATCTGTGACCCTTCGGATATTGTTGGATCTCAACTCCCATCAGCCCCAGCCAGCAGGGCCAGAGGTCAGGAATAATGGGAGTTGCTGCATTTCAGCAACATCAGGAGAGCAACAAGTTCTCCACCCCTAGTTTAGGAAGCTTCTAGTTACTACTGCATGTGCAGTAAACCAAAGACTCAGATCAATTGTTTTTCTTGTTCCTCAAATAAATGTTGTTATGCCTGAGTAATTGTCAGTGAAACCCACACTTAAAGAGTTTGAAAACCTACTGCCGATACCTACACCTACACAGTGCTGTTAGCACAGAAAGTGCGGCACAGCTATTTGAAACATTAATTGTGGTGTGTCGGTGTTATTAACACTTGCTCCATGGTCATTTCAACGTTCAATTTTATTACTAATATTATTTTTAAATGTTTTGTTTAAGCTGTCCTGGAGACCTTCCAGTCAAAAGGCAAGATAAAAATGCTGTAAATAAATGAATGAATTTAAGGCACTGAAGCCCCTATTCTCTGTTACCACCAAATGAAAGCTATGTTGTTTAAAACAAGACATTTATAGCATTAACATCATCTCCAGAAATAATGAAGGTCATCCAGTAAGACTTGTGGTTGAATAAGGATTCAAACTTATTCTTCTTTAGTCTAAGTTAAACACCATTACTCCAACTCTTTCCTCTCTGACCCTACCACCACTACCATCACCATGCCTGTATCCAGTCATACCTCTTCCAACCAATCACTGCCTATTTGTGAACACCTTTAGCAACCTCCCAACTATCCTGCCCAGTACTTAAACAAAACCAGGAATGAGGCCTGGCGAGTATCACCAGCACTCCCACAGTACTTCAGATCAGGTCAACCTATATATTAGGGATAACTGAGCAAAGGAAGAGGAAGAGAACGTAGCTCACATGTGAGCACCAGGAACATCTTATCTGCTTACAAAACAAAAGAACAAACAAACAAAACAGGAGCTTGAAAGCCAGGTTTCACTGCCACTGTCTCTGCTATGTGGCCCCAGGCCTACTGACTCACTCCCTAGCAAATACTGGGGTGCAGGATGTGCAGCTTACAAGACGATAGAATCTCCATCCCAAGATTCAGCCAAGAATGAGCAGCTTTGTGCCCTAAATCCAAAAAAGCAGAAATGAGGCATCCCTGAAATTCCTCCAGAGCTCTAACTCTATTCCCCTCTAGTTTACTGATTTATAACTTTTAAACAAAAACTTTTTTTTCCCAACCACAGTAACAAAATTCAAACAGTACCAAAATACTACAATCCTACAATTAAACAACAGGCCATTAAACAAGAGACAAAGTTAGTAACTCATATGCCACAGAAAACAAGCTTTTGACCTGGCACTCACTTAGCCCTGTGCAGTGAAGAGAGAAAGTCACTACTGGCTCACCTGGGTGGTCCCTATCTCCTCTCCAAGCTTTTCCTTCCTTGTTATCCACTGGGATTTACGTAGTTAAGAATGAGCCATGCAGGCAAACATCCCACCTATTGCCTTGTCCCAGGTTCAAAGTTTGTCTAGTATTTACGTAGTGCTTTAAAAGTTTTCTAAGGTCTTCACATGCATTACTGGAGCAATCCTTAAAAAAATAATCTTATCCGGCTGCCTAGTCAGTTTTATCATATTGCACATTTGAGGGTTGCTGAAAAGCTGTAATTTGCTTGAGGCCATGTCCAGACTTCATGGCAGAGGTGATATTTAAACCAGAGAAGTTCCTGGCTTACAGTTCAACATTTTTCAGCCTGGAACCCCCTTCCCAAGATTTTCATTTTAGGGATCCCACCACAACGGTTTGGAAGTCAGGAAGAAAAGAGGACATATTCTGAGACCATTACCTTTGTATTTCCCTTTCATCTTGAAGCTGGGGTTAATGCATCACCCACACTGAAGACTGGAGCAAGGCCTTGAGTACCAGTGTTGCTTGCTCTCATCCTTATCCCATGAAATGTGGCAGAGACAAGAGCTCCCAGCCAGCCAGCCAGCCAAACAGGGCAGTGTGTCTCCTCCCACACTTCCCTCCTCGCAGCCTGACATCACTGCAGTTCCTGCTGCTCCCAGGGTGAGTCAAAGCCACACAGCCATGGAGAGGCAAGAGAAGGAAGCCCTACCTCTGGAGGAGGCGGGGAAGAAAGAAGACACATCAGGAAGACAGAGAAGACTGTCTAAGAACTTCCAAGAATGTCAACAGCTGGGCTGTTTTTCTCTTAGCCAAAATATCACAGCCCTGGAACAAGAACAGAAGCCTTCATTCTTTCAGAACCCAAAGCTTCAACATGAGGTCCACTTCAAATTTTTCTTAGCATATATAGTAGTAAATGCTATAGAACTTATGACAAAACCCAGCCCCCCAAGCAGTAGAGCATCTGCTTTGCATGCAGAAGGTTCCAAATTCAGTCCAGGTAGGGCTGGCAAAAACTCCTGCCTGAACATCTAAAGGACTGTCATCACCAATCCATGTATGCTGAGCAAGATGAACCAATGATATGACTCAAGTACAGTGGTACCTCGGTTTACATACACTTCAGGTTACACACTCTGCTAACCCAGAAATAGTGCTTCAGGTTAAGAACTTTGCTTCAGGATAAGAACAGAAATTGGGCTCCGGCGGCGCGGCAGCAGCAGGAGGCCCCATTAGCTAAAGTGGTGCTTCAGGTTAATAACAGTTTCATGTTAAGAATGGACCTCTGGAACGAATTAAGTACTTAACCTGAGGTACCACTGTGTAAGGCAGCTTTCGGTGTTCCTTTATATGACCCCAAGGTGAGTCCAGAAACGCATGCAGCTATGTGGATTTTTCTCTCTCTTTTACACACACAGGCACACACACCAGTAATACTACCCATTGCACACTACCCAGTATATTAGGATCAGCTGACATATCCCACTTCATCTATATAAATTTGTAAAAGACAACAGTAACTCTTATCGCCTCCTATCACCTCACTCCCTTGCCAGAGCAGAGAGTTCTCCAATTAGCCTGGCATTCGAGAAGGTGCCATCTTAGAGGTGAGACTTTGTGTCCCCCCGCAACTAACCTGTTCTTTGCTCTGCCCATCCCACCCACCACTTTAGAGTGACCAGATGCAAAGGAATTTACAGATCTACAGCACTGTATTTAATAACTCACTGGATCGCCCATGGCAACCAGATTTTCCACACAGGGGAGTGAGTGGGCTGGCAAAGAGGGGGTGGATCTCTCCATTCCTCCTCCCACCAGCCTCCACTTTGCTTCCTCTGAACCAAGTCTGTCTCTCCTCCACCAGCCTGTATAGCAGAAGGCACTTTCTTTAACAAGCCTGTTGAGAAGCTTCCTCTCCTCTGTGGTCATCATGGAAACAACAAGCTACTAATTTCCTTAGCAGGTTAGTAAAAAACACTGCATGCTAGTAACTTTTGTGGGCTTATTTACAAGGCTGTTTAAATAGCTACATAAGAGGCGGAGTGTTTACAGAGACAGCTTGTCATGTAGGAGTGAGAAAACCACACCTAACCATTTCCCCCCTCTACACAGCTATGGAAGATAAAGGAACTCTGCCTCCTTAGCATCTGGTCACCCCTTTACTTCTCTTTCCTTCTGTAAGAAAAAGCCCCAGTCAGTCACCGCCAAACCACAGCCCACTCATGCAGCCCACCAACTGAAGACCAATCCCCCATATCTTTTTAATAAATGAATCTCTGAGCATGGCTAGATTGCCCTGAATAAAGTGATTGTGCTCTTCATAGCATACACCCCACAACTCTGATCATGCAGCAAGTTGTCCATGTAAAAAGGGACAGGTCCCAGCCAGATATGAATCTCCACACCTTCCTCTTTGCAAATTAAACCACCAGTTCTGTTTCCTTATGGTCAAGCAAAGCCGCAAAGCCCCAGGAAATGTCACTTAGTGATGCACCCAAGACATGACTATGGGTCAGACCTGAAGGGACACACAGTGCCTGTTTGCCTGAGCTCAGCTCCTTCCCTGCATCTCATACACACACCTTCATTTCCACATTCTACCTTATGGCAGAGAATTAGGTCTGTGATACAAAGAAATGTAATTTTGAATAACAGTGCTCTTGGTTGGCCTTAACAATCTGGGCAGGTTATAGTGAAGAAAGGGGACAGCTGGTCTCTTAGCTATGGTCTCTTAGCACAGCTATTATGGGAAGATGTCAGAAGACAACAATGGGGTACCACTAAACCTTACCCAGAACACAAAGGCAACACCCAAATCCTTTCAAGTAAAAGCTTTTGTCATCCTGTAAAAGGAAAGTTCTCTCCCTGGCTGCCTTCCTGTACTATGGTATGAAATAGCTACCGTATTTTTCGCTCTATAACACGCACCAGACCATAACACGCACATAGTTTTTAGAGGAGGAAAACAAGAAAAAAATATTCTAAACGAAATAGTGGATATATGATTTTTGTGGTTCATGCTGTGGCCACAGACATGTGATCTGACAGTGAGTTTGGAGTAGCCCAATGCAAAAATCCTGAGGATCCATGTGGATCCATGCTTTGTAACCACGGAGGAGGGAAGGAAGGGGAACCATGGATCCTCTGCTCACAACTGCAGCAGATCCCCCCGCCACCCACAGACATTCACTCCATAACACGCACAGACATTTCCCCTTACTTTCTAGGAGGAAAAAAGTGAGTGTTATGGTGCAAAAAATATGGTAATTAAATGGCTACCTTTACTAACAGGCCTTCTGCTTGTATGCAGCACATAGCAATCAACCTAGTGTCCCTCTGCCTCCAGGGGCTGGAAATATATTCTGGTGCTACAAAGTACCACAAACATCCCTAGTGCAGCTTTTCCACAGCTAGCAGCATGCAAAACCCATTTGAAATCCAGCTAAAGCACAGTTGCCTCTAGCATGCTAAGCCAGCAGGGTTTCTCCCTCCACATATCACCTTGGATACGCAAATGTCTACCCATGCCCTAAGTTTCCAGATGAGCTGGCACACCTCCACAAACCATGCACAAACCTTTAAGTCTTGAATCCTGCGGAGAGAAAGCCAAGCCTGACCAGTTGCCTACACCTTTTCTGTGTGAGTTCAGATTTAATCAAAAGTAGCCTTTCCCAAGGAAATAATCTTGCAAGGTGGAAAGCCCCTCAGAGAGCTCACTGTTGTCCGGAAGTAGCACAGTTAAACTCAAAACAGGCTCCTTTGAGTTCTTTGAAGGAGTCCCCTCTACTCTCTCTCTCTCTCTCTCTCTCTCTCTCTCTCATTCACTCATGGCGCCATCTGTAGGGTGGCGATTGCATAACGACAACAGCTAGGTATAAGTAAAACTTACAAACAGCATGTTTTTGAGCTCACTAGAACTTTTATTCTTATATTTATAAGATACCCACATTCCATCCTCCTATCCATCATTGGTCACATATAGTATAAAGAATTATTCAGGTTGGATGCAAGAATGAAAAAAAAGAGGGCGGGGAAGGAAACATTGTTTAGAGGTGTGATGAAAAAGGCAGAACTGGCAGTTTGAGGTGAAGTGGAGGAGGTAGGCAAATAAATAAGATGAAGATTTAATTAGGCTGGACCAGATACCCTCAGCCTGGCACCCTCCAGACATTGCTGGACTCCCAGTTCCCATCAGAACCAGCCAGCATGGCTAATGGTCAAAACCTCTGGAGGGAATTAGGTTGGCGAAAGTATGGGTTACACCAGGGCTCAGCAACCTAAGGCCCATGGGCCGGAAGTGGCCCGCAGAGATCATTTGACTGGCCCACGAGCCACCCCCAAACCGAGCTGCCCGTTTGTGTGCTGTGCTAAACCAGCACAGTGCAGCATGGAGACTCGCTTCCGCAGCGCCGGAAATCATGTCTGCATAGACACAGACACCGAAAATCACGTCTGTGCATGCGCAGATGCCGAAAATCACAGGTGCGCACGCATGATCTGGCCCACGGAGGGATCTATGCAGGACCGATCCGGCCCAGGCAAGATAAACCTTGCTGACCCCTGGGCTACACCATAAAAGGTAAAGGTAAAGGACCCCTGACAGTTAAGTCCAGTTGCAGACGACTATGGGGTTGCGGTGCTCATCTCGCTTTACAGGCCGAGGGAGCCGGCATTTGTCTGCAGATAGTTTTTCCGGGTCATTCAGTGCAAAACAATTCTCATGTCACACCAGAGTTTATTAGAACAAAGTAGAAACGACACCTCTTCCTTTGGAAATAAAAGCCTGCAGATACTATCAGAGTTGAGCTCTATAAGGGATGCACTTAAATACCACCTAACTAATCTGTCCCGATAACTAGCCCCCTTTTGTTGACTTTTTGGTGAACATATCTGGTTGCAAAGGAGGAGTGCCAGAGAAGTACATGGAGATGGAAACCAGGAGCCCCTCACCACCTGCCAGATCTCCGGAAAGCATAGCCTGGACCTTGCCTGCTCAATGTATCCAGGACGAGATTTCCTCCATTCATCAGATTTCAGCAAAAAAAGGAAAGGCGTTCCCTCTCTTCCTTGAATCCAGCCCCAATGATAGAATATTCCACTGTGATTCAGCAAAGTCCATCCCACTTCCTGCTTCTGTGCGCCTTCCCTTTAAATAGCCAGACAAATAAGAAACTGGAAAGGTGGTGGTGGTGGTGGTGGTTGTTTTTTAAGGCGCCTTAAGTTCTTGTACCCTCATTTCCTCTGCAGCCTGTGTTAGCCCAGCTTTCCTCCTCCAGTTCCCAAGCAGAGTTCAGTCCTTTCAGTGTGGATCAAGGAGACCCTGATTCTGCTCTACAAAGCCACCCAAACAGTGTGTATCACCAGATACCTCATTGGCCACAACAAATTCACTCCCAAAGCCCCTTGTGAAATACCAACACACAGAGAGATCCATTTGGCCTCCCATCACAACCAATGACCCTTTCTAACAACGTGCCCTCAACACCCCAAATTTGACCTGTCTGTCTGATGCAGATGACTGGGTGACAACATACCAGTCAGACAGGTATTGCCAGCTTCATGGTAGCACGTGCAGCACTTCTGTATAGAGACAGGTGCTAAACACTTGGAATTCCTGTTCCCCAGCGGATGTTGAGATTAGCCAAGTTCAGGACAGAAATTCCTGAGTGATTACGTATGACCCAATCTGTATTTTGGCATTTGGTAGGATGTGGAACAAGACTCAGTGTGCCAGACCTTGGTAGCTCCCAGACTAGAAACAAAATGTTTGTTAGTATTTCTGTTATGGGTGTGTTGAGAAAGTGAGGGAACAGCTGCTATCTGCTTCCAGTGTCTTCAGGAATGGCAGGAGCTAGCGAACCACCCATTTGCAAGCTGATAAGTTTTTCAGTTCCTAAACGGAAAAGAACCTTACATACATTACACGAGAAGAGCACTTCTCAGCTATAACATGCAACATTTTCTTGGATCAAATCAAACACACCCTCTGAAGCATACTCTTTCTGTGATCATACTAACCAATGGGAGGACAGCCACAGATAGGTCTATTAGCCCTGACAGCTAAATTGAACCTTTATGTTCAGAGGCAGAATACAAATGAACACCAGTTTCTGGACAGCAAATGGCAGTGGAGGGCTGCTGCCTTCAAGCCCTGCTTGTGGGCTTTCTAGAAGCATCAGATTGGCAGCTGTGTAAGACACAATGGTGGTGGCCTGTCTAATCCAGCAGGACTCTTCTAATGCAATAAACTAGAATACTAGGAAGGCACGTGCTGGTTGCATCCTGCCTTCCTGACCTTTCCCAAGCCCAAGCATCACCCAGAAGAACATGGAACCTGTGGCATTTCACATATTGTTGGATTCCAACTCTTAACAACTCCAGCCAGCACAGCCAATGACAAGTGATAGTGGAAGCATGGTGCAACAACATCTGGAGGATCAATGTCTTGGTATAAAAATGTTGATTCTGCCCCCTTACTATCAGTAGTTTACTTATTACGGATTTATTATTTATTTATTATTTCCAGCAAACCTCCTTGGATTGGGGGAGACTAAATTTTCTTTTTAAGCTAAAATAAAATTAAGGAGCTTTGTTGGGTTCCCTAAAACTCCAGTTCTCCCAAAATGGTTCAGCATTTGGGACTCAGTGGTACAGCACATGCTTTGCATCCATAAAGTTCCAGATTTGATCCCTAGAATCTCCAGTTGGGGACTGGCAAGACTCCTGCCTGGCTGGCAGCAGATCTCCAGACCTTAATATAGAAAATACTACGCCATATAGACCAAAAGTGTGACTCTGTATGCATAAGGAATCCTCCTACGCTTCAGGGATGTAGTTGAACTGAAGGTTGGCAGTAGAGGGCAGTGTAGAGCAAGCCAAGCTGCTACAATCCTTGCAAGAACAAGAACCTGTTACTTTGCTCTCCCCACAATGCCTAGGGGCTCCTACAAACCACTGTTTCTAAGATCATGAAATAAGGTGCCCTCTACCTAGATGAATGAAGAGGCCAAAATGGCTTTTTATAATTAGGTGAGCAGGCTGGTACTCAATAGCTGAGTGGTAACATGGGCTATGGTCTGCCATTATCCTGTGTCTTGCTTACTTGTTTATGGCAAAAATATTGAACTTGAATTTGGAAATTCCATTTTAGCTATCAGAACCAATGCATAGAATTCTCTTTTGCACCTCCAAAATAAGTTGCAGATCAGCTTCGGTAGTGACACATTTCCACAGATGGGTCCTCGTACACATATCTAGTTGCAGAAAACTCATCTCACTCAGCCCACAGAGGCCATCCAAAAAGGCAGTGCTTTTTTTCTATTAAAAAGTTTAGGGGTACTCTCATTTTCCTACTCTACTCATATTGAAATACTGCCCCTCAGTGAGGCCAAACTTAGATTCACAATATGCTTTGGGGTATGCGTACCCCTTCATGCCCACAGAAAATAAAGCACTGGATTAAGGTATCCAGAGGATGGCAGATATGAGGGTACAATGAGGGCCATGGATGGACTACTGCTTTTTTTGAATAATATTCAAAGTGCAGACTTTGTCAGGTAATCAACACACTGGCAACACAGTCTCCCCCCCCCCAACCTTGAAAAACAGTTATTTAAATCAAAAGCCTTGTTTCCAGTATCTGAAAAACCACAAAAAACCATTGTTATACAAGGTTCTGCTTCATGTTCCTACAGAGCCAAGGCCTAAGCATGTTTGTGCAGATATTAAATCCCCAGGGAATTCAATGGGACTTGCTTCCAATTAAGGATGCTTTGGTTTGCAGGATAAGATTCTGATCTAAGTACCAGTGATAGGCTTAAAGAAGCTGAAAATGAAAGGAGCAATAAAACAAAGATAGAAGAGAAGGCAAACTGGCTTCTTTTTTGAAAGCCTCTTTTTTATACTAGCTGGAGAAAAACAGGAGGGGGAAGGGGGGACTATCGCAACCAGAACTAATGATGTAAATGTACATTCACATTTACATAATTTATTTTAAGTGCCAGATTTGGGCCTGCCTGCTTCACCTTGGACTAGCAGCTAATTAACCATTTATTCATAAAGCACTTTAAGGTTTTCAGATCTTTTTTTCCTGGCCATCTTTTTCCCCCATCCACAGAAGGCAGCTTTAGATTGAAACAGGCTATGCCATCTCTCTTGGGAGAACACGGTGACAGGCATGCGAGGAAGACAGCATGCACTGAGCTGCGACTAAGGTTAATGGGCTCGTGCAGACTTCCCTCCACCCCCATCACTCTTTCAGCTGGAGAAGAAGACCCTTTAAAAGAACTCCAGTGGTTTCCCTGCCCCCAGTTGAAAGGCTGCTCCCTGAAGCATCATTTGATGCTAAAAGCTTTCATTTCATTCGGGATCTCCAATGTGAGTGCAAGAAAGAATTTATTCATGGGTAAAAAAAGAGCCTGGCACACTCTACCTCCTTCCCCATCTGCTTCTGCCCCGCCACCCCACAATCTGGGCTGCCTCATATTTAGAGCGTTTAATGCCTTCTTACTGAGGAACACAGAGCGTATATGGGAGACAAAGCAACAGTTGAAAGGAACACGCAGAGGGGCAAAGCAGAGAGAGGAAAGAAAGAGTGCAATCCTATCTGTTTGAAAAGATTGGGAGATAATGCAAGAAGAAAATAAATGACTGCTTTATTTCTTACATAGATACCTAGGAAGCTACCTTATACTGAATCAGATCATTGGTGCATCTATCTCAGCACTGTCTAAATTGACAGGCAGCAGCTCTCCAGGGTTTCAGGCAGAGGTCTCTCCCAGCCCTACCTGGGAATTGAACATGGGACCCTCTGCATGGAAAGCAGATGCCACTGAGCTGTGACACTTAACACTCAAACCCACCTGTCCTGCTATGTCTATACTGGGTCCGCCTCTCTTGGCCTAAAACAGCAGCTTCCAGGCTTTGTTATAGAGAAGCATGCAGGTCCTTGGAAGTTGCTTAGGGTTTCTCAATACAAACATAAATGCGCATGTGATATCCCCCCCCTGCCCATCCCAGTCATATATAACCATGTGTCTAGGAGTTATCCTCCACTTAAACAGCTGTTACTCTAGGAGAATTGCTCATGAAGCCACTGATATGTCTTCAACACACAGTCTATCGCAGCCGTCACCAACCTGGTGCCCTCCAGTCACTTTGGACTAAAACTCCCATAAGCCCCAGTCAGCACAGGGAGAGATGTGGTCCAAAACATCCGGAGGGCACCAGGTTGGTGAGGGCTTGTTAATCAGAAGTTGAAACCTATATATTTAGTTCTATAGAAAATGTTTCAGGCTGCTTTTCAGCTATGCAGACCCTCAAAATGGCTGAAAATAAAACAATAACAACCCTTCATAAAGGAATTCATTGGTAAAACACACATACTATCAGTAGCTTTATACCATATTAAACATAAACAGTCCTAGTTCTTAAAAGGCTTGGTGGAAAAAATGTATTCACAGACCAGCAAGAGGGTCTTACAAGGGAAATCTACAATGCAAGCCCCCCACCCCACAAAAAAAGCTAAATTTCTGGTTGAGGTTAATCTTATTGTGGATGGTGACAGCACCTATAGCAACATCCCTCCTTGTGAACCTTAATTCACTGTTGCAGAGTTGGGAGCGGGGAGCCACTCTGGGAATGTGTTTTGAGAGCAAGATATATCTCTGGAGAAAGCTGTTCCTGAAAGCCTGTGGCCCTCAAGATGTTACCAGGATCCAACTTTCACCAGCCCCAGCCATATGGCCCATGAAGAGGGAGTCATAGTCCAGGAGAGTCAGGGGTTCCTCAACCCTACCTTATGCCAGACCAGTTACAGCAGCAATGGGGGACCAGCAGCTTTAATTTGGCTAGAAGCAAAATGATAAACCCATAAACCGAGAAGAGAATAGGTGAAATGAACTGGAAGCAAATAGCCCTTGACACAAGAAGGGTCCACTGATAGGTAAGCTGCTGTATGGCAGGGCTGGGTGGGCTTCAGGCTTTCAATTTGCCTTTTTTTAAACACACACACACCTGGGAAGAGCCACCAACTGGAGACAGTTGCAAAATATACACATTTCAAGTTAAAGACGCCTCTCAGCGCATCCCAAGCCCAATAATTCGTTCACAGCATGAGAACTGAGCTCACAGTGCTTTCACACTAAACATTCGCCCCTGGTTAAAGTTTCTTCTTTTCATCAGCCTTCCTGATGAAAAGTTGGTGATGCAGCCTCTCTGGTTAGACTACTGGGAGCCAGAAAACCTTGCCAATCCGCTATGAATGGCTCTCAGATCTACCAGCAAAGCTGACTCTACCCTGCAACATAGGGCAAGGACACTTCAGGCTGCAGATATCACCCCCCTCTCAGGGTTAAAGAGGTCCTTTGCCCTCTCAAATACCAAGGGACTACAGGAACTCTTATCAATACCACACGTCTCAGGGGAAAGGTTCTTCCTTCTTCCCGATGCACACCAGCTCATTTGTTCTCATTAAATTTTAACAAGAACAGAGCTCTAGAGACAGAGGCAGTGTATGTGGTGCTCTCCATATGCTTGTAGTTCTTCAGCTACATCTGGGCAGCCACAGGTCCCCCATCCCTGTAGTATAGGTTTGCTACCAGAAGACTATTCAGTGCATCTTCCTGTTTTTTGTCTGCAAGGGTCCCCTGGTAATATATTCAGATTAAAAGCCCCACACCATTCTCTGTTCAAAGTTGGAAGACTAGACACAATACTGTGATACAAAATTCACCCATGCCCTGCATCTAATTTGAGCCACAAACACAATGCTGTTATCCCCACCTGCACACCACTTCCACTTCTAAGGCTTGGTGTCCCTATTCATTTCCCCCAGAATGCTACCATGTCTTTCTTTTAGAAGCAATCAGTATTCTTGCAGCCTTGCTGCTTCCTTTCCAATCCAAAACAGGCAAAAAGGAAGACAGGTAAGAAGCAGGGAGGTTTCCAATAAACTTGGAATTTCTCTCTCTGGTTTTGCTGCCACAGGCCATTTTCGAGCCAAGTGCTATTCACAGAATTTGTACGCAATGTGTATCCACAACAGAGAGAATTGTGGGAAAGGGAATTACCTTCTAGGGTTCACTCCCATCCCTAGCCAGTAGCACCATCTTGGTATCGATGCAGTGAGAAACGGTTGAAAGAACTGGATACGATCAGCCTAAGTTATAATAAGTTAAGGAAAGACATGATTGGGATCTTCAAAGATCTGAAGAGCTGTAACACAGAAAATGAAGCACTCATTCTCTCTTGCTCCAGAAGGCCAGGCCTTGAAACAAAGGCTGGAAACAGAGGGAAGCAGATTTCAGCTAAGCCTTGGGAGAGGCATACCAATGATATGAGCTTTCTGATAGTGGAACAGACTGCCTCAGGAAATGGTGATCTTTCCTTTTCTGGAGGCCTTTTAAGCAGCAACTGGACAGCCATCTGTCAGGGACTTTGCAATAGTTTCACCTTGAGTTGCAGATTCTGAACTGAGGAGGAAGGTGGACTAGATGCTCTCCAAGACAGCTTCAAACTATTATGACTCTTATCTCAATTTCCTTGTGCAGATCTCATCCAATGAGCAGGTCTATAGACTGCTCTGCACATGGATGCACTCAAAACATCCTATGCTCTTTATTTCATGCATTCACAGGCTCTCTAGGACAAAGCTGGGTAAGCCCGTGAGTAAAATGTGGCTTACCAGGGCTCCCAATTTGGTTTATGAGGCCATTTCCCCTAAGACATGCTCACCACCCCACACTTGACCAGATATGAGGCAGGCACTCATGTGGCAACAACTAAATGTTTGGGAGCTTAATGCAAGCTCCCAATTCTTCCTTTCAGCTAGAGCAAGGTGAGCTCCCACTGCCAATCAGCTGGTGGGAGATGAAAGCAATTTCCATTTTGCAAACAGCCCTGCACTACTCCTTGGTTTTTGGAAGTTCAAAAAACAGTGCAGGGCTGTTTGCAAAAGGGCTTTCATACAGTCACACACTGAGCCTTGAAGCCCCAACAACTGGGCTTCAAAGCACAGTGTCACCAAACATCATAGAGATACCAAGGTGATTGATTGACAGAGAGACAGTTCCACTCACCTGTCAAATCTGGCCTGCTAAGGGTTGGAGAAGATCAGGATCTAGGGCAGAAAAGATTCCCCACCCCTGCTCTGAGCTCCACCAGTGACACCGTACACTACAAAATGGCATCTATCCTGATGTGTTCCCTGCACCATGGCGTCTCTGCTCCTTTCACCAGCAACTGAAACCAACTTTTGTAGCTCTAAAGTCCTGCAAGGTCCTCAGGCTGTACTATAGCAGGTGGGCATTAAGCATGGAAGCTCAATGGCCTCTGCATGCTGCCAAACACTGATTAACACTGGCCTTGCCAAGAGCAAATTGCTTGCCAAAGGAGCTGGGGACAATGGGACTGTGCGAGCCAGACTGCCGCTGCTGCAGTGGAAAGAACATGAAGCAGAAACGAATTAAATTTATTGCTGCCCATGGCTGTGATGGAAGGTTCTTCAGACCACTACCAAGAAAACAGGCATCAGATTATGTTGCAATAAAATATATGGGCAAGTGACGCCCATGATGCAAGTAAGAACGCCTTACTCATTTACTGTTGGTAGGAAACGAGCAAATAAAGGAAATGCGTATTATTTCTGCAGCAAAACCATTCCAGCATCTGTCTGGCACTCAGGGAAATAATAAAGGTAGACAGAAGGAAAAATTCAAAATCCAGAATTTAAAGTCTTATAAATCATCTGAATGGCCTCCATCCTTAAATTATGGTACTCATCAAGAAACTGATCCTTAAAACTGCAACTCATTGCTGCACCTCAACACCAGCACAAGCTGGTAGCAGCTAAGAACGTGAACCAAGATGCCCCTACGTTGTGGCTCATCTCAACCATGAAATCACCAACTGACCATAAGAGAAGGCATATTTTCTCATCCTCAAACATCCAACCCCCCCCCCCAATACTGATTTATCAACAATAACCTACCTTACCGGATTGGATGGCCTTGGACTGCTGGTTGCCATCTGTCAACCCTACCTATTTCACCTGGTTGTTGTAATGATAAAAAGTACACACACCCCCGAGCTCCTCTGTGGAAGGGTAAGATAAAAAAGTAACTAATAAATATACATACAAATTACATACAAATAAACATACAAATTACATCATTCTCTAGAGATGTGGCTGTTTACCTTGAATAAACCAACAGACACACTATTTCCCTTTCCTTGTTAAATAGTCCCCCTGCTCTTGTAGTCTTAAAGCAGAGATGAGGAACCTGTGGCCCTCCAGATATTGCTGGACTACAGTTCCCATCAGCCCTAGCCAGACTGGTCAGTGGTCGGGGTGATGGGAGGCAGAGTCCAACAACAGATGACACCAACCCCGATATTCCGCTGCAGTCTTGCAGCAGAGAGCAGAGGCGGCTTCCCAAGGGCACATTTTTAGAGCAGCCTGGCTGGGAGCAAACTCGAAGCAGAGGTCAAAAGCGGTTAGGAAGCTATTTCTGGCTTTAACCTGGACTTGGTCCATTGAGAGCTGCAGTGCAGCATGCCCATCCTGCAGTCCTTTTCGTCTGGGCATTGCCAGCCTGACCTGCCAGCAGCCCAAGGGACAGATCCCAACAAGACTATTACAAGCAGCAAATCCATCACAGGTTCATACAGAACAGCTGAAGTCACTAGAAACACAATTCTACTGCAGCACAGCAGCAACAAGGGAAGGCAGAAGTTGAGTTTCAAGAAAGCATCACTTTGAAGTAACTGCATCCCATCTGCTGAAGACTTGTATCAGTGACTTGGCACTAGGAGTGGGCAGATCAGTCCATTTCTGGCCTGTACAAACTTTGTGCATGCTGTTTCCATATAGATGTTTTTTACCAGTTCTATATCAATTATTCTAAATATATTTTACCCTAATATAACTCATTTTGGTCCATTTTTGTGCTGAGAACTGCAAATCTCAGAAAAGGGATGTATCCAACATTAGTCCTACTGGTTGCACACCCACTGAAATTAATTAACTTAGATATATTAATTTCAGTGGGTCTACTCCCAGTTTAACTTGGCTGAATGCAACCCAAGGTGTGAAATCTGAAGGATAATTACATTTCGATCTGTGTGTTGGTCCGGGAGGCGTGAATTAGGTCAGTTTGCTTAAAAATGCAGACTGCACAAAATTCTTCTCCATCCCTCCTTGGAACTTATGAAGTGTACAGCACAAAGAGAGATGCTCCAATGGAGAACTAGGCAAAAAAAAGGCACCACTACAAAACGCAGACTCGGGGATCTCATAAATGCTTAGACACCAGAAAACTTGACCTAAGCAAGGAGTTTTATTCCTTTGTGGAGGGCTCCTGCCTACACCTACATAAACAAGCACAGATATATACAGAGACCACATGTTCCTGAATTGCTCTCTTCTTCGCCCACCTCTCAACTCCAGCCCAGCCCACAAGCAGCTTTGCAGCAATTATTTCAGCTAATAAGCTGTCATTTGGCAGAATCCACGTGGCTTTTCTACATAATCAACCAGCACAGGCATTGTTTGCTGTTGAGGGCTCAGGAAACGACTGCAGTCTAATTATTCTACAGACCTCCCATTAAGGGGAGGAGGGAGAACTTGCAAGATTAATAGGATCCTTTTTTTAAAAAAAAGCCTTCAAGAAGCCAAGAGACAGAACAGATGGCCTCCTCCATTAAAAACAATATACTGTAGTTTCAACTATATAGCCTTGGTCTCTGTTCAATCGCATAGGTTCCCAAAAATTGCATTAAACATCTGTTGATCGCATTGGTTCTGGTTATTAAACTCTACAATATACCCGTTGTCCAAACTGCAATTATCCAAATGGCTTGGTGGTCTGAAATAGCTGTACGTTCCTACACCTGTTGATGTAATCCAATGTAAATAACCACAGTTGCATTCATACAGACTTTTGCTAATCCAATCCCATCAATGGGGTTAATAATGAAAAATAAATAAATCAATATTTTGCACACATTTATCAGCACAAGGATTCACCTTTTTCTCCTTTCTACACATTAGGCCGTGTTTGACCAGTTCCACCCAGGCTGGGCCAGGAGCAGAGATCCTTTACCATACAAAATAAATAAATCCCTGTTCTTAAGAAGCTGTCATGTCAGAGAGGCGGCTTACACTAGGAACGCTTTCCCTCAAATCTAGTTTACTCTATGGAGGGCTTGTTTTGTGAACTACTTATCAGGGAGAAAGCTTCTAATGCAGCCTTCTCCCTGACATGCTACATTTCTAAGGGCAAGGATTTGGTTATTTATTTGTATTGAGGAACGCAGAATCCTATGAGTCACAATCTGAAGTAAAACCGCCCAGATGCTGAGCTACAACCCACATCAGTAAGAACTAGGAGCTTTCTTCCTTTCCTTTTTCCTTCATTTTCCCGTAACACAATCTGCGTTAACAAGCCTTCTTCCTATCTAGCTTGGCACCTCACTCCCACAGTGCAGAAAATCAGATGTGGGAATCAAGTTATCTTACTGTGAAAAAAGATACATGCTTTTGTTTTATTGCTTGAATTATTTAAATTTAGTTTTATTGGTAATTTTTTATTATTGTAAAGCACTGTAATTTTGTGTTAACACTTTTTAAAAAGGGGGGAGAATCAATACATTTTATAAAGGAATAAACAAATAAAAGCCACCCTTTTCACAACTTAAAGGGACATAACTGTATTATAATATTTGGAATTTCTTACGTCTTTTAATCCTCACCCAGCTAAGGGGCTGTCACATGGAGGATGGCAAGCTTGTTTTCTTTTGCTCTGAAGGCTAGGACCCAAACCAATGGATTCAAGAAAGGAGGTGCTGACTAAACATCAGAAAGTATTTTCTGACAGTAAGAGCTGTTCAGCAGTGGAACTCTCCTTCACTGGAGGTTTTTAAGCAGAGGCTGGAGGACCATTTTTCATGGATGTTTTAGTTGAGATTCCTGAATTGCAGGGAGTTGGACTAGATGACCATTGGGATCCCTTCCCACTCTACAATTCTATGATTCTACGAACACAGAGTAGCTAAGAGAATGCTAAGCTTACAATCAACAGCCTTAAACAAAGGAAGATAAAATCCAAGGGTGCTATAAAATACGATGTGAATCATAAACCTGGCTCATTGAAATAATATATGGACGACACCAGGGAAATTTCTGTAATATTTTCAGAGCAAAGCTCTGCCCAATGAATGTTTTTCTTCCTCTCAAAAAGATTTTTGGCAGAAAATGAAAGAACAATTGCTTGCCGCTGCAGAGGCTGAGGTCAGATGGTAAGGATTATAAATACAGCGGCTGGCAGGCTGACAGCTCTCCACAGGTGAATATGCTGGTGACTTTGCCATAAGCTTTGCCATATCGATGACTACTAAACCAGACAGGTTTGGCATTCTCTACTTGAATTCATTAGCTTGTGGCTTTAATCACAAGTTCAACAAAAAAAACAACCCTAAAATGTAGGCCTTTGACCCTGTACCTGAGTTCTTTTCAAAGCCACGATTTGCTTGGCAAAATAACCTGCCCCATTTGGCCCAGGTTTACACCACATACAAATGTCACAATCTTCTAACTCCAGATCAATTAAGCCACAGAAACTACCACACCCTGATAATGTATTAAGGCCTGATCTATACCGGGAATCTTAAGGCTGTAAGGAGAACTATACCACTTCAGATTGCAACTGGGCAGGAAAAACAATTCTGAATTGCCATTTAAAAACAGCCACCACCCTATCTTCCCTGTTGTGGTACTTTTCTGTTTGCTAAGAACTTTTCACATTTTATCGCCATCATGTCTAAAGTGACAAATTGTAGTCTACCATGTTACACAAGAAGAAATAGGATGCAACAGAAGGGCTTGGACAGCAAATCCCCCACCAGCCACAAAACCCACTACAGAACAGTCCTTGGGCAAATTACCATCACTTCCCTTAAGACTGTTGACAAAACCACCATGTGTGGTGCCCTGAATCCATTACCTTGGAGGAAGAAAGAAAATGTGATTTTAATAAATATTAACAAGCCATCACATGGGTCTGAATTCCCATATCACCAATAAAAGTCTACTAGAGAAACAGAACTTTTCTCTTTCCAGAGTTCAACCACTATGGCAGCAAGCAAAAATAAGGAGGCTGAAGGATGCAAAGGCAAAAACCAGTATGCTTCTAAGGATCTTGAAGATGTGCTCTTAGCAAAGCAGAAACAGAAATCCGGGTTCTTCTGCCTTCCAGAGACACCCCTCAACCCTACAGCAAAGCAAGCAAAGAGAAATTCATGCTTATATCCATGGCTGGCAGGACCATAACAAAGCTCTCCACCCATCACTAGTCAAGAGCGATAACTGGTTTTGGTAGCTGCTTCCTCCAAGTACCACAACCTTTGCACTCTATCCTGCGACTGCAACTGAGGTAATGTATCTAGTGAGCGTTGCATCTCAGCCAGCCCAGTTACAAGCTAAATACATACCGCTCACCAGATAGAAAGTGTCGGGGGGGGCACACTCGGCTATCCCAGGGCTGTCTGCCTTGTCTTTAAGTTTCACCTGTCAAAATGTTTGCGGAGCCCCTGGAGACTTACATGTCCAGGTGCGCAGGCAGATCAGGCAGGGAGAGAAATCGTGTCCGGCTCTTGTCGCGTTTCCTTTGTTCCACTCCCATGGACAGAGCGAAAACACTGAAGTCTTAAAGGCACTCGCTCTGAAGCACCCACCCCCTCCTGCCTTTGCCATGGAAACCGTCCGAAGCCATGTGATTGAGACAGGAAACCAAGGGGAAGCGCCTCCTTCCCACACCCCTCCTCACCCACACGGGAAGGAGACAGGAGACTGCTGCCATGCTGAGTAAGATATAACAAGGGGAGGCTGCCTTAAGGCAGGTCCCCCATCTCTCTCACACACAAGATTCTAGACCAATTCCAGGCAATCTGTTTAAAGGCAAAGCTCACTGCCTTCCTTTTGAGTCTGGCATCTCTTTGCCATGGGATCAGATCTCTTCAACTTGGGAGAACAGTGTGGAGAAATGTTGGCATATTGCAGAACAAGAGTTTGCCAGGCTTACTTTTGGAAGATCTGTTGGGCAGGTTTTCCTTCTGCTCAGAGTCTGGTTGAATTCCATATTTGTGGCCAGGGAAGAATTGAAGCTCTGTCTCAAACTGGCTCGGACTCTAAGGTTTGGGTTTGGGCTTGTTTTGTGTACACATGGGGTTTCTTTTGGCATCCCACTGCAGTATGTGGCTTGGCTCACTTCCTTAAAGCTCATCAGATATATTTGTTTTGTTGGCATATTCTGAAGTGCACCTCTTCTCTGTTTATGTCATATTGTCACCTTGTTTAATGGGTGCGTGTCCTCTCTTTTGAACAGGGGATTGAGCTATATGGACCCTCCAGCTTTTATTTTTAACTGGGAGGGGGATATTCTCCACAGCATCTCGTGAAAGGGATAGGAACTTGGACCGTTTTGTTTTGCAGCCTCACTAAGTTATCTGGTCTAGCGGTTCCTGGGTATGCATTAAGGAGAACGCAGGAGCTGTAACTCAGTGGTAAAGAAAATGTTTGCATGGATAAAATTCCCAAGTTCAATTCCCGGTGTCTCCAGTTAAAATGATCAGGTGGTTGGTAACAAAATGGACCTCTGCCCAGGGCCCTGGAGAACCACTGCCAGAGTAACGATGAGATGGACCAATAATTCAGCTCAATGAATTTATGCCCTTCATCTTGGTGTACATGCAGGGATTGGATATGCACAGCTATCAACGATCGACACATTTAGAAGAACAACAGCAAACACATGACAGAGGCTTGCAACTCTATAGTTGCGCAGTCCAGCTTTGCTGATATAGGAAGGAAGTATGGTGGAAGGAGGGTGGGTTTGGGTTCCTTCTAAGGCTACCCACAATGTCTCCCTTGGCTCAGGAACCAGGAAGCCACTTGAACCTTTTCTACTAGGCTTACTGAAGTTTAAATTTACCACTTGACTGGCTGAAGACTTCCCTGTATGTAGCTCAGATTCAGTTTCAATGCCAGGCAACAGGACAGTTTTAAATGCATGTATAGAAATGGAAAATTTGACCCGTTTTGTCCTTTTATTCAGAACAGACCAAAAGTGCCAAACGTGGGACTACAACCAAAGACATTTCATATTCCATTGGTTACACCCCAGTATTTTCTTTGATCCAGCTGGGCAATTCTAATCCTTAGGAAGCTTTAGAATTGCAGTCCCCGGCAGAGGCTTTCACAGCAGCCGAAGATAAGGACCAAGCAGAAGGCGACTCAGCAGTCACATCCCCAACCCCCAATCTGAGTAATCCATTGGCTCATCCTCTTGCACAACTAAGAGCAACAACACTCTGGAGCAGCCTAGAGGAGACCAGGGAAGCAGCATGGCTAAGGTCCAAGACCTCCTTCCCAGTTATGCCATGAGTCACTATGACCTGTCCATTCTCTCCCCCCTCTTCTCTGCCAAGCAGTGCCTGTGACTCCCCTGAGCCTCCAGGTGCTTCTGCACTACCTTTCCCTCCCTGTGGAATTGTGTCATTACGAAAGAGTCCAGACGAAATGGCTGCCAAATGTCATATTCCAGCATCTTAAGAAATAAAGGACAATTTTTCTGACCTTCAAATTCGACACAATTAGAGGGCTAGCTTTTCACTTACTGGCAAACATCTGGAATGAGAAATGGCCTGCCAGGCAGCTGGCAATGTGGCTGGTGCATTGCTTCACTTGCAATCATTACTTTTTTAGCACGTGGATCCCTTTTAAAAAAAATAAAATAAAATTCTGCATATCAGCTGTTCAAAAGGATTATGGAACTACATTCAGCCTCCCTATCTCCCCAACCTCTTTCCCACTAAGATGCTCATCAGCAGTATCTTAACTATCTTTGTATGTTTCAGTTCCACCATTACATGTTCTGAAAGACAGTCCCTGTAAACAGTATCACTTTTCAACTGCCGGTACTGGCTTGATCTTCTTCTTCTTTTCAATTCCTTTCTTCCCGAGAGTGCACATGCATTAATAAAAAGATCAAAACAAAATGAATGAATGTTCCAACTTTTCACTTGGAATTTTACAAATATCCTGGCAATCAAGTGCCGCTGCTGACCCAGGCAACTTTACCATAGTGAAACATGCAAAGCTGACTACATATACACCAGTGACAACGAAGTTGGAAACTGGGAATTGTGAAGTCCAAGTGGAAGCCTTCTTAGTGTTATTTCCAGGCATCACAGCTTTGGGCCTAGCTGGGGAAAGACTACTGCAAATTTAAGAAGCATAAATGAAAGAAATTCTGGATATCCGTGGAACTGCTGACCAGATGACTCCAGGGCACTGCTATATGCAGGCTCCAGCAGGGAAGAACCAGTTTACACAAATACTTCTATGGCCCATTACAAAATTTCTGAGTTCAGTGTGAGTCAGCCTGGCTCCTATTTCCAATGAAATGTACTCTGGAATGGAATAATGCTATGGAAAGCCAGCTTTTCTGTCTATCACACTTCACTACCATTTCAAAGGTGCCCAGCTAAGATCAGAGTCAACAGGAACAACTGTAAAAAGCAAACGCTTTTCACTTATGAACTCAGGCTTTCCCTTCTGTAGATTTTGGCAACAGGCAGCCTCTGGGTGACTCCTGCATGGCTGTGTAGCGGCAAAGTCACTTTAAAACTAGACCCTGTTCCTAGCCATTCTCAGCCAATGAACAGAAGGGAACTAGAAGGCAAAAGAGTTTTCAGCATTTATGCTTCCCCTTCTCTCGCTTGTGCACAATCTGGAAGGAAGAGGTCATGCAAACTGGGGGCAGGGGAGGAATGAGGAAGTCTGAAAACTGAGGTAGTCATAGGGGGGAAAAACTCGCCAGCTGTTTATAAACATAAACAGATATGCCATGTGGTGCAGGGCAAATATCAGGAAAATTAAATTCTCCTTCTGATATAGGCAACAGCATTCTTTTAAGTGATACACAAGGTGGAGAAATACCCTGAATAAACTTCCAAAATAATTCATTACACTTTTGAAAATAGGCTTGGGAAATGTGTAGACCAAGCAAAACATATCATTTCTGCAGTACGTGTATTTATCTTATTCAGAATACTAAATCTAAGTAGCGCCCATCTTTACAAATCAATGGAGATGTTGCTATTAACCTATTTACATTTAATTTAATAATCTGACAAATATCTGCAGGAACCAAGATCGCTAAATACATTAGAATCTTTGGGCACCAGCAAAAACACCAGTTAGCATAAAAAGCAGGCAATTTGTGATCGCCCACTGGCATTAATTCATATTTTAACCTTTCTCTCGTATATCCAGAAATTCTACTAAATTTTATCAGTTAATCTCATTAACTGATAAAATCTCATTAATTCCAAAATGGATGGGTCCATACCAACAAATAGTAACAAATCATGTGCATACAAACCTAATTTAAATTCCACTTGCTCATGCACAAAACCATAGATCTTCCTGTTCTGTCTAACTGCACGTGCCAACAGTTCCAAACATAGATCAAATATCAGTGGAGGAAGAGGGCAGTATATCTTGTACCTTTCTCTATTATCAAACAAATCTGAAAGGATTCCATTTACTCTTACTTGCGACTTAGGAGAGTAGTACAAAATTTGAATCCACTTTATAAGATCAAGAGGAAATTCAAAATTTTCCAAAGCAACATAAATGGTGTCTTATTTATGGCCCATCAGCTTTGAGTATTCAGCACCCCCTTAACAGCTGGAAATAATAACTGGATCATCATAAAATACCAAACCAGTTGCTACTGTTTATAAATATTTATTTGAAATCTATAAAGTAGAAGATCAGAAACTTATGGAACAATGGAACCATGAATTAGAGTGTGCCATGCAAGCTAAACAATGGAAAATTGCTTTAGAATCTATACAGAATGTTTCTTTAGATTTAAAATTGAGATTGAGTCAGCAAAAAAATTGCATTTTGGGTATACTAGACTCCACAGCAGTTGTATAAGAAGGCCCTGTCAGGTAGATGCTGGAGGTGCAATGTTGGAAATACCTCATTGAGACATATGATGTGGACTTGTCCAGTGTACATCCTTCTTGAAGTTGCTGTTCATATTAATCATGTAATGGAGAAATTATTGATATATGTGGGTGTTCATGTACTTTTAAATTATATTCCTGTACATGGAGACTAAAAGCAGGACAACAGAAACAGACTTTATTGGTGCTTGTGGTTGCTAAGAGACTTACACTTCATCTTTATCTTCGAGAGATAAATATTCACCATCTATTATGCAATTGTTTGAAGGCCTTAATGCCCTTGCTACATTTGAATCTACTTTCTATAAACACCAACTTTGTTTGGGTACATACTCAGACATTTGGAGGGCATATATCATTATGTATGTGTAAATTCAGATGGATGTACTGATGTTTATTGTTCTGTGAAAGTGAGCTGACGATTTTGCTTTTCTTACTGCCCTCTTTGTGTTCTTTTCTACTTTAATAAATTCGCAAAAATAACAGTTATATATGTGTGTGTGTAAAAAGGCACTAAAGCTGAGCAATGAGAAACAGAATGTGATTATTATAATGTACCTCTCATGTGAGCAGGAACAACATTAATCTCTCCCTGTCTCTGAAACATAAGCAAAGTTAAATGTAAAGCTTGAGCAGTCTGCTGCCCAATTCTTTGCTGAACATATTTCTGGAGGCGGTTGTGGTGTACCCACTGTTCCTGCACTATAAATTATAGCAGCTGGAGTCTGTGGGCATCAGTACAGCATTGCTAAATCTACTCCCTTCTGTGCAATTAGCAGTTCCCCTTAAAGTCTGAGGACATTTATAGGACTTAGGAACAGAGATAATGTGCTTCAACACTGCACATGGCCCAAAGGAAGATGCCAACTTTTGCTAAGGTGTGGCTTAATCATCTTTTCCCACGTGACAACAAATTGGGGGCAGAGGGAGAGAAAGCGAGCAGCTGAGTAGCAAAGCACCTGCTTTGTAAGTTGAAGATCCAGCAGTCGATTCCTGGCATCACCAGTTAAAAGGATCAGGTTGCAGGGGATGGGGAAAGACCTCTGTTGGAGACCCTGGAGAACTGTTGCCAGTTAGAGTACGGTATTAGGAAGCTGCATTCTACTGAGTCTCATCCCTTTCTTTTTTCTTTTCCTTCTCCTCCTGCGATGAGGCTACATTTTAATATTTTAATGTTCCATTATTTTAATGTTGTTTTTTATTTTTGTTTTTAAGTTGTAATCATTCATCTTGTTTTTATTATTGCTTGTAAGCCGCTCTGAGCCCGGCCTTGGCTGGGGAGGGCGGGGTATAAATAAAAAATTATTATTATTATTATTATTATTGGTACATCTAATTCAGTACTGTCAACACTGATGGGCAGTATCTCTCTTGGGTTTCAGACAGGTCTCTCCCAGCCCTAACTGAAGCTGCTGAGGAGGATTAAACCTGAAACTGCTGCATGCAAGGCTTGACCACTCAGTTATGGCCCTTCCCAAACTGGCTAGAGCAGAGTGGACAATACTGGATGAAATGGACAAATAACTTAACTTCATATAAAGGAGCTTCCAGTGTTCCTCAGACACATAAGGAACACCATTCTGCCACCATTAACTTTAGGCAGGTAAGAGTCTGCAAATATTCTCTTACTCTCACCAGGACAGGCAAAATTTCAACTAGGAAAAAGGTGTGAGCTGCTGGATGCTGTGCCAGCTCACCTTGTATAAAGATCCTACTTTGACAAAGCTACAGTTAGCTTAACCTTGAGCAGCCTAGATATTTATAAGTAAAGGCCATATGATGCAAATTAAAAGACTAAATTATGCAAATTTTCCTAATTATGCTTTTCCTAATTGCACAGTTCTGTAAAGCAGCCAGAATTAATAGAATTTGTGAATCGTGTTTACACAAGTGTTGAATTGAAACAGCACATTCAAACAGAAAGATTATTATAAAGTGAAGATTCACATTCAGGTTTTTACAAAACTCAGTCACTCACACTTTTAAGACGTTCTATGCACTGAAGCATAGCAAATTATCTGCAACAAAACTACAATTCTCTAGTAAGAAAACCAAATTCAGTACTTCAGCAAATCAGCACAACACATATTGGCCTGCATATCCTTGCTCTGTACATATTACAGTGGAACCTGCCATTTTAATTCTTCTTTTTATCAAGGTATACCACCACTGTCAACCCCAAAGAGTAATGTTTTGAGAAGAGGAAAGCTTTGAGTGGTTATGTAATACATAAAAGTACACAGCCACCTTGTACTGAGTCGGATCACTGACCATTCCAGCCCAGTAACATCTACAGTACTCTGAACAGTAGCAGTTTTCCATGGGAACATAGGGACCTTTCACCAAACCAGACCACTGGCTCATCTAGCTCAGTATTTTCCGCACTGGGCAGCAGTGACTCTCCAGGGTTTCAGACACTGGACATTCCCAAGCTCTGCCTGGAGATGCCAGAGATCGAAGCTGTGACCTTCTGCATGCAAAGCAAGTGCTCTTCCACTAAGATGGGGAAACGCATCGCCTTTGCATGCAGAAGGTTCCCGGTTCAACCCCCGGCATCTCCAGGTCAGTCTGACAGACTCCGTTATGAAACTCAGGAGATATGCTGCTGCTGGACAAATGCTGCAATGTGGACAAAACTGAGCTAGATGGCCCAACAGTCTGACTCAGCAGCTTCATTTTCTCTCTCTCTCAGGTTTTAGCTTACTTGGTTTGCATGCAGAAGGTCTCCGCCTCAGTCCCTGGCACCTCCATAAAAGGATCTCAAGCAGCAGGTAATGGGAAAGGTTCTTTGCCTGAAAGTCTGGAGAGCAGATGCTACCCAGAGAAGACAATACTGATCTGACCTGGCATTTTCTAGGCCTGCTACCATTTTACTGGAAATGCAAGGAATTGAACCCAGGAGCTTAGGCAGGTATTCCACTACTAAACCAAGTTAGTTCCAGAAGCTAAAGAAACACCTCAAAGTACATTACATTTCTTGAAGCAGAGTTAAAGAAAAGTGACATGAAGGCTGCAAGGGAGCCAATCATGCAGACTTCACAAGTTCCCCTAAAGCCTTTTACAAAGCACAGTGTACTTGCTTCCAAATTGGGGGGCGGGTGCGGGTGCTAGATTCTTCCTCTTCTCTAATAGTAGTCTGAGATTCCTATGATAAAGCAACTACAGTCTGAGCATGGGATTATGAAAGACTAAGACTCCTACTTACTATTGCACTGCTGCTCAAGGTAAGGCCCCCACTCAACAAGACCATTCTTCTCTCACCTTTTAAAAACAAGCTTGACAACTGTGCCTATGTAAATGTGGAAGCTGAGAAAGGGCAGAAAGTGCACACCTTCTCTGATCAGGGGAGAGGGCTGTAGCTCAGTGGCAGAGCACATGCATTGCATTCAAACGGTTCCAGGTTCAACCCCTGGCATTTCCAGATAGGGCTGGGGGACTCTTTTCTGAAGCCCTGGAGAGGTGCTGCCAGACAGTGTGGACAATACTGAGACAGATGAACCAATAGAATGACTCAGCTTTCTACATTCCTATCAGATGTGAGGAACTATTCCAGAATTGACAAGAAGAAAAACTTTGTAGGAAAGGGTGTACAGGTCAGCGAGCAGCTTGTGCTCAATGGGAGACGGGGGTGAGGGGAGAGAAGTGTTCTAGTGTGCATTTCTTGCATAAGTCGCCTGCCAATCCATGATCAGCACTGGACCTGCAGAGGCGTTGTACCTGCATTAGCTGCCATCCTCTGTGCAGATGGGAAATGTCAGGTCTCAGTTGCCCTGGAGGCCCAAATCTCAGAGCAGCAGTCACTCTCACTGGATAAACATTAACTCTGCTGAGGCCTCTCTGTCCCGGTCTGTCACAGGCAGAGAGCACAGGCTGTTCTAAGCTTCCTGGAACCCTTTCAAACCAACCATCCAAATTAAAGTGAGCCTAGGGAAGAAGGTAGCCAGGACACTCCAAAGCAATCACATGCAACAAGCACCCAAAGATTTGAGGGCAGAGGGAGAACAGGGAGCGGGTTTGTCAGAACAGCTGCATTTTCCATTGTTGTATTAGGTGGTGGTGTGCGTATGGGAGTTTAATGCTAACTACATCAGACGCTAAGCCAACGAGTGATGCTGTCCAGCCTAGCTTAGGGATAAGATGGCAGAATCATCAAAGTCCTAGAATGAAAAACTGAGTCCCATGCTAAGGCCTTTGCACAAACCTCTGTTATACCTGTTATGGCAGCACATTCCCCATGAGCATGAAAAATTAATCAGCAGTGCCTTCGTCAATATTCCTCAATAACCAAGCATCTTCCTCAGTATCAATCATCAGTACTGTACCCTACAACAGGCAGATGAGGCGCTACCACTGGGCTATCAGCACTCACCCATGACATGGCCTTATCAATGGCAATTTCCCATCTGTGGAGCACCCTCCCTGGTAAGCTGTGCCGGTCTCCCTCATTGTTGACTTTCAGGAGAAACTTAAAAAACATTTCTAAGCAGGGGGTTGGACTCGATGGCCCTTGTGGTCTATTCCAACTCTATGATTCTATGATTTCTGTTTACCCAGGCTGAAAAGCCACTGTTACTAGAAACCCTGACATCACTGGTTGAGAGAATCTTTTATTTTTAGAAGGTTTGTTTAAAAAAACAAAACAAAACTATTTTTAGGCTATTTATATTACTTATGTGTTTGCTGCCCTGTGCTCCTTCAGAAGGAAGGGTGGGATATAAATTGCATTTTTAAAAGGAAGAGAAATGAATAATAGGCACCAAATTGGGCCACTTTAAAACAGCATCAGACAAATCAATGGAGGGCAAGGCTATGACTGGCTATTATCCATGATGGCTACATAAATATCAGTTGCTGGAGCACAAAAACTTGCTTATGTTTGCAACCAGGAGAGGTTAATAGTGAAACAGACAACAAAGCAGCAAAGCCTTCCTGGGCAGGTCAAAGGTTGTGCCCATTCTGCACACTCTGAGGTCTGTTCCTCCTATATGCTCTAGGAACATTCACATGCCCTTTCATGCCAGTTAATATTTTAATTGATGGTTTAGATATGGACACAGTTGCCATGCTTGTTTTTGTTAAAGATGAAGGAATCTGACAGGAAAGGATGGTCTTCCCTTGTTTTAGGTGGGGTAGAGAAATGTCTCAGGATACAAAAATTCATTCCTGGACTGCAGGATCACATAACCAAAAAGCAGTAATTCAGGGTGGTGAATTTCCCAGAGTTCTGTTTTTTCCTTAGAAAACTTTCCTTTTTCTAAGTTCATTAGTAACAGTGGATGGGCACCAACTGCAAATAGAGTTTAGCCTGGCAGCTTAAGTTTTTCACTTTGTTTATGATACCCAAGAAAAATTAACACTCTAAATTAGATCACTCTCTTCTGAGACATCAGAAAATTTCCTGATGCAAACTGAAAATTACCCCATGCAAATTTAGGCTAATTTGCGTAAGAAAATTTTCCAGGTCAAATATTTCTGGAAAGTCCACATCACTGCTAAGGACAGAAACTTTCCTTCATGTGTGTGATGCAGGGCCACACAACTTTTCCCTCTGCGGATCTCCATCTTTTCTTCCCTTGACCTCTTCTCTACTCCTCCCAACCCCTCCCCATGCTGTAAAGCTGCTTTTATCCCAACAGCTGTCTCCGGCCTGAGGAACAGTTTTCAGAAGGTATAATGTCTAAACAAGTTTGCTGCTGCCTCAGCATGCCAAGAGCCAAGAATAATCTTAGCCCCACGCCTACCCTGACCTTCCACATTGTCGTCCTCCTCCTCCATGCCTTCACTAGCCCTGCAGGGAACACCTCCCACCACGAAAAACACTTGGTGAGCTATGTGGGCTTCACAGTGAATGAGATTCTCCCAGCATTCCAAAGGAAGGGCTGAGAGACAAAATTCCACAACAATCAGCACGCAGAAAAGAGCCCAGTCCAGGCTACAAGGAGCAAAAGGGTTGCCAGAGTAATTGCTTCTCTCCTGACCCCCCCCCATAGGGGTGGGGGAGCCCTACAGGTGTTGCTGAACCACAACTGCCGTCTTTCCTGACTACTGACCATGTTGGCTGGGCTGATGGGAGTGAAATCCAACAATATCTGGAGGGCCTCAGGTTTCACACTCCTACTCCAACATGAACAGGGTAGGTGGGTGGAATAACCATGCCATGCATGCAAGTTACAGTACAGAAGAGCAAAGGTGTTACACGTGCAGAGCTGAGAAGGCATTTCCCCATCGGTTTCGTGGGAGGAAAGGCAGATGGCATCAAACAGATAAGCTGAGAGAAGTTTGGCACTAAAATGCTTCTAGTCCTTTTGAAACGTGCAGCAGAAAATTTTCCACAGGAGATTTCACACTCGCATTAGCAATGATGACCAAATGCCAACTGAAAATAAATATGCAAGCTTGGCAGTTTCAAAAGTATTCAGCTTTGTTTACTAAATACAAGTAAAATAAACATTCTAAGTTTGATAACTCTTGAGGGCATCTGAAAATTTTCTCATGCAAACTAAATTTTCCCCAATACAAATTACCATATGCCAGGGGTGAGGTATCTTTGGCCCACCAGATGTTGTGGACTACAACTCCCTTCAGCCCAGCAAGCATAGCCAATGGCCACGGATGATGAGAGTTGTAGTTCAGCAAAATCCAGGACTGGCTCAATATATTTTGGCACCTGAAGTGAACCACAAAATGCTGTTCCATCCTTCCATGGCCAGGGAAGAAGGGGTGAATGAAGATCTACATCAGGACCAAGGGGCGAATAAAGATCTACACCAGGCATAGGCAAACTCAGCCCTCCAGATGTTTTGGGACTACAACTCCCATCATCCCTGACAACTGGTCCTGTTAGCTAGGGATGGTGGGAGTTGGAGGGCTGAGTTTGCCTATGTCTGATCTACACAACGGGGGGGAAGAGACCAGCAGTGCCTCCTATTGGCCAAAAGGTCACCGTAGAGGTGGGATGGGGGGGCAGATCTGGCTTCCAAAGAGCGCACCAGAGCGGTTGCTGCTACAGCAGCTGCAGCAGGCAATGCATTCCTTTGAGAACAGGTCTGCTGCCACTGTGGATCCTGCCACCTGAGGCAGTTGCCTCACCTTGCCTCATGAGTGGCTTGGCTCTGGAAACATCTGAAGCGACAAATATTCTCCACGCTTGCCCTATGCAAATTAGCCAAATCACTATGAGACTGGACAGGGCATAACTAATTCATAGCATACAGTGCCTAGGAGGCAAATCTAGACTGTGTTACCTGTGGTAATGACTACCCCAATTTGTCCCTCCTGTGTCCTTATCTAACCCTGAAATCAACAAAACAGGCATCCTAGGGTCTGGCTTTCACAGCTGGTGATGCAGCAAACAAACGGAGGAAACCCAACCATTATCAGTTCCACATTTGCAAAATAGGAAGTGCAGTATGCTTTTCATAATTATTTAACACTCACAGACACAACAACTCATTCATTGAGACCCTTACAGGGAGCATTTTGGTGGATGAGCTTCCCCAGTGCTTCAACAGTCACATGTGGTTTTGCAGGCAAACATTTATTGACAGGCTGATGAAGCATGATAGGGCAGAGTGACACGGACTCCCCAATTCCTCAGGAGTGTGGAATATGGTATAGAGAGCAGGATTCCAAATCCTGAGGGGGGCACTACACTTATGTGTACGGGACATGATTGTATTTCAGTCACGTAGGAAGTCCCAAGAATCAGCCCCTGGATCCTCCAGTTAAAAGGATGAGGTAAGAGGTGATGAGAAAGACCCTGGAAAGCTGTCACCAGCCAGAAAAGATGCTACTGGGCTAGATGGGCAAATAGTCTGACCTGGAATCAGAGGAAGAAGGGTCATCAAATGTCATTTAGTCAATTCCCCCTGAAGATGCAGGAAATGTACTGGAGTAAGACCTGGTATAAGGCTGTTTCCCCATTTCCCATCAGCAGAAAGCTGCCTTCTATTGAATCAGACCATTAGACAATTTAGCTCAGTGTTGTCTACACTGGCAGCCAGAGGCTCTCCAGCATTTCTGGCACAGAATCTTTCCCAGGTCTACTTGGAGATGCTGGGGATTGAAGCTGTATGCAAAGTACAGTGGTACCTTGGGTTAAGTACTTAATTCGTTCCGGAGGTCCGTTCTTAACCTGAAACTGTTCTTAACCTGAAGCACCACTTTAGCTAATGGGGCCTCCTGCTGCCGCCGCGCTGCCAGAGCATGATTTCTGTTCTCATCCTGAAGCAAAGTTCTTAACCTGAAGCACTATTTCTGGGTTAGCGGAGTCTGTAACCTGAAGTGTATGTAACCCGAGGTACCACTGTAAATGCTCTCTGCCCCTTCCCCTAAACACAATGCAGCCTCCGAGGTTGAAATATCATGTGGAATCTCAGTGTGGAAGGAGAGAGGATTTTAATCCTTTCTCCTTGCACCTGCGAATGCACCTGCTACAAGGAGCAAAATCATCTGGAGGGGGCTATTCTCAGTCCAGGAAATGGTGCAAAGGGGAAAGGAGAAAGAAGCCCCTTTCCTCTCATACCAAGCTTTGATTTCATATTGTAGCCTTGGCAGCTCCTGTGTGTTTGTATATTTTAAAGACAGTAAAAAAATGCATAATGTTTAAGAACTGCCCTGAGAATCTCAGCTTCCACATTTTAAAGCAAAGGCAAGGACCCAGTTCTTATGACTGCAAAAAAAGGCTGGGTAAAATGTATGAGAAATGCCACATGAAATTACACAACCATAATTGAACAGCAACAAAAGAATAGGATAGGATTTCTGGTGATTGGGGGGCTGAGCTTCGGAGCCCTGCATAGCTAAAGCATAATAAGTTATGCTAAATACATGCAAATGTGCTTGATCTGCATAAATTATACACAACACAGAATCTGGGCAATTCCAATGTAAACTGTATTTATTATGCAGAAAACATATTTCCCTTTGATAGGGAAAAGGCAGCCAACAAAACTAGTGTTTGCCCCAAGGAAGGCAGAAAAATCCATGAAAGACCTAGACTCCAAAGGCTCAGAACATAGCAGCCTCTGCTTCTAGCTTTTAATGCTCTCTGTACAAAATTCACTTACCATCAGCACCTCTTATGACTTCCAAGAATGCCCTAAGCACTCCACAGGGAAGAATAATCATGAGGTTGTAAAGGCCATGGATAAAAGTAAATAAATGGCTGTTCAAGGCCCTCCTCCTATTAACCACTGGGTCCCCACAAGTCCCACAAATAACATGAGAAAGCAGGCCTATTAGATTACATATTAATAATAACATTTAGAGCCTAAACAGGAAAACTATTTTTTATACTGTTTAGTTAGATAAAATGCAACAGGAACACACAATCAAACCATAGCACAACACAGCAACAGGAAATAGCTTTTAATAACCTCCTGCCTCTTCTGGACGACAGATGTCCAAACTGCAAACTCAGAAGGAAGTCACATGGCCTAGGAAAGATGTCATGGAACAAAACACAAGGGGGGGGGCAGTATATATTGCAAAAGTTCCCAAAGATGCTGGAGAGAACTGAGGTTCAGTTTCTCCGGAAATTATTTACAGCACATTTCCACACATGTGAGAAGCCAGAAAAGAAACAAGGGGAAAGAAGCAGGCTCCCTGGGATTGGAATCAGTTAACAATGGGTCCACCTTTCTACAGATTGCCCCTTTCTGTGTGAAGTCCTTGCCGTAGCAAGCAGTAGCAGCCTGGTCCCAAGAGGCGGGCAAAGTTTGCCTCACCAGACATCAAAAGGAGATTGAGACTATCCAGCAACAGCTCCTGCTTGTGAAAACACCAGACGAAAAGGCAACCCACCTCAGAGGTGCAACAACCTACACTTGAGGGAAGAAACAAGGAGAAAAGTGAGCACAGAGTATTCCTATGACCCAGCCAGTTTCCAGACTAGCCTATAACATTGCCTGGCATACAGCAGAAGTCAACAATCTCCTTCTACTATAACACATCTTAGATCTAAAGAGGCCATCTCAATCCTGTAGAAGCTGAATAGGGAATGAGGCCCCAGGGAACGCAGTAGGGGAGACTTCTGAATATATATGCTTAGAAATGGTAGAGCTGGAAGAGACTTTGGAGGTCATTTATCAACCCCCCTGCTCAGTGCAGGATATCACTACAGCATCCCTGACAGAACTGTGTTGCATTAACTCCAGCACTTACATTTGAAGTCGTGAGCAGGGTTAGTTCATCAGCATTATCATTTAAAGATAGTCCCCAGCAATGTGAATATTAAAGTAAAAAAACCCGAGTAATCATGCACTATCCTGATCCTGGGGTTTTGGTTTTTTCCAGAATTTAACTGTGCACATACTTCGTCCAGAGACTGCCGTTTTTACTAAAGAGAAGCTTAGCATCTGGGTTCTCCTCCAGAGGGCTGGGAATTGGATATGCATGACACAAGTAAATATGATGCCATCTTAAGTGTATTTTGTGAAAACAGCTCAGCTGTTCTGTTTGCTCTCAATGTAGCTTGGCTCTCTGTATTTCCTTATGCTTCTTATCCAGTTCTGCTTTCAGAAAGGCATTCACTTGAGTTAAGAAAATACAAGTTAACAGCAGCCAAGTGATAGCTTCATTCTCAGATTTCTGCCCACAATCTGTCCCCCAGTCTTCTCTCTCTGCTCCACATTGCTTTACATTAGGGTGGGGAACCCCAGGTCCATGGACCAAATGCAATCCCCTGAGACTCTTCCCCAGGCCACGCCTTATCCCAAGGGTAGCCCTGATCGGTGTACTCCTCAACTGCTTTCGTCTGGCTGGAAAATGTCATTGAACTGCAATAATGCCTCTTACTTGCCTGGACAGAAGATAAAAAGATGTGGATGGTGGGAGTTTGTAGAAGCTTCTGGCTTTGGTGTGGCTGCAATGTACTCTACTGTACAAAAGTTAATAGTCATATCCTTTGCTCCACCCACTTTTGCATCTGGCCCTGCCCACCACTGACACATGGCCCTTGGTCTGGAAAAGGTTTCCCACCCCTGGCTGCATCAACTGTATCTCAATATGCAGCACCACAATTTGTACGCCTCTGTGATGGAGAGGCTCACAGGTTTCTTGAGGAAATGAAACAGAAAGGAAATTCCCTTTCCCTGCTTGATCGCAGTGATCCTCATAAAACTTCCAGATATCAAGTCTCACAAACCTATTTGGATATGATTAAGTACAGAATACACAATTGTCTTAGCATCTGCTGAGAAACAAGATTAACTTTAGATCTAAACTTCAGACTAAAAACAAGCCCTTGGTGCTGCTTTAACAAGGAGATACACAACCCAAGCCTAAGGATCCAGAAACTGAAAAATGCTCTGGATCCCTTGGGCACTCCTCAAAGGCAGGCACAGCTGAGAATTAACTAAGATCTAAAGTGCAAAAGCACAAGCACCATTTAGGAAACAGCAAACTGGTTCCTAGGCTGCTCTAAAATATTCAACCCGCAGGACCAAATTCCTCTTGTCATTTACAATGCTGTTATATAAATGGCACAAGGACACAGCAGAGAGAGAAAAACACCATTCCAGATAAAGTGCTACTCATTTCACAGTGCTGGCCTTAACTTTGGCACCCTTGTCGAAACTATTTAGAAGGGCCTCACACTTGGCCAAAAGCCCACTGGAATATTCAGGATGGTGGCAGGACTGTGTTTGACCCTTTTCCTAGTCCGTTCTCACCTTCCCATAGTATCAGATCTCTCTCACAGCAGTCCCAAGAAGCACCATGTATGCCAAGTAGCTCTGAGAACAATAGAAAGGCCATTCCATCTACTGCAGCAGCAATAATAATACTGCTCCCACTACGAAGCACTGCTCCAGGCAGCCACCAGGCATTACTTCGTGCAGAATTCTCCAAACTGATGGCCTTCAGTGCTGTGAGACCACGGCCCTCATCATCTTTAACCATTTGCTACATGGGCTGGTGCTCATGGGAGCTGGAACCCAACAACACCTGGAGGATAATAGGCTGGGAATATGGTCAGCCCTGCCAGTTCAGGTTCATCATGCCCCAGGCAAAGCAACACCCATTGCAATTGGGAAACACGAGGCTTATCAAATTTGTTTGCTCAATGCATCCAATACGGCGCTAAAACAGAAACCCTATGCCTTTTCATCTTTTTGGAGATACAAGTAGAAAGATCATTAGAAATATGAGGCAGGTTAATATCAGCCTATTTCTATATAGCACAGGGAGCACTACTGTATTTCCTGTTCAAGGTGCCACATTTTAAGATGCATTTTGATGAACAGGTGCATGTCCAGAGGAGGAGGAGGATCACAGATCCTCCAAGTGTCCCTATTTTCCAGGGATGTCCCTGATATAGAGAAGCCGTCCCAATTTATGATTTGATCCCACAATGTCCCACTTTTCCTTAAGATGTCCCCATTTTCATTGGAGAAATGTTGGAGGGAATGGAGTTATCTGACCTCCGAGCCATCTGAAGGCAATCCTGTATAGGGAAGAGTTTATTTAATGTTTAATTTTGTTTTTATATATGTTGGAAGCTGCCCAGCATGGCTGGGGCAACCCAGTAATATGTGTGGGGTATAAATAGTAAAATTATCATTATGGAATGGGACGTCCCTACCTATTTTCATCGGAGAAATGTGATCAGCCTTTGTGATCAGGATGGCAAGGGATCTGGAAACCAAGTCCTAAAAGAAATGGTTGAAAGAGCTAGGTATGTTTTGCCTGTGCAAGAGAAGATTAAGAGAAGATATTATATCTATATGCAAATATTTGAAGGGCTATTATGCAGAAGACGCTGCTCCAGAGGGAAGGGCTAAAACCAATGGGTGGAAATGGAAGGGAAGCAGATTTCAGCTAAAGATCAGGGGAAACATCCTAATGGTAAGAGCTGTTCCTCAGTGGGACAGACTTCCTCAGGTGGTGGTGGGCTCTCCTTTGTGGCGGGTTTACTTAAGCGAAGGCTAAACAGCCACCTATCATGGATGCTGTAGCTGCATCCTGAACTGAGGAAGGGATTCAACTAGATCTTTTTCAGTTCTATGATTCTGCACATGCAAAGACTGAGGCATCTTCCTCTAGACCACACCTAAAAGGACAAAACATTCTTTTATTATTATTAATCCCCAAAACTGGGAGTTCAAGAGCTGAAGGACACTTGGCAGAAACTGACGTCTACATTCAAAACAATTTAATCAGTTTTTAACAGAGGCCGGCCTTGAAGCCAGAAACATGAAGATCACATACTGCAAACCCACCTGGTCAAACAATTGAGAGCCTCCATATTCAGAAGCAGTCCTTCCAAGTTATAACCCATATTATACATTAGTGAGCCACATGCAACAAATAGATTTAGCTGTCAAAAGTTGTCAGCAACAAATGAACAAATTCAGTACATATATCAAGATGGCCAAGTTGAGGAGGGTACCCTAAAGTTATTTACTGAACATTCATTCCTAGTTGACTGTGGCGTTGTTACCCCAGACTTTCCAGGTTATATTCCTCCCCTTACTGTGAAAAATTCAGACTTTTATTTTTCTAAAGTGGGCTTGTTATGCAACAGCACCTAATCCACTTTCATTGTGCAACCTGAATTTGTTGGGAAGCAGTTGTATCCCACTTGCAAAATGAAAATAGTGACAGTGCTTGCAAACTGAAGTCATCTCTCCACACAGACACTTGGGTTACATCATCCTTAGCTAGGGTGCAGGGAGAGGTATATTTTCTTTTGCCAAAAGAACCCTCCAACTATTTCCTAGTCATTATGGGCCAGCTATTCAGAGGAATCAGCCAATTACCCTAACCAAAGGAAGACACTTAGCTACTATGCTTGGATAGTTAAGGTAGTCCCCAGGTCTTCTGTCCAACCCAGAGAGTTGCCTGTACAAGATAAACCCTTCTAGCTCATATGCCCAAATAAACAGGCTATAAGACCTGAGAGATGCAGGGTTCACTTCCCAGTCAGGAAGCTGACCTTGGCCCCATTTCTTTTAGCCTAGCCTACCTCACAGGTGGGGGGGGGTGCAGAAGCAAAGAACTATATGTGCAGCCCTGAGGTCTTTGGAGGAAAGGCGCAATCAAAATGTAATAAACATATAAGATTTCCCATGATCTATAGGTGTTGTTCAGGACTAGAGGCCACATCTTGATAAAATAATTTAACAAATTTTAATGTGGGTTGTTAAACCTGAGATTAGACTAACTTTAATGCTGTTTATGGAATATTACCACTCCCCTCCTTTCTCCTCATATTCTTTCTCTCTTTTCCTTTCTTGCTTTTATCTTTGCTCTTTCTTTTTATTGTTGTTGTTGTTATTGCTTTTTGTGCATTAGAAAATGGAAATAAAAACAATTTTAAAAAATACCCTGGATTAGACTGAGGAAGAGGTAGGAGCAGTTGCACCATTCTGAAGAGTTTGCATAAGGCCACAGCATCCACTTCTGGGAGTGCCTTTGCCAATCTCAAAGATAATGGCCACTTCCTTTCAAGAAAAGAGAAGTGGATTGTGGTATATGGCTTCTCTGTTCACAATCCTCCTTGGTAGGAAATGAATACTGATTTGAACGTGCATGGACAATAAAACGGTATGATAATTTCTCATAAATCATTATCACATTTCCCCCTTGAATTAGCACCATGTAACAATTGTCCTTCACTACAATATACTCCTGAATGTGTGAAAAAGTTAAATTACATGTGTGGATCAGTATCTTTTGGTGGGGAGAGGGGCTGACGAACCATTCCCCTTTCCACCAACACAAAACTCCCCCCACCATGCGGCAGCTTTTCTTCTCGTGGAAAAAAAGATGTAAGAACCATGCATCTTTTCCCCAAATGGGTGTGGGTGGAGGCAATTTTGAGCAGAAAATTGCAGGAAGCTAGAGCTGCCCCTCCCACAAGCCGCTTCCCTCCATATGTAGGAAGAAAAAGACAGTATCCCCATATTTCCAAAGGGGGGGGAGCAGGCCAGGGGAGGGATCAATTCCAAGTGGCAGGAGAAGAAAGAATTAAGCCCTCTCCACTTTGAGGGGGGGGGCACGCTTTGCCTCTCAGTTGCATCCAAGGCTGTTTTCTTATAATTTTCAAAAGATGGTCAGAAGACTGTTCTAGTTTGGTTCAAAACAAGTTTCTTCAAGTTATCTCTCCGAGTTTTCCCTTCCAAAGGTAACCTCTGAAACGGGCTCCCCATTTAACTGTCACTGTTTCTGTTTCTTAAATAAGGTTCTCAATTATACATTAAAGAACAATCAGAGGCAAAGTCCACCTTTAGGCTCTATTTGGCAGCTCCTACCTGATCTCTCTTGCTTGCAACATCCCAACACCAGCAGAGACAGAGACTCAGCCTTGGTATCAAAGTTACTCCCTGAGCTTCCAGGCCTGGGAGGGCAAGTGGCAGAGAGCAGAAAGCTTTCATCTGAAAATTACACCCTGCTAACCTCCTCGGGAGAATGTTCAGGCTGTGAAACCCACACTGCAAATTACACAAATAATGCAACAAGCTGAGAAGCGGGCAGGCGGCAGGCAAATCACAGCCAACTGGCAACCAGACAGCGCACTGGGGAACTGGAAATTTAATCAAGCATTTGCAGAGAATGGCTACTCAGCCATGAAATGGAAAACGAAGATTACCTGGTATTACCAATGTGGCTACTGCCCACAGCAGAGCAACCAGAAGAAACAATGCAAGGGGGAAAATAGATCCAAGTTCCAGCAATTTGCAAGTTCTTTAAGCCTGTGCATCTCGCTTCTCCCAGAACTGCATGGAAGCCCACTCACTAGCCATCCTCAGCCACAACCCCAGATCATCAAATCCTGTTACTTTCTTTTGCAACCACTGGTCCCAAGCTTTCTCTGAACCTTTTGCCACTACCGCAGTCTCCTGCCACCTTCTTCCACTTCTCAGCATAGCTGGAAGAGGAAATGCATGAATGCTCCACAACAGCATCAATCTGAATTGGAGGGTTTTCAGCGCAATCCTAACCGTGGTCTGCTCAGAAGTAAATCCTGTTGAATTCAGTAGGGCTTACAACCCCCAAGTAAAGGGATTAGGATTGCAGCCATCCTAGGGCTTAGCCCAGCAACACATGATGCAAACAAAAACATGCAGCACCTGATCATAGGCAGAGTGCTGCTCACAGTGGTTCAACAGTAACATACATGTATAGATATAAACACACACTGAGGTTGTCTCTCCTTATGGAATCAATGACTGCCTCCATTGAACTTCAGAGGCAAAAAGTTTTTCTAACTCACAGGTGGTAGAGGGGCAGGGAAGCAATGGCCACCACTGCAGCTACAAGAGGCATCCTACTCAGCACTCAAATGAGTGTCCAAAATCCTGATCTGGAAACTGTACCATGCTCTCCTCCCACTACCATCACATGCTCTGAAAGATTCCAGGAAAGGGAATACTTGGAGTAGGAGGAAGAGAGAGGTTCCCATATTATAGTACTGTATTCCACTAACACTAAGCAAAATAAAAATAAGCCATTAAAGAAATTAAACAAGGTTGTGAGTGTCCAGGACATCCATTCTAGGAAATTCAAGATTAAGAGCTCGCTGAACCATTGCCATTCCCAAGTTAGGAAGTGACTGGCTCAAGCTGCCTATAACATTCTTACTGATCAAGGGGGTCTGATGAAAGAAAAGAGGGTTCAGAGCAGGAAGAGTCTGGGATGGACTTCGGGAATATTAGCCTCAGGCCTTTTATAGTCTCACAAAGGGGAACACCTTACAGACACTATGCAGAGCTTCTCATCCTCCAAAATGTGGCAAACCAGTACTTCTGCCTTTATGGGGGCCCTCGTGCTCATTCTGCTGAACAGTGGCCCCAAAGTCCCATGCTGATGGCACCTTGGGCCCTGGAAAGATTCCCCCCTTTGTTTTCCTCCCATGGGGAGCCCAGAAAGTGAGTTGGGAGACAGATCTCAAAGCATACACAGCAGGCACACCATCCCGAAGTATCTAGAGGAAGAAGAGTGAGAGGTAGAGAGAGCTCCAGCCTTTCTCCATGTAGGGACAACTTATCAAGAAAAGGGGGAAAGATTCAGGGGTGGAGGAGCTTATATTTTCCCCAGCAAAGGGCGACGGAGCGTCCCCAACCCCACACCCTCTCAAACCATGTGGGAAAAGAGCGAGGAGGAGGAGGAAGAAGCAGGGACCCCGTCTCGCCCACTCTTCCTCAGGGTGCCCCGTGCGCCCAAGACTGCCTCAAAAAGCCAACCTTTAGCAGAAAGGGAGGGGGGGTAAGTCGTTCGCCGCCAGCGCGCCCTCCCCCAGCGCCTCGCACTTACATGGCTGCTAGTTGAGTCCCCGTCGTCGGTCATCCGCCCCGTCCGTATCCGGACGCCGCTCCGCAGCTTGCCTGGCCAGCCACCCACCCGAGGCGCACGGCAACAAGACGGGGAGGAGCCGGCGCGGGACGAAGCGTCGGGCCGAGCGCGGGGAGGCGGGGCGCAGCGTCTCCCACCGGGAAAGCGGGAGGAACAAGAGGAGGAGGAGGAGAGAGAGAGAACTTCGCTTGGAGGGCGGCGTTTCCCTCGCTATAACGCCGAGCGAGGAACTCGGCGGCGCCGGAGCCACCCGACCCGCACTTCCCCTTACAGTCATCAATCATCCTTCCAGACGTTACGCCCGTAGGGGGCGGGGACGGGCCTGTTGGGGTTAACGCTTCCAAAAGTTGTGTCGAGCGTTTTTAGCGGGGGGGGGGGCAGCGGAAGTGAACATTTTCCTCCCCCCACCCACCCCCGTGCAGGCATAACGTCTGCACAAGGGTCAGCATATAAGTGCTTTCGCGGCAGTACTTGCCATTCGAATATGAAAAGCGCATTTCTTCTCCTTTGCTAGAATTCTGTCCTCTTCCTGCTCGCGTCAACAACATTCACACGTGCACACAGACTTACGCTTTTAGAGCTAACGCGTCAAAGCATCCATTTGTTTTGCTATCCTAAGAAAAAGAGCTGATGGAGCCACCGCGGTGACGTCTCCTCCTCCTGTTGAGACCCGTTTCCATCAGACAGCATGAATGCCGCCTCCTTACAGGTGTCATATTTTAATTGTAAGTTCACCGGTTGATCTGCTTTGTATTGTTTTTCTTCTGCATATTGTTGACTGCGAGTAGCTTTGAGGTCTGTTGCAGAAATGCTGCCACAAAAGCTTCGGCTCAAAAGCATTAGAAGGGACCAGTGAGGCCACATACTCCACCCCTGCTCAGTGCAGGAGCTGCAATGCAAGATGCAACCACAACCCCGTTGACAGTAGGCCACCCAGCCTCCGCTTAAATACCACCAGCGTAGCAGAGCCCACCGCTTTTTGAAGCAGTCCCTTGTACTGCCAGGCAGCTCATACTCCTAAGTTTCTCCCTAATGTTTAGCTGAAATCTGCTTCCCTGCAATTTCTACCCATTAGTTTTAGCCCTGATTTCTGGAGTGACATTCTCAACATGACAGCTTTTCCAATATATTTGAGAACTGATATGTTATGTAAGTATTGATGGACAATATATTTTTTAGCATAGCAATCATACGAATGCTCAAGCCCAGGAGTCAGCAACCTAAAGCCCATGGGCCACAAGCGGCCTAAGGAGGTCGTTTAACTAGCCCACGAGCCGCCCCCAAACCGAGCCGCCCGTTTGGTGAGTCCCTGCGCGTTGTGCTAAAACCACTCGCTTCCACAGTGCTGAAAATAGTGTCTGCACATGCGCAGACGCTGAAAATCATGGGCGTGCGCACGCAATCCGACCCACGGAGTGATCTCCGCTGGAGTGAACCGGCCCAGGTGATGTAAACCTTGCTGCCCCCTGCTCAAGCCGCTTCATATGGAAAAACCTGCAACATGCAATATGTCAAAAATGTTGACAACCAAGGTCAGGACTGAGATTTGGCCCTTACTCTAACACCCTCCATTTAATTCAGGCACAGGAGACCCCCTTACAGCTGGCAAAAAAATTAATGTTCACATCCAGAATGTAATTGCCTTGCAATCCCTGTACCCTGCGAAGCCTGGAAAGTTGTGGCACCTTTGAGGGCCAGAGCTTTACACAGGCTCCTGCTTGTCATGGGTTTTCCCCTATGAGGATAAATACACACCTCTCTCATCCTTGCTACATGTTTCTATTTACAGAACAAATCTCCAAGGGCTTGGCTTTGTTGTTCTTGCAGCTCTTTGCTGCTGCAGTTTCCATGCTTCCACCCGCCTCCAACCAGCAGGTCTCCCACACATTGAGGAGGGGAGGAGGAGCTGCTCCCATTGGACAACAGCCCAGTAGGAGCTTGGCTTGATTAGCTGGTTATGGTGTCAGTATTTCATTTTGATTGACGGCAGATGTCCAACATTTGAGCCAAGCTGCAAAGCACGTTGCTACAGCGCTGGAGCACAAAGAGAGACATTGTGACCATCTTGAGTTGATAATTCCTATGAAACTCATGCCCCAGCTATATAGATCAAGAATATGGTCTTTCTTTGGGGTGGGCTGAGAACCCAAGAAAGGCCACCTCAGTCTACACCCACATGTGCTTTCCCATATTAACTCATTGCAAGTCATAGCAAACAAAGAAGATGACCCCTCAAAGGGCAGCTGAGAGCGGTGGAAAGGGGGATAAACAATAAAACTGCCAATATCAAAATGCCATTATATAAATCTATGGTGGGACCATGCTTTGAATGCCTCCACAGTCGGAGGCAGTATGCTTCTGAATACCAGTTGCCAGGAATCACATGTGCAGAGGAACACAGGTATTAATTGTGGACTTCCAATAGGCACTGCAAGAACAAGATGCCGGATTTCCCAGACCTTTGGCCTAATCCAGCAGGGCCATGACAATTTTTGTCCCAGGCTTTTTAGACCTGTCTACCCATGTACTATCTGAAACAAAAGAGGCACATTGGTTGACAGATGTGATTTTGTTTTTGCCCCACTGTTAAGTGCATTAGGAACTGTACTTCTGATCTAATTCTTTTTTTAAAAAAGTCATCTAAACTGGTGGCAATCATCACGTTTTGCGGTAGTAAATAAGCAAGCATGCAAGTACAGTGGTTGAAAGGAATGGCTTCTAATCATGACACCCGAACATTTCTACAGTATCAGACACAGTACGACTCTTGGCACCAGTCACTGTGATCCAGCAGAAGAGGGCACTTCTACTCACATTCTTGTGTCTGGGAACTGATTGCTGGACTTTAGTCTGATCTAGCAGGACTCTTACTTTCTTAACACGGTAAGTAAGTAAGTAAGTAGTTGCTAGCCTCTTATTGTGCTTAGTTTTGTTTTCATGCAGGCTGTAGGCTAGCTGGCTGTTACTCCTCTGGGAAAGCAGACATTCCTTCAGCAGGGAGGACTCTTTCTGCCCACACTGTCAAACACATGCTGCTCTTGTTGTGTCCTCTTTGTGTCCTCCAGCTCCTTTATAATCCCCATTCCTGCAATAGGATGAGTCATGTTAGCTTTCTTGCTCTCTGTGGTCATTTTAATGCTCAGGCATCCAGGAGACAGGAGATTTATACATCTATTAAATAAGCTTCCAAGGAGGAAAAAATATAAAACTCACTGCAAAATGCTACATTATTTTATCATTTCTCATAATTATTGTGTAATTCATGATACTCTGTCACAAGCCTATCAAGGCTGATTCTTCTCGCTCTCAGTGTTTCCATCAACATAGTTTACATACCAATTTAACTTAAATACAACACATGGTCACATTGAATTCAGTTCAGTTAGAATACAAGATAGATAGATGACTATACAGTACATATAATGCAAATATTACGCTGCCTGTCTAACTGTGTATTTGAAATTAGTAGGACTGATTCATTCCTGGGGGTGGGGATGTTTAGGACTGGGCTGTAACATTCATCAGTTCCCAGACATAATTGCAAAATCTTGCAAGACCACCTGTGTTTGTTGATAAAATTTCAGCAAAAGGCAAACATCGTAGATGTCTTAAGAGATTAACTCATATTCTTTCCAACTTATCTGCAAGTGAGGTCAATGCTGTTCCAGAGCATTTCCCTTCAGGTTTACCCAGATTGTTCTATAGAGTGGAGACACTAGGTTTCTTGAGTGCACTTTCTTTAGAGGATCTCTCTGAAATCTACTGAATCCAAGATACTGACAAAAATGCATGACCTAGCTGTATCCTGTGTTCAAGGTGTGGGCCGCATACAGACCATATATTTAAAGCACATTTCCCCCAAAGCATCCTGGGAACTGTAGTTTACCCCTCACAACACCCTTAAACCACAGTTCCCAGGATGCTTTGGAGAAACTAATGTGTTAAAGCATGTATTGTTTGCATGCGGCTTTAGTTGCAAGAAGAAGAATCAAGCCCAAAACACTGCATGTTACCAACCCTTGGTAACACTCATCCTTAAATTGGCGGCTTGAACTTCCTTGGTAAAGCAGGAAGTATACTTTGCACATCAGAGACAATTTCCTTTGCTACTATACTTTGCCACATTGCACTGAAGGCAATACCAACAATTATGGTAGGATTACTACAATGTAGTCTTCATTCATCTGAGTTTCTCAAGTTTCCTGTCATCTCAAGCTCTGTCCTGTTACTGTTGGACCACATTCCTGGGTTCTGCCTAAGCATCAGATTTTTGTCTTTTTAAAGAGTTGACTGGCCCATGGCATCCCAGGGCTCTACCTCAGGACACCACTAAATGCTATCCCATGCGTCAGGTAGAAAGGCTACTTATCCATAAAAAACTATAAAAAAAAGAAGACAAAAGACTGCCTGGATTTACATGTGCTGGTTTACATGTATAATTGCAAATTAAGAAATAATTACTAAAATAAATACATCTCACCATAGGAAGGAAGACTGGCCATCTGTCATGGATGCTTTAGCTGAGATTGCTGCATTGCAGGGGGTTGGACTAGATGACCCTTGGGTCTCTTCCAACTCTATAATTCTATAATTCTATGATTCTACCGATCAGAAGATGTGTATGTCTGCTTAGTGTGCTGTCTATGTGTTGTTAATGGGCAGTTTCAATGCCCCTGTTGTCCAGGATTTTCTTTGCAGTGGACTTGGACTAAACAGCCCTTCAAACTGAGGACTGTTCTCTGTGAAGTTGGAACACATGGCTACCTAAACCTCGGGCTTTCGAATGGCAGAGACCTGTCAGACCTTAACATTGCATTGTGGACATGAGAACTTCACTGCAGTTACTGTAGTCATAGATCCAACCAGCAGCCCCTCCAGATCTACAGAGTGTTTCTAATAATGCTAAGATTCAGAAGAAGTAGAGAGAAACATGCCCATTTCGGTGAATGAGGGGTTCAGGAGGTTGCCTGTATTGCATGTGTTGGCTAGGTCATTCCTCCAGGAATGTCTCTTCTTTGAACTCCGTTATAAGCACTTGGCAGCTGAGGCATTGGGATTGCAGCTGTTCTCTAGGGCAGAGAGCTTCAGAAGGAGCAAGGACACTGTGCAGAGAAATGTTCCATCAATAAACAAGACTCTGCCAGGAAGTCATGCTAGAACAACACAAGGCCAATTTATCTAGAAAGAAGACTGCGCATCACTGAACATTCAGAGACGCACTCACAGGCCTATCTCCTCAGCCCCCTTGCTGGCCATAGCTGCTCTCTCTCACCATCTCCCCGTCATGAGTGACAGAAACAGCTGGGCCCACTGGCTCTGCCAGCAGTTGATTAGCCAGCGAGGGTATCACTTTGTGTATTCAGAAGTGCAGCCTTGTGCTTCGGGTGTGGTGCGTGTCAGTTGTGCCATCAGGGCAGGACTTTGGGGCAGAAGTCCAGGGCTCCACTCAACAAAACTAAACCTTGCAAAAACACAAAGTATGCAAGCTAACGTGGTTTGGTCCAAGTACTGCTGAAATGCTGGCAGGGAGGAGGCAGAAACACAGGCCTGCTTTGGCTCACATCACCTGGAGCACTTCAGAGCCCAGCTGGGATGAACTAACTACGTGTGGAATGCGTTATATGCTAGGCCAGGCAGCTTCCAGGAGACAAAACCCAACACATTTTGGTGCCCAGCAGCTTTTGGCATGAGCAATATTGTAGACGAGAAAACATATGAGATTTATGAAAGCTGGATAACAGCTGGACAGATGGGCAGCTTTCTGTAATAGAAGGAAGCACAGCCAAGAGGAATGAGACCGAGCAACAGGGACAGGAATTGAGGTGATGGGCAAAAACTAGAATGGGAAATTATGCAATACTAAAAAAGAATCACCAAAAGATGACTGCAGAAGAGGACAGAGATTTGCATAATAGGTACATTTGCTAATTTGTATGTATAGATGCAAATTTAGAAATAGTTACTATAATTTAAACAGAAATACAATAGATATTTACCATAGTGGGGAAGACTTTGACTAGGTGATCTGTGTCTGCCCAGACTGCTGTCCAAGTGCTAACTATGGGTAACTTCAAGGCCACCTTGCTCCCTCTTTCTAGGGTTCTTTTATTTAAACTGGACTTGGACTGAAGAACAAGCTTTTGAGTTCTCCAGAACTCTAAAACAGGCTAGGTGGGGGAGTGGAAAGTCGGCTAATATTGGAACCATGGAGTCTGTGACTAATAGCAGACTCCATGGGTGGTATTTAAAGTTAGTGATACTTAGAGTAGACCTACTGAACTCAGTAGACTGAAGTAACTTGTCAATTTATTTTCCTAGGTCTATCACCTCATGGCTCCCACATCAGACAATTTCATTTCTTTACCCTATCCAATCTTTGGATTGTTTAGCAAAAACCCCAAAATATCTGCAGAATTCTTTTAACACCTGCAGACTATTTTTGTAATGTTTTGATTGGTATGTGGATTTTGGAATAAAAATAAATGACTGCCATCATCACATTTTGTTTGTTGAGCTTTAATTGCACAAACCTAAATTTCTGGTATGCACATGAATCGCTCCTGCAAAATATAGTGACAGTCTGGAGGCACCCAAAAACAGTTGAGTGAGTAAAAGCAGCCGCCCTTTCCTGAGGAAGCCACCACCAGGCTGGTCTGTGGAGTGTTATTGCAGCTGCTGCCACCTGGTGCTCAATAACAGCACCACTCAAGGTGAAATAGATTTCACAAAACCAACTAAGGCAGAAAAAATGGTTTGGGCTGATTTTCCTCTGGGTTTGATCTCACTTGCTTCCCTCACAGAATGCAATTGTTAATTTACACCTGTCAGTTCAAGCCACTTTGCACTTGTCTTGGGTATTTTTATTACATTAGTCATAGTCCTTCAGTGGAAAAGCAATCACATGAACCCACACAATAATACAAGACAAATCACAAACCAAATAAAACAAGGTTATACCTTTTTCAAATTTATGCTCCCAAAGAGATACTCATGTTAGTCTGTTGCAGCCAAAAGAACAAAGAGTTCTTGCTGTAGCACCGTAAAGGCAAAGGCAATTAATTTTTACTCAAGAGTATACAGTAATAATGCCCATTGCTTTCAGTGGGTCTACTCCAAGTATGACTAAGGTTGGATATAACCCAAAGAGACTGAGGCTGCGTACATATTACCATTTACTCTGGCTCTGGTGCACTTCCACTGCTTGTGTCTGAAACCAAGTACTGTACCCAAGATGTTAGCCATAATCCACATGTATGTAGTAGTTTGAGAAATACTCTCTTTGGATGCATTTCCCCTCAAACCAGTTTCCATCTGATTTGGAAATGCAAAACACAAATAAGTTGAGGTGCATACTATTCAGACAGCTGTGGTGCATGCGCAGGTGAAAGTGCATGCACAGATGACAGCTGCCTTGAATAGTAGTATTGGTTTTTTGTTTTGCAGGCACAGGGAAACAAAACAGGTAATGTGCATCGGATGACGACACCCCTACTCTTAAGATGTTTCTACAACTCCTATCTATATAATTACATTGTGAGAATGAGCTGATCTTCGTGAATAACAGGAAGCAAGGACCCCATTGTTTCTCTGCAGCATTGTATGTTTGCTTTCATACATCCAAAGCTGACCACAGTTAGACACATGATACAGTATTGGATTAAATGCTCCTTGGTCTGGTGCTACCAGGCTTTTTCCATGCTTTAAACAAAAATAAAAGTTGGAGAAAACCAAAAGCCCTTTTAGTTTAACTCTGTAGAACAGTAGTCAAAACAGTACTGTACTCTCCAAATTTCTGGACTACAACTCCCACCAGCCTCAGGGAGCAGAACCAATGATAGAGAATGATGGGAGCTGTAGTCCAAAACATCTGGAAGGCACCACATTGCCTATCCCTGCTCTAGACTGCCTTATACATCAGTCAAGATCAGTATCATCTGCACTTACTATCTGCAGCTCTCTGGGGTCTCAGACAAAATTATTTCCTATATCTCACTCAAGATTATAGAGAATAAACTTGTGCTCTACCACAGAGCTACACCCCTTTCTTATAACTATGGCAGAAACAGCAGTCCACCAGCTCTACAAAAAAGAATTCAGAACATAACGTTCCATCACAAGCAGAGAACAGACTAGCCATGACAGAAAGATACACATGCAGCAAATAGTTCAAGGTATCTCATGTGAGCAAACAAAGCATCATGCTGAATCAACAGGTCGGAACACTTAAGGAGAGGAAATTATCAGTATTTAATTAACTCTGAAGTCTTATTGTCGGGCAGAAGTAGTCAGACTCATGGGGTGGTGGGGAAATAGCCCAGCTTACCACATGCCCCTTCCCACTAGGTCCCATATTCCAGGAGAAGGAAATCTTTACCAACCCCATAGCTGCATTTGTACCTGGAGGTTGGGGGGGGGGGGCTTCCTAGGTTCATATGCCAGTGGTGGGTATGGCCCAAGGCATTCGCTGGTAGAGCAGCTGCAATGACTCTTACCTTTCTATGATAAAATGCTTCCACACACACCTCTCTCTATCCAGGTAGGCATGATGTATTATCACAGGACGCCTTCAGGTAAAAGGACCCAAGGAGGATGCAGAGAAGAGCTAGAAAGGTGTTTGGCCTGGGGAGATTTCCAAGACTCTTTCAGGTAGCCTGAGATTCCCTATCCTTGCCCTATTCCTTCCTATTTGCTTCTCCAAAATTCTCCCCCTCCTCATTCCATCCACCCCAGCCTGCTTATAAACCACCTGGAAGAGTCTGGAAGCTCAACTGCAGGCTATTCAAACTGATTGCTACTTAGGTTACTCACAAGTAAGCAGCTAGCCTAACAGTTTTTAAGTGTTGTTTTAATGGTTGCTATTCTTGTGCTTCTCTAGACACAGATGATTATGAAGAAGAAATAAACATAACAAACCCATCCAAGCTAAGAATAAAATTGCTTCCTTACTCCAAAATATATGTATCTCCCCAAACATATTTTATTTATGTATTTAGTCCATTTCAATTCAATGCCAACCTTCATCCTTAGATTCCTGTCAGTTTACAAACTGCCATTTTATTGCCAGTTTACAGTGCCACATTCACATGCAAGAGGAAAGGAATTCCATAGCTAAATTCCCACTGGAGAAAAAGCCCTATTCAAGGTCACCACCACACATTGAGCAACACTAAATGGGCAAGAAAAGCCTTGCCTGAAGACCTTGAGGCATGGGCAGGATGATATAAGAATATGCCCATCCTATGTGCTAAAAGATAGCTGCATCTCCCCTGCATATTGTTGGCTATTTTAAGACTTTGTAATTGGCATCAGTGGCTGCAAGAAGACAATCCGTTTTCGCCCAAAGATAGCTGGTTGCACTAAGCTAGGCACAGTTTGTTTTTCCAACAGGAGGCAACAGGAAAGTATCCAGGACATGGGGTGGGGTGGTGATGGAGCAGGAGCCAAAAAGAGATATTTTGGTTATAGAAGAGGGTAAGAACAACATGCAAGCAAGAGGAACTGCCACCTCATTGATCAAATAGGTGGCCAGCATAAAGGAGGGAGTAGTTAGTTTCACTGCCTTTTGCTTGTTAACTAGAGCCTTTGCTCTAGACCAGGCACATCCCAACTTCCAAGAGACTGCAATCTACTCTGATTGGATTGACCAAAGTTGTTGAGCTTTTTTTTGGGGGGGAAGCAGGATAATGCGATCAACCAAGATCAGGGACGCCCCGCGACTGACCAGTAGATTGGGACCGACCTGTTGGACATGCCTGCTCTAGACCAAAACCTTGTGGTGTAGACAGAGCTACATTAGTCCCCAGTTTGAGGCTGCACATACACCATCATTACCACAAAGAATCCTGGGAACTGTAGTTTGTGAAGTGTAATCTACAGTTCCCAGGATTCTTTGGAAAGAAAGACCCCTAGCTGCCTTTCTGTGTAGGAACTAAAATACAGGGAGCTACATCCTGGATTGTGAGGAAGAGACTAGGTTTCTTCTTTTCCCCTTTCCTTCTTCCTGGAAGGAAAGGCTTTTTTAGCTTCATGGTGCATATCCTCTAACTTGAACTTCCCTCTGGGAACTGGGCATGCTCAGTGGCCATGGAATGCTAGCTGTCAGTGTAATGGTGGGAAGATGCAGAATGGAGAGGGAAAGAGAGTGGCGTATGCAAAAGACAAGCACTCAGTCCTGCAATGTATATTCCACTTAAAGGTAAAGGTAAAGGTACCCCTGCCCGTACGGGCCAGTCTTGACAGACTCTGGGGTTGTGCACCCATCTCACTCAAGAGGCCGGGGGCCAGCGCTGTCCGGAGACACTTCCGGGTCACGTGGCCAGCGTGACATCGCTGCTCTGGCGAGCCAGAGCCACACACGGAAACGCCGTTTACCTTCCCACCAGTAAGCGGTCCCTATTTATCTACTTGCACCCGGGGGTGCTTTCGAACTGCTAGGTTGGCAGGCGCTGGGACCGAACAACAGGAGCGCACCCCGCCACGGGGATTCGAACCGCCGACCTTTCGATCGGCAAGCCTTAGGCACTGAGGCTTTTACCCACAGCGCCACCCGCGTCCCGGGTATATTCCACTTACTATAAGCCATTAGTAGCTTTTGCAGGCCAATTCCCTCCTTTTGTTTTCCCCCACAACCTCCAATTTCATCCTCCCCACTCAACTGACGTGTCAGCATTTGTATGTTTCAGTGTAGCTTGGCAGTCCCTTGAGTATGTAAGAAATGCCTACCATACATGTGAGTGGCCCTGTTTTGCTTCAGATTGGTGGGAGTGGACACTTTAGCACCAGGGTTTGCTATCATCATCATCTTGCTATTGGTATTTGCTTTCGTCTCCCATTTGCAACTGATGTTCCTCCTTTTAATTTGGCAGTTGTTTTTTTAACCAGCCTGCCTTTATTGTTGTTTCATTAAAAAAAATTGTGCTGTGTACGTATTTCATTTCTCTTCACATATTTATACATTTTTTTGTCAATCAGCTTCATGTTTCATTTGATAAAAGATGGGAAATAAACAAGTAGACAGCTAGTTGTTATTAGCTGGGATTTTGCTGTGGGTGGCTCAAGAGGCCTGAGCCCTGGATAGTTTGCAATGAGCCCCAAACTTTGGTAATAGGAGGCTGGGCATACTGCAAAGTGCAGTGCTGGTGAGACCCCAGTCACCAAAGGCATTTATACATGTACATTAGCATATGCCAATTTGTGCCATGGGTCTGTAGCCCAGCTCCTGCTAAGCACTGGTGGAGGAAGAGGAGTGTGGGGGAAGCGCACTGCCCCCGGCAGTGTGATCCCAGTGGGGTGCCATTGTGGCTGCCCCCCCCACCCGTGCTGGGCGCCATGACCCCAGGATGTACATCACACCCCTGCAGGTGGCGCACCACGCCCCCGGGATGCGTGCCAGCCCCGCCCCCACCTGCTCTCCACCCCCCCCCCCCCCCGTGCCGGAGCATGAAGCTCCACCACTGCTGCTAAGTAACTTGCACTGCCCCTGTTATTAATTAATTTATTATCATTTATTTATTGCATTTCTGTATCCCACTTTTCCTCCAAGGAGCTCAAGCACCCAGTAAGCTTCATGGCTAAGTGGGGATTTGAACCCTGGTCTCCCAGGTCTTACTCCAACACACTAACAGCTACAATGCCTTTCTACATTAAATTAAGATTAATTTGAGTCAGGTCTCATGAGATATTAGCCAGATGAGTGCCAAGGTTCGGGCTTGTAAGTTGGGGGTTGCCATAGTGCTGTATGTAGCTGCCCATGGGCCTACAGAGGACTTCCTGGCTTTCCTCCTCCCTGCTGAAATGAGGCTTGAGATAAACATTCTGTTGTAGCCTATATAGTAAGTTACAGTGTTCTTGGTTGCCATGTGTGTGTGTGTTTGCAAATTGTGCCCGTGGACCCAATAAGGCTGCTAACCCTCCTCACAAATTAAGAACCAGGCAACTCTGATCATGTGCAATGTTTCTTTCCCTCAGCACACTTTTTTCAGGGCTTGGGTTTCACACAAGAACACAACCCTGAAAAAAGCACATCTCTGGGGGCCACAATCTCACGTGGGTCACATGACTTGCGCAGAAGGACGTTCCCAGAAGTAACACATCTTGGTTTTTCGCCTTGGCGTGTTAGAAGGTATGCATTTTGAAGGTCACAGGTTCCCCATCCCTGCTCTACACGTTTAGGATTATCATGCAAAAATTATCATATAATCAAGGCCAGTAGGACCACGAGCATCTATCTTGTTAGAAACTAGTAATTGCTTATTCACTTGGATTTTATTTTTTAACCTAATCCAGTCCCCAGAGCTGCAGGCAGATAACAATATATTAAAAACACACATAAAGCACCCTTTTCAATAGGAATGGAAACAGGCCAAACATATTTAGAGTCAATCAAAAGCACAACTGTGCGACATACTTTTGGAGAAGAAGCAATGGCATATCAAGCTGCAATCTGAGAGCATGGTGTATCTCAATCCTCACAGGATCAATCCCCCTTGGGCAAAATGTACGCTTAAACCAACAGAACAAGTAGCCCATCATATTAGGCTAATGGATTGAGGTTTATTCAATCCATTCTTTCTAGTGTGTTTGAAATTATGTGCATGTAGGGAAAGCAACTGAAGTGGGAATGTCTATCTCAATTTTCCTCTGTGCAGCTGGGCAGTGTAGAGTTAACTTTTGGGAGAGCAAGGAATTTGTTTTTTTGCTGAGGCACTTCCTCTCAGCTAACAATAATAAAAAACCCAGAAGGAGGGATACACGTGGGATCTGTGCAGCAGATAGAGGCCGGGTGACCCAGTCCAGGCCAAGAGGAAGCCTCCCGCATTATCTGCTGTTCCCATTTGGTCTTCTTGGCAAACTCTCAATCTGCAGCGGCTGCAGAAATCAAGATGTGCTTCCTTCCAAACAAGGCCAACACTCCCCAAGGCTTGTATCTGCCATGGCAACCATCCCCCCCGACACACACACACACACAATATACACATAACACATGCAATGCTATACTGGAGGCCAGATGGACACAAGTTCACACACGCTTGCATTCAATTCACAGAAAAGCCGTTTCTAAAGTGATACTCATCCCTGCAACTGAGGTGGTCCAGACAACAGAACTTGACCGGATGGAGCAGGGTTCAAGAGCCCCATGTGTTCATGCCCAGGAGCAACCTTGGCAATCAAGTGTTCTCTCATATGCCCTAACATTTGACAAAGGAAAAAATGGGCACTGGTTTTATGTAATTAGGGAAGGCCAGCATGGGTTCTTACATGAAGGATAGTCAGAAGGTTCAGGTGAAGCTCCAAAATAAAACAGCAGAAAATAATTTGGAGGTGCTGAATTTGGTGTCTTTTCCAGGGGAAAAAATGTTTGTTGCAGTTCACGGATTTGTGATGCAATTAACAAACCGGTCTATAGGTCTGCTGTCATGACCCACCAAAGCATTATTAAACATATTCACAGGAATACATATTTTTACAAAACCCATAATATTAAATTCATCACATCTATTAGTTTCTTTTGACAAAGACAATACACCCCACTTCCCCAAATGCCACAATGATCAGAATTCCTCACAAATTGGTACACACTGGGAAAGTTGTGAAGTCAAGCTCCCAAACGTCAAACAGCAAGATAACCACAACGGTTATGAGAGAGATATATGCCACAGTAAAAATCAAAAAGTAAAAAATATACACCAACCACCTGTACAGATGAGGAAAAACAAATATGTCCTTTTTGTACTTTAAGGAAAAATAAACTATATCCTTTCAATAAACATCACTCTCATATATGTACATGAAGAAAATACCCCTCAGATAGCAACACTATGAACCCCAAACTATGGTGTTAGATTTAGGACGGGTTCAAAAAGCTGTTCCACAATTGTTCCAGAGCAATTCTGTTGTACTTCACACTGTGCTCTTTAAGCTTCACATCCATTTGGGTGGCCCATGCCCCTGTGGTATAGGACCTATTCTTTAGCATTAGTGAGGTTTAATGACTGAGGGTTGGCACCTTCAAATCACATACTCACCAATCCCAGAGGTTCAACCCAGAGGCTAGAAATTTAGTTTAATCCTGAATTCAGTCAGACTTTGATCAGCTGCCTTGTCTGGCCATCCGGAGCTCTTCCCTGGGCTGGGTGTGTTAGCTAAGAATTCCCTTCCCCTGATTAAACTGGGCAGGCTCAAAGAGTTTCCTTGCTCTCTGCATACTTATGACCTGCCTCTCACTTGATGCTCCACCTCCCACATAGCGGCTTCGGCTTTGACCCTGTTAATATCAAAGGGACATTTCCTGTCAGGACTGCATAGAGTATGCCACATTTTTTTAAATCCCTTTTTGTTCTCCCACATAAGCACATGTCCACTCCTAATACTTTGTTTCAGATTGCCCACTGCAAAGTACATCACACGTACAGGAGCATCCATCAAGCCATAGTTTGTATGCCAGTGGCATACAAGTTAAATTTGTTACACATAAAGGCAATGAAACATTGATAAGGAAAAATAAGAATTGCAGAGTGGATGTGATAGGCCTTCTCCTGGAGTCACTTGAAGGACATAACCTCCAAGCTGCATTGGGAGAGAGCTGGTTCATCAAGGAGCTACAATATAGTTGACTGTGGAGGCCATGTTTGCTGTTCACATGTTCTGTACTCTCTCCTTCCTGCCACCATGGTCAGGAGTGGAGCAAGGTGGGTGCAGTGGATGTGGTTTGCCCCAGGTGTCACCTCTGAGGGGAGGTGATAAAATGCTGTGCAGCACTCAACGTCTGCAAGAGACGCTGTGGCTTTGGTGTGCGCAGGCCTCTGGCTCCCCCCCAAAATATGAAATAAAGTCAAACCATTTCTGCAGGCAAAAAACAAAAATCAACGTGGGAAGGGGTGACAAGAAATTTTCCGCACTAGGTACCACCTGACCTTGCCACACCACTGACCACAGTTACATCCTTGCTCACTGGTATGTGGCTGGGAGAATACTGCCTGAAGTGATTGGACACAAGGAGGAAAGGCAAGGATAAGGACTCAGCTCATGCCATCCCAGTACCTCTTTTGATCTGACAATTAAAACTGCCTCATCTCTCCCCCCCCCCCCCCACTTATATGTACATGTACATACAGGCACATTTTAAAACAAAGTTAGCTTGGTCCAAAATGTTGCTGTAAAGACACAGGCCCAGGTCAGAGCTTTGTGAGTGTCATCTGAGGGAACTGAAAGAAGGGAGGCAAGAATCAAAAGACAACATGGCTGCTGTGCCACTTCTGGTAGCAGAAAAATGGCCTCCTTGTCTGGTCCAGCAGAATTGCTTTGTTGTTGTTGTTGTTCCTATATTAGAAATATAGATGAAGAAGGGCTGTTAATCATTTAAAAAGCTGTATAGTATTATAGTACCCAAAAGGAAATAGTCAAGAGATGCCAGGGCATAGGAAAAGACTAGTAATTTCAGGTTTTCCCAGGGCAATGGACATCTCTGCTCCCATTAAATTATCTGATACAGTCTCAAATGCAATAGCATAAGAACTATTGTTACTCACAATGGTGTCATCAGGGCAGAAATCTTGGAGGCAGAAGTCGAGCTCTCCGATCAGAAAAATTAGGCCCCCAAACACAGCAGGGCTTCATTTTGAAATGAAGTAACACACATTACCATCTAAATAAGAGCCCCCTCCCCAAGACAAACCAGCTTCCAAAATTGCCTAACAGCCCCACTAGTTATCCACTGGGATGTGTGTTCATGTTTTCCTAAGTTCTGAAGGTGTGACATTAAGGATAGTGGGAAGCCCCTTTCTCTGTTCTAAAAACAATAGAGTCATTTCCCTCCCATGTCCTCTCAGGATACAGTAATGTCAGCTGGGCCTAACTGTGAACAGCAAGTGGGGGTGGTCCGGTCAGAAAGCTAAATTATTGCAAGAGAAAGAGAAATGCCAGTGTACAGCATCAGACATGTGTAAGAAGAATTTGTTCTCAACATGCAGACAGTGTGGAAAGTAAGTCTCAAAACAGCCATTGGAATATAATATTGCCCCATCCGTGCTAGAAATGATCAATGGCCAGCATACCTTTCCAACATATTAGTTCTCCCTCCTTTATTTATATCAGGGATGGGAAGCATGTGTCCCTCCAGTCAGGCCTATGCAAAGCCAGTACTTGTAGTCTGGGATAAAGCTGGGTGGCGGTAAGGGTGGAGCTGTACAGATGCACTGGTGGAGTCAATATGGTGCTCCCACCAATGAACCTGTGGTGTCTTGTCCTCGCTGCCACCTTAATCTGGTAAATGGCAGTGATACCTCAATCAGGACCATAGCAACGTGCCACCCCACTTCACCAGCCACTCCTAGTTGTAGTCCAGCAACATATAGAGGGTCACATGTTTCCCATCCCTGATTCTTTTGAAATTGTCAATAGGCGCTATGTTAATGGAAGGGAGGCACCAAGATCCCTAGCGGTATCTCTTATCTAACAAAACAGACAATGGTACTGTGTACTGTGTCTCTCTCTTTCTGCATAGGATGTATACTACAGATCTTTACTTGAATTAGATGGGGAGAAATGAGTAGGGGATTTTGTACTCCATATCTTGTTTCCAAAATATCACAAGGAAAGTGGTGCAAGGAGAGCAGATACAGCTGTTGGAGAGAGTAAGCCAAAAGTATGTAGCAAGACGTTTACCCACTTACCAGGAAATATGCACCATTGAACTCTAGCATGTACGGGATTGCATTGTTAGACCTGGATGGCCTTTGAAACAGCTGCCAATAATACAACATACGGAGTTTTTAGTGTAGCATAGTGATTAAGAAGCGTAAACTGGCACCCTCCAGTGTAGATGCCTCTGGACCCCCCCTCTAGTATGTGGATAACACTTTGCAAGATTGCAGATAATACTTTGCTTGCCTGCCTCGCAGGTTTGTTGCAATCAGAGCCGGGATCAGAACAGCTGCCAAGGCCAACTGGTGATACCTGCCTTGAGCCTTCCTTCAAAAAGAAAAGAAGAACTAGGCAGCTGGATAGCCACTTCTTAATTTCCTACAATGTCAGTGACCTGGCATCACTCAGGCATTATGGGAAATTAGGATGGCTAGAGCCAGCCAGCCAGCAGTGTTCATAGTGCTGTCACCATAGCAGGGACCATTGACATAAGAAAACACTCACCAGAGGACATTTTGCCACTGGCCATGTTGGCTTGGACTGACTGCAGTTATAGTCTAACAACAACCGGAAGGTCAGAGGTTCCCCATCCATACTTTACAATACCCCGATGCTTCTGCTGTTTTTGCTATAACAGATTAGCAACATATGAGTAATTTCTTTTGAAATTACTATGGCTTGGAAATAACACAATCCCACTTTTGACCCAGCTGAGTCAAAAGTCCCTTTAGCAGACAGACAGAAAACACTATCCGGCAAAATTTCTACATCAGAATTTCCAGTCGCCTCACCAATTCACTGAAGTGCATTTTATTTTGGGGATTTAAGGTGATATTGATACCACCATGTGGTAAATGTGTATATTGCAGTTTAAAACTTTATGCAAGTTTTCAGCAGAGACTGAAGCCTTGATGTAAGTCACTATCTATTTCTCTGGTCTCCATGTTGCCCAGATGTCATTAAAACACTGCCCTAAGTGAAAAGCTAGCAGAGAGAAAACTAGGCCCAGGAACAGGGGACCAGATAGCTCATTTATTTAGTATTTATTTCACAAATTTATAAACCACTTCAAAGTCGTAGAATTGTAGTTGGAAGGGACCCTGAGGGCCATCTAGTCCAACCCCCTGCAGTGCAGGAATTTCAGCGAAAGCATCCATGACAGGTGGCCATCCAACCTCTGCTTAAAAACCTCCCAGAAAGGAGAGTCCACAACCACCAGAAGGTCCATTCCACTGTCAAAACAGCTCTTACTTTCAGAAAGTTCTTCCTGATGTTTAGTCAGAATCTCCTTCCGTGTAACTTGAACCCAATGGCCTACCTCCCAGAGCAGGAGAACTCAAGCTTGCTCAATCTTCCATGCGACAGCCCTTTAGATATTTGAAGATGGCTCCTATACATAATAATGGCTTACACCATTGCCAGACTTCAATAATATCTTAAAAGACATTCTAGTCTGTGTTCTGCTCATTTTAATGGGCTGCACTTTTTGCAGCTGCTTTTAAATTTCTTGTGAAGTTGATGGAGTATTTTATTGGTGTAAATCAAGAATGGGAAACTTCCAAGTCCCTGGGCCAAATGCAGCCCTCCAGGCCCTTCTGGCCCTCAGGAATCTCCCTAGCACATGCCTCAGGAGCCCTGCTTTGCAATGTCCTTAACTGTTTTTGCCTGGCTAGAATCCTGCCCTTCATCTGATAGTGCTTCTTGCTTGCCTCTATGGAGGATAGAGAGGGGTGTGTGAGTGTGCACATAGAAACCTTTGCTTCTGGTCTCACCTACCACTGGCATGTGTCCCTCAGAACACAAGGCAGCCCTCAGGGTGATAATGGTTCTCCATCACCATCTTGTGAGGGCACTGCACCCTGAATGGCAGGCTAGAAATCCTTTACATAAATGAACAGTTTGTTCTAGCCATAGCGTATTTCACTTCTGCCAACTTGCTTTCAAATAGCTGTGGAATTAAACCATTATGTTTGAAAGTGAGCTGGCAGTTAGCTAGTGTGGAAAAGTAAAGGACTCTAGTGCTGAAGTTGCAACTAGAGTAAACTATTGCATTTTTACAGCATTGGTCCAAACGTACTCCCAGATGCATAAGTGAAAGGTATTCTCACTGTGAGAATACCCACTGTTACTGCGCTTTAGTACCTTAACTGAGTAAGCAATTGAGATAAAAGAGGTAGGGAATTGGAGATTTTGAGCATCCAGGTCACCAGTTTTTTTCATCCCGTCCTTAAAACATTGTTGGCTCCAGGAACAAATAGCTAGACGGATGACAGAGCAACTGTGAAATCCCACCAGAATATTGAAAACAAGCATTTAATGAGCCTCCAGAGCTTAGATTAGGAATATTTTACTGCGGCATCCATTATTTCTTTTACATTTTTACATTTTACATTTTCCACATCTTTTACATTTTCCTCTAAAATAATCCAACACAAATAACAATAACAAAATATTAAAATATTAGCACAATTAAATATTAACGTAATTAAACACAACATAATAGCAATAATGCAACAGGGTGCAATTGGAATAAAATACCAAAGATACAGGATCTAAAACCAGTAAAATCATATTTAACATTTTAAAAATTAATATTTCATTAATAACTAGGTCAGTGATACAGAGGAGGGAGAAATTAAATACAGTTTTTTTTAAGCCAAGTCTATCAAATTCTCACTTTCTGAAACAATATAACAACTGAAACACGGCCATTTTTCAAAATTTAATCTCATCTGAATATTGCAATGTAGTTCTACAACCAATGCTTATAAAAATGCAGACATGAAGTGGAAATGAATATGCAAGTGGAAATGAAAATGCAAGTGAAAATAGCATACTAAAATGGATTATTTCAGGAGAAACTGCATACAAAATTAGACTTATTAGCGTAAATTTGCACCAAAAGAGCTGAAAAAATTCTATTAGGATTTTTAGGGGGGGGAGTCACTAAAGGCTACAGAATTGTGGGGAGATAATTTAAGACTGGAAGAATGAGAAACTAGGATAACTGAAAATGACAAATCTTTCCACCCCTTGTGAGGGAAAGCTTTCATAATTACTTTATCACTACATAGCAGCAACTTGTCTACAAAGAAAAACAAACATTTCATTGCAGAGGAAGGTATATTAATACAGTGAGAAATGGCACCCACCTAAAAGTGATTTTAGCACTCAAGCATTGCTGCCTTTTCAGAATTTCTTGGGCGTTTTGAGCATCTGCCTTGGTAACTAAGTGTAGCATTGTCCAAATCTCAGCCTGTTACTGATCTATTGAAAGACCTTCACAAGGAAGTTAGTTTCCCTTCCAGTCAACAAAAGAACTGCTGTGTTCATCACCAGGATTGAAAAGCACATGGAGAATCCCTCACATGTTCTCCTCTACAATCAGGTCAGTCTGCAAGTGATGAGCAAAAACAGGGTGAGAGGCACAGGCAATGGCACTTCTCTCTGGATGGTTTTTCTACTCTCTCATTATTTTGATTTATAGCCTTCAATTTGTTTATAGCCTTCAATCAATCTGGTTCTATTAGGCTTTATAAAACCATAGCCAGAAAGCAGCCCTGCTTGGCTGAGGGTCTGTTCCCTTTCTCCCCTAGTGCTGCCCACTGGAATTTAAACTATTGTTGGCCTTAGGCAGCATTGCCCACTTCAGATCTTTGGCTTCTGCTCATAGCATTTGTCCTAACTCTGTCCTAGACTGCACTGCTGATTTCCAGCCCAGTCTCTGCCTGGCAACTCCACCCCGTCCCCCTGTACACCAAAGCAGAGATTGAGAACTTGTGGTTTTCTAGAGGGAATTAGAACCCAACAACAATCATCCCTGACCATTGACCATGCTGGCTGAGGATTATCCAAAATCGATTCCAACGACGTCTTTAGGGCCATCAGTTCCTTATCTCCACCCTAAATTATGTCTGGAGCCCAATTTAAAAAAACAAACAAATATCAGCGGACTCAGCAGTGCAGGCCAGGTCTCTGGCCTAAAATCTGGTGATTCTCCATTGCAGCTCTAGGCTAGATTGGCAATTTCATGAGCCACCCTGTTCACCCAGCAGTGGTTGAGGTGTATTTTCTCACCCAAAATGACAACTTCGAGGGTGAGGTTCTATAATAAATCTTGGCACCATGTATCATGCAGCAAACATTAACCAGGGATTTAGGAATACTGTCTGTTGATACCACCATGTGGTCAATGTGTGTATTGCACTTTAAAACTTTATGCATGCCTTCAAACAAGCCTGCAAGCTTTGCTGTCACTCCATCTGCATTTATTCAAACACTTTCAATTATGGGCTTGTCCACACTGGAGTTTACCCTGTGTTTGCAGCTATTTGTGTTCCCATTTAATTTGCATAGTCCACATGATATTACCCTCAAACACCACCAGTCTCAATGCTCTCCACCTGTAGATTTGTGTTAATCCAACATGCGGACAATCCAAGAAACTAGGCTTCAAACTGCTCCACTTAGGTTTGCAGATAAATTGTTTTGATGTTTAGGTGAGGGTGGATCAACTGTCATTTTCTGCTATTCCCCTTTCCACACCCACTACTTTCTCAATGCTTTCATTTCTTTTCCGGCAGTGTTATTTCCAGCGTGCTCCTGTGCAATACCAGAAGATTGCACAAACAATTTTACAATTGCCTGTGCCCCGTTCCACACTTCCTGGGTGGGATTTAAACAAAGAAACAGAAACAAAAAAACAAAACAAAACAAAGCAGCACATATAGTTATCTGTGTGCATGCCCTGTTGCTACTTAATTGGCACAGTAGAATTAACAAATTAGGAGTTATGGGGAAAACACAAAAGCGAATTGCTGTGGGTATGAACCAGAAAGGCCAAAGTTGCTCCCATTCAAATGTGTGCAGGTCTAATTCAAATGGGGCAGGGTAAGTGTACACAGTGGCGTAGCGTGGGTTGTCAGCACCCGGGGCAAGGCAAGTAATTTGTGCCCCCTAACCCGTGGATTTGCGCCCCCTAACCCCCAGATGTTGCGCCCGGTGCGGCAGGCCCCCCTGCACCCCCCACGCTACGCCACTGAGTGTACAAGGCCAACTGTGGAGACAAGCCCTATTTGTGGAGGAAATCGGCTCTGCTTGTGTACCTTTTGATGCTTTGTTTATTGTTTATTGCTACTATTTATTACCTCTTTATTACTACTTTCACTCTGGAAAGGCGACACACAAATAAAATGATTGATTGCAGAAAGTGGTATGCAGTCAGTGTATGCTGCATGACTATAGGGACAATGAAATAGCAGCAGGTATAAAAAGGTATGCATTGTTCCAAATTATAGTCTCTAATCTGCTAAAAGCTTAAAAAATTCATTCCAAGTGGCAGTTTGATTAGCAGAATTATCAATGGTGGTTTCCATCGCTCCTTCTCTACTAGATCACCCCATCCATATACTTCTCAAAGAACTGCAAAAGGTTAGACAGGACTTAGCAGAAGCTATGCTGATCCTTCTTTAGCAAATCTTGTCCTTCTAAATCGGAGTGGGGGACCTCAGGCCCAGGGCCAAATGCAGCCCTCTAGGCCTTCACCAACCATGCTCCATTCCATACCCCACCTTTCTGTAGGCCTCCTCCACACCCTCAGCTGGTTTTGCCTGAACTGTGTGCTTGAATTTCGTTAATGCCTTTTGCTTGCCTTGATGGAGGATGGAGAGGTATGTATATGTCAACCTGTGGCTTTTGAATGGCTGGTATGTAGCCTATTGTACAAAGGGCAAGAGACACATCCATTGCTCTGCCCACTTTTGCCTCTTGCCCTGCCCACCACTGGCATGTGGCTGCCAGGTTACCCCTGAGGAAATGTGGCCCCTGAGTTGAGAAAGGTTCCTCCCACTTGTTCTACATGCTTAGTAGCTTTCCCTTTATTCATGCATTCTATCAGTTTTCCTGGAAGAGACATTAAGCCAACTTAATCTAAAGTGATGAAGTAAGCAGAGTGAAAATTAGGCCCAGGAACTAAGCTTGTGGTAAGATTGCTCCTGTGTTAGCAATGAATATCAGCATCAGGTCTACAAAGTGATTCTGGCACTTGAGCGATGCTGCCTTTCCAGTATTTATCGAATGATCTGAGCATCTGTCTTGGAAAAAGAATGTCACCTTCTCTAACTCTCAGGCTGTTACTGATTTGCAGAAATAGCTCCACTGTAGTATCCCATGGGTATGGGAAGGGTGTGAGGAAACTTAGCAACTGGTCTGCCCTAAGAAAAAGAAGCAAGAGAAGCCAGTAGAACTTCAATAGTTGTATTTATTTGTGAACAAATATCCACAATTCAGCATAGCAGATACATAGGCACGACTATGTTCCCACTAGTTCCCACTCACCTATGGAGGGAACCATACTCATGAGGGCAGAGCAGTTTCTACTAGAGACTCAGTACATTCACCAAGGTAGTTTCTTGCCCTTCCAGTCAACTAAAGTGCCATTGTGCTCATCAACGAGGTTAGGAAGCACCTGGAGAATCCCTCGCACGCTCTCATCGACAGTCATGACAGCCTGCAAGAGACAAACAGCAGTGAGAAGCACAGCCAATGGCTCTTCTTTGTGGACAGCTGGATTTATCCTCCTACATGTGGGGTGTGAAGGAATAATTCATTCATTCATTTAAACATTTATAGTGCCAGATTTTGCTCTCAGTTGTCTGACCCCAACAACCAATCTGGCTGTAAGAGGAAAAGCAGCTAGTCTCACTGGAAAAGGCTCTGCCTGGCTCGCTCCCCACAAAATGCCGACCTCCTGCCAGCCTTTGACAACATTGACCACTTTGACTCCTTTGGGCGCACTTTTTCTGTGTCGAGAACTTGACCCTATCCCTACTCCCTTCAACCCTGTATCAGGGTTTAATGTTGAGTGTCTCTGAGTTTTGTACATAATACCCTGGATATATTGGATAATGTATGTATCATGATAAATGGTGCAGCTTTTATCATAGAACCTCACTCACAAGGTCTGTATGGGTGGAGAAATACACTTGTGGCTCCTGGACCACAGTGGAGAACAGAGCAGCCCATGAAAATTGCCAAATCTGGCCAACCTAGCCTACAACAGGGATGGGGAACCACCAGTCTGTGAGCCAGACCTAGTCTGCATCACCATTCCATCAGCCCACTGTCTCTTACCTTAGATCCTACCACATGTAAGCCCTTGACTTCACCTGCTTCTTCTGCCATGACAAACAAGCTCACACTTTCCTGCCTGCTGGTCTTTCTGCTCTGGAAAACAACCTATCTGCACTATTTCTCCTTTTCCTCCATGAGGCGATGAAGAGAGAGACTGCCTGGCAGGTGCATACAGGAGCTCAGAGGTTCAACCATGGAATGTATCAGCTCAGCTAGAGGAGTCTCCTTGGAAAAGACCCTCTAGCTGCCATAGTCCATGGTATGGCCTTTGAGCCATCTGCTACAGTATGGGTGTACATGGGTGTGAGAGAGACACACTGACTAAAAAAAAAAAGTTGAGTTTTGCCTCTGCTGGTTCCAGCCCTTAACCAGTTTGCATCAAGGGAATGCACCCTGAAAAGGGTTTTCTTCCCCCAGTGATCTAGACAACTGCCTCTCTTGTGTGAAAGTAACACACTTTGTGCATGCTTCCTGGGAGTGGGGGTGTCTAACAATCTTCAGTAGTTTTGCTTATGTTATTTAACTATCTTTTAAAGGAGCTCCTCCCAAAAAATTGGCACCCACCTCTTGGGTGCCCATGTCTGTCTTCACCCACCCTGGGTGAACTGCAGTACACAAAATCCCATCCTCTTTGTAAGTCAGAGACTGGCACTTTGTCAGCATGTTGAGAGCAGCCTGAAAGGGAAAGAGAGAGAAAGTGGGTAGCGAACATCACCATGGAAAGGTTAAAACCCCCATCTCTTTTGTTGTGGAACATCAGCAGGACCACCTGGGCTTGCCACAGAGTCGTTCCCTCTGTGGGAAGCTGCTGCAAATCATACTTCCCTGATAATTCTGACTAGCATTTGCAAACCTGGGCTTCTTAAAATTCACATCTGTAGAATGTGATGTGGCCCAGTGTCCTATATTTGCAAAAGAAAACTAGGACCCTGAGCTGCCTTAGATACAGCCACTTGTTTGGATAGGGAGTGTGCCCAGTAGCAGGGCAACCAACATATTACTTGGGTGCAAGAAATATCACCTACCTTGCTGCAGCGGTAGGCAATTACAGGCTTGGAATAGGTTGCGGGGACTAACTCAATACAGCCTAATAGAGAGGAGATGTTGACAATAGCTGCCTTGCTGCAGCTCAGCCCTTTCTGCGAACTTCCTTGGGCTGCCTTCCTTAACAGAGGCAGAAAAGCCTGAGGAAAGAGAGGAAGAGAGAAAATAATCCAGGAAAACTCAGTACCCACTTTATTTGCCTTATGTATTTATTCTTGTGTAACAATCTACACTTGTATTATAAGTAATGCCATTTTTACCCCATCCTCCCCGCAAAGAGTTCAAGCCATTGTTAATGATTCTTCCCCCATTTTGTTCTACCTCTTTCTTGTGCCCAGAAAAGATGGGACACTGTTGTCTACACAGTGCACTATTCTGCCATTTTATTCCCAGCAACACTTCATCTTCACTCATTCAAATCCTGCATAAAACTCAGGTGACACAAACTTCTCAGTTTGCATGACGTGTTACAACTGTGGAATCTGGAAAAGGGAGACAGAGCACCTGCAGGCCAAGGAGCTTGATGCTAACTTTGTGTGTGGTTCAGCCAGCAGCAGTTCTCGTGCCACTGTGGCTCCAGCACATTTGACATTTGTGAAGACTCCTTCATTAGGCAGTGGATTCAGTATGTCAGTGGTGCCCCCTCCTACCAGGATTTTCAGGAAGCTTACATCTCTTTACATTCAGAAAGCAGTGGAGAGTACTTTGATTACCCGGACATCTACTGCCAGCTTGAATGCTGCAGTTTGGTAGTTTTAGATCCCAGACTTAATGTAAGGGGAGCTCTTTCAATGGCAACGTGAATTACTACACTTGCTTCAAAATATGGCAAGCCAGCCCCACTGTCTTTTGGGTCTCTGCTGTTCCTTCTGCTGTCTGGAGCCCCAAAGCCTGACCCTGACAACATCCCTGTTAGCACAGTTATGATGTTTGCATAGCGACAAATAAGTACTATTGTGAATGGTCATTATGCTTATTTTACATATATTTAGGACAGGCTTGTCCAACTTCGAAGAGACTCTCACTATAATAAAACTGGTGGTGATCTACTCACTGGATTGACCAAAGCTGTTGAGCTTTTTTGGGGTGGGGGTGGGACGGGTCCCAAGATCTACCGTAATCTACCACAGGCACCACGCGATCTACCAGTAGATTGCAATCTACCTGTTGGCCATCCCTGATTTAGGATATACCTAACTAATGTAGAGATGCGGGTGGCGCTGTGGGTTAAACCACAGAGCCTAGGGCTTGCAGATCAGAAGGTCGGCATTTCGAATCCCCGCAACGGGGTGAGCTCCCGTTGCTTGGTCCCTGCTCCTGCCCACCTAGCAGTTCAAAAGCACAAAGTGCAAGTAGATAAATAGGTACCGCTCCGGCGGGAAGGTAAACAGCATTTCCATGCGCTGCTCTGGTTCTCCAGAAGCGGCTTAGTCATGCTGGCCACATGACCTGGAAGCTGGATGCCGGCTCCCTCGGCCAATAAAGCAAGATGAGCGCCGCAACCCCAGAGTCATTCACGACTGGACCTAATGGTCAGGGGTCCCTTTACCTTTTAACTGATGTAGCATGCATTTCTTACTTTTAGTGATCTTTTGACCCAACTGTTTACACTCCCCACACCCTTGGACATATTTATCTGCAAAGGACACTTCATGCATCAGATGAAGTGAATCATTTGACTGCTCCGAGCTTGGCATTTGCACCCCCAAGCCCCTGTACCTTGCTCACTAGCAATGGCCCAGTCACATTTGTCTTGTATACATCTTCCATGTCTTCCTCGCTCACAGTGTCTAGCGTCATGCCTTTCAAAATGCCAGCATTGTTTATTAGCACATTCAGCCCTGTGTCTTTCAGGTGGTCCCCAACAAATGCTGCAGCTTCCGTAATGCTCGCAAGATTTGTAGCATCTGCAAAAGCAGAAACAAAAGAGATGGTTAGAAGCAGGAAGAGTTGGGGAGCACTGGGAGCAACTGTGACTGTCCTAACACCAGCTGAAGTATGAACTTCAGCTACAGCAATACAAAAGAAAGAATGGTTCTCAAAGTGCTCCCAATAAGTTCATTGTAGTTGTTAATGCCCAACTTCAGGAGGTAATCTAAACTACACAGAATTATACATTAATTTTTTTTTGAAATGCTCTTTAAATATTTTAAAAACACCTTAACAAACACATTTTAGAACAAGAGTGGCCCATGTGATATTACAACAACACCTGGAGAGCCAGCTCCCATCATCCCTGACAACTGGCTGTGCTTTGGGGGCTGATGGGAATTGAGAGTAGCACAGTATTCAGAGGGCAACACATTGGAGACCCCTGCTTTAGAATAACCAACTAAACCTTACACCTCTATCTCTAATTCACATTTGTGCAACACAAAACCATTATTAGTATAAATCAAACCCATTAACATAAAGCACGCAATGTTAACAAACCCACTTATATTCGGAACTACAAATATGCTTTCAAAGAAAGCCAAAAAAGAAAAGGTGGAGACACAGACTTTTTGTTGGAAGACTGCAGGAAAATATCATTGAGGCTTCTTTTTTGGCCAGATGCAGTTAAGAGACCAAATGACCTATTTTGCCCCTATAGATTCTGTTATGGGCAAAACCATTGTAACCCAATGGTGGTTTTTTGTTTGTTTGTTTGCTCATTTGGCAAAAACCACTAAAATAATAGACACGGCTAGCTTAGCTTCATTAATTTAAAAGGGTAAAACTTAGTTGGTGACAACTCTTTCTTGGACAATTAACCACAAGCCACCAGCTTCTTGATGTTTATTGACAGAAAAAATGAAGCAACAGTAATCTGCTTGCAATCAGGATCATCATCCTTATTTGAGGGAAGATCAATACATTGTTAGAGAATCATGTGCTGTTAGTAACAGACTGGCAAGAAGAAATGGTTTTTCAAGATCCCTTGAAACTCTTGAAAATGCAAACTCCTGTATATAGTACATAAACTCGTCTGTCTTCCTGTATGGGCAATATTCTACATTTTCAAAGGAGGCTGGAATTTGGTAGATGGTATTGTTTATTGAATCATATGCATAACAGTACCCTTATTTAATGCTATATAGAATCATAAGGCACGATTTACTTAATTGGTCTTCAGCTTTGTAAAGGATTTCGTGAGAAGGAGTTATTATCTCTTCTCTGATTAGCCTATATCACTGGGTTTATCTTTTAAAAAATCAAGAATGATGCCTGGTGTTCTGCAGCAGCAGGTTAAAACCTCCTGTTCTAATATATGAAGTCTGGAGCACTCATAGAAGGGGTTTATGGCAGTGAGGGGGCACGATTGTGACTATCGTGATGGGACCCTGCACTTCTGAAGTAGCCACTGTACCCGTGACACTAGGTAACAGAATTATGAAAAACTACAAATTGCGGAGGGAGGATCTGCATTAAACTTCCTCCCTCTATAGCAGCCAATGACATATTCTAGCTAAGATGCAAATGGCTGAAGAAATAGGGCACAGATCTCTAGCTACCAGGATCCAAACCAAGAGGCTATTTCTTCCATCCTTTGGGGAGAAGATGGAATGATGCAGAAGGGTTTGCTGCAAAAGAAGGGGGAGGAGTGAAAGTGAGAGAGTCCCAGGAACATTGTATGAAGGCTAAAAGGTAAGTGGGAGAGAAGGCATACCCAACTTCACCATCACAAGGTTTGGATGACTGGAAGCCAATTTCCTCAGTTCCTGAAAAGACATAAAGAGCAGAACAATAAATATTAAGAAGTAAAATTATATCAGGTAGGCTGCTGTCGGAGTATACACTGTTACTTCAGGATATTATTATTATTATTATTATTATTATTATTATTATTATTATTATAAAAAAGAAATACTGAGCATGATCCAGCCATATTTAAGCACTCATTGGAATAAGTGGGAATTAAAACACATTTAGACTTTTTCTAGCCCTACTGATCTTGAAGTGGGTCAAAATGCTCTGACAGGATTGGAAAACTGACAGGCATAGCAATCTTTTGCATTCAAATAAAATATTGATCACGAATATGGTAATTTATTTTGCATTGGCAGCTGGGAGGTCAAGACAATTTTAGATTAACGTTGACATAAGAATGATTTGTGGATAGCCAACCCATAATGATTTCACACCTTGTTTCATTACAGATTTGCCTTTAATGACGCTATACATGTGAGATCAGAAGTGAGACTGATCATTATCTAGCTCAGTACTGTTTTTCTCAGTATAATACAATTACTGACCAACAGCTCTCCCTCTCTCTGTAATATATATATATATATATATATATATATATATATATATATGCTCTAATGAGCTATGGTGAAGATTATAACACCATGGTCTACTAACAGTGTAGTTGTATGCTCATCTTACTCCAAAGAAAGCCTCATTAATTTAAATGAGACTTACTCATTGGTGAAGTGTATAACGGATTTCAGCCTAAAAGTGCTCTCCACCCTGGCTGGTTCTTGGCCCCTTTCCTTGCTATAAATGAATTCAATCCAAGTCTCATGCCAGTGCTGATGAGACTGAGAATTCAAGGTTCAAGGTTCATCTCCAGTTTTCTGCTCAAGCTCACAGTCTGTACTCCAGAGCACTAAAAACTGATGATTTACTTTATACCCCTCTTCTTGAGCTCTTAGCTAACCTAGGAGTTTAAATAAACACAATGAGTAGTGATTTCCTTCGCCTTTGGGGGTGAAAGTTCCTACTTAACACGCGACAGCAATAACTGGTGCAAAATAACTTCCTGACTCCTACGCTTCGATTCCCAGAAAGTGCTGCTCTTCCTCCTTCCCTCAAGTCCCAGTCACCCGACCAGCCCCAGTCGCCACTCCTTCGCTCGGAAACAAACCCTGCTCAGTTCAATGGGGCTTCCCACCGACCAAGGCTGCAATGCTGCGCCAGCTTACCGGGAACGAAGCCCCAGGGACCAAAGCGGGACTTGCTTCCGAGAACCCTCCTCCGTCCCCAAAGAAGCGGCTTCCAAGCAGCCCATGTTGGGGCTTGAGCCTCTCACCTGCCCGCGCTCCCCGTCCCGAGACCGGCTGCAGGCAAAGAGCCACTGCGGCGGGTTGGGCATCTCCAGGAGCTGGCGAACCAGCTCCAGGCCGATGCCGCGGTTGGCTCCGGTCACCAAGACGCTGCGCGCTCCCAAGCCCTCCATGAGCATCTGCTGCACCGCCGTCCCGGGTCTGCCTCTGACAGAAAACTTGCCTGTGGGGCAACACCCACCGCACCCGCCACACATCGCCCCCCTGCGGCCGCTTGCGGGAACTGGAGCCTTTCCTCGCAGCCTGATGACTATGATTTTTGATAACAGTGTAAAAGTGCCCTTTGCGGAAGGTCTGCCTCAGGGGCAGAGCATCTGCTTTGCATACAGAAGGACCCACCTTCAATCCCCGGCATCCTCGTGTATGGCTGGGAGAGAAGCTCTCTGAAATCCTGGAGAACCGCTGCTGCCAGTCAGTGTAGACAATACTGAGCTGGAAGGAGAAACAGTCGGACTCACTGTAAGACAGTTTCCTGTGTAGGCCCAGCATGGGTGAAACAGCTGCTCATGCAAACTAAGGCAAACTAAGGCCCTGGGGCCAGATCCGGCCCAATTGTCTTCTAAATCTGGCCCGTGGATGGTCCAGGAATCAGCGTGTTTTTACATGAGTGGAATGTGTCCTTTTATTTAAAATGCATCTCTGGGTTATTTGTGGGGCATAGGAATTTGTCCATTCCCCCCAAAAAAGCAAATATAGTCCGGCCCCCCACAATGTCTGAGGGACAGTGGACCAGCCCCCAGCTGAAAACGTTTGCTGACCCCTGCAATATATATCATCTAAGGCTGTTGCTGTTTACTTGGGCTCTAACCTGCTCCCACTGTTGGTGTTTGAAGTTGTAGACAATCGCTATCTTTCCTCCTGTAAGTTTGTGAGATATATTTCTGTTCAGTGTGTATTCCTCAAACCAGCTTCTGTGGGCGCAGCCAAGGGGGGGTGCTGGGGGGGCAGCTGCCCTCCAATCAATAAAAAAAATACATAGCCAGCTCAGATCCCCCCCTCAAGAAAAGGCCTGCTTCCCCCCAACAAAAATCCAATTTAAAATGTAACCTACATCTGCTTTGAGGTTAAGGTGTGTACATTTGGGACTTCCGTTGCAGGTGTGTAGATGACAGCTTACTGAATAGGAGTTTGGTTTTCCCTCCCCTGCAACACCTCCCAAAAGGTAAGTGAAGACATCCCAGCCCCCTCACTGGACAGCAGTGTTCAAATGCAACTTGAAACACCCCAAGCCCCCCAACCCACCCCCCGAATAGTCTCACTGTTTTAAGCAACCCATGTGTACATAAGCAAAAAGTACGGGGAAGCATCTTCTAATAATATATATTTTTTTTTAAAATAATTTTTTTATTGATTTTCCAACATAAATTTTAACACATTACAACTTACAGTACAAAGACAAACAAACATATAAACATGTATAATTTCATAACCTTTTTTTCTTAACCCCAATTTCAACGACTTCCCCATGCCTCCCATTTCTGCATCCCCGTTTTAAAATTTTTCAGCAACCCCTAATCTCAATTACTTATAATTCACTTTCTTTAACCTTTTACTCTTACCCAATCATTTATCGCTGCAAATCTGCTTTGCCTTACCCATGACATTTTAGCACTCATTAATTTTACAACAGTTCTTAAGATAAAGTTTGTATTTCTTCCAGTCTTCTTCCACCGTCTCTTTTCCTTGGTCATGGATTCTGCCCGTCATCTCAGCCAGTCCCATATAGTCAATCACCTTCGTCTGCCACTCTTCCAGCGTGGGTAGTTCTTGTGTCTTCCAATACTTTGCTAAAAGAACTCTTGCTGCTGTTGTAGCATACATAAAGAACGTCCTATCTTTCCTTGACACCAATTGGCCTACCATGCCAAGGAGAAAAGCCTCTGGTTTCTTATAAAAGGTACACTTAAGAACCTTCTTAATTTCATTATAGATCATTTCCCAGAAGACCTTAATCCTTGGGCGTACCTTCTAATAATAGAAGGCAATATGATCCAACATCCTGCTTGATGCAACCAATGGGGACTTGTATGAAGATCTCCAATAATCGTGATCTCATTCACCTCCTTTGGGAATAGGTTGCATCCATTGTCAAATGGCTCTTAACTGTTTAGGATGTGGGTGGGGGAACTGTTTAGGAAGGAGGAGGACACACCCATCTCGGCAACCTTCCAGAGGGCAAAGAGTATATTCTTGTTAACATGACGTTTTCACAATGGGTTTCATATAAGAACAGTATATCTGGCTTGGTTTTGTTTTGTTTTTTAAAAAATAAGACTCAAAATGTGTCTTCTTTTAATCAGTGAATCCAACCCCCTTACACTAAACGTTTTTATCTTATACAATGATGTCATTGTAATCAATCAATTTAATCTTTCCAATCTTTAGCTTCAATTCATATTTTAAAAGTTGTTGTGTGCTGGATATAATTTGTGTGATTCAATCTATGTTATAGCCAAGTATATAAAATGGTTCATAACTCCTTTTGATACCATGCACCCTGAACAAATGGACACTTCATAACCATATCTAAACCTCCCCCATGCTCCTTTGCTCCTCACCATCTCCAGACCTCACTGTTTAAGAGATCACCATTTTACAACAGCACAACCTGGAGGCAAAACCTTTTTTTAAGATGAATTGGTGAATGTTCCCTAAATGTAGTGGAGAGAGATGCTGTTAACAGGAATAAAAAGAAGTGAACAGAGAAACCTTCTTAACTAGAGACCAGAGGCAACCTCCCACTCACCCTACAAGCAGTAAACATATATATTACAATTAATAAAACTGCCATTTTGCAGACAAAAGCTCAGCAGAGAATAGAAGTATTAGTCCAAAATAACAAAGTATATTTTAACATCTGATTCTAACAAGGGAATTGCAATTTTCAGTTTTCATTTTACATTTCTTTTTCTTTTCTTGTCTTTTGGAGTGTTAAGTCTCCAGTCTAAAATATCTGCAGCCTCATCTTGTACTTAGCAGCATGTGTCATGGAAGACCACAGCATAAAAGGAAATCCACATTTGTATCTGATGTTAGCCTCACTAAGTTTAGCTGTGCAGAAATACAGTGGATGCCTTTTTTGCAGTCATAGATTTCAAGTTTTGATAAAGTTCAATCTATGTCCCCTTCAGCTTTATCTGGTCAATTTGCCTAGTGAGTTTCAAGATATTCCTTTATAGCACTGTTTGTGAATGCATGATTATGTCCTATGTGGGAAATCCTTCTTTAGGCTTTGGGGTTAGGGCTCAATGGGTATGTTCAATTTGATCTACAGTGAGACGAATTTCAGGGAATTGTTTAGAGAACCAACTTGCTGAAAAGCCCATCATATTTTGTTTCTCCAGACATTTTTCATCCCATCTGGCCTTCAAATTTGGACTCAGATCTGTTTTCCAGTTACTCAAGCTGGGCATCTATTTAATATATAGCCTCTTCCATTTAAGAAAAGGCTTTTTTGGACTTCATGAACATATTAAATGCTTCAGAAGCTGTTTTAGTTCTTTTATCTTTCCTGTCAGTTCTGTCACTTTTTCTTCCAAAGATAAGTCATATTTAATTTCTATTTTGAGATTTTTTTTTTACTATAAATAGCTGCAAAGTGAACTTATGAGGAGCTCTTGGCTATTTTTTGACAGTTTTCTGTATTTTTGGTGCCATTGCTAGGTCACTGTCAAATCTTTCAATGAAAGAATCAGACTCTATCTGTCCTTTCTTTAAAATATGTCTCTAGGCTAACTTCTTTAGAATTTAAATAGTATCTTGCATATCCTGGAACAAGTCAACTTGCTTTTCTTTTCTTTTCTTTCTCTCTCTCTCTCTCCTTTGTTCTGTTAGGCTGTGAAGAGTGAAGTCTGGGCAATTGTCCCCATTGATTCTAAATCTTAAAAAGTGGGGTAGCCTGTGTGACACGTTTCTCAAAGAAGCCTAAATCCAACCATCTTTCACCAGTCCTGTAAAACCCTACTAAACACACATGATTAAATATTTGCCACTTCACTGGTGGCCATAGCAACACCGTTCAAACCACCAATCTTAAAGGCAAACATTGACATTTTATACCTGTAATTATGATGGAAGTAGAAAGTAGATTAGCAGCAGAATCTCGTGCATGTCTGCTGAGAAGCAAGTTTTACTGAGTTCAATGATGCTTAAGTTATGCCTCAGCAAGTGGTTATAAAATTGCATCCATAGTCTCTTTTCATTATCCAAGACTGCAGTTAGCTTTTGGTTTTATGTCTTATTTTGTGTTTCGTTTGTTTGTTTGTTTGTTTGTTTGTTTGTTTATTACTGGAGTGGGGAGTCAATGCATCACATCTCTGGTGCATGTACACATAATGCACACAAACCACTAAGGCACCTTGCAGTGTACACCTTGCTGTTTCACAACCTGCATTTGCTGGGGTATACATTTTAAATCATTAGCCTCTTGGAGGACATTCGGTTTTTCTAGTACTGTATGGTCTTCTTCAAGTTGGTGCCTTCCAGGTGGTTTGGAGTCCAGCTCACAGCAGCCCTAATCAGCACAGTCATGCACCTGCAGGGCACCAGCTTGGCGAAGGCTGTTCTTCTTATAGATATTTAACAGCTCCCCTGGGTGTAATAGTTTTGCCTCCGCATACTGTTCATGCTACAGAATGATCCCTACTTCTGCATCACATGCTAAAGGACCATTTGGGGCTGTTTTCTGGGCTGTAGGCTTTGTGTTACATCTGTTGCAGGCATCCTGCTCTTCTTCCAAGACAACATGCTTTGATCCACATGATAATCCTGGGAACTAGTCAATGCCAAGAGAGTCTAGCCTTAAAGGCTCAGTGGGCATTTAATCCTAGGATTCCTTGATCCAAGTTCAACTCTCTGTCCAGTGCTGAAATAATGCAGGAAAACAGAAGTGAGTGTGTACAAGCCCTATTTGGCCAAATCAGAGTCCTGTGTAGCCTTCTCAAGAGAGGGGCTGAAGGGACTGTCAGAAAATATAATGGGGGCAGGCCCATTCTGCACCACCTGTAATTCAAGGATGGATTATGTCCACTGCACTGCAATGTCTCTTATGTATTTTGTATGCTTGAGTTACAGGGAGTGGATTTGTTAAAGCAGGAGTAGGGAGCAGGATCTGGCCAGCAGGGCAGGATCCTGTGTTCCCTCACTCCCTGCATGTCATGTTGATGGGTGAGTGGGAGGGTTCTGGTAATGCATATAAGGTAAGTTGAAGAGAGGCAAGGCAAGAGTTCAGGACGCAAATAGCATTAAGCTGGAGGCTAAAATGTCGCTCCAGAAATAGGTAACCCCAGAATGAGCGTTAAACAGAGCTACAGCTCCACCTGGGTGGCCAACTCTGCCTTTAATGAGAGAAACCTCTTCACTTAAAGGGTGACAAACCATAGACTCTTGATGGTGAAGAGGGATAGTGGTTCTGTTGGGCCTTCTGGTTTGGAGTCAGATGGGGGCAACGTAACCTTTTTGGCTAGAGAGATGCTGACAAAATGGGCTCCTGCTCTGTTGTTGCTTACAGTTGAGCAGGGACACTGAGGGCTGGCCCTGAAAAGTACCTCTCCAATCTGATGCCTCTTCCAAATGCATGGATTCATTTCCTCAAAGATGGGGAGTTGAACCACCGGATCATTACATCAGGAGGGAGTCTTACACCTATCTCATTCCTGGGGGCAACAACTGCCTATTCCTGAAGCAGTGGCGTAGCGTGGGGGGTGCAGGGGGGGCCGGCCGCACCGGGCGCAACATCTGGGGTTAGGGCAAATCCACAGGTTAGGGGGCGCAAATCCACGGGTTAGGGGGCGCAAATCCACAGGTTAGGGGGCGCAAATTACTTGCCTTGCCCCGGGTGCTGACAACCCACGCTACGCCACTGTCCTGAAGTAAAGCATTGATAACACCCTGGACCAAACTGTTCAGAGTAATCCACCTGGTAAACAGTCAAGTGCTCACATGGTTGGCTGAACACTTCCAACACTGCATGCATCTTATAGCTGGTACACTAAATCTCAAAGTGTGTGCTTGGGTAAACAATCTCAAAGGCAACAACTGAACTTTTATATCTCATTAAAAAGGAACAAAAGATGGAGGCAGATTAACCTGGGTCCCTTGCCAGTCTAAAAAACCAGTTCCCAAACTCCTTTTCCACTTCAGAAGTAATTTAATCTATGAGTACTTTGGCATAAATAAGTGAGCAATGTAAGTCAAAAGTGCTAAACACTTATGCCCAATATCTTTCCAAAATGATTATAACACTCCTTTTTCCTTCTTAAGATAGTCTTATATGCACGTCACTGCATTAATTTGATCATCAGATTTCTCTGTCCTTAAAGATCTAGCAGCATTTACCAATGGCTTTTTGCTTCTTCAGCATTCTGCATCAAACTAGGTTTGTGTGAGAAATTTTGTTTTTTCTGATATCCAGGTTTTATGAAGCATGGCCTTAGGTTTTCTAGAATATATAAAATATAAAATATAAACTAGTTACTTTTCTTATTTATGAGTTAGCTTAATCATGGTCTGATTTCCTAAAATCTGCCTTATTTTACCTGCCACAGGTAATGTCCATCTAATATGTCTTCCCCAATGCAGACACCTTGCATAGGATGTGTGGCAGTGTACTGTTTGCTGCTCTTTATGTAGCCTACCTATACCACCCATGAAAGGTGATTACTATCTGCCTGGTCTTCTAAATAGAAAGATTGAACTTTTGAAATATATAAAAATTCTCAGCACTCAGAACTCCCTTGATCATTTAAAACTTTGTTGGTTCAAACAATTAGAGCATTTTTTTTTATCTGCCTTCAGCCCTTTAAGGATTGTCTCTTCTTAAAACTAGAATGTAGCTCACACACCAGATGTAAATTTCAACTGGCAGACAGAGAAACCTCTCTCTGTTCCAAATTATAACCATTTCAAAGATAATTAGAGAAAGGGAAGCTTTTGTGCAACCAAAGCCCATCAGTGTTCTCACATGGCTTTGGGGCAAGATTTTGATTCCTCTGGTCTAAGTCGCTCAGCTCCGTCCAGATTCCCAGGAGCTGACAGCTTCTCAGTCTCCTGACTTAGAAAATGGCTTTTTCAGAGCATCAGAGGCCAATCTCCTGTTCACTCTTATCTCTAGTTTGAATTCGATAGCCAAGATTTATGCATGGCTATCATCAATCACCGCTTAATTATGTCCATTGGCGACTTGCCAGGGTTAGTGTTTCCTTCAAGAATAAGGCACAATGGAGGCTATAATGTATTTAAGTTATGTGGTTTGTTTACACATATATACAACCTGGAGCTTTCAGTGGAGGGGCTCATAGCACCAGCACCCCAAAACGTGCCAGCTTATTCCATAGTAGCAGCAACAATGAGTCCAGCGCCATTCTTTCTCTAACTTGCACTGTAGGGCACAACTCAGAATAATGGTTCCTCTCTGCTTACTGGTTGCATCACTCTTAACTCCAACCCTTTTCCTGACCCCTTGCCTAAGTTCTGGTCTCTTTTATATCCCAGAAGAGGGCCCCTCATTTGATGTGCTAAAGCTCATTACCTCAAAAAGGACCAGCTTTTTACACTTATTCACACTTATCCCTTGAGAGAGGGAGGAAATCCACACATTTGCAAATGAGATTCATCCCCAGTCACCTCACCAAGAATTCTGTCTGACTTCATTAAAACTTGTTGATTTGGCTAAGGTTACAAGGTCTAATACACAACCCAGGGAGTGTACCTAGGTTAATTATCTCTTCACATATGCTAATTCCAGGGAGATTAACAGTGGCTAATCCACATCTTAAACACACATGAGTCTGACTATTACCGGTCCTAACATACCAGTTCAAATAAAATCCTAAAAATTTATTAAACCCAAGCATTTAGCACCCACAGATCTAGAACAATCTATACACTTATATGAAAGCTTCTTAGATGTAAGCATAAGAACTCATATGTGATACTTACAGGGGTTTTGGGGCTGTTTTAGGTATTACATACCTTAGTTCAGGATGCTTGACCCGAGTGGAAATTGCCTATTAGTTATATACCTTAAACCAGGCTTCCTCAACCTTGGCCCTCCAGATGTTTTTGGCCTACAACTCCCATGATCCCTAGCTAGCAGGACCAGTGGTCAGGGATGATGGGAATTGTAGTCTTAAAAACATCTGGAGGGCCAAGGTTGAGGAAGCCTGCCTTAAACAGAAGCCTATTAAGAGCATGTGTTGATGTTTTGTTTAAAATTCTAAATTTTAGTTTCCTGTGACGGAGAAGATAAGAGCACATTCTGTGGTTCAAAACATGTGAAGGAGATAACTGATGTGGTTAGAACAGGTGCAAAGCATGCCATAGAGAACATTCTGCGGTTGTGAAGATAGGTCAGAGAGTTAACATGTCTTGTGCTCAGGCAGAATAATTGAAAACCAGATATACTGTGGAAATTTTAAGGATTTCTTCTGATTTTAGGGGCTATATATGATTAGCCACCTGTATTGCCAGATTTTGCACAAATAATTACAAGGGGTGTATAGGGGACGAGTAGGAACTCTGGTGGCTCCCACCCTATGACGACATACAAAAGCATACCTTCCAGTCTACTTTGGGGGTGAAGGATTGTTACAAATCTAGAGTTAGAAATTCGCAATGTGGTAGCATTTAGATAATATTTGGGACATGGATGGGAAATTACACGTTGCAGCAGTTCTCCTGAACTGGGTTTAGCCTATGCAAATTAGCCTGCCCAGACTAGCTGACTGCGAGCTAATATGAAACAATGTCATCAACACATAAAATAAACATCCTTGGGTCTAGGCAAAACAGAGTTGTCATGGTTCCTGCGGACAGAGAAAGGTTTGTGATTGAAAAAACGTCAGGAGGCAAGCTGTGCCAACGGGGGAAAGTGTCATTTTACACAGAAGCTTAGAACAAGGAGTTCTGGTAAAGCGTGTTCTCCTTCATGGAGAGCACGTGTTGCGGTGGGGTCTGCCGAGCCACCCCTCTGTTACCAGGCAGGGTCTCTAAAGATGGCCTGGGGCAGTGATTGGTTCACTGGGTTGCTGGGGTAAAAGTTATGTTGCAATTTTGGTGGGAGGGGTAAAATGTTTAAATACTTTGCACGCAGCCTGGAGCTTTCTCTTTGCTGCGTGCAACGGATCATCCGCCCACCCGCCCTTGAGTAAGGTGTTGTTGCATTGACCTTGCTATGCCTGTCATGGGGTCGTCTGCCGTTGGGGCAGGGGCCTGGTAGGAATTTTGTCCATCTGGCTGATTGGCTGGGCCATTTGGTTTTTGCCTGCATAGCAAATCGTCACAACTTGTAAGGTTGTGGTTAGGCATTGGTTATAAATTGGTGGAGGAGGGGTTAGGATAGGCTGGGCCTGCCCCTCCATGGTTGCTGTGGAAAGGGAATTCCGTTAAAGGAATCCTGGGGCTTGCTATCTTTTCGTCCAATCCCTGGAATGGGACTAGGGCTGGCAAGCCTTCGGGGAGCATGCGGGTGAGAATTGAGGGTCTGTGACTCAGCTCCATTTCTCCCCGACTTGTTTTCCCGCACTGACTTTCGGTGGTGCCCGGAAGTCAGTTCTGTCCCCAGGCGGGGGGAAAGATAGTCTTAACCAACGCCTAAACAACCACTCACAGTTTTGATTTAAATAAAGTTGTGGCCAAAATTATGCCAAAAACCTTAAACAAAAATTAAGTGTGCGTTGTGAGTTATTTGGGGGGGTGGCTTGGGGACCTCGACACGCAACGAGGAGGAGGAGATAGGTAGCACTCCAAGTGGGGACTGAGGGGCAGAATATTGGCAGGCTGGAGACGTGAACCTGGTTCCCCAGATTACGAGACTACCGCTCTTAACCACTACACCACAGTGGAAGAGTCAGTAGCCTTTGTATTTGCCCATCATAACATGAGGACCCCGCCCCCCCGTGGGTCATCGTATAATTTCAGAAATGTAGAAAATAAAATTTCAGAATTAAAATAGAAACTTTTCTTTCATGACTCAGGAGATGGCTTGCATAGGATGGGATTGTGGTATATGTGTGTGGCAGGGGACTCAAATTACAATACTTTTACACACACACCCCACAGAAAGCCCTATGACACAACCCATCATAATATTGGGAGGGACAATGGGTTTGGTTTTCTTTGGAAGAGAGATCACTGGAGTCTCACTGCATTTTTTAAAAAAGTACTTACCCATGAACAAGTTGTTATTTTCTCACGCAGATCGAACTTACAACGTCCCAGCGAAGGTGGAGTGGGAAAGATGCCAGATTCAATTTTCTCTTTCAATGAGCCAACAGTGACTGCTTTTGAGCAATGAGCCAACAATCTCCTCCCTAACAAAAGGAAGTTTATACAATGCAATGTGATCGTATATCATTTTTGCATTGAGATACCAGCCCATAATCCTTTACATTAAACCTTGACAACTTTGCTCAAAATTGCGAACCAGCTTCAATCCTGATCTCTCCAGCTTCTTTGCACCTGTCAGGTGCTGGCTTTGAAATGTTCTTGCTCTTCCAGAAGTGGTGTCTAGGTGCCATTTCACACACCACACTCAGTTGGCAGCTGTAGCCATGATTCATATACTCATAGTGTATATTTTAAAGCATTTTGGAAGTCTATTTCAAAATGTAGTGGAACTACTATGCCAACCCTAAAAAGCTGCAGCTGGGCACAACAGGAGACATTAACCTCTGCTCTGTCCAAAAGGCACCCAGGAAGCCAACACCAAAGGACTTCCTTCCTTCCTTCAGCAGTGGGCACATAAGGGATTTTGAGAAAGTGCCAATGCTGTAGGCATGCCCTTTATCAACCGGGGAAAGACACCTACATCAGCCACCACTGCTCTTTTCACCTCTCCTTCCCAAAGTGTGGTCCACAGACCAGGAGTGCTCCATTACCTTCATTCAGGTGGCCTGTGGTGTGTCTGTATGAGCACAGTTAAAAACCATACAGCTGCTAACACAGTGCATTACAATTGCTACAACAGGCAGAATAATCATTAAGTGGTCCTCCAAGACCCCCAGCAATTTTCAAGAGGCCAGTGCAGCAGGAAAGTTGGGAGATCACTGCCTTATATGTTGCATAAACTTGTACTACCCTACCATTTGAATAAGTGATAAGCAAGCAGGGCTCAATTTCCCCAAAAGCCTGTTATCATTTCATCACCCTTCCCTTATTCTAACCATGTTAACCAAGTAAACGAGTTCCATAGTCTCAAAAGCCATTCTTGTTAGGATATTTCCGTTCCACCTTAAAAGGGAGCAGGCTTTGTCTACGGGAGATCGATGGATCGTCTGGCAGCCAGCTTTGGGGCTATGATGGACTTTGTCTCCCTGGCAGTATCCCAACAACATAGATGGTGGCTCAAACTTACTTGTGGACCCAGTGCCCCTCCTGCCTGAGAATGCAGTGCTGCAAGCCTCAGACTGAGAGGACTCCATCATAGATACCCCACCAAGACCAGGGTCTCTCCTGCCCCTTATTTGATCTTGCTCTCCTTCAGTTCTTTTACACAGGCATTCCTGTCCCTCAGTGTCTCGTCAGCAGTTATATAATCCTGGTTGGAGAAGCTGAGGGCTAAATATACCGTTCGGGTTGGGTTGGCAAAGAGCTTAGTCAGTTTGGCACAGGCTAGGAAGAGAGATGGCTGTGTTGAATGCACGCAGTGTCCTGGTGACTGGGTCCAATCGGGGTATTGGCTTGGAGCTGGTCAAACAGCTGGTTGGAAAAAGTAACCGGCCAGAATGGATCTTTGCCACCTGCCGGGACCCAGAGGGACCACGTGCCCAGGTGAGCTCCAGGGTGGAACTTAGGGTGGGTTTCCCTTTGATGCCAAGGAGATTGTGCCCTGGTCAGTAGAGGTGCCTCACAAGGCTCTTTAAGTTCCACATTGCTGGGGTAAGTTAAGTGGCTTGGAGATAGTTTGCATGCCGGCTCAAGCACAGATTGTTTACCCCTTTTGGGGTGCCTTTGCTGAAATTTTTCCTTGCAGAGCTAGGAATGAAAAGTTGGAAAGAAGTTAATTACTCCCACCTGAAGAGCATTTAAACAGAGAAGTAAATATCCTGATGGTGTTGGAGATAACAAGAATAACTCAGATCCAAAGCTTCTGAAATACATACCATGGGATGAAGATTACTAAGGAGTCAATTACATTGAGCAGAGTGATTATTTTTTCTGGGTCAAAGTGTTTAGGATTAGAATATCGCTAAACATAATAATTTGTATTGAAACAAGAGTGCCAGGAGACTGATTTGTGAGTCCATATATTAAAGTATAACACTCTGTTTTTCATCTGGGGAGTTCCTCTCCCCAACTAAGCAAGAAGTCCTCTTTCTCCAGCTCCTTGCTAGGCAGTCCTTCCTAGGAACTTCACAAGAAGCCACAAACTCCTCTTTTGCTGTAAACAGCAGTGTAACATTGCGACATAGAAATGCAGAACTGAGAAATGATTGCAAATATGTACTTTTGTACTCTTCTGTTGCATGGCACAAAGCAAACAAGTTTATTTTTAATCTCTTGGTTGGAATAGTTTGTTTTTTTAATTTTGAGAAAGAAGTGGTTTGGAATTGATTTTTTGGTGGAGAAACAAAACTGCATGAAACCAGAAGCAAGTGTTCCTTGTGATCTTTTCTGAAAATCATACTTGGACCCTCTTACATGGAAGCTCTTTCTCTGTTCATATATTAGAGAATAACACTGTTTTTCATCTGGGTTACTCAGCCATATATAAGCACATGCTTGGTAGCCAAAGGCAAGAAGGAATTGCAAGCAGGCAAGTGAGTGCTCTGTCCTTCCTCTATGTCTAACTGTTAGAGGATAGAAGCCACAAATTATATTGGGTTAAGACTTGTGGTTCTCTTGGGGGAGGCTTGTTTTATCTCTAGTGGTGAAATCTGGTTTCTCAGAACTGCATGCAAAAAGTTTGAGTCTGGAGATTGCTAAACAATTTTTAAAATATAAGTTTGTATATAAGTAGCATAAGGAAAACAATAAAGTTGACCAATAAAATGAGTAAAGACAGTAGTGCTGCCCTGTCAAATGATTGAGTGCATGCTGTTTGTGACAAGAATAGCTTAAGATCATTACCGTATTTTTCCGCTCCATAAGACTCATCTTACCATAAGACGCACCAAGTTTTTAGAGGAGGAAAATAAGAAAAAAATCTTCTGAACGAAACAGTGGATGTATGATTTTTGTAGTTCATGCTGTGGCCACAGACATGTGATCTGATGGTGAATTTGGGGTGACCCAATGCAAAAATCCTGAGGATCCATGCTTTGTAACCACGTTTTTACTCCATTGTGGCCCCACGCAACAGTGGGTGCGTGATTTTTTTGGTGCAGGCTGTAGCCATGGACATGCTATGTGATCTGATGGCAAATTTGGGGTGACCCAATGTAAAAATCCTGAGGATCCATGGGCTTTTACCTCCCCCCTCCCAGGCAGCCTCTGCTAGCGTCCCTTATCTCTCTTCCGATCCCACGGATCAACTGTTTCCTTTCATCACCCCCTTCCCTCTTGTTTGCCTTAGTGTCTTTTCCTTAGCTGGAGCAGTTTTTTGCTCCTCATTTTCTTCTAATTTCTCTCCTTATTGCTTTAGTCTTCCTGTCCCCCCCCTTTGCAAGTTTGCTGTCTTTACCTCCCCCTTCCCAGGCAGCCTCCTTTATCTCTAGCATCCCTTATCTCTCTCCCCGATCGGCAAATGTTCAGCGGCTTTGTTTCAACATCCACTTCCCCTTTCAAAAAAAGAGAAAAGCATGATCTGCTTTTTGCCCCTGGGCAATTTGCCTCCAGGGACCACACATTCACTCCATAAGGCATTTCCCCTTACTTTTTAGGAAGAAAAAAATGTGTCTTGTGGAGTGAAAAATACGGTAAATGATCCATATATCAGCATCAGCAAAACAGGATGCCTTCATTTGCCACAGCTGCAACAAAACATGTCTCTCCCATATTGGATGTGAGGGCGATCTGGCTGCGACATCTGTCACCCCATTGATCGCCAGGGTTGATTCGGCTGATCTGGCTGGCTAGGTGGGTGTCCCCTTCCTCCCTCACCGCTCCATGTGCGTCCCTCCCGAAGCTGCGCGCTCGGTGGAAGAGGACGACCATCCCAGATAGAAGGAGTGTACTGTTCTTCGGTCAAGGGTATACGATAGCTGCGCTCCCCTGCTAGAACCTCCAAACAAAACATGTCTCTCCCATATTGGTCTCTACAGCCACAGCAGGCGCTGTAACTCTCCAAGGGTTTGACTTCATCCACAAAGGCATACTCTTTCACTGACAGTTGGTAACCGTTACCAAACATGAAATTTCTGTACTGTCCTTCATCCGAGGATCAACATGCAACTGTGAAAATTGTATTTTCTATCTGCAATAATTGATGACAGAAGAAAATTATTTCTTAATAAAAGTTGTATGAGGGAGATTCAGAATTCTAAGTTAGTTTTAGGCTTTTTTCATTCTGGTTATACATAATTCTGTTCAGATCTGCATAAATTCATATTATTTCATTCATTTTTATATTTCTTTTCACTGTTCGTAAAAAGGAGAAACCTTTTTATAGGGGCATGTTGTGATTTGTCCAGGAAATTCAGCATTCTAAGTGTGTTTATTTTATAGTTGATTTGCTTCCAAGTTCACTATTTCTATTTCTGCTACCTTGCCTTACTGTTAATCTTTGTTTTCTAATGATCTAATGACTGGGGACAAATAAATAAATCTGATATGACAATCAACCATTTATTGGATTACTCTTACTGGTCCAGTTGCTCCTGTGGTTTATTGTGACTTTGGGTTTGAGTCCCAAATATCTGTTCTTTGCTGTCACACAGAAGGAAGAAACACGGTAACAACATGAATGCCTAGTGGGAAAGCACCCTCCTCTTCCTATCCTGTCTCAAATAATCCCGTATGAAGGACATGAAGTTCTGTTTTCTCTCTCCTTTTTTTAATATTTCAGGAATTGAAGAATTTGGCTGCTAAGCACCAGGGAGTAGAGATTCTTGCACTGGGTAAGTGCCTGCTCTCTCCACCTACCCCACCTTAAATTCCCTCATCCTAAATTACTGTCTACAATAGCTAGAATTCAAGGCCATCTCATTCAAGGTATTTTGCAGGTTACATGTGCATTGTTTCTCCAGTGCTCACTTAGGGAGCTTCCAGATGGGGGATCAATACTTCAAATCAGTCATTTAGATGTCACAAACAGGTTGTTGGCTGAAATAAGTATGGTTGGTTGGGTTTGTTTGCTTAACCACTTGGATTTTCCACAGAAAGGGAAAAATCTAGACTAAATCAGGTAGTAGCAGGGGGGAGGGGGGAGATGCAGACTGGCATTCTGATGCCAGCAATGTCATGTAGAAGCTGCAGAAAAAATTGCATGTATGAGGAGTTCTAATGCCACAGTAAATGCCTTCTCAAAACTACTTTAGAATATAAGCACTTGAAAAAAGTGTTGGATCCAGGACCAAAGCAAAAAGCTAATATTCTGCCAGGTAGATAAAAAAAGAGTTCCTCTGTTTGGTATAAATTCAGTATGTTGCAGCAATTGGCAAGCTTAGTGAGTAAATAGGCAATGTAATAGAACAAACACAGGGAGTACCGTAAGTACTGGCAACTGTATAGTCAACGCCTGGCCTTGAGCATTCTCAAGCTAACACTGAGAGTTTCTCAGAAAAACAAATATATTTTTAATTATATAAAAAAGGGGGAAAGCCCAATCATCCAGTGAGGACTGTAGCTGTGGAATGTTGTGTGTCAGTTAAAAGTGAATAAGAATGGAAAAACTGGGAAATGAGACATTTTTCACTTTCACAAGTATAGCAATGCCTATAAAACACTGCTAATGCCATGACCCCTGAATCTAGTAGTAAGCCAGACACAGGTTGGGAGGCTGCAAAGATACCAGCTAAGGAACTGGACAAAGTTCAAGTCTCTGAGGGGCTTGTTGGGGACCAGGGGAGCATTGTGCCTAAAGCCAGGGCACTTATGAGTGTCTTTCCCTGAGCCTGAGGAGCCAAATGCCTCCCACCACACATTGCTGGTCCAGCAGTGCACTAGGAGGCTATGGAACACAAGAGAAGTGTCCATCTTCAGGTCAGAAGGATAGTCCTTTAAGGCTCTGAAGTTGTTCACAATGGGGTGGAGGTTAGAAAAGGTAGTCTGGAGGTCAAGATTTAAAAGGTTTCAGTCTGGTCCTAACCTTCATCTGAGCAAGTAGGTCACCTAGAGCTATCTGTGGTACTATTTCTGTCCAACATATGTAGACAGAAGTTGTTACTTAAAAGTAAGAAATACCTTTATTCAGACAAATAATGGTGCAGGCTCAGCAGCAGAAAAATTACTCAGGAGTCATGATTCAGAAGTCCAGGAACAACAAAATAAATTCAGAATTGGACGGAAGTGATGAAGATGTCCCAACAAGTTTCCATGCCCCACCTACCAAACTTTTAAAGACTAAGTGTGGTGCATTTACTCATGGCACTTGCTTGCCTTGATGGAATGTTGGGTTTGCAACCATGTGTTTCATTGGGCTGGGTGAGTATGCTCCTGTCTACAAAGGTGGCACCTGTTTCTAGGCGACAAGACTGCATGCTCCGGTTCAACTGCTGCTTCCTCTGTCTTTGGTGGCTCACAACCCTCCCCAGCCTCAGCTGGGAAGCAAGGTCAAGAGGGAGAGCCAGCACCCCTGCTTCCCCTTCTGAAGTAGCTAAGACTGGGGTGGAAAGGGGAAATCTCCCCTCCTCTAACCCAGGATCCCACAATTCAGCCCCTCCAATTATTATTCTTCCCCTTGTGGGATACCTGTACAGTTCTGGCAAACGTGCTTGTCCATCGCGTGCATTTTATCTGGTATACATAATATATATGGCATGTATGCATAAAAATGTGCCAAGTAAATTGATGCATAGTCCTCTGGATTTCCAGAGCAAGACGACTGCAGGTACAGAGCAATAGCAGTGCTGGTGAGGTCTGCAGGGTTAGATCTTCATTCACTTTCATTTCCTTAAAAATATTTTTGCTACTGTAGATACTTCCGAGCCATCTAGTGTCAAGGCTGCTGCAACCCGAGTCACAGAGTGGTTGAAGGGAGCTGGGCTAAATCTTCTGATAAACAATGCTGGGATTTTAAAGCTAAGCACTCTGGAAACAGAGACACCAGACAGTATGGCTGAGGTATACAAAACCAATGTGATTGGTAGCATGTTGGTGACTCAGGTAAGACTCTTTGTCTCTTTGTTACATAAACTTTTTGGCATGTTACAGAGCCCTTGACTTTGGAAGGTTATGATGCCACTGCTTTCTGGTTGTTGGGGTGATGGGTCGGTGTGCCTTTTGCATTGAGAACATATGAACAGCAGGAACTTTTTATAGCTGCATGCCACACCAAAATTTAACGGTATTTGCGGTTATGGAAGTAAAGTGATGAGAGAAGGTTGACCAGCTTCAGTCTGGGTGACCTGCAAGAGAACTTTGGCATGCCACTGCATGTAACTCCTGGGCTTATGTTTGTCCTCACAGTGAGAACATTGAACTGGAGAGGAGATACACTGACCTCCAATCCAGGTTCAGAACTTGATTTGGGACTGAATCAGCCTTGGTTATCAGTAGAGGGTCAGAGAGAGTGCAACCCTACTGCTTGATCTCTCATGACCATAGACGGTCTATGGGAGATTGGTACCAGCAGCACTATTCTGCAGTAGTTGCAGTCTTATCTCATTATTCTTGAGCTTTGGAGTGCTGCAGGACACTACATGTCTCCAGAGTTATTTAACATCCATATGAAACCTTTGGGTGTGGCCATATGGAGATCTCGCACAAGGTCCAGCTCTATTTGTCTGTAACTTCAGAATCAGGAATGGTGGAGCAGTCCTAGACCAGGGTCTGGATGGAGTGATAAGCTGGATGAGGGCTAATTGAATCCACTTTATTTTTCTTGCACCTGGGAGCCATAGCCACATGCCTCTTTGTTCCAGGAAGCAGGAGAGAGAGAAAGGGAGGGAAGCAAGGGAAGCCTGTTAAGCCACACCCACTGGCAACTTGTGCTCAGGGCTAAGGATAACCCTTTCATGCATACAGGCATGAGTCAATAATTGAATATCACAACAGAAGTATCTTTCTTAAGTATCCATTTTTTATTGGTTATAAACCTGTCTTTTGCTAGTTGGAGGGGGGACTGTTTGAAAACCATTTTTATCTGTTTTTCTGGTATGTTTGTCAATTGCCTTTAGATGAATGGAAAAAGTAATTCATAAATTAATAATAAGCAACATTCATTCTACCCTTCCCTTCTCCAGGCATTCCTGCCCTTGCTGAAGAAGGCATCTCAGGAAAGCCCCCAGAAAGGGATGAGCTGCAGCAAAGCTGCCATTATCAATGTATCCAGTGAAGCCGGTTCCATTAAAAATGTCCTTGTATGGAATGAAGGGCAAATCATTGGTTACCGTTGTAGCAAGGTATGGAGGTCACAGTGGTTGGCTCTGCAATCCAAAGTTTGAAAGTGACTCTCAGTTAATTTCACCTTAGGGTGCTGAAAAGGTTCTTAGAAAATCCATCCTATCTTGACTGTACCCATTTTTGTTAGTGACATACAGACACTTTCATTTGTTTAGAGTTAGTGCATGCTGGCCTATTTATTTAATTTAACAGAATATAGATTGATATATTTAAAAAAATCTCTAAGCACATTATGTATATAAAATAATAGATTTTAAAATAAACACCGGTATATAGCATTTATTTAAGATACTGATAGCATACTTTTAAAACAAACTGACATAATTAAATAGTTGTATTTGAAAAAGAGTACAGATAATTTATAATTTTTAAAAAAAGTATACATAATTAGGAATGGACATATGTCACTAATTTCTGGTTTCTCGCAGCTTCTCATTTTCCCAGCCTTAAATTCAATCATCTTCCTTTCTGCTGTAATGTGATTTTTCATATTAAAAATCCTCTTGAAAATATCACTCCGAATTTCTCTTAATAGACACATTTTTAATGCAGTTTTCACTGATACACGTTTGTATGTTATTTTTACAAATATAAGAATTTTATGTGCACTTTTCTATGTATGCTATATGCTTTTTGTACACAGTGGTTCAAGAACAGAGCCACAAAATTTAGAGAAGTGTAAATTTTGAACAGAGATTTTTGTATTTCAGTTTGTGTATTGGTTTGAGTAGCTTCTCATCAAAATATAAACAGAATTGAATTTCTACCTGCTTCTGGTATGTCTCTCTCCTAGGCTGCTCTGAACATGCTCACCCGGTGCCAGTCCCTGGGATACGCCAAAGACAACATCCTGTGCATTACATTGCATCCTGGGTGGTTACAGACAGACATGGGAAATAAATTGGTACGTGATTCATGTATGGGATGTTATGAGTAGTACCTCTGGTGGGGGACATGTCATACTCCTTCTGGACTAGTTTGTCCACCTTTGCTCCCCACCCTGCACTAAACTCTCACCTGTGGCTCCTAGAAACTATCAGCATGTGACCTGACACATATAGACCATTGCAAAACAATAAGGTCTGTGCTGCCTTTAAAAGTTTTTTTGTGCTTCTGGAATTTGCTTCCTTACTGTGGGTGGGTGTTTTAAACTTCTATTCCACCCACTCCTTTTACTTTCCTAACCAACTCAGCACTATAAGGCTTTCCATAATTAAGAGTACCACACAATGGCAGCCTCTCTCTCAGCCTTTCAGATACCTTGTATTATTCACTTCCCTCTTTCCAAGTAAATGAAGCAGCTAAAGGCTCGTCACTTTACAATTTCCCTATAGTGTTCTAAACCCCTCTTAAGCTTCATTATAACATCCTTAGGAAAAGCAAAGCGTGCTTAAAAACAAACAAACAACCTGTAAACAAATGCAGATTGCTTTTCTTCAATAAATTCTGTTCCTGGAGAGCTGAGTAAATTCTATATTTGCTCACAGCAGAAATTTCTAACATCCCCACTTCTTCCACCCTTTAGTTGTGGGAACAATCAATATATCCTTAGTCTCTGCTTCCCCTTAACCAGGTACTAATCAATATGAGGATGTGTGCTCTCTCTTGACTTATCCATGTTTGTCATTATTTTTTCTCACTGCGCAAGACATTCATTTATTTTGCACAGTACAAGTCACTCGTCTATTGTCTTTCCAAAGCTGCAATGACACCCATAGACTTATCTCCCATGATTTAAAGACTATTTAGTGAGATATTGTAATATAAGATAATTAAGAAATCCTTAGAAGTAACAGATTAGGATAAGGGATAGAAAAAGATTAATAATAAAGATTATTATGGATTACAGTTGGAAGTAAGGTTAAGAAGTTTGTAATGAAAGAAGATACTGATGTCATAAATATGAAATTGGGAACTGCTAAATATGTAATGTGATGAAATCCAGATTGGAGGGTGTCGAGGAAGTCTTTAAGCAATGTAAATACACCAGGGAATAAAAAGAAAAAATTCTTCTTTTATTTTGTGTATTTTTATTGTTGTTAAGTTTTTATGTTGTGTCAAATGTAATGTTTTTATTTTGTGTTTTTGTCTATGTGTTATAAGAGAAAACTAATAAATTTTGGGGGGCGAAAAATGAATTTGATTTCCCTGGAAAAGCAACAGCACCTGCAATGGAACATCAAATTTTGAGGTCCAGTGTAGGTTAGCCCTAGGATCCTTTGGTGGCAGACTTTGTGAGAAACTTTTTGGATGTATGTAATGTCTATGAGACCAGCCTTATCAATGCATAAGTAGGAGAGCTATCAAGAATATTTCTCTGTTTTCCTCTCATAGGCTGTTATGACAGAAAGCTCAGGTAGACCAGAGGTCTGGTGGGGCAGTGGAATTCCACCAGAGCTTACAGAGTGCTGGACTGGAGACTCACTTTGATTGCCTGCGGGTACAGCTAGCCAGAGGGGGTTGGAGACAGCACTTTGTGAGAGAAAAAGGAAAGGAGTGGAGACTGTGGTTTCTGGTGTTCAGCTGGATAAGAGGATAGTCTCTGAGCTTTGTGTGTAACATCCATCCTGAGGGAAAGATCTACAACCAGAGAAATAAATTTCTGAGCTTAGATCGAAAGACAGTGATTAGTGTCTTTTGAGATTATACAGACAAGCCCTGCTTTTCTACTGGTGGTACTCAAGGGTATGCAGTATCCTCAACTTTTTATGGAAGAAAAGCACAGGTTAAAAGTGTGGCATTTACTGTAACAACTTCATGTTGTTTACCTGCACCTTTTTTTTCTAGAAGAAAAGCACTACAGACAAGTGAGAACTGGGTAGCTGAATTTGAGACAGGAGAAGTGGAGTTGTGAAGGAACACTCTGCTTGGGTCTCAATTCAGTAAGAAGGGAACAGCTCTTCTGGTGAGAGAAGAGTAATCCCAAAACCAGCTCGGAGGGGTGTAGCGGTGATCCTCTGGTCTGGTATACTAATAGAGGAGCCTCAGGAGTGAGATTTATAGGAGGCTGGGAAACTGACAGAAACTATCACCTTGTTTCAGAACCTAAGCTTTAAGACTTAAGCTGTAACACTTCAGTAAATAGTTTAAGAAATTGAAGGGGAGGGGAAGCTGTAGATATACCATCTTGATTAGAAGCCTGTAACATCCACTGAATTTAATATATAGAAGTTTACTGTTTCTTGGTAAACTTGGTAGTCTTGGTAATGGTGCCCGCCCTATGGAATGCCCTCCCATCAGATGTCAAAGAAATAAACAACTATCTGACTTTTAGAAGACATCTGAAAGCAGCCCTGTTTAGGGAAGCTTTTAATACTGGATGAATTTTTATGTTTTGCTGGAAGCTGCCCAGAGCGGGGTATAAATAATAAATGTATTATTATTATTATTATTATTATTATTATTATTATTATTATTATTATTAGAATTAGAATTATGACAAACCAGTTTTACCAATTTTGTTTGTAAAATAATATCTTTTTCCTGTTTAACTGCAAGTTGTTGTGTCACTTTCCCTATTCTCTTTCCAGGGGCAGCCCCCACTGACTGTGGACTGCAGTGTGCAAGAAATCCTGAACACCATTCCCTCTCTCTCTGAGAAAGACCATGGCACATTTGTGAACTTGGATGGGAAAGTCCTTCCCTGGTAAAACACCAAACAATCTGCTTGTCTGCACTGCAGAAGGAACCCCTCACTACCACAGGCAACAAAAACACCTGAGAAGAGATGCTTTTTTTCTACTTCTTTAAAAAATACATATTCAGCTGAAACTCTCACCATCTAGCCTTCCTTTGAACTATTCTGTGTCATGAAGTTAATTCCTAGTGGCTTTTGCAGTCTCGCTTGCTTGTATTTCTTTTTAACAGTGCAAGTCATCTGTTAACTCATTTATTCACACTAGTTAGCCTCCACTGCACACATGTTATGGATGCTTCCAGATGTGGGTGACCTAGCAACAGCCAGTGGTTGCTGCTCTGCTTCAAGCAAAAAGCAGAATAACAACTATTCACTGAGATTGCTGGAATCCAAATAACATTGTTTGGCTGAGTAGATAGTCTTCTTTCCCCCAGCCTCAAATGTTTGGAAAGGGTTATTTTGGTGGACTAGGGCATGCGGAGGCTAAACCAGTCAATGGGCAGTCTTCCTCTTCCCCCACCAAAGCATTTGAAGGGTCACAGCTAGAGATTTGCTATACCTAATGCATATATTTGGAGAAGCGCAGTAACAGCTCAGCGGCAGAGCCTGTGCTTAGCATGCGGAAGGTTCTGTGGTCAACCCTGATTCCTCCAAGAATATAGAATCATAGGAATGCCCCTTGTTTGAAAACCCAGAGAGCCTCTGCCAGTCAGTGTGGACAATACTCAGCAGGATGGACCAATGGTCTGACACAGTATACCGCAGCTTCCTTCCTATGTTCCTCCCTCAGGGGCTGGCCCAACCGTTTGGCAGAGGGAGGCAGCAAGTAAACAAAGCTATGTGAGCAATTAAAATCATAAAAATGAATGTAAGGAAGAAAAAGTTAGTAGGCTAACTGTTTAAGTATGAAAAGGTTGATTGCAGTAATAAATGATTTTTTGAATTCTGCAAATATTGGATAATTTTTAAATTTTAGTAACTGTAAAAAACATGATTGGAACTTACTATGATTTGCAATTTCCTAATATTGTAAGCTATTCTTTTTGCATTTCAATAAAGTAGGTTTGCCTATCTAATGACCTGGCATTTATCCTCATTAAGTGATTCTAAACTAAACAATACATTTATTATGTTGCTATTCCATGTAATTCAATATGCTATGTTTCCTAACAGCATTTGGGGTGAGGTGCAAGAGGAGGCCCCCAAGGCTATATTTGGGTCACAGCCATGACTACTTTTGTTCAGCCCTGCATCATAGTTGTCGTTCTCGAAGTGGAAGGGTTAAAGTGGACTGCAAAGTATAAGGGTTATAGCTGAGCATAACAGGAAGAGCCAGAAACACCACTCTGTCCAAAGGTCACCCAGAAAGCAAGGTACAAAACAATGGCTTTGCTGGTATAGCTACCTTTTCCCAACTTCTCTCTTTAAATAGGCAACATAACAAACTTGTAAAGCCTCTTGCTAAGCCAGTGCATGAAGGGAGCTCCCAACAAATCTCTTTCTCATTATTTCTTGTCATGTAGTATCTGGGCTGCTGCCAGTCTGCCTGACAAAGGAGCTGAGTGGTAGAGCTGCTCCATCCATGAGGCAAGGTTTGGTGACCTCCTTGGGGAGCAGGGTCCACAGGGGCAGCAGAGCCAGATCTTTATCCTCTCCCGGCCCCCTTGTTCCTGAAGTAGATCTTTACTCAATCCTCCTTCCCTGGCAGGGAGGGGAGTGCCATTTTGTCATTCACCTCAGGTGACAAAATGTCTTGGGCCACTCCTGCTAAGTGGACTTAGCAGCAAAGCACTTCAGGGAAGAATTGCACACCACCCAACATTCCTCAGGTGAAAATAGGGACATTCTAGTCTACATCAATAATACTTCATTCTGCCCCCGCCCCCCCACTCCAGCACCAGATTTAGGATGGTGCCGGTAGTTCAACTGCACAGGGTGCTGAGCAGAGCCAGTGAATAGTGATGATGATGATGATGATGTCTCTGTACACCTGGGATGAAGAACAGGGGTCAGCAACCTTTTTCAGCCATGCGCCGGTCCACCGTCCCTCAGATCATGTGGTGGGCAGGACTATATTTTTTTGGGGAAATGAACAAATTCCTATGCCCCACAAATAACCCAGAGATGCATTTTAAATAAAAGGACACATTCTACTCATGTAAAAACATGCTGATTCTTGGACCTTCCGCAGGCCGGATTGAGAAGGCAATTGAGCCGCATCCAGTACCCAGGCCTTAGGTTGCCTACCCCCGATGAAGAAGGTGGGAGGCACTTCTACGGATGAGACTCTGGCACTTCCCACTTTAAAGGACCAAGGACTTGTGCACCCACTCCCAGCCCTCTTTGCCCACTCCCACCAACCCCCCTGGCATCCATGGCAATGCCTCCCCCCCATGCAAAACACTGACAGGGCCCAGGAGGTGGAGGTGTGGGGAACACGCAGGCAGCCAAACACAAGTGCACACTCCGGGATCACTGGGCGGGGTGGGTGGGTGGGAGTCCAAAAAGCAGCAAAGGATGTGGAGAAGGGCTTCTTGCAGTGGCGATCAGCGAAAGCCAAATGATGAATGAGAACAGGTTGAGGGAAAGGCTCTGGGATCTGGGACTTTCAGGACAAAGTCATGGAGTCGTGATGGCTGCAATGTTTCTGTGGTGATGCCGGCAAAATCAGGGCAGTTGGAGGGTATGGAACTGGGTGTCAGAATCGGCTATCCTTAGGTGCCACTGTGTTTTCTTAGGCAGGGACCGATAAATGACTACTATTTCTGCCCTGTCAGCTTCCCTTCCCCACCAGGCAACAACACTTGTTAATCTGTTCCTGCCTGCTAGTAGCAAACCCCAGCTTCTCTTCCTTTCTCCTCTGCATGAAGTAACTTGAACAACACTGGATTCTTGCCAAATAGAGCACACACTGATACCAGCCTTGCTGGAGAAACTGAGGGCTGGAGTTAGTGCTGGAGCTGAGCCGACAGAGAGCATTGTCAGTTGAGCGCAGGCTGGGAAGAAAGATGGCTGGGCTGAATGCACGCAGTGTCCTGGTGACTGGGTCCAATCGGGGTATTGGCTTGGAGCTGGTGAGGCAGCTGGTTGGGAAAAGCAACCGGCCAGAATGGATCTTTGCCACCTGCCGGGACCCAGAGGGACCACGTGCCCAGGTGAGCCACAGGATGTATACTGGGACAAGTACAGAAATGAGGGTGGTGCCAAGACACTTGTGCCCCAGGCAAGCTTGTTGCACTTCCCATTCCCAGGGTCTGACTGCTTAAACACAATTTAGTGGCCCCCTTGAGTGCTTTGACAACCCTTTCTTTTACAGAATTAGGGAAGAATGAGTAGGAAAGAGATTTGGTATCTCTCACCCCTTGATCTGAAGAACATTTAAAGGAAGAAGTGATTATGCTATTGGGGGTTGGCTATTACAAGAACAGCTCAGATTTTGAAACAAATAACCTGAGTTAAACATTACTAAATAGTCGCTTAAGTGAGGATTTTGTCTGTGTCAACGTGCTTACAATTGCAATGTTCGTTTGTATGCAATTGGATTGGAAGAGTGTGGAAAAAGAGCCTTACAACTTGTCAAAGAGGTAATGTATCATTTAGCTTGCAGGTAAGGACTGTCTTCTTATAGTGGGGTGTGGGTTACGGATTCCAAGCCCCAAGACGTGTCTGATCCCAAGGAAAGCCGCTGGGGTTAGGGGGTGGAGACCCACCCTCTGAAGGAGACTCAGGCAAGCTCTCAGAAATGCCTCCCTTTACCTCCTTTCCAGATATGCCCCCCTTGCTTCTCCACCTCTGTCACTTTCCCCTATTATGTAAAAGCCTCCCCCTTCAGGCAAGGCTGGTGGAAGTAAATCGGATACTGAGCCAGCACCCACCCTGCGTCCGTTGCCTAGGACAGAGACACCAGTGCTGGCCCATCCCGTCCTTCAAAAGGAAGGTGCACAAGGCATGTCCCTTGTTGGTTCATAGCTTGTGCTTAGCCAAGTCTTTAATCTCTTATGTAACCCACCGATCCTTGCAACCTGTGACTAATCTGAAAATAAAAGCTAAAATCACGAGGTGCAGTTAATTGGGTGGGGAGAGGCAAGCAACACTTATGCAATCAAAATCAAAACCAGGACAAAAATTATTCAGTACATCTTTGTTTGTGGAACACATAGAAAAAACAAGTACAGTACAGTGGTACCTTGGGTTACATATGCTTCAGGTTACATACGCTTCAGGTTACAGACTCTGCTAACCCAGAAATAGCACCTCGGGTTAAGAACTTTGCTTCAGGATGAGAACAGAAATCGTGCTCTGGTGGCGCGGTGGCAGCAGGAGGCCCCATTAGCTAAAGTGGTGCTTCAGGTTAAGAACAGTTTCAGGTTAAGAATGGACCTCCGGAACAAATTAAGTACTTAACCCGAGGTACCACTGTACTCAGTTTCCCTTGATTCTTTAATAAAATGTGGGTTTGCAGCCTAAGCCTGTGTATACACTATACCTTTAAAGCACCTTGAAGTTCTCCCCCCCCCCCAAATCTTGGCACTGAATTTTGTAAAGGAGCTGAGAACTGTGGTTCTGTGAAGGGTAAACAACAGCGACCAGAATTCTTTGTTTGGTGCTTCAAATGCCTTTCAAGGGTACAGAGTGTTCACAGCCATGGCTTTATCACCACTTCCTTCTTGATTACCTAATCAAGGAGAGGTATTTCAAAAGTATATCTTGTAACCACCTCCACCCTTGTGGACAGCAGGATCTAGAATCAATCTAGACTAAGGTTACCAGATTTTTTTCAATGAATCCAGGGACACTTTTCAACTTCCTATTAAATAAATGGATTTTGTCAGGGGACTGATTTGTAAATCCAGGGATTATCCCCGGGAAACGGGGACATCTGGTAACCTTAATCTAGACTGAAAACTGTTTGTTAAGAATGAGAACGAATTATTCCAGATTAAGGAAAAACTACATTTTTGTGTTACGAATGGGTTAGTGTGTACACAGCCCAAATCATCTACTTTCTTGTCTCCAATTTTAAATAATCCCACCTCTAGGGCTTGATGTTGCATCCTAAATCTATGGTCTGTGCATCTTCCAGGTCTTGAAGGATTTGGCTGCCAAGCATCAGGGAGTGGAGATTATCCCACTGGGTATGTGTTTGCCCCCCACCAAATTGCCTTGCCCCCCTCTTCCCACATTGCCAGAGACAGGAGCTGAGATTCAAGGTCATTTCGCAAGACTACTTTCCTGCAGGATATGTTCTGAAAAACAACTTAAATATATAAAAGTCAACTCCATTGTCAACAGTTGCTGAGAGGAATCCTTACACTGAGGATTCATCTCTTTTTCTTTAACTCTTTCATTTCCTTTCTGCCACATCAAATGATGAACTGCATGATGTGAGAAAGGGCCATTCTCCTCATGGACTGTAGGCAGAACCCCCAAACAGTCCGAGCACAATCCAGTTCAGCTCTAAATAGAGAGCAAAACTCAACATCATTGAGCCTTTCTATTTGCATTAGAACTTTCAATTATATGACACACTATTCCATATCTAGGCATCTTTGTACTCCTGGCGATGACTCCACCTCTGATATTATGAGTAACTTGTAGGTGTTGCAATATTGACAAAAAAATTGTTTTTATACTAGTTCAAAGAGTTCTAGGCCTCTGCCAGAAGACTGCACCTTAATCCTTTGTGGGATTGTTGCTATTGGGTAGCTGTGCATTGCCTTTAGGCAGCTACAGCTACTGAAGAAAAAATATGTGAATAAACATGCTATTTCATGCACCCCAGTCTCTGAGCAGTGAGAGACTCCAGGTGTTCCAATGCTTTCCTGGGATTTGCTTTTCTTGGAATGAAGGTCAACTAAAACTGCGGTGCCTTTGGGATATATGGTTTTATTTTATCACACATATATACAACTTGAGCATAGGATGGATGGGCTCACAGTGTTAACACTCCACAGATATGGCCTCCTCATTAGGTTTCCAGGAAGATTGTCAAGGCACATCTTTGGGTCCAGCACAGAGCAAGGCAAGCCTCTGTCTCCAGCTTCCAGTATCAACCAAAACTCTCTCACACAAAGAGCTTCCCTTGGCCTATTGTTCTCCATCCATTACTGAATTGCAGCTGGCAGCCTTCTCAATGAAGAACCTCCCAGGCTGACTTTGCCTATCCTAGGCTCTCTGTTGTCACTAAAGGTCAAGGGTGCCCAGCTGTGGTTTATTATGTTCATTATCTTTGAAAGTGCATGTAGTTCTTAAATCTTTTCCAACATGGGCTTCTTCTATTTAAGACAGGTAACTTGCAACTTAAGTGTGCTTAACATGCGCAATTTCACCTTTATGTGATTGAAGGCCAGCTGGTTGAAATCACACAAACTAAATGCACAGAAGGCAGAGAGCTTAAAATCTCTTTTTGTGCAGGGTTTTCCCAGCATGGAAAGAGCTTTTAAGCTCTCAGACTTGCCTTCTGGGTAGAGGTTATACTGTTTAGTGTCCTGGCCCCAATGTAAGGTTGCTTGTGCAGAGGCAGCTCCAAGGGTGTATATATGTTTTTGTGTATACACATCATCCCTGGAATGTAACCCCTGCATAAAATGTGAGTTACCTGTATCTATTGTCTTCCAGTTTCTGGAAATTACATCTCAGGGGGTGGAAATGGAACAATATTTGATGCATATCAAATTCCAATTCTTCCTTCTAAATATTATCATAAGAAAAAGGCTTATAATGTGTTGATTTGTAGTGAGAGAAAAAGTTGGACTTATGAAATTCTTCTCTTTGCTGCTGAAGACACTTCTGAGCCCTCTAGCATCAAGGATGCTGCGACCAGAGTGACTGAACGGCTTAAAGGGGCTGGGCTGACCCTTCTGATAAACAATGCTGGAATTGCAAGGATAAACTTAGTTATGGAAGCTGAGACACCGGAAGACATGTCTGAAGTGTACAAGACCAATGTGACTGGGCCCATGATGGTGAGCCAGGTAAGGCTACCTGGTTGTTCCTCCTTCACAGAGATTTCTTGTCCTGTTGCAGATCCCTTAATGTTGGAGAAGTAGGTGGCCTGATGTCACTGCTTCCTGGTGATGGGGTGATCGGCAGCTGTGCCTTTTTCATGGAGAAAGGATAAAGAACTAAGCTTGTAATAGCTGCATGAGAGAATAATATTTAACAGTGCAACCTTCGTGGTAATGGAGGTGATGGGGGAAGATTGAACCTGTTGAAGTAGGAGTTGTAGCTGTTATGTGCCCCCTTGGCTCAGTGCCCTGGGTGGAGGGAACTGCCTGCACTACCCTAAATCTGGCACTATGGCCAGTCTTCTCTACAGCATGTGCTGCTGTGTGCAATTCTTTTCTCTCCTTCTCCAGGCATTCCTGCCCTTGCTGAGGAAGGCATCTCTGGAAAGCCCCCAGAATGGGATGAGCTGCAGCAAAGCTGCCATTGTCAACATCTCTAGTGAAGCTGGCTCCATCACAAATCTCTTCCTGTGGGAGAATGGACAAGTTGTCAATTACCGTTGCAGCAAGGTATCAACACATCACAGACAAGAAGTCAGTTTTGTGCAGTGTTCTTCAACCTTGGGAATTCAGGTGCTGTTGGGCTTATAGTGCCCTGTGCAACACTAATATCCAGCAGGCCCCACCACCTCTTGCCTTCCATTGGATGTCACTGCGGCGCCTAACGTTCTGCACTTGGTGCAACTGAACTGGTCATGCTCCCCTAGATACATCTTTGTCTCTGACAATTGAATAAGCGGGCTGAGGATTATAGGAGTTGTGGTCCAATAAAATCTGTGCATCCAATTTAAAGAACACTGGTTTAGTGGTCAGTTATCCAAGGGGCATGTTTCTTTTGCTTTGAAGGTGCTGGCCAGGTAATTATACATTTTTATATAAGTATTTACATATCTCCTGACCTTCATGACTATGGGCCAGTCTCCAGTTGGCTTTTTTGGGGGGGAGGGGAAGTTTCTCAAGAACCAAGAGGCTAGACAACTGCAAAGACTCAGGAATGAACATTATTATCTGGCCCATTTTTGGCCCATTTTGGAACACTGCATTGGCTTTCCTGGCTGACTATCTTAGCGGGGTGACTGACAGAGTGACTATTTTGATGCTTCTGGATATTTCTGTGTTTTTTTATGATATTGTTGGTATTTTGCTTAAAAGACAAATAAGTTAAGGTATAATCATAAAAAGAGAATTCCCTGGATCGCTAGATCCAGGTTTGGGGCAAGTACTCTTTGATGAGAGAAAGAACCCCAGCATGGATTTAAAATAACAAAACACGCAGTAACGTAAAGCAGGGAAATATAGCTTGTTAGACCTTTAAAATACCCCCTTCTGAGTGGCTTCCAAAGTTCCCCACTTCCTTTAGCATAGAAAAGACCAAACATTTGGTAAGTTAAAAATGGTTTACTTATAACCTCTTCAAAGGTCAGATTCATGCAGCAGTAATAACACACAGGAAGTGAGAATTAGGTTCCTAAGTGGTGAGAGTTTCTAAATTATTTGTATAGAAACACAAAGGTGGCTTGCTTAAGCCACACTGTCTGAGCTTGGAGCATCCAGCTTAGACCTCCTGACTAGTAGAGTACACATGGTGGAATGGGGGAAAGTGGGAGAACAAAGAGCTTAATAACCCTTCCTCCCAAGGACTGACCTAGCTAAGCCTGGCAGGGCAAGTTTCCTAATCTAGGGAAGGTCATAGCTGGTAAACGCACTGTAGATGGAAAGCGGTACAACTAGCCACAGAAACCATCTGTATCTTTCGTGAAGGACTACATTGCAAAATCTACAGAAGTGCAGCATTTCAGTTGAATATTGGTTTGGGAAATGGAAATAATATTGGTTCAAATTAAAATACAAAAGGGGGAAAATTATCCCCCATCCTTAGCTGTATCATTCAGCTACATGCTTCTGGTATGTCTCACTCTTAGGCTGCTCTGAATATGCTGACGCGGTGCCAGTCCCTGGGATATGCTAATGACAAAATCCTGTGCATTGCACTGCATCCTGGGTTTGTGGAGACAGACATGACAGGTGGAGGGGTAAGTTATTTGTGTCAGAATCAGATCACCATACAAAGAGCATTGCAATTATCTAACTCGTTTGGCCTACATTGAAATAAGGGTCAGGATGGATAATGAGTTTATTAACTTGTTTGTGTTTCAAAAGAGTTTTAAAAGACATTCTCTAGTAATATTAGAAAAAAATTAAAAATAAGAAAGCCTTTGATCTGATGATCCAATCCAGCAAGAAAATAGTCACACACACTGGTGGGCTACAATCCAGCATTGTGTTAGGAATGCTTAAGCCATTTAAAAATTCAACTCTCTGCTGAATTGTGGCTGGATCCACAACTCTGACCAGAAAGATGCCCCCGATAAGTCAAGAATCAGTCTATGGACTCAGCTACATTCATCACAATAATGTGATTTGAATGTGTTTTAAACATGCAACATCAGATGGTGCCAGAGAGTGAGAATTGTTTAACTCTCATTGGAATTTTTTTCTTTTGGTAAAAACGATCTAATTTCTGACTCATTTACAGTGTTGTATTCCTGTGTTTTGGGACGCGGGTGGCGCTGTGGGTAAAAGCCTCAGTGCCTAAGGCTTGCTGATCGAAAGGTCGGCGGTTCGAATCCCCGCAGCAGGGTGCGCTCCCGTTGTTCAGTCCCAGCGCCTGCCAACCTAGCAGTTCGAAAGCACCCCCGGGTGCAAGTAGATAAATAGGGACCGCTTACTAGCGGGAAGGTAAACGGCGTTTCCGTGTGCGGCTCTGGCTTGCCAGAGCAGCTTTGTCACGCTGGCCACGTGACCCGGAAGTGTCTCCAGACAGCGCTGGCCCCCGGCCTCTTGAGTGAGATGGGCGCACAACCCTAGAGTCTGTCAAGACTGGCCCGTATGGGCAGGGGTACCTTTACCTTATTCCTGTGTTTAAATCCACCCTGTGAAGGTAGTGCCAATTCCCTACTATTTATTTCCAGAGCTAATTGTCTGGACAAGGGCTATTGTAGCTGATAGCAACTGACAAGTGTTAAAAACATACAGTGTTTCCTGACTATCATCATTTTGTGGGAAGGATTCAGGCACATCCCAGAACTCTTAGTTCTGATTAACTAAAGCGAATTAAAGGGTTCTATTGTTCTTGTGAAACATAATCACTTAAAAAAAAAAGAATCTGAATGTTTGTGGTTTGGAAAGTGATGGGGAGGTGTGTTCAAAAGTGTGTGATGAATGAATGAATAACTGTTGGGAAGACATCTGCAAAGGAACAATATTACCAAGCTGAAGGGTTGGGCTTTGGTTTCAAAGTACAGAAAGTACAAAAGGCCATTTGATTTAGCATTTGTTTTTCAAGGTAGTTATTGACAGAAGAAAGTCTAGCCCGGTCTTGCTCAGAACTAAGTTCCCATTGCATTCAATGGGGCTTACTCCTAGGTAAATGGGGTTAGTGATTGCAGCCTGATTAGCTGGAGTGGGGATATTAGAAGTGCATTAAGAGGAGGGGAAGAAGACAAGGCAAGGTCTGACAGATCTACTTAGGAGTATGCTCAAGTGAACACTGTGGGAGCTGACTTTTGAGTAAAACTGTAAGGGAAGGGAAAAGAAAATTTCTAGTTGACTTCTAGAAGCCTTTGGTGTTGTTGTGAAATGCTTGTGGAGCTCAAGGTGGTACGTGTGGTTCTTCCTCTCCTCATTTAATCCCCACAATAACCTGTGATGTAGGTTAGGTTGAGACACAATGAGTGGTCCAGTGATCTTCATGGCCAAGTTGGGATTTGAACCCTGATCTCCCAGGTCCTAGCCTGACACTCTCACCATTGCACCACAATGGGTCATTAATGTCTTATTGGATCACCCTTTTCCACAGATATAGAGAGCAGTCGTCCAGAATGCTTCTCTGTTTGTGTTTGATGGACGGTGTGTGAATGTTGTCCCCTGTACTCTCAGTTGATGTTACTTATGTTTTTTGACACTTTCTTCTTTTCTTTTCTTTTACTCACAAGTCCCTGTGTCACTGTTCTTTCTTTCCAGTTACTCACAGTGAATGAGAGTGTGCAAAGCATCCTGAAGACCCTTTCCCATCTCTCGGAGAAAGACACTGGGACTTTTGTGAATTGGCAGGGGGATGTACTTCCTTGGTGAATCCAAGATATTTAGCTGCCTGATGTGGAGTAGCAAAGTGCCTCAGGGTGCATAGCTATAGCCCCAAAGCAGATCACATTATTTTGACACCAGAGGCAGAAACACCCACAAGCTCCTCTCTGTCTCCCCCAGCAGTAAAAATGCAACAATAATAAATTACGGAACTATGAAAGACACCTCATTTGATACAGTCAGAAGTGGGACAATGCATTTTGCTGCATGTGAAAGACCCCCATTGATTGTTATTTTATTTTTTAAATAATGTTTTATTCGGTTTGTAACAATATAGCAACACAACAATTCAACAATGCATGGCACCAATACATTCTCAATCTAATAACAGATAATAGAAAAACAAAGGGCGGAAAAGGGGAGCAAGGTAAAGGATCTGTGAGTTGAAAATCATACATTTATTTTATATATATATATATATATATATATATATATATATATATATATATTTCATATATTTCATATATTTCATATATATATATATATCATAATATAATGTATAACATTTCTTATTTCATATATATATTTGTTAGAATAATTAAAACTTAAAGATTCCACTGAATCTAGATCAGGGATGATTATTACTAAATTAAATGCTTCCTGTATTAGTATATGAAAGTTAGCTATAACTATATAAATGTGAATATAAAAATGAGTATGAATACGATTATGAATGTGATAGGAACGAGAACCTGGGAAAAGGAGACCTGAATGCTCAATATCTTTTGCTTTTGTAGTTATATCAAGTTGTTGTTAGGGATTGGTTATTATCTGGAATGCTTGCATGGGCAGGTTATAAATAATAAATTATTACTATCATCATCATGCCAAATTGTTGTAAAGTTATCCTTTTGTTTCTGATCTGTTAACAATAATAATTTATTCATTAGTTTTTCCAATAGAATGATATCCCACACACTTTGTACCAGTTGTCTACATTCCCCCCAGAGAGATTTTTCCAATGTCTAGCTGTAATAAGAGTAAATTCTACACAAATTCAGTGGGGAGTCCCTAAAGTGTTTGGATGGCACCTTGGGTTCCAGATGCTTCAGGTTACAGACGCTTCAGGTTACAGACTCCGCCAACCCAGAAATAGTACCTCGGGTTAAGAACTTTGCTTCAGGATGAGAACAGAAATCGCGTGGTGGCGCAGCAGCAGGAGACCCCGTTAGCTAAAGTGGTACCTCAGGTTAAGAACAGTTTCAGGTTAAGAATGGACCTCCAGAATGAATTAAGTTCTTAACCCGAGGTACCACTGTATGTCTTTTTCCAGAAAGTCCTGCAGCCAAGCTTGTGTTAAATCTATTGCTCTGACTTTCTTTGGTCCACCATCAGTGAGGCTGAGAGGGGATCTTGTGATCTGGGCAGCCCAGGACCTCCATACACACTGCCCAAGTTTGCACCCTGAGGTCCCTTGGGCAGTAGTGAAGGGAGACAGAGGCGGGGTGCAGCAGGTGTTGGGGGATCTCAGGGTGTCATGCAGGGTATGTAGGGTGGCAGGGGAGCTGACACTTTCCATCCCTCAACAACTTTGACTGATCTCCTTAAAAAAGCTCAAGAACATTGGTCCCCTAAAAAAACCCAACTCTGTCCCAGATGTTAGGGAGGGTTGCTAAGCCACTGCTGGCCTGGACGCTGCTGACTTCACCCCCGGAAGTGCGCTCCATTGTCTCTCAAGACAAAAAGATGCCAACAACAACAATTTTGTTGGATAATTCACCGCAAAATTTGGAGAAGGGCAAATGAGCAAGAACTGTGAATTAGACCATTTATTCCCCATCCCTACCCAGCAACACACTTGAGGACAACCTAGCTTAGCAGGTGTAGGCAAGGTAGTTTAGTGGGCCCAGGACGAATGGCAGGACTGCTGCTACCAACCCACCCGCAGCATGTGCCACTTTAAGTGGCTGCCTCACCATGTCTAGTGTTAAGTCCAGCCCTGGATGTATCCCTCAGCAGATTATTTCTTTATTCAATACATATTTTAAGGCTGTCTTTTAAAGGTTGTTCATTATATCTCAGATCGGCAGCATGAAAAGTGTGTTATTCCATGCTGTCACAATGTAAATAATATGGAATTTATCTCATCTCTCTCATCACTGCCAGCATGTACTGTATATAATTTCTGTTGCTTATCCCAAGCTGCAGGTGTGAGCAGTAGACTGGGGAAAACCAACCCTGTCCAGCTGTACTGCCACCACCTTTGTAGTTCCCCAGAGCGAAACAGTTCACTCACTGTCTTTTGAGCCCCAAGCCACAAAGGAGTCAGTAGTGTGCAACCTAGAAGCCAAGGTACCAGATTCAGAGCTTACATCAAGAAGTCACACAAGGAATAAATGGAACACTTTATTAAGGAGGTTACAAACATAGAATAAGAACTCTTTATCAATAAAATACAGTTAAGAATGTCCAATACAAATATATATTTGGAAAGCCAAGTACAGAACAAAGTAAGAAAGGTAGCTTGCCTCATCCTAATACTTACAATCAGAATCACAGACTCCACAAGCAAGTTGTTTCCAGGCACACGTGGTTCTTGCAATGCATGATTCTTCATCTGAGCAGGGCCATTAGACCCATGTCAGAGACAGGTTTATATACAAAAAGGCCTGCATACAGAGGGGTGGATTTTCCTTCAAATCTGGCCAAATGATGGAATCTTCTCTCAGCAAAAAATGACAAAAACTACAATATTCATGTCACAGTTGGCTGTGGTGGAATTTAGGGAAGTATGTCCTCATTACCATTTATTTCAATGCAAAGGAAATGCAATGCAAATGGAGAAAAAGTGTCATCCCCTGGTATTGTTTGTGAAGTGAAAACTACAGTGAATACAGATCATATTTGCGGAAATGATTTCCTTTATAGACATGAGACAAATAAGCAAATATTGGCCAATTTCCACTCCCAATTCCATTTCCATCATAATTATTCAATATCCTGTCTCATACTGTACATTTTAAAGCACCTTGGATGTGATGGTTAAAGAGAACTCCAGGAACCGCTTTATGACAAGTTGCCTATTCTAAAAGGGTTAGCTGGGCACAACTAGAGGAGCCACCTCTTTTCATCAGTTGGGTTGCAGATCTTTCCTTGCATTGTTTAGTCTGTTATCAGCAGTTTAGGCACTGCTTTCCTTTTGAGTGAAGACAGAGGCAAAGTAGGTGTTGAGCAATTCTGCCTTCTCTCTGTCATCCAAAGCATTTCTCCATCTTCTCCATGCAGAGGACATACTACTTGCTTGTTCTTCTTCTTGCTTCAAACATAGCTGAAGAAACCTCTTTTTAAAAATTAATTTTAACCTATCTTGCAAGCCTGGGATCATTATGAGCTTTGGCCTGCCTGACATTCAGCCTGCAACTGTTGGCTACTCGTGTATACTCCTTCTTCGTGATTTCTGCTTTCTTCCATTTCTTATACAAGCCCTTCTTAAATCTTAGCTTATCTGCAAGCTCTGTATGCAGCCACATTGGTTTCTCTAGATGCCTCCCACTTTTCTTTCTTATTGTCTGCAATATTTCACCCATCCATCTGGGATTCCCTCCTCTCTGAGTATTTCTGACCGTGGGATCTCACGTAAGCTTTTTGAAATCAGCCTTCTTAATGTCCAGAGTGCATGTTTGACTGCACTCTTGTCTTTTTGTACCTGGTCTGTTGCCAGTTTGTCAGACACAGGATCTGAGCAGAGTCATGGGGCAAGCACTTTATGTAACCTTTTGGGGGAGGACTTGAGTGCTTAAAATATCCATCCTTGGGTGCCACTGAGCTTTCTTAGTCAGACACAGGAAGATGAGAACTTCTAAATTCAGTCTGCCAACTTCCCTCCCCCATTTATCCTGTTTCCTTCTATTACTGTGAGACTCAATAAAAACCAGTCTGCTAGGTGGGAACTTGGCAAGTTACTGGGCTGTTGCCAAATGCAGAACACGAGCTGACAGAAGAACAAGCAGCTTATGTAAGCCTTGCTAGATAAGTTGAGAGCTACATTTGGTGCTGCGGTTGGGCTGACAAAGGGATTACTCTGTTCAGCACAGGCTGGGAAGAGAGATGGCTGCGCTGAATGCACGCAGAGTCCTGGTGACTGGGTCCAATCGGGGCATTGGCTTGGAGCTGGTTAGGCAACTGGTGCGGAAAAACAACTGTCCAGAACAGATCTTTGCCACCTGCCGGAATCCAGATGGACCACTTGCCCAGGTGAGCCCCAGGCTGTGCACTGGGATGAGCATAGAAACAAGGGGATTCCCCATGATGTCCAGAAGATAGTGCCAAGGGCAAGGCTTTTCATATTTTCCATTCTTAGAGGGAGGATGGTACCTTAAGCACAGATTAGTAACCCCTTTTTACACACCCCTTTTCTTTGCAGAATTAAGAGAGGAGTTGGAAGGAAAATGGTTGATTCCTTTCACCCAGTGATTTGAAGAGCATTTAACAGAATTGTCTCAATGGGTGTTGGAAATTACAAAAATAACTCAGATTAAACATTCTGAAATACATACCATATGATGAATATCACTAAATAGTCAAACACATTAACTTCATTTTCTGTGTCAAATTGCTTAGAACTGCAATATTTCATCTTCTTAAATTATGAATGGGTGGGTGCGAGGTTTAAAGAAGTTTCATCTCAGCATTTTCTTGTATAAATCATATAATTGTACAACTGGAAGCAACCACAAGGGTCCTCTAGTTCAATCCCCTCCAGTGCAGGAATCTCAACTAAAACATGCTGACAGATGGCTATCCAACCTCTGCTTAAAAACCACAAATGAAGAAAAATCCACTACCTTCTGAAGGAGTCCATTCCACTGTAGAACAGCTCTCACCATCAGAAAGGTCTTCGTGATGTTTAGTTGGAATCTCATTTCTTTCTTTTTTAAAAAATAATATTTATTAAAGTTTAAGTATTACAGAAAAAAAATAAAAAGAAAGAGAAAAAGTAAACAATACAAATCAATACATTACAATACATAAAAAAACAAAAAAAAAGACACAATACATCAAGACAAAAACAAAAGCCAAAACAATTAAAAACACATCCAATAATTCCATATCTTTGTCTTTCATTAACTTGTTTCATCGACCTCCTCACACCTCCCTTTTTTGTATTCTAGTTGTTAATTATTTCAGCAAATCCTTTCCATCTTTCACTGTTTTCTGTCATTAAATTGTCTTAATTTATTTTAACCTTATCTTACCATTAAAACTCTAAAACCTTTTTATACTTAACTCCTTATAACATTTCTACTAAAGCCGTATATTTTCATTCCAACATTTTCCTAACACTCATTAATTTTACAATATTTCTCTAAATAAAATTTTAAACTTTTTTCCAATCTTCTTCCACCGTCTCTTCTCCCTGGTCTCGGATTCTGTCAGTCCTTTCTATCAGTTCCATATGGTCCATCAACCTGGTGATCTTCTGTCCGAGGCTCTTAGCTCTTTTCCATGTCCCTTCTGCCGATCTTCTTCATTCCTTCCTTTAGCGCTGAGGGGTAGATCTCGGGAAAACTCCAACCTAACAATGTCTTTATTCCTTCTCGACAGGCCAGCCCATTCTCCATAGTCAGAACTAAAGTCCAAAAGATATTTCAGAGCGTGTTTCAAAATCCCTCCGAAGCTGAAGGCCCCCACAACTCCAATCTCCCCCTGACCCAAATCCAGATCCCAAAAGCCAGAGCATCCCTGCATAAGGGGATCTATCCAACTTTCCTTCTCCAATCCAAGCGGGACTCCATCCCTCCAAATCTGGCTTTCTCTAAATTCAATCGTAAAAGGCAACAGCTTATATTCATCAAATTGCCTCTTTAAGGCTGGGGCTCTCTTCACTTGTGTTATTTGAGGTTCAACAACAGCTTTCTCCCTCATCTTCTCCACAGCTTGCCATGTCAAAACAGGTTCCTGAATCGATTCCTGAGTAGTTTCTGTATAGGTATTCACTTTTTGTCCCAAATCAGTCATTTTTTGTCCCAAATTATCAATTTTCATAATCATCAAATCCGTCTTTTCATGAAGCTGTTCCAATAAAGCACTTGTCCTGCAAAATGCAATCACTAACACTTCTTCTGTCAACATTCTTGTCCAAGGTCAATCTCTGATTCTCACGGTCTTGAATCTCTACAGCTGGAAAATTCCCCAGCTCCACTCCTGCAACAGTTTCAAAAGTTTCAAAAGCTCCCCCTAGAGGAAACAATTTCTATTTGTATCCGACCTTTTAACCGCAGATCCAGCAACAAAGTTAGTTTCGATTTTCAGTTATTTTTGCTCACTTTTAAGTGCAAAAGGAAACAATGGAAACAATATATTTCTCTTGTTTAACTACAGTGGTGCCTCGCAAGATGAAAATAATCCGTTCCGCGAGTCTCTTCATCTAGCGGTTTTTTCGTCTTGCGAAGCAACCCTATTAGCGGCTTAGCGGATTAGTGCTATTAGCGGTTTAGCGGCTTAGCGGCTAAAAGGCTATTAGCGGCTTAGCAGCTTAGAAAAGGGGGGGGAGCGGAAAAAAATCGCAACACTCGCAAGACGTTTTCGTCTTGCGAAGCAAGCCCATAGGGAAATTCGTCTCGCGAAGCAGCTCAAAAACGGAAAACCCTTTCGTCTAGCGGGTTTTCCGTCTTGCGAGGCATTCGTCTTGCGGGGCACCACTGTATCTGTCAACATACGTTTTATTCACAGTCAATGAACTTCCCCAAAACATCGATCTTACTGACAGCCCATTCCCAGGTTCAAAACGGTGGTAATTTATCTTTCTTCACTCTCCCTCCTGCAGGCTTAGGCAATCTAAAATTTCCCCCTTCTTCTCCTGCTTCCAAGGGGGGTTTAGTAATTTTAAACGATGGAGATTTAATCCTTTACAAGAGGCTTTTCCAAGACTTTAGGTTACAACGTCTTTGCTTCAATCTATTTACAAAAGAGGAAGGCGGAATTCCTGTTTGAAACCTTCCCGTTTCGGTGCCAAATTAAAATGTTTAAAGATCAAATTTTCCGTTCTACTCACAGGTAGTTATTTAAAGTCCAATTGTCCACAGGAAAAAGTCAGCGCTCTCCGGCAACAGCAATGCGGCTTCACTCCGTGAAAGAAGCAGTCGATTCGAAGCACCGCGCCGCTCACCCCACGTCACTCCGGATCCCCGAAACTGGGTTTCGCCGCGAGCAGGGGAGGCGCAAAAGGTGCCAGCCGAATCCCACGTCCACAGGCTTGGAATCTCATTTCTTGTAACTTGAATCCATTGGTTTGGGTCCTACCCTCCGGAGCAGAAGAAAACAAGATTGCTCCATCTTCCATATAGCTTGTGTGACCTTAAACCCACCCAAGGACTTGCCACTCAGAGTAGATCTCTTTATAAAGCACAAGTTTAAGCTGACATACTTTCTGCAGGACACTTTTGCAAATGCTCTCCATGCTGAAAACCAAAACCAGATGGGACTTGATATTTTCCATTCCTATCCCATTTCAAATAGTTCAGACTTCAGGACTTGCTGTTCCATCCTAAGTCTGTACTCCCTGTATCTTTCAGGACTTGAAGAATTTGGCTGCCAAGCACCAGGGAGTGGAAATCATCCCACTAGGTATGTGTTTGTCACCCCCTCCTCAAATTCACTTTTCCCACAGTGATATGGACAACAGTTGATATTCAAGGTCATTTCAAAATATTACTTTTTAGCAAATAAAAAGTGCATTCCCTATTTTTGTTGTTTTGTTAGATTTGTTTAAGGTTTTATTGAATTATAAAAGAAAAAGAATATAACAAATAAATCCAAGTACTCTGTCATATTACAGAACCACTTATCAAGCTTTAACAGCTGAACAAGATCAACAGAGGAACACAATTTTTGTAAATCATAGTTTTGTGGTCTAAATTCATGCATTGGTACAGGCAAAGAACATTGCAGGTCATTCGGAGTAGTGTAAGTGATACATTACGCATAAGTAAGTTTCACTGAGTTCAATGGAGCTTACATCCAAGTAAAGTAACTTAGATATAAATTAGATTAATTAGTGATAGATTTGAAAATAGTTTCTGAGGTCCTTCTCCAAGGGTCTTCTGCTGGTTCCCTCATTGTGAGAAGCGAAGTTACACGGAACTAGGCAGAGGGCCTTCTCAGTAGTGGTGCCCTCCCTGTGGAACACAATCCCTTCAGATGTCAAGGAGATAAAGAATTACATAACTTTTAGAAGACATCTGAAGGTAGCCCTGTATCAGGAAGTTTTTAATGTTTAATGTTTTATTATGTTTCAATATATGCTGTAAGCCGCCCAGAGTGGCTGAGGAAACCCAACCAGATAGATGGAGAATAATAATAATAATAATAATAATAATAATATGCAAATCACTGACTGATATCATACCAAAACATCTACAGGACTCTGGCCAATGAGGAGACAATAACTATAGGAAAAGTTATAGATGGACTTCGTTTAATTCTCAAGAACCAAATATGAGATGTACATAAGTATTATAGAGAAGATCCTTCTAAATATTATCAACACAAAAAGGCTTCTGTTGATCTGTGACAAGAAGAGAAGGGTCTTACCTAAAAAATGGGATTTATTCTTTGCTGCTGTAGATACTTGTGACCCATCCAGTATCAAGGCTGCAGCAGCTAAAGTCACCAAGCGGCTGAAAGGATCTGGGCTGAATCTTCTGATTAACAATGCTGGGATTTTAAAGCTAAGCTCTCTTGAGACAGAGACACCAGAGAACATGTCTGAGGTGTACAAAACCAATGTGATTGGCCCCATGATGATGAGCCAGGTAAGGCCATCCTATTGTACCTTCTTCACAGAACCTTCTGGCCAGGTTGCAGGGCCCCTAATGTTTCAAAACTGTACTGTTTTCATAGAGAAAGGATGCAGAACAGAACTTTAACAGCTTCATGACATTAAAAGTTCATCCTTTGGGCTTGTGGAGATCATAGGGGAAGGTTGTACTTGTTGCAGCTCCCTTATGGACGAACCATGAGAGAACTCTGGTATACCACCAGCAAGTAACTGCTGGGCTCACGGTTTCACTCACACGCTGAACTTTGAACTGGTGACAAGATGCCCAGTCTCTACATGAAGAATGCAACTGTGTGCAATTCTTTTCTCTCCTTCTCCAGGCATTCCTGCCCTTGCTGAGGAAGGCATCTCAGGAAAGCCCCCAGAATGGGATGAGCTGCAGCAAAGCTGCCATTGTCAACATGTCCAGTGAAGGTGGCTCTATCACAACTGTCTACATGTGGCATTTGGCACACGCGGTCAATTACCGTTGCAGCAAGGTGTGGACACAGAAGTACTGCAAGTTAGAAGCTAGAAATTGATTTTTCTGTTAATTTCACCTCATGGTGTTGACAATAGTCTTAAAATAATGCAGTCCACAATATGCCTCCCTGACCCTTGCCTATCTTGGAAAGTAAATATCTGGCCATAGGAGGGATCCAGCCCCCACTACAGAGGACCTGGGACCCTAGAATAGATGTCTGACAACTGCCCCCGCTCACGTGAGCACCTGAGATGTGATCAAACAAAATTATTTATTTAAATTAAGCAACAATGGCAGGAACAGGAAGACATGGACAACCCCACGATGGTACTCTCAACATGAAAATCTTCCTACATCCCCTCATTGTCTAGAGGTGGCAATGAATGTATTCGGCTTCACTCACAATTAACCCAAAGAGTCAAACTATTAGCTGGTGTTCGTTCCTTGCTCCACAGAAATGTAAAAAAGAAAGTGCATTAAAATACATTAGCCAGTAGATGGCAGCAAAAAGGCTTCCCTAGGTTCCTGCAGCATTATCAATAAGAACAGCAAACCAAGACCCACGCTATTAGAAACCATCCATGGTTGTAAATGGCGTTCAAAACAAAACAAAACAGGAACTCACTTGGAATTCAGTCAGAAAGAATGAGCCTTCTTATTACTGATTTCTGCCAATAGAAATTACAGCATAGAATCTCTACTGCAAAGCTTATGTCATTCATTCATTCATTCATTCATTCATTCAAAGAAAACAATATAGTTTCCAAAAACAAAACAACAAAATTAGAAAATACAATATCAATGTTAAGATTTAAACAAAAAATAAAAACAACCTGTTAATAGTGAGAGCATTAAAACATATCTCAGTAATACAGAAGCCTCCTTTTTAAACTCATACCATCCTGTGGCACTGGGTTGCATTCTAGGAATGGAGAATCTTTCAATGTCGGCTTTTCTCATTCTTTCATCTTTTTTCAGTTTCCCCCATTTAATAATAATTATTATAATTATTTATTTATACCCCGCCCATCTGGCTGGGTCTCCCTAGCCACTCTGGGTGGCTTCCAACAGTGGTCTGTTAAACATTAAAAGCTTCCCTAAACAGGGCTGCCTTCAGATGTCTTCTAATTTCCCATCAGTTTGTGATTTTTAATATGCATTTTTGTGTATGACTTCCCAAGCAATCCCACATAATATAACACATTTTTATACATTATTTTCACCACCAAAAGCATTATTGTATGCATTCTCCCTAATATATGCTTTATGGTACTCATGCTTTAATTGGACAACTGCATCACAAAATTCAGAGAATCACAAATGTCAAAGGACTGCTGCATTCCAGTTTAAATATTGGTTCAGGAAATCAGATAGGTTCACATTAAAATGGAGAATGGGGGCAAAATTCTCACCAATCCTTAGCTGCATCTTTCATCCCCTTGCTTCTGATATGTCTCTTTCCTAGGCTGCTCTGAACATGCTTACACGGTGCCAGTCCCTGGGATTTGACAAAGATGAAATCTTGTGCATTGCGTTGCATCCTGGGTTTGTGCAGACAGATATGGGAAGTTCAGTGGTAAGTGATTTGTGGAGGAATCTGAACTCTATGCATATATACTGTATTTAACTTATTTGGCCTTACATTGAAGTAAGAACCAAGGTGTATAATTAGTTTCAAAATCAGCAAGGAAGACATGAATGGCAATAACCCCCCTCCCTCTGGTGCTTCAAAAGAATATTTTTTAAAAAAAAAGTTGAAGAAAGCCATTGGACCAGTGGTCTACTCCAGGAAGAAAATAGAGTGGCTACACACTGGCTACAATCCAATATGTTATTAGGTGTGTTTAACTTCAAACTCCAGGTCTCTGCTGAATTCTGGTTGGATACCCAAGCATCGTAGAAGGATACTCCAGGTAACTTAAGGTTTGCAGTGCTCTACCATTATCTGCAGATGTTGCTCCCTGGGCAAGGAGTTTATTCTCTTAGTTGTTGCGGCTGATAGCTATTGCTAGATGGATAAGCCTTGTCCATAAAAACTAGTGGCTATCAAAACATCCTTTGCCACTGAATAACTAAGTTACACTACATTCTGCTTTATAGATGCCTCCAGAAAATCAGCAGGGAAGACATGAGGGGCAATAGCCTTCTCTTTCTGTTCCCTTCCCTGCAAGCAACTGGCATTCAGGTTAAATTGCCTCTGGACATTGTCACATGCGTAATCATAGACATGTTGTTGTTGTTGTTTAGTTGTTTAGTCGTGTCCAACTCTTCGTGACCCCATGGACCAGAGTACGCCAGGCACCCCTGTCCTCCACCGCCTCCCGCAGCTTGGTCAAACTCATGCTGGTAGCCTCGAGAACACTGTCCAACCATCTTGTCCTCTGTCATCCCCTTCTCCTTGTGCCCTCAATCTTTCCCAGCATCAGAGTCTTTTCCAGGGAGTCTTCTCTTCTTATGAGGTGGCCAAAGTATTGGAGCCTCAGCTTCTGGATCTGTCCTTCCAGTGAGCACAGGGCTGATTTCCTTCAGAATGGATAGGTTTGATCTTCTTGCAGTCCATGGGACTCTCAAGAGTCTCCTCCAGCACCACAATTCAAAAGCATCAATTCTTTGGCAATCAGCCTTCTTTATGGTCCAGCTCTCACTTCCAATCATAAACGTATCTCCCATGAATTTGGCTCCCTGGGGAAAGAAAATCAGCTGCTAGTGGGACAAAGAAAATGGAACAAGAATTCTACCTGTCCCCTAGGAGACTTTGGTGCCAGACTTTGAGATGATGATGCCCGTGCTGTTTGTCACTCTTTTTAAAAAATATACTCACAAGTCCTTGTGTCACTCTAGTCTGTTCTTTTTTTCCCCAGGGACAAGCCCCACTGACATTGGATGAGAGTGTGCAAGCAATCCTGAAGACCCTTTCCCGTCTCTCTGAGAAAGACAATGGCACTTTTGTGAACTGGGAGGGAAACACCCTTCCTTGGTGAGCCCAAGATATTTTGCTGCCTGAAATGGAGCAGCCAGGTGCACAGTCCCTGAACTGGGTCAAGTTGTTTTTGGCACCAGAAACAGAAAATCTGACCTCTCCCCCTGCCTGGAAGAACAAAAGCAATAAAAATAAATTACATACCGGTAACTAACAATCTGCTGCCCTTTATGACACCCCAAATCAGTTGCCTGAGATGACCACCCCACTCAACCTAACTGCCTGCTTATTTACATAGTAGGGAGGATGCAGAAATTAAATTCATTTCACATTTAAAGCCAAATCTATCTAAAACCTTATGAAACAATGTGAAAATGGAAACACAGCCATCCCTCAACATTTGCACTTATATGTATTTTGTGATGCTGTTCTTCAAAGCAGTTTACAAAAATGCATATACACCTACATACATATACACATAACAGTGCATATATTGTGAAGGTAACATACAAAAATGTATATATTAGTCAAAACTCAGGTTAACCCACCCCACAAAGTTGTTGTGTGAATAACCTAGGGAAAAGGAGACCCACAAATGCCGCCTTGAGCCCACCTTGAACCCCTTGGTGAAAGGTTGGGATGTGTGTAAATGTAACACTGAAAAATAACGAATACTAATAACAATAATAATAATGCATCTCTTGTATCTGTCTGTGCCCAAATTTCAACTGAGGGAGCAGGGCAGGTTTGGAATAATGAAAAAAGCCCAACTTAAAAATCAAAGAAAAATGAAATTGAGACACAGTCAGGATATTCAGGTGTATAAACATTGGGCTTTACTTGTAGATTCTCAGCAAATCCCACATGTAGCTGTTTGCTGAGACAGGCTTGCCTGGGTGGGGTCAGGGGCAGATTTAGGGCAGTGTGAGTGGTGGGCATGCACTGGGCACTGAGCTGAAGGGGTGTCCTCTCAAAGCCCAGTAATTGTGGACACTGGTCTTTGGGAAAGAAGGAGGCATGAGGGCTCTTGCAGGGTTCTAGAGTCCTCCCGTATTCTTCTCAAAGCCTAGTTCATACTTTCTCAGCTTTGGGAACAAGGTGGGAGGGCTCTAGAATGTGGGGAAGGGAGGTTGCGTTACAAGATTGTATTGGGTCCCATATAAAATAACACAAGCCCAAACAACTTTGGTAAAAAGTGTCAAAACTGTTAGAGCTTAGCCACACTTACCTTTCCTCCGCTTTTTCCAGCACAGTCTGCAATATAAAACTGTGTGTCCAATTGCCCCCTTTTCTCCAGAGCTTTCCTCACAAAAGCCCACTCTTTAAAGCTCAGTCGGAGAAAACAGGAATCTGTGGAAAATCCGAATTGATGTTTGCTTTAACTGAACACTAATGAGCAGGTTTTTGCAGGGAAAGGTCAGGGCAAAAAACAAAAGAAAAAAACAACCCCAAACCCCAAACAAATGCGCAGACATGGAGTATTGAAGCACAGACTTCTGCCTGGAAAGAGCGGGGTAAAAGGTAGTTGTGAATAAGCCCTTAATGAACTACAGTACAGTACTCTGTTTGCCATTACAGTGGTACCTTGGGTTACATACGCTTCAGGTTACAGACTCTGCTAACCCAGAAATAGTGCTTCAGGTTAAGAACTTTGCTTCAGGGTGAGAACAGAAATTGTGCTCCAGCGGCATGGCAGCAGCAGGAGGCCCCATTAGCTAAAGTGGTGCTTCAGGTTAAGAACAGTTTCAGGTTAAGTACGGACCTCCGGAACAAATTACCGTATTTTTCGCTCTATAACATGCACCCGACCATAACACGCATGTAGTTTTTAGAGAAGGAAAATCCGTAGGCATGCCACCCGTAGGCATTTCCTCCATAACATGCACAGACATTTCCCCTTACTTTCTAGGAGGAAAAAAGTGAGTGTAATGGTGCAAAAAATACGGTAAGTACTTAACCTGAGGTACCACTGTATTACCTAGCTTTGGGTTGTCTTGCTCTTGCTCTTTGGGGGGGGTGACTCAGGGCCATTTCACACACTGCACTGATCAGGTCAGGGCTCCTTGACACACATACCTATTTTAAAACATTTTATTTTAAAACATTTTAAAGCAGAGGTGAGGAACCTATCTAGCTCCATGAGTCAGATCCTTATCAGGATTGGTGTGACAGGCTGAATTTCACAGGTGGCTGGCCACCTGTCAATCACCTTTGTGATCAGAAAGGGGTTTTCATCAAATCCTGCTTAATGCAGCAGCATTTAACACCCCCAATCATCAGCTCATGAGTGGGGGGAATTAAATCCTACAGCATTGGTTGCACACACCAGTATCCTGCCAATGCAGCTAGTGCCAAGTCTCTGAGGGACTTGGTTAACCTTTGACAAACGTAAAGAAGGATAGAACTTTCTTTATGTATGCAACAACAGCAGCAAGAATACTCATCGCGAAATATTGGAAGACACAAGATTTACCCACCAGGGAAGAATGGCAGATGAAGTTGATGGACTACATGGAATTGGCGGAAATGACTGGCAGAATCCGAGACCAGGGAGAAGAGGTCGGTGGAAGAAGACTGGAAAAAGTTTAAAGACTATTTACAGAAATACTGTAAAATTAATGAATGTTAGAAAGATGTTGGAATGAAGTTATATGGCCTTAGTAGAAATGTTATAAGGAATTAAGTATAAATAGATTATTAGAGCATTAAAGGGAAAAATAAGGTTAGAATGTGTTAAGACAATTATAGGATAGAAAACAGAGGAAGATGGAAAGGAATTGCTGAAACAATTAATAGAAGTGGAATACAAAAAGGGAGGTGTGAGGAGGTCGTGGAAATTAGTGAAAGAAAGATAAGATATTGAAATTGGACTGTGTTTTAAATGGTTTTTGTTTTGTTTTGTTAGTTGTATGGTAGTGTTTTGCAGGGGGTTTTTTGTATTGTATTGTATTATTGTATGTTTTTTCTTTTTTGGTTTTTTGTAGTGTTGTGTTCAATTTGTTGGAAAACTAATAAATATTATTATTAAAAAAAAACTTTGACAAACGTGCTCTGGCCCAGGGGTGAGAAACCTTTGGCTCTAGTGCCTACATCTGATATGCAAATGACAGTGGGGATGGAGGGAAGCAAAAACTGCCCTTCACCGACTGACTTCTTCCTTTTTTTTTTATAAGATATTTATTAAGATTTTTTAAAGTATTACAATAAAAATGAAAAAAATAACAAAAATACAAAATAAAAATAGTTAAAAACACACAGAATTTCCATTACTTATTTTCCTTTAGCTTGTTTCCCGGACCTCCTCATACCTCGCTTTTTTGTATTCCACTTCAAATTGTTGGTTCAGCAAATCCTTACCATTAGATTTTTACCTATTTATAACCCTTTTTTCATATTCTCTTAAAGCATTACAGCTGGAAACCACTTAATTTCTATCCAACATCATTCTAACATTCATTAATTTTACAATATTTCTGTAGATAGTCTTTAAATTTCTTCCAATCTTCTTCCGCCGACTCTTCTCCCTGGTCTCGGATTCTGCCAGTCATTTCTGCCAATCCCATATAGTCCATCACCTTCATCTGCCATTCTTCCAAAGTGGGTAGATCTTGTGTCTTCCAATACTTTGCAATGAGTATTCTTGCTGCTGTTGCAGCATACATAAAAAAAGTTCTATCCTTCTTTGGCACCAATTGGCCAACAATGCCCAGAAGAAAGGCCTCTGGTTTCTTCAGGAAGGTATATTTAAATACCTTTTTCATTTCATTATAGATCATTTCCCAGAAAGCCTTAATCCTTGGGCATGTCCACCAGAGGTGAAAGAATGTACCTTCAGTTTCTTTACATTTCCAACATTTATTATCGGGCAAATGATAGATTTTTGCAAGCTTGACTGGGGTCATGTACCACCTGTATATCATCTTCATAATATTCTCTCTTAAGGCATTGCATGCCATAAACTTAATACCTGTGGTCCATAACTGTTCCCAGTCAGCAAACATAATGTTATGTCCAACATCTTGTGCCCATTTAATCATAGCAGATTTCACCGTTTCATCCTGAGTATTCCATTTCAGCAGCAAGTTATACATCTTTGACAAAATCTTAGTTTTGGGTTCTAACAGTTCTGTTTCTAATTTTGATTTTTCCACCTGGAAGCCAATTTTCTTGTCTAAATTATATGCCTCCATTATCTGATAATAGTGAAGCCAATCTCGCACTTTGTTTTTTAGTTTCTCAAAACTCTGCAGTTTCAGTCTATCTCCCTCTTGTTCCAAAATTTCCCAATATTTCGGCCATTTGGCCTCCATATTGAGCTTTTTCTGGGCTTTTGCTTCCATTGGTGACAGCCACCTTGGGGTTTTATTTTCCAATAAGTCCAATAAGTCCAAACGTTATCCAAACGTTAAACAATGCTTTCCTGACAATATGGTTTTTAAATACTTTATGCACTTTGACCTTGTCATACCACAGATATGCATGCCATCCAAATACATTGTTAAAACCTTCTAAGTCCAAAATGTCTGTGTTTTCCAGAAGCAGCCATTCTTTCAACCAGCAAAATGCTGCTGATTCATAGTAAAGTTTAAAGTCTGGCAGGGCAAATCCACCCCTTTCCTTTGCATCAGTTAATATCTTAAATTTTATTCTGGGCTTCTTGCCCTGCCAGACAAATCTAGAAATATCTCTCTGCCACTTCTTGAAACAGTCCATCTTGTCCACAATTTGCAATGTTTGAAACAAAAACAGTATTCTAGGCAATACATTCATTTTTATCACAGCAATACGACCCAACAGTGAAAGCTTCAAGTTTGACCAAATTTCTAAGTCTTTTTTCACTTCCGTCCAACATTTTTCATAATTATCTTTAAATAAGTTCCCATTTTTGGCTGTCATATTAATCCCCAGATATTTCACTTTCTTAACCACAGTCAAGCCTGCCTCATTCTGAAACCTCTCTCTTTCAGTCGGTGTTAAATTTTTCTCTAAGACCTTAGTTTTTAACTTGTTCAATTTAAATCCTGCCACTTGACCAAATTCTTGAATTAGTTCCAAAACCCTTTTAGTACTAGATTCTGGCTCCTGTAACGTCAATACTAAGTCATCTGCAAATGCTCTCAGTTTGTACTGTTTGGCTCCGACCTGTATACCTTTAACCAACCGGTCCCTTCTAATCATGTTCAGCAGAACCTCCAGGACCCCGACTGACTTCTTCCAACTCCTTTCATTCTTTTCTTTTTATAATGCATTTTCATACTGCTTTTCTTCAAAACCACAATTTTAAAATATTAACACAAATGAACAGTGCAAAATATTCTCAGGTCTACTTCAGGAGCTGCCAGTACCAGCTTTGTGGCCTGGACTTCTCCACCTCTGTCTTCCCTTGGGACACACAGGTCTTAAGGAGCCCCAGGGATGATGGTCTTAAGTAACCATGACTGGTCCTAGACATTTTACTGCTGGCGCTGAAAAACTAAATGACTCCCCTCCCTTCCATTCCAAATACAGAAGCTGACTGTGTTGGCAACTGAATCTTACTTCAGCACTGGGGATGGGACAGCATCTTCCACTGCATCTGAAGGCAGCCAAACACAGTGAGGTTAAGTTGGAAGTTGGAAGCCAGTTTGGCATCCCTACAAGCAGGTCTGTGCAGAGCTTGTCTGAAGCCCTAGTCTGATGCTACACACTAGTATGCAGTAACACAGGTCCAGATTTTACTATCAAAGACTTGCAGTGCGCATGGACAGGCATTTCGCCCATGGTCGTTTCACCCATTAAGTCCCTGGTCGTTTGAGGGGGACATTCTTGACATGACAGTGTAAGTCCAGCAGGCCCTAGCGGGGGGCCCCATCCAAATTAGCCCTCCAAGGCTTGGGCCAAGCATACCTAGCTGCCTCCCACCCCTCTTCATGGGCCTGCCTCCAAAGTCAGCCTGTCTAGACTGCATCACTTCAACTGTGCATGAGAACTCCCCAAACATTTCCAGACTTTCCAAGTGTCCATATTTTCCAAAGATGTCCCCGATTTAGAGAAGCCATCCTGGTTTCTGATTTGATCACGGAATGCCCCTTTTCCTTAGGATGTCCCTATTTTCATTGGAGAAAGGTTGGATGGTATAGTTATCCAACCCTCGAGCCATCTGAAGGCAATTCTATACAGTATAGGGAAGTTTTTTTAATGTTTTATTATGTTTTATATATGTTGGAAGCTGCCCAGAGTGGCTGGGGCAACCCAGTAAGATGTGTGGGGTAAAAATAGTAAAATTATTATTATGAAATGGGGTGTCCCTGTTATGTACTGAAGTTCTCACCCTGGGCCAGCAGGGGGATACTGTAGATAGTTTTCACTCAGGTCCACGTCAGTTATTTTAGGCGGGAAACCCTGGGTTGTTGTTGCTACAATGTTAACAGCTGGCTGCCTATAAAAGCAGGACGGCTGAGCTGTTTGCTGTTCAGTTTCTGTTCCAGCTTACAAAATAAAGAGCTGCTTTGGAGAAATCGCTGTGTCGTCTGCCATGTCTACCCACTATTCAACACTGGCAACGAGGATGGGATCGGTGGACATCAGAGCACAGCCAGATGCGGCCATCCTCTGAACTGAGCTGAATCACAGAGCGAAATCACTGAGCGAAATCACTGGACAGAACCAATTCAGAGTTGACCGTTCTGGCTAGAGCACTGTGTTCCATCCACCCCCCTTCTCTCCGGCATCAGAATCATGGCTTCACTTGTGCCTCTACCACCGTTTGCGCCAGCCTCTGAATCATGGGTCTCCTACCTCGCTCGGTTCGACTGCTACCTCCAAGCCAACGAGCTGACAGCAGTATCAAAGGAACGGAAGCAGGGCCTATTCCTCAGCCTCTGTGGGCCTGAGGTGTTTGAGACGGCCCGAGCATTGGTTGCGCCTGAAGCAGTCCAGGCAACGCCATGGGACATGATCCAAGAGAAGCTCCGCAACCACTACGCACCAAAGCCGTCCAAGATTGCTGCCCGCCATGCGTTTTACCACCGGAACCAGGCAGAGGGGGAGTCAATCAGCAACTACACCACTGCCCTCTGACAGGCTGCAATGCACTGTGAGTTCCGAGACTTAGACGATGCCATGATGGATCGAATCGTCTGCGGGGTCCAGGACATCCATCTGCAACGGCGTCTCCTTGCCAAGCCAGACCTCACGCTACAGAAAGCCATTGAGGAGGCTGTGGCCTCAGAAGCTGCTGAACGCTCCGCCCAGGAGATCCACAAGTCCAGCAGCCCATGTCTTGCTAGGAAGCCAGTTCCAGTGCATCATGAAGAGGCCAGCAGTGATGAGGCATCCTCCAGTGAAGACGACGTGCACCAGACAAAGCGGGAGCGCAGGAAGTTCCAACAGAAGTCCAAGGGCCAACCGGAATGTGCCGGCTGCGGAGGCAACCATTCCCGTGCCAAGTGTCGATTCAGAGACACCATCTGTAGGAAGTATTCCAGAAGGGGCCACATCGCTAAGGTCTGCCGATCGGCTCCGTCTGACACCCCCCCTTCACCGACTCGCAAGTCCAAGTCTTCACTCCAGTCTGCCAAGGAAAGCTGTTTCGCTCTCACCAACTGCCGCTGCCCGTCTGGAACCACGAATGGCCAAACCGACTCGCCTACGCGACGCAAGCTGAACGTCACGGTGCTCATTGAAGGAGCTCCATGTGACATGGAGATTGACACCGGGTCTGCCCTGTCCATCGTGTCTTGGAGCACCATCAAAAGACTGGTACCCAGAGTGTCCAAAAGGCAACTCGACTCTCACCGCGTACACCTGAGAGACTACCAGGGAAACGACATTCCCGTGGTAGGCGTTGGCCGGTTCCGGATTGCCTTCAAGGATTTTTCGGGCCTGCTCCGACTGGTGGTGGTTGAAGGTCAGCGGCCAAGCCTCCTAGGGCTAGACTGGTTTGATGCCCTCGGCCTGGAAGTCACCGGCATCAACTGCATCTCTAACGCAGAGACTGAGGGTCTGGTCAAAGACTTTGCCGAGGTTTTTGATGGCACTTTGGGGCAATATACAGGTACGCCCATCTCCTTTAGCCTTGATCCACAAGTCGCCCCCATCAAGCTAAAGCCACGCCGGGTTCCCTTTGCTCTCAAGGCTAAGGTGGATGAACAACTGGACAAGCTGATCACCCAAGGAGTTTTGGAGCCGGTTGACCACGCCAAGTGGGAAACCCCCATCGTCACGCCTGTCAAGCCAGATGGGTCAGTGAGAATCTGCGCCGACTACAAGTGCACAATCAACAAGGCACTTCAGCAGCACGCTTACCCGGTTCCTGTTGTTCAACACCTGCTGCATTCCCTGGGTGAGGGTAAGGTCTTCGCTAAGCTGGACCTTGCCCAAGCCTATCAACAACTGCCCATCGATGATGCCACTGCTGAAGCCCAGACGATCATCACCCACCGAGGGGCATTCCGTTGCCGCCGGTTTCAGTTCGGGGTGAGTGTGGCTCCTGGCATCTTCCAAAGCCTTATGGAGCATCTCCTGCAAGGGCTTCCGGGCGTGGTACCATATTTTGATGACGTCTTGGTGTCCGCAGACTCACACCAGCAGCTGTTCGAGCGCCTCCGTGCCGTGCTGACCAGGTTCCAAGAGGCCGGGCTCAAGGTAAAGAGGGAGAAGTGCCACATCGCCGTTCCACAGGTAGAGTTCCTGGGCTATCTTATCGACGCCTCCGGCCTTCACCTGACCACATCCAAGATCCACGCTATCCAGCAGGCCCCCATCCCAAAGAACAAGACGGAGTTGCAGGCGTTCCTGGGGCTGCTGAACTTTTATAACATGTTCCTGCCCCACAAAGCCACGGTGGCTGAGCCTCTTCACCGACTCCTCAGCACAAAGACGCCTTGGTCCTGGGGTCATCGGGAGACGGCGGCCTTCAACACGCTCAAGGCTCTCCTTTCATCGGACAGTGTGCTGGTACAGTACAGTGAAGCCAGGCCGCTGGTCCTTGCCTGTGACGCCTCACCTTTTGGCATCGGCGCTGTCCTGCTGGTCCTTGCCTGTGACGCCTCACCTTTTGGCATCGGCGCTGTCCTTAGTCACCGTTTTCCAGACGGAAGAGAAGCACCGCTCGCCTACTTTTCCAGGACACTATCTCCAACGGAACGGAATTACAGCCAGCTTGACAAGGAGGCACTGGCACTTGTGGCTGGAGTGAAGAGGTTCCATGAATACCTCTATGGCAGGACTTTTGACCTCATCACTGACCACAAGCCGCTCCTGGGCCTCCTCGCCGGTGATCGTCCAACTCCACCGGTCCTCTCACCACGCATGCTGCGATGGACTGTTTTCTTGGCTGCCTACCACTACCAGCTCGTCCATCGCCCAGGGAAATCAATGGGCCATGCCGACGCCCTCAGCCATTGCACTCTTCCAGCGTTTGTGGAAGACCCGGCTCCAGCTTCATAGCTCCTCCTGATTGAGGATCTTCCGGCAGTGCCTGTATCGGCTGCCACTGTGGCCTCCGCATCTGCCCAGGATCGCACCATCAGCCGTGTGCTCAACTGGGTGTGGAGGGGGTGGCCACAAGGGCCTTTTGCATCAGAGTTCCAGCCCTTTGCAACCAGACAACATGAACTCTCGGCTCATCGCGGCTGTCTGCTGTGAGGAGACCGCATCGTGATTCCCCAAAGACTCCGTCAACGCGTTCTGGAGGCTCTGCACGTTGGCCACCTGGGAATTGTCAAAATGAAGGCGTTGGCTCGGTGTTACGTCTAGTGGCCTAACATGGACGATGCCATCACTGCCTGGGTGTCCGCCTGTCAAGTGTGCCAAGAATTGAGGCCTGCACCACCGGCAGCTAAGGGACACACCTGGGAGACGCCAAAGACACCCTGGTCGAGGGTGCACATCAATCTGGCTGGCCCCTTTCACGGCCGGACCTTTATGGTAGTGGTGGACGCCTATTCCAAATGGCTGGAGGTGGCCCTGATGCCCTCCACCACTACCGAGGCCGTCATCCGGGTGCTGCGAGGCCTGTTTGCGACGCATGGGTATCCTGATGTCCTTGTCTCCGACAACGGACCGCAGTTCACGTCAGGCACTTTTGAGCAGTATCTTTTGGGACTGGGCATCCGCCATGCCCTAACGGCACCCTTTCATCCATCCAGCAACGGGCAAGCGGAGAGAATGGTGCGCTCGGCAAAAGAGGCACTGGCGCGCCTGGACCGGGGAGACTGGCACGAGCGGGTCGCCGAATACTTGTTCGTGCAACACATCACCCCTCATGCGGCCACAGGGCGGAGTCCTGCTGAACTGCTTATGGGCCGCCGCCTCAGGTCACCGCTTGACCGGCTGCACCCGGACTTTGCCGTGGCCGAACCCCCAGGCTGTGCCAACGCGCCACGGTCATTTGTTCCAGGAAACCAGGTCTTTGCCCGGAACTATGTGGGGGACATTCCTTGGGTGCCAGCCACAGTAGTGGGAGTCACTGGACCTCGCTTGTACCAGGTGGCACTCGAAGACGGACGCTTGTGGCGCCAGCACATAGACCAGCTTAGGCGCAGGGTTGGGGACTTGGACACTACCGTGGTGTCCCCAACTGCGCTTGTGGCTCCAGAAGAGACACTTACAGATGGCGAGGCTCCACCTACACCTCCCTCGCAAACTGCCAGCATGGAGCCGAACCAAGCCGCTTCAGAGGGTCTGTCAGACTTACCACAGACTCAGACCACTCCACTTGCGGAGGCTCCACCCACAGCAGCGGATCCAGGGGATTTGGTTTCAACGCCACCTAGGGTCGCACCACAGCCTCAGCAAGAATTGTGTGGCCCCCCGGACTTGGCTACCAGTTCCCGGTGGTCTGGCAGAGTTTCCAAGCACCCAACCTATTTAAAGGACTATGTTGTTGGACATGTATCACTGTTGGTCTAAGTATGGGAAATGTAACCGATATGCTTTTGTGCCTAATTGAACCATTACGTGTAGTGCTGTATATAAGGAAACCATTACGGTTGTAACTAACGCCTTATCTCGGTGGGGAGGGGTGTTATGTACTGAAGTTCTCACCCTGGGCCAGCAGGGGGATACTGTAGATAGTTTTCACTCAGGTCCACGTCAGTTATTTTAGGCGGGAAACCCTGGGTTGTTGTTGCTACAATGTTAACAGCTGGCTGCCTATAAAAGCAGGCCGGCTGAGCTGTTTGCTGTTCAGTTTCTGTTCCAGCTTACAAAATAAAGAGTTGCTTTGAAGAAATTGCTGTGTCGTCTGCCATGTCTACCCACTATTCAACAGTCCCTATTTTCATCAGAGAAATGTTGCAGTGTATGTATTCCCCTACACAGAAAACCTAGGCTGCCAGGGAGGAAGCCTAGCTGTAACCCTTCCCTCAGACTCTGGAAAAATATTGTGCGTATAGGTCTGCCCGGCTGGCTATTGTGCTTTGCGAAGGACCCCTGTTGATGTCAGAATGGAACTGTCCAAGTTTTAGGCCTTGTGTTGTTACTAAGTTGTGGGCCTGGTTAACACTATCTGCTTGGTGACAAGCTGTGAAAGGAAAGAGTGTTGATGGCTTTAATATGTATAGAAGGGGGTATGGATCAAGTAACACCATTTTGATTGGGCTGGGAAGCAAGAGGCTCTGATTGGCTGGAGATGCTAGTCAGTGAAGAAACGGCAGTTAACTGTTGGGAAAGTCAGTTGATGAGGGAGATTTGAGCAAACACCAGAAGCAACTGAGGGGAGAGGAGGTAGCTGAGCTCTGGAGATGAAGCTATTCTTACCCAGCTTGGTAGCTATTCTTTGCTGGTGACATTCAGAAGAAGGGAGCTGGTGGCTCTAGTAGTCCAAGTGGCTGCTCTGTGTAAAGGTCTTAGCTGAAGAAGGCTGTGCAATCAGGTTTTTTAAATCAGCAGCCAGAACTACAGCCAGAGGAACTTTGGGGCCACAGGCAGGTTGCCCCCAGCACAGTATAAGCAAATCAAATCAAATATCTTTAATACGGTCAATGACCAGCAAGCAATTTATGAAATAAAATATGACATTATAAGTAATATTGTGCTACAGGTAACAGTGGAAATATGGCCAAATCACAAAATTGGTGCTTATGTTTATGACCAGGTTTCAACTTTTAAGGTTTTAAGGATTCAATTCAAATGTCACTACTGTTTATTATCATTCCTTCGATGTTTACAATCTGAACTCCGTTGCTGACATCATTGCTCGTCTTATTCTTGTTGCAATGTAACAGTACTTTGCCACAGGCCTGTTGATTTCGGGCTCTTTGTCAGCTAAGAGGTGTCTGATATAGGTGTCGTCTGTACTACGAGGTATTTTCCTCAGAATCGGCTCGATCAGCTCTTTTCTTGAGTCTCGATATAATGGGCAATATAATATGACATGCCCGATGGTTTCAATTTCATTGTTGTTACAGGGACATAATCTTTGTTCGATCGGTATTTTGTTGTATCTTCCCTCTAGAAGAGCTGAAGGGAGAGCGTTAAAGTGGGCCCTGGAAAATGCCCATCAGTGTTTAGCGGGGCCTTTGGGAATTGAATAGGAGTTTATGAGTTATCGGAAGTTGATTAAAGTCATTTTGGGCTTCAATGTCCCTGAGTCTTTCTTTGATTATGTTCTTGGCCCTTCCCCTTTCTAAACTTAATAAATACTCTGGGGAGAGACCATATGTGGCCAATTTTCTGAGAGTGCCCTTCAACCAACTAGATTGGAATTTGTCAAGAAGCATCAGGGAAAGTAGTCCAACCGGCGAGTTGTTAAGTCTTAGCCAAGTGCATAAGGTTCTTATCCATACTTTGGTTTTGATGCTGTATAAGCCCGCTTCCAGTCGTAGGGCAGCGTTTGGGACGCATTTAGGTGTTTGCAGGAGTGATCTAAGGAAGCCTGATTGTATCTTTTCGTATGGGTCTAGATTGGAGAGGGAGACGAGTGGTGCGCTGTATAGTATTTGTGCTGTTGGTTTTGCAGCGAATAGTTTAATTGTAGCAGGAATAAAATTTCCTCCCGTTGTACGATGTTATCTTAGAATTGCTGTTGTACTTTTTTGTGCTGTAGAGGAGCTGTAATTTATGTGGGCAGTCTTCTTCCTTGATGCTTGGAATATAATTCCTAGGTATTTAAAGCATGTCACTTGTTCAATCTCCTGATTGTCTAATTTCCATCTATAAATTTTTCTTTTGTTAGAGAAAACCATGATTTTTGTTTTTTGGTAGTTCACTGCTAGTTTCTCTTCTCTACAATATTGGGATAAGCTGTTAAGAGCTCTTTTGAGGCCCTTCTGAGTCTGGGACAGTATAACCGCATCGTCTGCATAGAGTAGAATAGGCAGTTTTTTGTCTGCTAATTTTGGGGCGTGTGTATCCGCTCCTTGTAGGTGGTCTATTAGGGAGTTTATATAGATGTTGAACAAAAAGGGGGCCAAGATGCATCCTTGTTTAACTCCCTTTGTTGTTCTAATGAAGTTAGTTTATGTATAAGCTAAACAAGCTATAGCTTAGGGCCCCATTCTCTTGCCCCCCCCCCAAAAAAAAAAATTGAAAGAAAAAAAAACCCTGGATGTACATTTCCAAAATATAAGATAAAATAAAATAAAACCTACATACAGCAACAGTGTTTTGTGTTGTGTAGGTCCATAAATTACCATATAGCATATATTCAACGCAAAAATTTGTTGTTGACAAAGGACAGCTGGACATATAAAGGGCCCCATTACCTTCAGTAGCTTTTAGGGCCTCATCAAACCTGAATCCGGCCCTGTCCCAGCAGCCGGACTGGGTTGTGATGTGTAGATTTGGCTGGAGTGGAGACTTTGGGAAATTGGACTGAGATAAAAGCCACTTAGAGGCTAGTGTTAGTAACGGTATCTTAACTGCTTAGAAATTGTAATTGAGTGCATTTAAAATGCCTTTATAAATATCAGTATCCTGTTATGTATCCCTTTAGTAAACATAATTTAGTTCATCCGATGTTGGTGTCCATTTCATACCTGTGGTAATTGTATTTTATCATGGTTGGAGGCAGCTTCAAAGGCATTCTAAGGAAATGGTAGCAGTAGAAAAGGGTCACATTGAGAAACTCTTAAGTTTTGGTGGCAGGGAGTTTGATAGACCCTGCAATATAAAAAATTAAGATGCACAAATTCCTAAACTGAGACTGAGGGGCTACTTTTCTTTTCGGTTGTAGCAGCAGATGAATCAGTTCTTCCCATGCAGACAAATTGCATTTTCTACACAGGATTTTTTTAAATGGAAGACGATCAGATCAAGTGAAGCCTTGATTGTATTATTTTACCTTTTTGCAAACCACTTTGAGGTTTTTTAAATAATCAAGCAGTGTATAAATGTTAGAAATAAATAAATAAAATGAAGAGCAAACAACATGAGAGGGTTGCCCACCTTTTCATTTGACCCCTGCAGGTGTGACCAGCACTGATACCAACTGGAGAAAGAGTACTGCACTTTGCTGTAGGTAGCAGTGTGAGGGGAACCAGGAACCAAGAGCTCCCAGATGACCCAGTAGCCAGGGCCAAAGAGGAAGTCAGAAGAACACAGGGCAAACCAGAAGCTAGGATCAAGAAGCAAGCAAACAAATAAAGTAAGTAAATATAACTAATTGTATTTTATTTACTTGCAGGTATATAAACTGCTTCACAATCAAAACTTCTCAAAGTAGTGTAGAATAAAATCAAATATAAAATACGAAAGATTACAAACTCAGTAACTGAACACATTCAAACTATTTCTATGATTATACAGTTGTTATTCCATGAAATGACTAGGTCTTTAAAAGCCTTCTTTAAAAACAAAAAAATCAATAGCTGCCTAAATATCAAAATGTGTGGCATTTGTCTAATTTCAGTTGGTAACTCAGATTAGTTACGTTTCACTATTCTAATTAGTGTTGTGTGTAATTTTGTTCATAGATCAGCATTAAACTTATATTTTTAATTATGTGTAGATCTCCCCAGAAAAAGGAACCAGTGTTCCAACACACATTGACCTGCAAGAAATCTGCTTAGCTAGCACTTTTGAGAACAAGTTTTTCCCTTTTGCATTTTTTTCAGGATTGAGAAGACCCTTACATTGTGTATCACTCTGAGACTGTGTTTGTGAGAAGGCACAATAGTGACACAAGACAAAAACAACTAACAGACAGGCTAGGTCATATAAAGCAACCAGAAGGAATCTCTGCCACACAGAGCAGCTAGAAGGAAGTTTTAATATTTTCAGCAGAACTTGTTGCATTTATTGAAATTGAAGTTCATCTATTCAGGTATTTGGATTGCCCGTGGTGCTGGTTTCCCATTGCAGTGAGGACAATAACATTGTGCTTTCACCAGGGAAGGGTTTCCCCATCGAGGTTTACAAAAGTGCCAGTGTTTTTCTCTGAGAGACACGCAAGGGTGTTTAGGATCTCTTTCACACCCTCATCCACTTTCACTGGGGCTAGTATACCCTGGAAAAGGAGAACAGGTAAGCGATATATCTCTTGCACTGTGCAAATATGTAATGATGACAAATGGGTGAAAGCAACACACTATTATTTATTTTATTATTTGTTCATTTCTATACCACCCTTCATCCAAGGATCACAGGGCAGTTTGCACTTGCACCAAGTTCATGTATCAAGGGCAACCAGAGAAGCATTCTCTTGACAAATGCTCCAACATTCAAACTCTGGGCATTTTGGAAGCAACGGATATCTGCCACTGGGCTGGTGTTTGCCAGGCACAGAGTTTAGAACATGTGTGATCCTAGGGTATAGGGCGGGAACTGAACAGTACAAGTAAGTACAAACTTTTGGGCTGCTTGTTCTTCCTCTGCCGCCACCACAGGTTTGTGGTGTGGTGAACCAGCTTATACTCGAGTCAATAAGTTTTCCCAGTTTTTTGTGCTGAAATTAGGTGCCTCGGCTTATATTTGGATTGGCTTATACTCGAGTGTATATGGTATTATCCATTCTGAGCCTCAGTTGGAAGCAGGCCCAGTGTTTCAGTGCATTTGATGACCTCTGGGAAGTGGAGGGCACCATGAACCACTTACTTATTATAATTATTATTTAATAAATATTTAATAAATTTATATACCACCCTTCATCCAAAGATCACAGGGCAGTTTACACTGTAAAACACAAAATTCATAATATTAAAATCCTAATAAAACTAATAATAAAACACAAACTTAAAAGGCCATAGATTGTTTAACAGCCAAAGGCCTGGTTGAAGGGGAATGTTTCTCCTGGCTCCTAAAGGTATGTGATGAGGGCGCTGGGCAAGCCACCCTGGAAAGATCATTCCACAAACTAGGAGCCACTACAGAAAAGGCCCGTTCTGGTGTTGCCACCCTTCAGACCTCTCGTGGAGGGGGCACATAAAGAAGGGTCTCAGATCATGATTGCAGAATCCAGGTACTGTAGGTTCATACTGAGAGGCAGTTTTTGAGGTATTACTGGCCTGAGTCATTTAAGGCTTTATAGGTCAAAACTAGCACTTTGAATTGGATCTGGGAACTAATTGGCAGTTCCAAAGTGTCTTCAGAGGCAGCCCCACATGAGCCTCAAGTGACAGCAATGGATCAAGGAGTACCCCCAAGCTACATACCTGCTCCTTCCAGAGGAAGTGTAACCCCATCAAGAGCTGCCCCCCTCCCATTCTTCTGGTCTAGGGAATTATCCACTAACAGTGCCTAAGTTGTATCTGAATTGAGCTTCAGTTTGTTGGCTCTCATTCAGTCCATCACTGAAGCAAAACAACAGTCCAGCCCATCCACTGCTGCATCAGTGTCAGTTGAACATCTGTCTTTCGTTCAGCTGTTAAAGGTCCTGTACATTCGAGAAATCAAGCCAATTTATTTCATGAAATTTCTATACTGCTCAAGTGAAAAAACTAAACAAAAAAACACTCTGCAAACAATGAACTCATCACCAGAAAACACTTGCATAAATCATTCTGTTCTCCATAACTTAAGAGCTCTACAACATGCTGAGGAATGTCTGTGAAGAAGCATGTATCCAGGGATAGCCTTACCTGAGTGACTACCATGGGCCCAATCACATTGGTCCTATACACCTCAGACATACTCTCTGGTGTCTCATCTTCCATAGAAGCTGGCCTTACAATCCCAGCATTGTTTATCAGAAGATTCAACCCGGCTCCTTTCAGACACTCAGTGACTCTGGCTGCAGCAGCCTTGATGCTGTTAGGCTCACAAGTGTCTATAGTAACAAAGAAATTATTGTAAAGGTGATTCTGCTGAACTGAGTTAACCAGTAACTAGTAATGTCTAACAAGGTTGAACATGTATCTTAAGGGCAGAAATGACTCAGTAATATACAATGGAACCTCGGCTCCCAAATGCCTTGGGAGCTGAATGTTCTGACTCCCGAATGTGATTGTTCTGGTTATCGAACGTTATTTGGAAGCTGAACGTCCAGTGCAGATTCCAATTGGCTGTTGGAAGCTCCTGCAGCCAATCGGAAGCAGTGTCTTGGTTCCCGAACCATTTTGGGAGTCAAATGGACTCCTGAAATGGATTAAGTTCAGAATCTGAGGTTCTACTGTACATGATTAATTAATAGCTGTTACATTTTATTTTTTTTATTTTTTTATACAATATTTATTAAAGTTTTACAAAAAATATAAATACATACATCATAAAAAGAAAAAAGAAAAATAACAAAGTTACACAAAGAATGAACAAAGAATACACAATAAAACAATACAAAAAAAGATAATGAAAAAACATAAACAAGAAAGAAAAAAAAACCCAATTTTTAACTCTATATTTGTTTAGCCCTGGTTCTTGACTTCCTCACACCTCCCTTTTTTGTGTTCCCATTTATTCAATCAAATTCAGCAAATCCCTACCCTCTTTCAATTCTCATTATTAATTATATAACTTAACATAATATATCTCCAATCTTTCATCCCTTTCTAGTTCATTGTTACATATTCCATAACTTGATCACTAATGCCATATTATTTTTAAATCCAACATCATCTTAGCATTCATAAATTTTGCAATATTTTTGAAGGTAATCTTTAAATTTCTTCCAATCCTCTTCCACCAACTCTTCTCCCTGGTCCCGGATTCTGCCAGTCATTTCTGCCATCTCCATGTAATCGATTACTTGCATCTGCCATTCTTCCAAGGTGGGTAGATCTTGTGTCTTCCAATACTTTGTGATGAGTATTCTTGCTGCTGCTGTGGCGTACATAAAGAAAGTTCTATCCTTCTTTAACACCAATTGGCCGACTATGCCCAGGAGAAAGGCCTCTGGTTTCTTCAAGAAAGTGTACTTAAACACCTTTTTCATTTCATTATATATCATTTCCCAGAAAGCCTTAATCCTTGGGCACGTCCACCAGAGGTGAAAGAAAGTACCTTCAATCTCTTTACATTTCCAACATTTCTTGTCGGAATTTTATTTTATTTTATTTTATTTTATTTGCTAAGTATGTTAGTTGCATTTGATATGTCAGGCCTGGATATGTTTGCTAAATAAAGCAAACTTCCAATTACACTTCTGTATTTGTCCATATCCTCAAATTATTTTTAATCATCTTGCTTTTGATATTTGAGAGTCATTGGAGTAGCAACTAGATTACAATTATCTATGCCATTTGACTCTAGCAGAGCCTGAATTTTACTGCTTTGACTAATCAGAAAGAGCCTAATTCATCTCTGTCTATTTGCATGCCTAGGTAATTGTTCACTGTATCTAAATTTTTAATTTCAAATTGTGTTTTCAAACCTTTTTCAAACTTGTTTTTCTGCTTATCTGAATCATAAATCAATAAAAGATCATCAACATAAACCACCAAATAAGTAATTCCATCATTGTCTCTACAAGTGTACAGACATTGATCAGCTTTGCTTTGCTCAAATCCAAGATTTTTCAACACACTGTCTAATTTCTTGTTCCAGCATCTAGCTACCTGTTTCAAACCATAAATGGACCTTTTCAGTTTGCATACCAGATCTGGATCTTTCACAAAACCCTGTGGTTGAATCATGTATATTTCTTCTTCAAGTTCACCATATAAAAATGCAGTTTTGATATCAAAATGTGAAACCTTCATTTTCTTTTTTGCTGCTATTTTTAACAATAGCCTAACATTAGGATATGTTACAGGAGCAAAAATTGATTCATAGTCTTCATTGTGCTTTTGTGCAAAACCCCTTGCAACCAATCTAGCTCTAAATATCGGTACTTGAGCTTCTTCCTTTTTTTTAATTTTAAACACCCATTTGGAACTGATGGGTTTTCTCCCTTCAGGTAAAGGTACAAGTTCCCAAGTTTCATTTTTATGCGTTGCCTCCATTTCTTCCATATCTCTTTGTTGTTTGTGCAGGAGCATGAATGGTGGTTGATTGTGTAGCAGCTTGTTTTAAAATTCCATACATTTTAATTAGGAGGAACTGCATTTAAGAAGAGGAGAAAAGTTGGTCTACTTCATTGTCTCTCGAGGCAGATGGATCCCAACAAAAATTATGATGCCCCCAAAACAGAGCAGGAACCTGGGCAAGACATGGAAACTGCAAACTACAAATGAGGAACCAATACAAATGAAACAGAGATCCTGTAAAATGGCCTTAAATGACAGCACCTTTCTCCATTAAGGAGAGAGAATCAAGGGGATAAGAGGCACATACCCAGTGGGTTGATAACCACTCCCTCATGCTTGGCAGCCAAATTCTTCAAGGCCTGAAAGATAACAAAACACAGCAATGTGGAGTGAATTGTTTGAAACAATGTAGGAAGTGTTACAGAAATTACGGGGGTGGGGAGGGGCACATCTTTAAAATTGTTAAATGTTATAAATATTATGCCTGAATCTATCCTTTCGACGACAGCTCAGGGAAGATACCTAGCTTTATAAATCATATAAAATCAACCCATTTGCCAATTTCCTCCATTCCAATGCCATTTTGCCCTTGGAAAAAGGACCCTTTTCCCTGCCACCTCCCGCCATAATCCCTCAAGCGTGAGGACATGTACAAACACCCCACCCAGGGGTGACAATTGCTGAGCTGGTTGTTGGCCAATGGAAACCAAATCTCATCACCGAACTTGCCCCGGGATGCAGACATGCAAAGATAGTTCTACAGTGGTACCTGGGGTTACATACGCATCAGGTTACATACGCTTCAGGTTACTCACTCCGCTAACCCAGAAATAGTGCTTCAGGTTAAGAACTTTGCTTCAGGATAAGAACAGAAATTGGGCTCTGGCGGCGCGGCAGCAGCAGGAGGCCCCATTAGCTAAAGTGGTGCTTCAGGTTAAGAACAGTTTCAGGTTAAGAATGGACCTCCGGAACGAATTAAGTACTTAAACCGAGGTACCACTATATTGTGTTTTGGTGAAGGGTACTTAAGAGGTGTTTGCCTATGCTAATCTTATACCTGGGTCTTGTCCTGACATGTCTGCTTATGTTAATCTTGTATAACCCTCCCCTTTCTGACGTTTTAGTGAGGTAGTAATGATGCAGCAATGTTACTGTATGAACTGCATTCTGGGATACGGTGGGAAAGTTTTAAAAGTCAATGTCACCCCATGCTTGGGGTTCACTCGCTGCTGTTTGAACCTGTTGCCCAACAATAAAGGATCTAAGTCTACTGACTGCTGTTTTGCTCCAAATTACTTGGCTGGAATTTCCTTCTTTTACTGACCGCATGGACCCGTGGGGGATGTACCCAGAATTTTCCTTATCAGAAGCAAAGAGTTTAAAAGCACTTCCTACAGGTGTCTTTGTTGCTGTTGTAATGGATTTGTACTGGGCTGTCTGCTTCTTCTCCCAGTACATAAATGTTCTTCAAAACTCCCACACTATTGACTCTGCACTGGGAGAGTCCTCTCAGGCCACTGTCTCTGTCCTGGTACCCATTTTTCAACAGCAGAATTTAGTACTTTCCTCTATGGAATGGGGAGGTTTCCACTCCGTACCTTTCTGATATCATAGAATCGTAGAATGGTAGAATTGGAAGGGACCCCAAGGATGATCTAGTCCAACCCCCTGCAATGCAGGAATGTGCAACAGTCCCATACGGGGATTGAACCTGCAACCCTGGCATTATCAGCACCATGCTGTAACCAACTGAGCTACAGAAGCTGCCATGCCACCCTGTGCTTTTCCCAGGCTCTTGCTGGCAAGGGTTGCTGCTCTTCTCTCTCCTTTGCCTGCAATAAGAAATCTAGTCTCTCCCCCTTCCTGTGCTCCATAGCTGAATAAAAATACAAACCCTGGAGTAAAGGAAAGACAGAGATAGTGTTATAAACAAAAATCTGCCCTTTTCCCCCTTATGGGGTATCCAAGAGCCCATATAGAGTCCTTACGTAGGTTCCCTATTGGTAGGAGAAAATAACAGAGGTCAACCAGAGAATATTGAGAAGCGAAGCAGCTAGTAAGCTTGATCTTTATTGATCTGTTGCAACAGGGTGCTCACCCTCAATGCAGGAGGGAGGAGGAACCCGGAACAATGGCGCTCAAGGCCTTATATTGTTATTTAGTCATTTAGTCGTGTCCAACTCTTCGTGACCCCATGGACCAGAGCACGCCAGGCACTCCTGTCTTCCACTGCCTCCCACAGTTTGGTCAAACTCATGCTGGTAGCTTTGAGAACACTGTCCAAGGCCTTATATAGACATTTTAAATTCCCTGCCCTGGAGCTCAAGACCACCCCTCCATACAACATACATACATTACAGAAGGGGTGTAACCTAAGACCACCCCCCAGATACATCATACCTACATCCCAGAAAAGGCGGTCTACAGCAGAAATCTGAGTGACTTGCTTAGTCTGACAGGTTACCTGTTTAATGGTCACTTGATTGGATTGCCTGGGGAGCCTCGCCAGTCTTTTGTAATACTTAGTTCCTGAGCCAGGTCATAGGCCCACACCCTATTCATATCTTAAATGTGCCCTTAAGACAGGATTTGTGAAGGAAAAAGACAATGGGGAGGTTTCCCACTTTGACCTTGCAGAGAAATAATTGAGGCCAATTTGTTCAGGACTTTTTTTCTGTGGGGTTTTCAGACATGTGGTTTATATATTTATGTACAGTGGTACCTTGGGTTACATACGCTTCAGGTTACATACGCTTCAGGTTACAGACTCCGCTAACCCAGAAATATTACCTCGGGTTAAGAACTTTGCTTCAGGATGAGAACAGAAATCGTGCTCCGGCGGTGTGGCAGCAGCAGGAGGCCCCATTAGCTAAAGTGGTGCTTCAGGTTAAGAACAGTTTCAGGTTAAGAATGGACCTCTGGAACAAATTAAGTACTTAAACCGAGGTACCACTGTACGTGTTTGCTTGGTACATTTATGAACATTTATTACGTATCTAAGACCTTAAAATTCTTATCACAATAGAAAAAAACTACCTGACCTGGTCTCTGATACATACACCATCCAAGTTTTTTCTCTATGGGGATGTATATCTTGATTTGTTGTTGCTCTGCAGAAGTGCCTGAACAACAGGAAGCTTAAGAAATCTTATCAGACACCTCCACATAAACCCTAGGCACAATTTCTCTGGCATCAGAGGGAATTCACTAGTTTAGGCACCCATTCTACAGGATTGCTGGCCCTTCCCTAGAGCTTACCTGAGCACCTGGTCCCTCTGGGTCCCGACAAGTGGCAAAGATCCATTCTGGCCTGTTGCTTTTCTCCACCAGCTGCTTGACCAGTTCTAAGCCAATGCCCCGGTTGGACCCAGTCACCAGGACGGAACGCGCATTCAGCATAGACATCTTCTAATGGATGAAACGTTTTGCTTGCCTGAGTCCCCAGCTCCTCTGCTGCAGTTCACACAAATGATTGTCCTCCTAAACCAGGTCTGCTTTGCCAGCTGCTGGCAGCATAACAAAAAGAAAGAGGAACCCGCTTAGCGTACAATCCCTCTACAAGCAAGTCAAAGCAAGGTTATTCAGCAGAATTGTTTGCCCAAAGGGGATTTGATTTGAGAGAAAAAGAAAATGGGGTGTGTGTGTACATGTCAGAGAGCAAGAGACAGGCAGAGACTGCCTAAAAACTTTGGAATTGTGCAGTGTGCAGGTTATTTGCCTACCCTTTGGAGTTTAACCCTCCATTCCACCCCTCAGCAGATCTTGAGTCAATTCCTTGATTTATGAGCCTAATGGAAAAACAATATTACTGCTGTAGAGGTCTTCAAGGGCTCCTGCATAGCTTGGGGGGGGATAAGCAGCTCACTGCAAATTTCAAGAGGGGAGATTTGGTAGGGCTTGCCAGAGCTGTGTGCCAAAGAAGGCTTGGCAACAATGTGTGAGATCAGTGTCTGCTCACACACCCCCTTTCCTTTCCCTCAACTGGAAAAAGAGAAGGGGGCTAAAGGAAAACAACAACCCAACTGCTTCTGTTTTGGATTTGCAGCTATAATTAGGAACAAGTATGATGGCCCTTCCACACCATCATGATTTTATGAGGGAGGATTCACGTGGGTACCTGGAAATTTAGGTGTGGATTAAAGCCTTTGTGCAACAAATTCACCTCAAATTGACTTTACAGTTAGAAAAGTGGGAGAGAAATGCACTGAAAACCATGAAATGAATGAAGTATAAATGTCCTGCAAACAAATCAGGATTAATGCAGAATGAAAGTTTATTATCCTATAATGTCCTTGCAAACAAATCAGAACTGCTCAATAAAGATCAGATGTAATCTAATCTCTGTGTAAACTTTATGCAACCAAATCAGGATGAATGCTACTAAGTAGGTCATTTGGAAGAGCCCTTAATTAACTGAGGCAGCTCTTGCTCTGGCTTGTTAGAGATTAAGCATTTCTGGTTAACTGGCCAAGTATGGCCAGGGAGGTAGGAAAATATTCCATAATGCTCTCAAAGGGAGTTTCTTTGTGATGGATCTTCTTAACTAGGTCTACTTCGCCTTGGCTACTCCCTGGCTTGGCATACTTTCTTTTGGTGAGAGAATGGGTCTTTGCATAACTAAAGAGATCGTCAAGTGCAAGTGAGATGTTGGCACAGAAATTCAATAACTGGAGATCCTTCTGAACCCCCTCCTTCTCTGGCTGGAAGTGATTTCATCAAGGTATCTGCACGTGAAAAAGAACAAAACTGTCAGCCTTGAAATGAGGGTGTTAAAAAGGAGCACAGAGGTCTAACTTGCTTTTTGTGCGGAGCAAAATCCTAATAGGGGAGGCTGATCTGTTGAAGTGTTAATTCTATGAGTCTTCCATCTCTTGCTCAGCCCATACTTTTGTGTGAATAAACTTTATACTGTATGACAGAAATGCCAGCGGTCTCACAGGCTTACGCACACTGTCATAAGAGAATCAGGGTCAGAGAGGGGAATAAAGGTAAAATGATCCTAATGATATCATCCTACCCCAAAGTCCCACAACAATAATAAACTGTGCCTTAAAGAATGCATTGTTGGGAAGATGCCATCTTACTGTGTCTTTTCACGTATCATTGAATGTAATATAATATGTGCCTTTTTAATGCATCATCTTAATGTAACGTGCCTGTTGCCATTCCTGTGTACCTCTTTCTCCATGAAGCTATCCTTTTAAAAATGTATTCGTGGATGTATCTTTAATGAAATGCCGTACTATGCTGTACTTTTCTGAATGTATCCAAAATGTAGTTTTTAAAGAATGTAACAATCTAAATATTTCAAAATGTATATACTTGACTCAATATTGTATCCAAAAGGCTGCCAAAACTCAATCCACCACACTGCCTCCTACTGGGTCTGCAAACCATACCATGAATACACACAGATATGAGCTCAAAATAAAGCAGTCTTATTTTCCAAAAAATATGTAAACATCAGGCTATCACACCCGAATTGATAGCAATGCAGAATAAGATTTCACATTAACATTTAAGTCATTTCCTGAACATCTTCTCAAACATCCAGCCTCACATCTGCATGCTGATTATCAGCAGTTGCGGAGGTTTTCCTGTAGATAAAGGAAAAGCCATTTTAAGCAGATCCAAAATTAAATAACACGAAGATCGACACATACCACCTGAGCCCTTCAGCAAATTGACACCTCCAGAAAGTCTTTCAACATCCTGCTTACCTTATGTTAATCCACTCTTCACACCCCTCATATCGCTTCCCCCCACCTCCTTGCTATTGATCTGAATGAAAATCAAAAGGTATAAGAATCAAGGCAGTCCTTTTGTTCAGGGTCTCTGACTCCGTGTCATTGCGTGAGCAGGGACCCTGTTGCAACAGTTTTTTGTGTTGTTGGGTTTTTTTCTGTTCTTTCAATAAAGATCAGGCTTTGCTTTTTCCAAATCCTGGTGTGGTCTCTGTCTTTTCCCGACCGGTACAGAGCCTTCAATTGCGCTCCTTCCAAGGTCCTGGTCCTCCTTCTGAGGCAGGGGCCCCTTGGGGAGGCAAATATTTATTTCAACACAGAGACACCAGCCCTGCTGTGTATGGGCAAGGGGTCCTCTGGGATTGCTCCATCCACCCACCAGAAATATTTCTGGACTGATATATAGCCACAACTGGAAGAGGAGTTGGCTCCGTGTTGTTGCACAGTGTAACAGGATTGTGATCATGAAGACACTATACAGTGTACAGATTTTGAAAAAAATAAATAAAAATTTCAAATAAAAAGGAAGGAAGAAATGCTACCAGATTCCAGTGACCTTCAATTCTAGGAAACCAAACCCATGGTATGTGCTGGGACCTGCATAACCTTTTACGAATAAGAAACTGGTCTGTTATGTAACACTTATATTAAAATTTAGCCGTGGGATTGTGCTTCCTTGAACTGTACAACAAGGTATGGCTGAGCTAGAATGCAGGGAGAAATGGCAGCCTCTGTTCTAATTCATTTATGGAGTGGTTACATGACGATGAGGATTGTTGTAAACAAAAATCTGCCCCCCCCACTTATGTTGTATCCAAGAGCCCATATAGAGTCCTTATGTAGGTTCCCTATTGCTAGGAGAAAATAACAGAGACCAACCAGAGAATAATGAGAAGCAAAGCAGCTAGCAAGCCTGATCTTTATTGATCTGTTGCAACAAGGTCCTCACTCACCACATGCAGGAGGGAGGAGGAACCCAGAACCAAGGTGTGCCTGCCCTTATACAGTGGTACCCCTGGTTACGTACTTAATTCATTCTGGAGGTCCATACTTAACCTGAAACTGTTCTTAACCTGAAGCATCACTTTAGCTAATGGGGCCTTCTGCTGCCGCTATGCTGCCAGAGCACGATTTCTGTTCTCATCCTGAAGCAAAGTTCTTAACCCGAGGTACTATTTCTGAGTTAGCGGAGTCTGTAACCTGAAGCATATGTAACCCGAGGTACCACTGTATCGACATTTCAAATTCCCTGCCCTGGAGCTCCTGACCACCCCTCCATACATCATACATACATCACAGGAGGGGTGTAAACCCAAGACCACCACCCCACATACCTACATTACATAAAGGTGGTCTAAAACAGAAATTTGAATGTTGTTTTTCCTGTCTGCCAGGTTATCTGTTTGCCTTTCCTGATTGCCTTTCCTGATAGTCTGTCACCCATTAAAATGCTGATTACTCAATTCCTGAGACAATGGGAAGGCTCCCTGAAGGCTCCCTGACCCCTGTCAGTATATGGAAACATCACAGCTGCAGACAGCCAGATTGTTGACATCACATGATGCGGCTATCTGTGGGAAAGAAGAATTTCCCCGGACGTTCACAGGCTGGATAAGTCTTTGTGAAGAGTGTAATCTGAAACCTTCCATTTGCGCATGTACAGGAAGTTTGTCAGACCTGCTAGAAGAACTGAACTGAAAGGACGTGTTTTTCTGTAGTGCTGTAATGTCAGAAATAAACATCATGTAAATAATAATAATAATAATAATAATAATAATAATAATAATTTTTTTATTTATACCCCGCCCTCCCCAGCCAAGGCCGGGCTCAGAGCGGCTTACAAGCAATAATAAAAACAAGAAGAATGATTACAACTTAAAAACAAAAATAAAATACAACATTAAAATAATGGAACATTAAAATATTAAAATGTAGCCTCATTGCAGGAGGAGAAGGAAAAGAAAAAAGAAAGAGAGGGAGAGAGGGAATCAAATTGGCTCCAAGCCAAAGGCCAGGCGGAACAACTCTGTCTTACAAGCCCTGCGGAAAGAAATCAGATCCTGCAGGGCCCTGGTCTCATGAGGCAGAGCGTTCCACCAGGCCGGAGCCAGAGTTGAAAAGGCCCTGGCTCTGGTTGAAGCCAATCTAACTTCCTTAGGGCCTGGGACCACTAGGGTGTTGTTATTTATGGACCTTGAGGCTCTCCGTGGGGCATACCAGGAGAGGCGGTCCCGTAGGTACGAGGGTCCTAGGCCGTGAAGGGCTTTAAAGGTCAAAAGCAGCACCTTAAATCTGACCCTGTACTCCACCGGGAGCCAGTGCAGCTTGAAAAGCACTGGGTGAATATGCTCCCATGGCAAAGACCCCGTGAGGAGCCTCGCTGCAGCATTCTGTACCCGCTGGAGTTTCTGGGACAGCTTCAAGGGCAGCCCCGCGTAGAGCGAATTACAGTAGTCAAGCCTGGAGATGACCGTCGCATGGATCACTGTGGCCAGGTCAGGGCAGGAAAAGTAAGGGACCAACTGCTTGATGCGGCGAAGGTGGAAAAATGTCACCTTGGCTGTTGCTGTAACTTGCGCCTCCATGGAAAGGGAGGCGTCAAGGATTACACCCAAACTCTTAACGGAAGGCAATGGCACTAATTGGGCCCCCGCAAGAGAAGGGAGTTGGTCCCTCATCCCCATGCCATCCCGACCTAGCCATAGGACCTCTATCTTCAAAGGATTTAGTTTCAATCGGCTCCCACGAAACCATCCAGCCACAGCTTCCAAGCATCTGGTCAGTGTGTTCGGGGCCGAGTCGGTGTGGCCATCCATCAGCAGATAGAGCTGAGTGTCATCAGCATATTGGTGGCAGCCCAGCCCAAAACTCTGGATAATCTGGGCAAGGGGGCGCATAAAGATGTTAAAAAGCATCGGGGAGAGAATTGCGCCCTGCGGCACTCCACACACCAAGGAGTGGCGCAACGACATTTCCCTCCCTAGTGCCACCCTCTGTCCCCAACCAGAGATAAAAGAGCACAACCAGTTACGGGCTATGCCCTGTATCCCCACGTCTGCGAGGCGGTGGTCCAGAAGATCATGATCGACCATGTCAAAGGCTGCTGACAAATCTAAAAGGATCAGCAGTCCTGACCTGCCTCGATCCAGTTGTCTACGGATATCATCTGTTAGGGCAACCAGAGCCGTGTCCGTCCCAAAACCAGGACGGAAACCGGACTGAAATGGATCTAATGCCGATGTTTCCTCCAGAAACCTACCAAGCTGTTCAGCAACCGCTCTCTCAATTACCTTACCCAGGTATGGAAGATTTGAAACTCGGCGGTAATTGGATAGGTCTAAGGGATCTAATGAAGTTTTCTTTAAGAGTGGACACACCACTGCTTCCTTCAGTTCCCCTGGGAATGTCCCCGTGTCAAGGGACAAATTGATAATTTCAACCAGGGGGGTCCGCGCAACATCTGGACACTCCCTAATCAGCCAAGATGGGCACGGATCAAGGAGGCAGGTGGTGGGCCTACCAACTTGGAGGAATCTATCCACATCAGTAGGGAGTATCTGATCAAAATGGTCCAACACTGGACCTGAAGTCAGTCGAGGGGCCTCCAGTTCAGTCACTGTATCTAAATTGGCAGGGAGGTCACGGCGGAGCAACAGGACTTTCTCCACAAAAAAGCTCGTGAATGCCTCACAGCTGTGGGTCGAATTTGTGCTTAAATTTGCTTAAATAGATTTCTGACTTATTTTCTTTCCCCTGCGGAAGCAGGAGAGGGGGTGTGCATTTTACCCACGCTTGGGGAAATGTCGCCTATCAAAATCTCCCTGGTCTGTCTGGATATCAGCCAGAGGAGGTTACCGGTATGCAAGCTCCGAGGACAGTGAGAGGGGCCAGCCTCTGTGGAGGGGGCTTGCAAATCGACAACCCCCTCCCTCCTTGCAGAGAAAACACCTGGTCAGTTTGGGAATCAAAAATGGTTTCAGGTTGGTCTTCCTGTGCTGATTAATGCACGTGCTTGGTTGGTACACTTATGAACATTTAACATATATCTAAGACCTCAAAATTCCAGTCATAGGATTCAAACATTCATCCTAATTCGCTTGCAGGGAATTTGCTCATTCACTTTGCAACACATTTCCCTGTCACTTTCTTAAAAAGCCCTTAAAAGTGGGCTTGGTGTCCTATGGCAGTTCATCCACTTTAATTGCACAAAAAGTATGTGCTTGAATTCCTTTCACAAAAAAATTGACAGTCTGGAGGTTCCCATAGTTAAAACATCCACACACTGAATCTAGCAAAGGGTTCCGTCTACAGTGTCAAACAAGTAGGAAAGCTGTCGTCTCACCAGCAGGAGTGCCATGCAGCGTGTATGGCCCTGGCACTGAAATTTGTGGGTGCCTGGTGCCTTCATGGGGAATGTTGTGGGTGCTCGCGTACCCAGCGCCCCAGGGAGTTGGCACCTATGCTCACCAGAGAAGAGTTCTCTCCCTTCAGTTCACAAAAAGGGTCGCCATCAAAGAGATGAGAAAGACTGCTCAGATGAGGAGTCGCCTCACCAGGAGAGAATGTTCCCTTCCTGTTCCTGAAAGGCTCCTATCAGCGGTAATGATAAATTATCCAGCACCTTGAGGATGCTCTGCATACCGTATTGCAGAAAGATATCTGTGAGATAAGGGAAGGCAGGATAATGGTCCTGAGAGAGAACTTTAAGGCCTCACTGACACAGTCCTCAATGTGAGCGCAGAGAGGTTTCACTGCCTGAGGGATGTTAGCAATATTTGCCCCTCATTTACACAATTGTATATGAAATTGTAGTCCACAATGCTGTCTTCCTCATGTCCTCCTCAGGTACTGAATATTCTTCTAGAATTTATTCAGTCAAACGTGGTGCAAAACAAAAAGTTCAGGTTTAAAACAAAAGCAAAAGCCAGGCATCTTCAGGAATAGAGGAACACAGGGATATGCCTTTTACTCAGACTATTGGTCCATCTAGTTTTGCGCTGTCTGCATTGACTGGCATTTGCTCTCCATTGTTTCAGGCAGGGAGCATTCCCAGCCCTACCTGGAGATGCTGAGCATTGAACCTGGGACCTTCTGCATGCAAAGCATATCGTCTAATACTGTGCTATAGGCATTTCTGAACTTGGGAGGTATAAGTTTTCTACTGTATTAAAAGGTTTGGGCCCAGTGCAGTGGAAGCAGTCATGCTGCCCTAAGGTGTTAGGAGGTAGCAAGAGAGTGAGCATGTGAGAGTGTCTATGCGTGTGTCAATTGAAGAGAGGCAGATTTATATTTTTTGTTTACTTTGATATTTATATTTTGTTTATTCAATTTTGACATCCTGTTTAGTCATACTTCATATGTTTGTAAATTTGTTTTAGATAGATAACTCCAACATCTCATGCCACCAGTGAGTTGGAATATGCTGCAGCTATACTATTCTGCGGGTGGCGCTGTGGGTAAAACCTCAGTGCCTAGGACTTGCCGATCGTATGGTCGGCGGTTCGAATCCCCACGGCGGGGTGAGCTCCCATCTTTCGGTCCCAGCTCCTGCCCACCTAGCAGTTCGAAAGCACCCCTAAGTGCAAGTAGATAAATACCGATAGGTACCGCTTTATAGCGGGAAGGTAAACGGCGTTTCCGTGTGCTGCGCTGGTGCTGGCTCGCCAGAGCAGCTTCGTCACGCTGGCCACGTGACCCGGAAGTGTCTGCGGACAGCGCTGGCCCCCCGCCTCTTAAGTGAGATGGGCGCACAACCCTAGAGTCGGACACGACTGGCCCGTACGGGCAGGGGTACCTTTACCTTTATACTATTCTGCCACCAGATGGCAGCAGAGTTGGTAGAAACAAGCTACAGTTAGATGAGTTTACCACACTATGCTTGCAGTGGGCAGAAAGAGGCTGCAGTTATACTTTTTTGTCACCAGGTGACAGAAAAGTACTATTTAAGGACTTTACTGACTAAGTTTTAATACACAACAGAGAAAGAGGCGAACTGCAATTCCCAGAGACCCCAGCCAACAGGGATAAAGGCAAAGGATAGATACTGGGAGCTATAGTAAGGGTACCAGACACCCCCGTTTCCCGGGGACAGTCCCCGGATTTACAAATCAGTCCTCTGACAAATCCTATCATTCCTACTGAAGTTGAAAAGTGCCCCTGGAAGCATTGGAAAAAATCTGGTAACCTTAAGCTATAGTCTATATTATATTAGCGACTCTTTAAGTCTATTAGTCTAATAGAGTTCATTTTATTCTGTTTTATTCTGCCAAGGGCTTGGCAGGCAGGTGGGGCTGCATGAGCAAAGACAGCTGGGGGCAGAAATGCAAGCCAGATCAGACCTGCTGCTGGTGCAAAGACCAAGTGCACCAGTGGCACCTTGCAAGAAGACTGCATAGCCAGGGAGATCCACACAGGCAGACATGCCAGCCAGGCCACTGTGATCACCAGCCACTTGCGCCAGCTTATAGAGAAGCAGGGAGAGTTCACCAAATTCCTCTGTGATGGAGAACCCACATTTCTTACCACATGCAGGATCTGATTGCTCCAGCCCAAGGAGGCAGCAAAGAGTCTCTCAGTGCCTGTGGTCATGGTGCCACAGCACTGAGTGTGCAAACCTGCACCACCAGATCTCCATTACCCACCTGGAGTGTGGTGAAGCAAGTGCCACCTCTGGCCACATGCACCAACCAGCCTCCTACACTCCACAGTTGCCACAAAGCAACAAGACCTCAGCGACAGCTCTGGCTGCAAGACATACACATGTGGATAGCTGGACAGTGACCTCCACAACCAAGACACCCACATTCTTCACTACAAGGGCATGATACACTAGCACCAGAGTTTCCGCCATAAGGCTCCCACCACCACCAATCCCCTTCTCCTCCTTGCCAACACTACCTGCCAAGGACTCAGGTAGCAGCATCACTCACCCTGTCATCCTCAGCAACTAGGCAGGGCTGACCTCCAAAATTGCTAGGAGTGGAAACTCCCTTCCCCCAAGACTTTCATACACACTGGAGGTGGCAGCTCCTCCTGATTCTCTTCCATTATCCCAAGGCTCAGCTTTGAAGGTGGCCTTAGGGGCAGCAGGGGCACCAGTTGGGGGGGGGTGTGCTGCAGGTTGGAGTTGTGGCACTTCAGTATCCTATGGAGGGGTACCTGTGACATGGTGGAGATGGCACTGAGAGAGGCAGCTGTTGGGAGGGTAAGCACCAAATCTATGGTGGCTGCTGATCTGCAGAGGAGCAGCATGCCTGTATGCAGAGAGAAGAGCAGCAGGACAGTCAACACCATGGACAGCTCACAAGCTCATTGTCCTGGACCAGTGTCCCACATACCCTTGGAGGACCTGCCCAAAGTGCTGGATGGAGATGTCACAAACAAGGGAAGCACACCCACCTCCAGGGCTCATAGATTAATGGGAGAGAAGCAGCAGCCAGCCACCACAGCAATAGAACAGCTGTCCTCCACAGGACTGGGCTCCTTTGGGAGGATGTGCAAGATACAAATTAAATAAAGAAATAAATATAAATAAATCTCTGCAACCTCAACCCCTCGACTGCACAAAGACAGCATTCCTCCAAGTTTCCCAGATTTCCTGTCCCAGATGCTATCCAAGTGGTGGCTGCAGTGAGTCTCCTTCCCCCTGCTCCTGCCAAAGCCCAGCAGCTCAGGTGGACAGGCAGGAAGGCCAAGCCTCAGCTAACCCAGCTGTCCCATCCTCTTCTAATGAATATATTGTTCTGTAGCATGAACTTGCTTCCACAGGCAAGACCTTCTCATGAGGTTTAATCTAGGAAAGGTGAAACTGATTTTTTAAAATTACTCTTTAAAGCAGAAGTAGCTGACCTGTGACCCTCCAGATGTTGTTGAGACTCCCAAATCCCGTCTGCTTCAGACAGACAGCATGGCCATTCCAGTAATCAGGAACTCTGGGAGTTGTAGACCAACAACATCTGAAGATCCACAGCATAGCTAGCCATGCTTTAAGGTGTCCCCCAACACTGTCATTTGAAGCAGCTTTTCTTTATAGATCACTCAGAGATGTAGAAAAAGCACAACCCTAAGAGTATAGCCTGTGATATTCCTGGCTGCATTTTGCAATGCCTTGTCTACTGAGGCCACTGAAAGACCAATTTAATTCTCTTGGAGTCAGAAATGATCATAATCATCATCATCATCATTTATTGAATTTATATATACAACATTCAGTGGCAAACAATTCCACAGGCGAATTGATTAGTGTGTGATGGAATTCCCCATGTCTTCTGAACCTGCTATAGATTGTGTTGGATGCCCCACATTCAAATATTAAGGTAAAGGTAAAGGTACCCCTGCCCGTACGGGCCAGTCTTGCCAGACTCTAGGGTTGTGCGCCCATCTCACTTAAGAGGCCGGGGGCCAGCGCTGTCCGGAGACACTTCCGGGTCACGTTGCCAGCGTGACAAAGCTGCATCTGGCGAGCCAGCGCAGCACACGGAAACGCTGTTTACCTTCCCGCCAGTAAGCGGTCCCTATTTATCTACTTGCACCCGGGAGTGCTTTCGAACTGCTAGGTTGGCAGGCGCTGGGACCGAGCAACGGGAGCGCACCCCGCCGTGGGGATTCGAACAGCCGACCTTTCGATCGGCAAGCCCTAGGCGCTGAGGCTTTTACCCACAGCGCCACCCACATCAAATATTACCAGAGTGTTAATCATTTATCTCTGCAATATCTATGATTTGAGAAGCATCCCCCCTCCCTTCAGTCTGGAACCCCCCCCCCCAATTTAAGGGGGAGGGGTCACATCTTGGTCACATCTATTTGGCCTTCCTCATGGAAACCTGATTAGCAAATGGTTCTCTAAGTGAGAATTCACCACAGACGCATGGAAATAGAACTTTTATTAACATACAAAGGTACAAAGCAGTGGGATTCAGCCCCAACGCAAACCTGAACTGGAAGGGAGCCCCAGAGCCCATTCTAATGGCAGAATAAATGTGTGAGGGGAAAAGATTACTTCCCCCCCCCCCAACGCAACCTTCCCCACACACTCCCAACCCCCATCCCAGCCTGTGGTTCAGCTGTACAGCTTCCAAATCGTGACTTACTGTGGGGAGCGGGGGCTTCCAGAGGCACAACTGATTCCCAGCACTCCACTTTTGAGAAACTATCCACTGCTCTTCCCCCCATCCACTTCTGGATCCTGGATGGTGGGACCCATTCCCACATCTCTGCAATTTGGATTCTGGATTAACAGTACAGGCTCTGCACAGTGAAGTGTGCCTTTGGCTGAGGAACTCCATTCACGGGGAAGGAAATCTCCAATAGGTGCAGGTTCTCTCCTTCTGGGGAAATATCTGAGGCCCATGGTCAGCTCAATGACATTACAAACAGATGCTAGGACCCCAGCCAAAGTTAGAAAGAAAGCAACCAGCAAGTGCCTCTGGAGAAATATTCCAAAGTACCTGCATATGGCAGCCACATTAAGAAGCATTGAACAATCTTTGCATAGTCATCTGTCCAATTTGCGTAGTCTTTGCATAGTCATCTGTCCAATCCAATGGCAGTATTTTAATTTTGAAGAGAAAGAAGAGAATAAGCCCCAAGTTTCTTCTGTGTATCTCTAGCAGAATCCTTCTTTTCTCCCCGCTATTTTTTTAGCAGCTATGAAGCACAAAAGATTACATGTTCAGTGATGGCCTTCATTAGAAGTGAGCATTCAGTACTGCATACAGAGATTTCTCCCACACGTATATATAACACATATATAATGATTTTAGGGACCAGCCCATTGTCTGTCACCAGAGCAGACAGCAGCCAAATGGTTCATCTGAACAGCAACATTGGGCTTTCTTTCAACTCCTCCACCCTAAACAAGGTGGCCATTCAGAGGGTTAGCTAACATGAGCAAAGAAGACCAAAGCTCATTTATCAGTAATTTGACAGCCCAGCATGTGAACATAGTTTGTTTAAAAAATAATGCAGAACCCAGAATACCATAGTTACTTTCTTGCCCTTTTCTCAGAAGCAAAGGAAAAGTATTTTGTATTGAAGAATTATGTCAAATATAATGCAGGTTCTGGAAGTTCTACATTGTTATTAAATAAAAAAGGCATTCCTGATACCTACAGCTATAGCAGGACAGTGTGGTACAATGACTGATCCAACAGGACATATTTCTGCAAACTACATATCACCCCTTTATTCCATTTGCTCTAGTTTATGTAAATGGCAAAAAGCACAGAATTCAGCAATCAAAATAAATATTTTCCAGTTACCTGGGCAACGAAGAAGAGATTACAGATAGTCATACTTCCCCTAGTTTTCACTAAAGGATGCCCAGCTGAATTGACTTTTTCGATGTGGCAACACTAAATCGAATGACAAATCTTTCTGTTCTTTCTCAGAATCTACAAGTTGGTATCCGAGTATATTTAAGGCACCCTTGCAAACCTCTTGCACTTGCTTGACTTTCTGAAACGAAAGAACAGTCCTCCATGCCTGGGAGACATTGACTGCATCTCGGGAAGTGATTTGGAAGGCCTCCCTCTTCCTACTTGGCCCTTGTCCATGGGTGATATTATAGATCCAGTTTTCAAGTTTGCTGGTCAGCTGAAGACCTGAAAATTTATACATTGCTGTAATTTCCACTAAAGGATCTCGTACAAGATCTTCAAACCGGATCATCAAGTAACGATCTTTCAGAAAACTTGGAGGTTTCAGGGTTGCTGTTTCATAAATCTGAACGTGGCTTCTACAGATCTCCTGCAGGACTTTGTACTGGCCATCTTCCACTTTTGTGCCATTCATGCTCAAGACAATCCCATTGTCACGGGCAAGAGCTTTTGCTGATTGCTCCCGGGATTTCACAACAGCTCTGGGGTCACGGACGAGGTGGATGACTTTGAGGTTCAGGGAGGGGTCAGTGAGGAGAGGATAAAGCACTCTGAGGTCAAAGATCCGGACTTCCTTCAGGACAACGTGGCTATAGCTCTTGCAGGCCTCTTCCACTTTGCTGAAGGGGGACTTCCCACAGACAGCCTTGCAGGCACTTTCGCTGGTGATATCAGTGCGGTGGAACAATTCACAAACAGGATCTGTGCACAAGGCACGACTCACTGCCCACTGGAAAAGATCTGACACATTTCTCTTCCAGGGCAGGTAGGCATCAAAGACTGACATGTCACACTTGAAGACTGACCGGATGAGGTCCCGCACTGCCATGTGCAAGACCTTGGCGCTGTTTTGGTACATGGTTACCCACACGTGCCAGGCTGGCTCCATCAAGTAGAAGACATCAGGGTGTTGGCTGAAGAGCTGCCCGACAAAGGAAGACCCTGACCTCCAGGAGGAGAGGATGAGAATGTGCACCTGGGGTGGTTTCTCTTCAGATTGAGACATAAAGCCACCATGCTGAACACACAAAAACAGGAGAAATCCTGTCTGAATCACAAGGAAGATTGCAACTGTAGTGCTGGATATTCGGATCCTCACCATTCTGGCTGAAGTAGAGCACAACTGGAGGAAAAAGAGAGGGGGAGCTGTTCAGTTTTCAGTAGGATGACAATGACACACAAGGATCTTGCATGCAAACAAGTAACAGCCTGGGTTGCCATACATATTGTATTGATAACGCCCGGAAACGACTAACCAGTTCAGATATGCATGTCAGTGAGAGCCATGAAAAACAGCAGGCTGGAGGATGAGACAATAGGGATGCTCAGAGAGTACAAAAGAGTTTGGAACAAACACACTGCTGTTCGGGTGGGGGGAAAACAGGGCAATGGAGGCAGTCTTTATTCCACATTGATTGTATTCTGCTGTGTGTGGAAGGACAGAATGCAAGACCCAAAGCTCAATTTAGCATTCTGAAAATCTCAAGTTATCTTTTGAAAACAGTTAGATGTGTCTTGTCTTCTAATCTGCAGGGGGAAGTGTGCAGGGACTAGTGGACTGCAGCAGCTCCCATCAGCCCCAGCCAGCATAGGCAAGGTGAAAGACTTGTAGTTCAAAACATCTGGAAGGCACCACCAGACTGGCAAAGGTTGGTCTCCACAGAGGTTCACCAGTTTACTAACAGGGGTCTTTCTCAGCCTAATTTTGGAGATACTGTGGGGAGGGGACAAGAGCTAAAGGTCAGCCTCATCTCCTTTGGCTTTGAAGTACTTATACTAAATGAGTAAAAAGGTAAAGGTAAAGGGACCCCTGACCATTAGGTCCAGTTGTGGACGACTCTGGAGTTGTGGAGCTCATCTCGCTTTACTGGCCGAGGGAGCTGGTGTACAGCTTCCGGGTCATGTGGCCAGCATAACTAAGCCGTTTCTGGCAAAACCAGAGCAGCGCATGGAAACGCCAGAGAGGTACCTATTTATCTACTTGCACTTCGTGCTTTCGAACTGCCAGGTTGGCAGGAGCAGGGACTGAGCAACGGGAGCTCACCCCATCACGGGGATTCGAACCGCAACCTTCTGATCGGCAAGTAAACATAAAGGTAAAGGGACCCCTGACCATTAGATCCAGAGATGGACAAAACTGTTTTTTAAGTATTTATTTGTTGTCCATAGCTCTATCCCACCTTTATTCCAAGGAGCTCAAGGCAGAGTATAGGGTACAGTTCTAGTTCATTTGCACAATCTGTGCAGAAAATGCAAGTAACCATCACTCCCCCCCCCCAAAAAAAAACCAAGTAAAGCATAACTTCTCCCTTGACATATGACCCAGTCAGAGTCAACTTCCAAGCAGAGCCTGTGCAAAAGGATACCAACTGCAACCAGTGCCAGGAGGAGGAAGAGACCCCGGAGCTGTGCCAAAGTGAGCCACCCACCGCCAAGCAGCGAGGCAGGCAGTTGCAGGAGGAAGCCCAGAGCGATGCACGTTTCTCCCGACCCGAGAGCTTAAGGGCGGCTGCTTGAGATGCGCCCGGGCTTCAGCCGCGCCGTCCGCCAAAAGGACGCTGCTTGGATAAGGGCGCACTCTGCACGCGCTCCAAGGCCGTCGCGGCTTCTTTCGTTCTCTGAGTTACGCCTGCCGCGCCTCCAAGTTTGGCGGCGCACAGACCTCGATGTCCTCGACGCCGCGCGGGCCTGACTCTCCGGTCCCGCATGAGATGAGTGGAAGTGGAGGAGAGCGAGGGCGGGCGGGCGGGGGGAGACGGCCAAGCAGAGGGAATCTGCTGCTGCCCCCGGGAGAACCCGGTGGAGGAGGCAGAAACCCCAGGTGCCATCCTGGGCCGGAGTCCCCGCGGCTGCCCCGTTTCGGCTGCTCACCTCGGCCAAGACTCACGAGCCCTTTCCTCCGAGACGTGGAGAAGTTTGAAAACAGGGGGCAGGCGGGGCCTGGGGGCCGAGACGCGCTGGCTGACTGGCTTGCTGCCCTCGCCGGGTCGCTCCAGGTGCCGCCGCCGCTGCTCCGCAGACAGACAATGAACCGCTTTCAGACGTGGCCGCCGCCGCCGCGTCCCGGAGCGGCCGCCGGAGGGAGGCGCCAAGGAGGGGCCGGTCCAGGGCGGGAGGCCGAGCAGCCCCCTCTGCGGGAGGTGGGCTCTGCGCCCAGGCCAGCCCCCTGCAAGGTGGTGCGCGCCGTCCAGGCTCCGCCATCCTCCATCTCCGCCCATCAGCCGAGAGCTCCGAGGACGACGGGGGCGCTGGTTCTCGCTTACCACGCGTGGCCGGCCTTTCGGCCCCCAATGCCTGAGGCGGGGATGCCACACCGGGCGGAGTGGGGAGGAACCCGACGGCGCTACGAACACGTGGGGGAGGCGGACGCTCCGCGTCGGTGCGCTCCCGACAAGGCTGCTGGACTCGGGATGCTGACCCGCCTTTCTCGCGCACGCTGTCGCGGCTTTAAGGGCAAGGAGCCGCGTAGACCAGGCCCGCTGCTTCGTGCAGCCTGCGACCGTAGCCCCCAACCTGTAATGGACTAGGAAGTAGACTCGACACTGATCGGGTCTACCTTGCAGGGCTGCTTGTAGACCTCCTAAGGGCCTCATGCATGCGAAGGCCTTAGGACGCTGGGCCAGCGCTTTGGCGCCTGATTTGCAGTCCGTGAAAGGACGGGGGCGAGGCAGCAATGCAAAGTGCAGCCTGCCGCCTCTCCCCCCCCAATGTAAACGAGGCAGCTGTAGTTGCCCATCACTCTCTTCCTGCCCCCCACTGCTCATTTATAAAAGTATATAAAATACTTTCTCGCAGGGGTGCCAACTTGAATAAGGGGGGGGGGAAGGTAAGCCCCGCCCCACATATCACAAGGCGTGAGGTACGCACAATTGAACGGCAATGCCCTTCTACTTGGGGGAGGGGGGACGCCGGCCATTTTTTTTTTTTTTACATTCTATGCAGTCCTGAGCAGCCTTTTGGCTGCAACCAATAAGAGCAGAGACTGACTTTCCTCATAAACTGCCATAAAACATTAACAGTAAAATGGACTAAAGGCAAAAGGGAGATGCTAAACTATAGCACAGTCTAAGGATGTGGCATCACACATGGTTTTGTATGCAAAGCATCGGTCCCCAGCCTCTCCACGATAGGGTTGGGAAAGATTCCAGTTGATAATACCAAGCTAGATGGATCAGACTCAATATAAAGCAGCTTCCTATGGTTCCTAGAAAACACCACTGGCCACAATCAGAACCTATAGGAATATTTGCCTCTACACATTTGCCTCTACACACTTGCTTCTGCACATGACTGTGGCATGATGGGAAAGCCTCGCTGCCAAGTTCTGCACATGATGCTACACACACCGACACTCCCTCACCGTTCCAATATTGAGACATTCCCTCATCATCCCAGAATGTTCAGCCCACTTCTTTGACCTGTTCTTAATGCTTAACTGACCACACTTATTGGAATGTAATTGTTTAAGTCTTAATATATTAATCATTGGTTATACTTTAGTTAGGAGGTTTTCATGCCTGTCTAGTTCTGTGCTTCCTTTCCCAGCCTTTAATCTATTAGTGATTAATGCCTATATGTAATCTTTACTTTGTACTTGTGTTAACCAATCAGCAACAACCCAACCCAACAAGAACCTGCCTCTTAGGCTTGGATGGCTGGTTTTACAGAAGAGCCAATTCTGCTCTGTGGTGGAGTGCTGGCTGATTCCAGTAATGCACAGTTCTAGCCTAATTGAGCCTACATTACATTTTAAAGCTGTTTTACAAACAGTGCCTGCTCCCCTTCTATTTTTTCATTCTAGTGGCAAATGACTTTGTTGCAGAAGACTTCTGGAGAACTCAGTCTTGCTCACTACTTTGTAACATTTTAGTTGATTCTAATAAAAGTTATTATGCTTCCCTTGCCGTTGTTCCTATTGGAACAATTTTTTTACAATTTCCACAGTTGCCTCCTTTGCACTATTTAGCTATGTATAGGAATCTTCTGGGGACAAGAAACTGAAAATACCTCACCAGGATACACCATTTTATGTCCAGGCACAAGTTTCCAGGATGTCATTTTGACACCCAGGGAAGACAGTTTTGCTAAAAAAACCAAAACACTAAACAAAATCCAGGCTTTTAAAATCTTCTGTTAATTACTTTCATGATTTGCATTTGTTTTATGTCTGCTAAATGCTTTTAATTTGTGGTGTTTCACTGTTTATTTAACATTTGTTTCAACATTAACTTTTTTTGTAAACCACCCTAGGAACATGCTGGAGAGTGAGAACTAAACTGTACAAACAGGCATGCTTGCTCTGCTGTGGGAGGTGGGTAGGCTTCTCCCTACCCTTGTCCTCTCAGACTGAACAGACCAGCTAATGCTGCCTTCTTGGAAATGCAATTTTATTGCTGCCTTTTCATACAGCTGTGTTTGTTTCTATGTTAAAATCCCTATGTAGGATTACAACAACAGGGGATTAACCAAACCTGCAAGCCTGAAATTCAGTGCAGAAATAACAAAACATAATCCATTATAAAAGTATTAAAGAGAATGAATTTACTTAAAACAGTGTATCTCATTATCAACTGAAGCTCCTTCAGCCACTATCTGGGTGTGTGCAGATAGTGTTTCATATACAACTGAAGACAAAATGCAAGGCAGCAAATTAGGTTCCCAATATGCTGCTCAAATAGCACCTCAAGTGGAAATACTTGGCTCAGAGAGAACTGACATACAGAGTTCTTTTCACTCTTGCAATAAGCCTTGACCACAAACACACAGGTGCCTCCTCATCTTCAATGTGCAAAGCTGCTGAAGAAAAAAATGGAAGCATGGGATTTTTATTCATCCTGTTGGAGTTTTAGGTATTTTTAGGAGCATGTTCAGGACTGGTGCTCTTTATATGACAATCCAGGGGGAACTGGTGTTACTGGTACTGTGCTTAGCACTTGATTCTGGAAAAGGAATATTTTTATTCTTTCAAAAATCCAAAGAAAAATCAGCAGGATGACAACATACTGAATCCAGGCAAACTTAATCATCTCCCAGAAACCTGGCTGATATGTAGCAAGAGTCAAGGAAAATTCGATTTTCAAGTGTCTTCACACAAGTTCAGAATACACACCTCAAACACATATGACCAGCAAAGTGAGAGATTAGATCTGCATCTAGAAGAAAGGTGGCTGAGAACACTCAATAAACAATAGGAGACACAAGGAAAACTCCCATCCCTATGTAAATACAAGTTACAAACATAAGATGAGCCTTCTGTAACAGGTCAACGGCTTATCTAGTCCAGAATCCTGTTCTCAAAGCTGCCAAGCAGATGCGTGTGGGAAGCCTGCAAGCTAGACAGCAGTGCAACATGCTGCTCACTTGTGATTCCCAGCAATTTATTCAGAGGCATAATGATTCTGAGAGTGGAGGTAGAACAGAGTCATCAAGGCTAGTAGCCACTGATAGCCTTGCTCTCCATGAATCTGCCTAATCTTTTAAAGCCATCCAAATTGGGGCCCATCACTGCCTCCTGTGGGAGCGAGTTTAATGATGTGCTGCGTGAAGAAATATTTTCTTTTATCGGCCGTGAATCTTCTAACATTCAGCTTCACTAGATGCCCATGAGTTCATGTGAGAGGAAGAAAAACTTTCCTCTATTCACTTTCTCCATGCTATGCATATGCTGCAACCTTTGCTCAGTGGAGTTGCTCCATCCTCTCGATCATTTTGGTTGCACTTTTGTGAACCTTTTCCAAATCTATACTATTCTTTTTGAGATGAATTTGTCAGTTCTTATTTTGTCTATTAAATCTACATCTCTCATCAATGCCATCTGCCTCAGTACCTAAATTCACACCCTAGGATCTCTCCTATTATCTTCCTCTACGAAGATACAAATAATTTATTCAACTTCTCCACCGTCTCATACTCTTTTGACACACATTTGACTCCTTTGTCATGCTGGCATACTCCTGCTCCTCAGGGTACCTTTCCTGATCTGTGATATACACGCCAGTTGAGCTTCTGATATAGTGCTTTTAAACAACTCGCAAGGGTTTTGGAGTAATTTGACCCTCTTAACTTTGCCTATCAGCTTTCTTTTTACCAATACTTACATTTTAGGGACATTTCTTTTTTTGAAGTCAAAAGTGACTGTGTGTTGGACTTTCCTGGCAACTGACTAATAGCGCTATGGTCACTGTTCCCAACTGGTTCAACAACACTTACATCTTGCACAAGGGTGCTGGGCACCATCAGATCCCAGGTCACTGTCCCCTCTGGTTGATTCCATGACAAACTGTTTAGGGCACACTCATTTAAGGTATCTGGAAATTTTATCTCTTTGTCAAGACAGGAATACATATGTAGCCAGTCTATGTGATGGTAGTTGAAGTCAACCACAGCTACAACATTTCCTATTTTGGATGCTTTCTTGATTTCATTCCTCTACTCAAGATAATCTTCTTTCAATCAACCACCTTTGGTGGTCTACAGTGACATCACCTTGCCTCAAGGCAAGCTTCATGGAATTCTTCATCAGGCATTCTTCTCTATTGGTCCAACCCAGCAGCTACATTCTCCACATTCAGATTGTAGCACACTACCTACCAAGTGCCACAATTGCCAAGCACAGCTCAAAACAGCTTCCACCACTTTCATGCCAGACTGAGACCAAGCGGGCCAAACTACAACCACCTGGCAGCCAAAGGATATAGGATCAGTTCCACTGGGTAGTGGATGGTTGTCTGGACCACAAACGGTGCATCAGGTGCTCTTCCAACCACCCAGATAGGGCCGGGACCAGACAAAATTGTTGTGACTGCAAAGGAAACAACAAAGACCTTGTAGGCATTTGGTCATAATTCTGAAATAGCTGGTGAAAAACAAGTATCAGTTAACCTAGAAAGGACTGTGCATAATGCAAACTCACCATTCCTCTCCTGATATGCTGCAACAATGTTCACAAGATCATAGTCCTGGGCAAAAGGGCTTGTACCATTGATCACAGATACCTGTCACAGTGAGAACACTTTGTATTAAAAAACAAGAACAGACATGTTGGGGCAGGCAACACAATGTAAGTCTCAGGCAAGAGATAAGAGTTATGCAGACCAGAAGGGCCCCTGCCTGCTTCAGCCCTAACAATACCCCTTCCTGTTCAGGTTAGACATGCTCCAGCTAGAATGGGTGGTGGTCAAAGAGATCACTAGACTTTCTGAAGTCTCTTTAGCCTTTTATGAGATTGTTGCTTGGCAATACCACAGTACAGGTGAATTGTTGTGACATAGGTGAATGCTAGGGACGCGGGTGGCGCTGTGGGTTAAACCACAGAGCCTAGGACTCAGAAGGTTGGCGGTTCGAATCCCCGTGACGGGGTGAGCTCCCATTGCCCGGTCCCTACTCCTGCCAACCTAGCAGTTCGAAAGCACGTCAAAGTACAAGTAGATAAATAAGTACCGCTCTGGCGGGAAGGTAAATGGCGTTTCCGTGCGCTGCTCTGGTTTGCCAGAAGCGGCTTAGTCATGCTGGCCACATGACCCGGAAGCTGTATGCCGGCTCCCTCAGCCAATAAAGCGAGATCAGCGCCGCAACCCCAGAGTCGGTCACGACTGGACCTAATGGTCAGGGGTCCCTTTACCTTTACCTAGGTGAACGCTATGTGAAATTAGTATCTCCTCCGTTGTATAACCTGAATATCAAACAGTGCACATTTTACTGGCATGATCACACTTTGCAATTAGTGCATGAGTCCAGCAGCATCAGTTGCAGTGGAAAAGACATCACAAAGGGCAACAAAACTGCTTGGAAGGACTGAAATGTAAAAGGCCACTCACATTATATCTGCTGTCCAGCCCAGTATGGCTAAGTGGCTGCCTCTGGTGAAGCTTCAGGTCTCCGCTCACAAAGACCTTTGACCCTGGCAAAGGGGAAGAGGCCTGCCAAAAGGCCATGCACTGCATCACGAATGTAGACATTCTCTGAAATGGGAGCATAGAGGGGGAGAGAGAAAAGGAAAGGTTTATGGCTCAGCCTTAATCATTCTACAAGTGATACAAACATAACACTCAGAATACCAAAGCTTAATTGCAGTTTGTGTGCATGTGTCACAGCTGGGGAAGGGAGGCTTAACTCCCCCCTACCATGACCTCCCCTCACCAAAAAACCTGCATAGAAAGCTGTTCTACTAGCTGAGCATGGGATACTGAGTAAATGAAACAGCAGCCGCCATCACCACAGCAAGTAAGAGGATTAGGCTGCCTGTCCTCACTGAGTGGCACCTAGAAAGCTATGGCTTGTGGCACTCACCTGCAACTGATAGGTAAATGTCAGAATGAGCTGGATCCCAACTATTTGCTCTGTAGCTTGAAGTGGAAGCTCCAGGCGAAAATTTAACAGGTCCATCATTCCATCTTGATTTGAGTCTTCCTCTCTAGCCTAGCAAGCATAACAGGAACTTTTATTAAAGCAAACTTCTTAGCAATAATTTCAATTACATGTCAGCTACACAGATGCAATGCCAGGTAAAGAGGAAACACGCACCCCAATACAGATGCTAGATTCAATATAGGCCAAGGTGCCTGCACCAAAGCACTGTTGCAATGGCAGAATACAGCCACCTACAGGATCATGCAAAACTGATGATAAGCCCAGGCCAGATGGGAAATGTTCAATACTCTTTACCAAAGGTTTCCCCTTTGCCTTTGCTAGGGAACTTGGAGTAGGCCCCCACCTGCCCAGTCCCTCTGTTCTGGCCTGGCCACAAAAGGCTCAGGTTCAAATTGGTCTCTGAGGCAGCCTTCAAGTCATCCAGTTTAATGCTGGTTGTTCAGAGTAAGTTTGGGATTTGGGGGCCTCCATAATCATGTCAGATTTGCTGAAATCAGTGACCTAGAAGCCAAAGACCCATGGAGCAAACTGACTCTCCAGATGTTACAGGACTCTCATCAAGGGGTGATGCCAGCAACATCTGGAGAGTCACTGATTTCCCATCAAGATCTATGGCCTAATTAACCAGTGGCATGACAGCCATGAGCCCATTTGCTCTCAGGTACCGTACTTCCTCCCACTGCTTCATTAGCAAGTCTCCTGCTGTAGGCAGACAAAGCAGAGCACAGGCACTTTTTGCCTCACACCAACAGCCAAACAGATTCATTTTAAAGGGTTGTGGCAGCAACCATCTCCGTCTTGGCTCACCCAGTGCAGTCATCCTAGATGGTGACTGCCCTAGGAAAAGCAGTTGAACCCCACTTGAAGCCTCGATTACCCACTTCCATGATTTTGCAATACACTCTGTGGATAAAATCACTCATCTATTCAACTTGCGAGCCACAGCTTTGACCACAGGGCCAGTCTGAGGTGTCAGAAATTCAATCATCTCCAACTTCAATCAGTGTCACTTTGTTTCATCCTCTGATATGGGAAACGTGCACTCTGATTCAAACAGGAGAGAACTGGCACCAATGAACTGGCTACCAGCAGCAAATTGGGCCAAAGTTTACCCTGGCTACTGAAAACCAGTTGGGTTAGGAAGAGGTTAGGGGTCTTTATTGGCTGAGAAAATTGCGTTCTCATCTAGACAGTACAGGAGTAGCACAGCCTTGAGTCTGCCATTACCACTTCCTAACTTAGAAGGAGATATGGGAGCAGGTGATGTTCTTCCAAACGCACCTGGAAACCAGGAGAAAGGGCAGCCAGGAGGTGTTTCTAGGAAAAGGCTTCTGTAGACCAGCAACCTCCACTCAGCCTTTCATCGTAGAGAGAACATACTGTACTGGGAGCTGGGCGGGGGTTCCAGCTGGGCAAAGAGTCACTCTTTTGTGGCTATAGTTGCTGTTAACTCCGAGCCCGCAGAGAGCCTGAGCTCAGCAGTCATCATCGTCAAGGCTGCTCATGCCCGGCTCCTATTTACCGGAGGATCTTAAGGGCTACTGGAGGGAGGAAACCCGTCCGCGGTCAATGCCCTGAGAGTCGCCCCCACTGGCCGCCCCAGCAAGAGGCACTTTGCACGCGCTCAGAGGCGCCTACCGAGACGAGCGGGACGCGCAGGCGGTCGCCTAGGAGGCGGTTGCAGGCGGGAAAGGAGCTCCAGCCCACGAAGCCGCCGCCCTCCATCTGCCCCACCAGCAGCACCTCGTGCCGGAAGCGGACGCTCGGCTGCTCGGCGTAGCTGCTCCGCTTCAGCCAGAAGCCTGGAAGGGAAGAAGAAGCAGCGCCGGTCAGAGGGAAGGAGAGAGCAGGACGAGGAAGGGACGCCCTGGGGGCCCTGCGCTACCCACCGTGGCTCCGGTAGGCCACCAGCAGCGGCGGCACGTAGGTGAGCACGCCCAGAAGCAGCAGCCCGAGCGCCGTCAGCGAGCACAGCGCAACCCGGTGCCGCCGCCCGCCGCTCTCGGAGACCACCTCTAGCCACGCCATGGCAGGCGACAGCCCGTCGCCCGGGAAACGGCCGCAGGCAGCCGCGCCCCACTGCGGGCCGGGCGCTGTCAACCAATCAGCGCGGGAAGGGCGCGAAGATGTATGCGCGGAGGGCCGGGCCTCGCGACGTGACCACTGCGCTGTCCCGCTCCGCCCCACCTTCTGGAAGTCCTGGCTCCCGAGTGGTTGCCGGGAAACGGTGAGCCGGAAGTCCCGCCCGCCGTGCCGTAGTGGTGGCTGCTGCTGCTCGTCGTCGTTGTTGTTGTTGTGACGGTGGCACTACGGGCCCGACGGACCGAGAGGAAGACCGACAGGCCAGCCCCTCCCTTCCTTCCTTCCCCCGCCCGCCCGCACCGGCGCCATGAAGTGGATGTTCAAGGAGGACCACGCGCTGGGTGAGGGGCCAGGAGGAGGGAGGCCGCCGCCGCCTTCTCCAGGGTTGAGGCCTGGCCTGGTCCCCGGCCTCGGGGGGAGGGGCGTCTCTCTCGCCACACGCGCAGCGCCGCGGGTCGGGGGTGGGAAGGGCGGGTAGGGGGCCGCGGGCTCTGCCTCCGGCCGGAGTCTCTCTCCGCCGCTCCTGACGCGCCTCCCTTGTTTGTCCCCGCAGAGCACCGCTGCGTGGAGTCCGCCAAGATCCGGGCCAAGTACCCTGACCGCGTCCCGGTAAGTCTCTCGCGGCCGCTACTTCGCCTTTCGGGGAGGAGGCGGGAAGGTCCGCGCGGGGTGGGGTTTCGGTGGGCTGGGCCTCTTCAGCATCGGTGCAGGTTGGCTCCCGTTCGAAATCCGCCCTGCGGAAACGAAGCAACAAACAGCCTGTTTGGCCCGAGCATCTTTCCCTTTTTCTGTCCGCCCAGTTGGTAGGAATCTTTGATTTAGGCCTGTAAAGCGGAGGGAGGGAGCGAGGGAAGACATTCCCCTGGATCTTCCATTCCCGGCATGAGTCGGGTTATTCAGTCATAAGAGCAAACAAGCAAACGGGTTCCCCTTTATGTGGATGTGTACAGAAATTCAGATATTCTAAAATTTAGTTGTACCAAAAAGGGGGAACTATAATCCTCCCAAAGACCATATGGTAATGTTGTTTATCTTAAGTATAACTTATCACAAAAAGGCAAGGGAAATAATAATTTGTTAACAGCTGCTAGAATAATATGCTAGAATTGGAAAAATATCATTTACTTTTCCATAGATTCTTGGCTACTCAAATAACAGTTTGCACACTGGCCAAACAGATGCTCCAATATGAAGCCCAGGACAAGGATATGGGAGCCATAGTCCTCTTCCCACTTGTGATTCACCATATCTTTTAATCAAAGGCCTAAGGCCTGTGCTCCTGGTGATACACATAACCACTGTGGCTAGTAGCTATTGATAGCTATATTCATCATCAATTGGTCTAAATCCCATTTAAAGCCAACCAAGTTGGTTACCATCATAGAAACTGCAGAGTTGGAAAGGACCCCAAGGGTCATCTAATCAAACTCCCAGTGATGTAGGAATCTTAACTAAAGCATCCGTGACAGATGGCCATCCAACCTCTGCTTAAAAGCCTCAAATGATGGAGAATCCGCCACAACATATTGTGGGAGCAAATTCTATCGCTAAACTATGGATTATGTGCAGAAGTACTTTTTTTTTTTGGTCTGTCCTATATTTTCTAGCATTTAGCTTCATCGGATTACCCCTACAGGGTTCCAATATTGAGAGAGTGGGAAACAATGGAAGTTCCAAACACCTCATAGAACACATGGCTGTGATCTAGCCTTAAGGCCATCAAGGATTGTGTGACACTGGCTGTATCAGAGCCCTCCAGGAAAGGATATGGTTGGGGCAGCCACTGATTGAAGTTTGGGAAAAGGCCCTTGTGGCTTAACCTTGAGTGCCAAAGTCCTCCCTCCCTTTGCATTTCAGAGAACTGAGAAGAGGTTGTGACATGCTGTGGCTGGTCTTGTCTATCATTTTTTCTGCTGAGCCTCTCCAACTGCCATTGCGTATATTGTCCTTGTGTTAATGTTCTAATGTATCCTGTCCCCCTCCATTTTATCCCCCTCTATTGTCCTTTGGGCAGGTGATTGTTGAAAAGGTCTCAGGCTCTCAGATTGTGGACATTGACAAGCGGAAGTATCTGGTTCCATCTGACATAACTGTGGCTCAGTTTATGTGGATCATCCGGAAGAGGATTCAACTGCCATCTGAGAAGGCAATATTCCTCTTTGTAGACAAGACTGTCCCGCAATCCAGGTGAGGATCTTCCTTCTTCAAGGACGACACCTGCCGTTTTCTCATGGAAAACAAAGCTGATGACCAGCTGTCTAAAATGGCATGATCCTCCAGGGCACTTTGGCTTGTGTCCTGAAATAGCTGTTTCCAGTCTTTGCAGTTGTTTGTTCAATGTGAAATTGGCTTCCTCACTCCAAGGGAAAGGAAGCAGTTTGCAGCCTCAGCTGAGATGATCTAGGGCAGGGGTGATTAACATATGGTCCTTCATACATTGCTAAGTTGCAATTCTTATCACCCCTCACTCTCAGTCATGGTGGCTTGGGCTGAAAGGAGTTGTAATCCAGCAATATCTGGATGGCTAGATATTTTCCATCTCTAATTTTGGAGTATGAATGACTATTCATTCCTCAGAGGAATCATGGGTGGGGAGAGTGCTGTTGTATCCAGGTCCAGCTTTTGAGCTTCCCATAGGCACGTGGATGCTAGGCTAGATGGGCTTTTGGCCTGATCCAGAATGAGAGTTTAAATGGACAATGAGGGTCATCTAGTCCAATCCCCTGAAGTGCAGGAATATTTTGCCCATAACCTTGAGATTGAGAGTCTCATGCCCTACTGACTGAGACAGCTCTTATATTCATACAGTTGTTTGTAAGCTGTCCGGTTCCTGGCGAACTATGCTTGCATCATACACGCATAGCCAAGCAGTGAGAGATTGCCCAGGCATCTCCTGAATATTCTGCTTCCATTAAGAGAGGTGGGGAACTCTTGGTCCAAAGACTGGATCCATCCATAGGACCTCTGCATACAAACTTTGGTGTCCTTTCCTCATCCTAGCCCTGCCCTTCCTGTGCACTGTGATACCCCCACCCCATTCCAGAAACACACTCACTGCAATTAGGCTTTCAGAAAGCTTCTAATAGAAGTCTGTTGCCACCACTCCACAGCCTGTGTGGGGATAAAATATTCATGGAATGTGCAGCTTGTCAGGGAAGGAGTTAACCTTCTCTGCTCCTTCTCCCTTCTGGTAACTAGGGTTGAAATAAAAGCTTAAATCTTTATTTCTAGCTAATTGCTACAGGTGGTGGGAGGAGGGCAAGGTGGTTCTCCCCACTTTTGCCTAGGCTGCACCTTCCGCTGGCTAAGAGGGAATGTAGAAATATGCTCCCCAGTTTTAAGAAAACAAGTAGTCTTTAACCCTTTTACTTAGTCATCATAAGGGCAAGAATTTCTTTTGTTGTGGGTTATAGCAGCAGTTTTCCTCCAGTGGCCCATGGCTGCAGCTTATACCTGGCTGGCTGGTGGGGCCAGCTGAGAGTGTATGTGGTTTTCTGATTCATGGATATCCCTCCTGCCTTTCTTCTGTTCTGGAACCTGAGGCATCATACAGGTGGGCTCTCATATATTGATTTTCCTATGGGGGTGCTACTGTAGTCTAACTATGTTAGGCTATGTATAGCTGAGTTTTGTTGAGTTGTGGTGTTCTAATCTTCCTCCTCAACTCTCCACAAAGTGTCTGGTTATAGAATTAAAACGTGATTTAGTGCATTTTCCTCAGACAAGATAACTTTTCTAAACCATTTCTGCTCCTTTTCCTGTTTTGCTCCAGCCCCACCCCAGCAATCCATAACTTTTGCTTACCGCAGCCAATGTCTGTTCAGAGACAGAACTAGTGTTAAACTATACTAGTTTAGAATATGCAAATGTTCCTAATTTCAGAGCAGCGTGAATAGCAGAGCTCAAGTTGTGTTCACAGGAATATGCAAGATCACTCAGGTGGACACAGTGCTTGCTATAGAAAAATTTGTAATGCTTTTAACTGATTTGGGGAGTAGAAATGTTTACTCTTTTTCTTGAATCTCTCTGCCATTTTTTCCTTCAAAGTTTCCCTTACATGAAATAAGGCTGAGGACTACATCTTCCCGAAACCCTAGTATTAAGTCAGAAGTTAACCCCTTATGCCAAATTCATGATGTTAGAGGATCAGTATTTTATGGTTTTAAACAATTAATTCAATCCCATGCCTACCTACTCAGAGGTAAGCCCACTAGAATTCTGTAGGCATAATTTCCAAGATTGCAGCCCAAGTATAGATCTAATGTGCTTTTGTTCATTTATTTTTGCCAAGCTTTTTTTTAACCTTCATATTTTTATTAGATTACAGATTGAATTTCTCAAGAGGTAGATAACATTTTAATCTTTTGTCATGAACTTCAGTCTTTGTAAAATGTTGCAGCTTAACAGGAATTTATATTGAGCTTAATACCAGAACAGTCTCTAAGCAGTTTTCAAAAAGACAGCAAATTATTTACACACACACACACACACACACACAAACAATATAAACACCAGAAGATAAAATACCAGATGAAACAATAAAATCCTGGGCAACCAAAAGCACAGGATGAGAGAGAGATGTGTTCTGTAGCCTTCCACACTCTGCCTCCAGCCATCTCTCCCATAACCTCCTGAACCAGAGTGCTATCCCTTCCCCTCTCTTGCTAAGGGATATTCTGATAACATTCTGCTACCAGAAATTCTAGAGGCTGCAAGTGGTTATAGTAACCATTATACAGACACACATGGTACAAGTAGAAAAGGTCCTGTTTAAAGAATTGCCTGGGCTTCCATTCAGTTTGCGTTCCCTCTTAGTTGCTATGTAGACTCCTTTGATACCCTAGCAAGTTCCTCACTGTCTTATCTTCTTACCTTCAGCCTGACAATGGGACAGCTTTACGAGAAGGAGAAGGACGAGGATGGCTTCCTGTATGTGGCCTATAGTGGAGAAAACACCTTTGGCATCTGATTGCATCTCCTTCCCTCTTGTGTCTTGTAAATAGCCTCTTGTTTGTGATCATGACCCCGGGGCACATCCTGCATCTGTCACTGGGTTGATTTAATATATGGATAGATTTTTGTTAGCCTGGTAATTTATGAAAGTTTTATTTCCCCATTGCACATTGTACTCATAGCTGTAAATTCCATAGTCTCTCTCCTCTGGGACACATATACTGACGTTATTTAAATACTGAAGCAAGGTAGTTGAGGGATTAAAGTGAGGGGGGAGGGGGATTTTGCAATGAAGGTTTGACTAATTATTAATTATTACAGTTTCATAGTAAGGGCGCTTCTAGATTGTTACAAACAGTCTCAAGATGCTAATATGTTGATTTTGGCTAGTGTCTTCCTCTTGATGAATTTTGCTAGAGGAAACTGATTAAAATTCCTCTCACAAATATGTTTCAGTTCTATTTTACTTCAGCCTCACTTTCTAACACACAGTCTTACGAGGTCAAGCTTTACAAGGGGTGATCCTGCGTCTGTCCTATGGCATAAGCTGTGAGCACCGAAGCAGCTGCTTTTGCAGATCTAGGCATTTCTCAGACTGTGAGAAGTCCTCCAATAAGTTGCTTCACACTCTTCCTCTTTAGGAGCCAGATCAGTTTCCTTGAGCTTTTGGTGAGGGACTTTGAAGAGTGATCGGACAGGACTTTCCTTTGTAGGATTATTTAATATCTGGAGACAGGTCCCTGCATTCCTTTCTTTAACAAGGGGGGGTGGAGGTGGACAGTATTTTTATAATAAAGGTAAAGGGACCCCTGACCATTAGGTGCAGTCATGGCCGACTCTGGGGTTGCAGCGCTCATCTCACTTTATTGGCCAAGGGAGCCGGCGTACAGCTTCTGGGTCATGTGGCCAGCATGACTGAGCCTCTTCTGGCGAACCAGAGCAGCGCACAGAAACGCCGTTTACCTTCCCGCCGGAGCGGTACCTATCTACTTGCACTTTGACGTGCTTTTGAACTGCTAAGGTTGGCAGGAGCTAGGGCTGAGCAACAGGAGCTCACCCCATTGCGGGGATTTGAACTGCCGACCTTCTGATCGGCAAGCCCTAGGCTCTGTGGTTTAACCCACAGCGCCACCCAGTCCTCATTTTTTTTAAAAAAATAATAATATGTAACAACGTTTTGCAGCTGTCAGCTGAATGCTACCCATGCCCAATTATTTGGCAGTTATGGAACAGTCTTATTTCCATTTTATTTGGAAATAAAATGGAAGATACATGGATGTATCTTTCAAGGTATACAATAGGCATGAGGCTTGCTCTGGCTATAATTCTTGATTGACAAAGGCTAATCAATAACCTTGATTATCCCCTTGCCAACAAGGTCAGTAGCCTTGACATCACCTTGCCAACAAAGGTCCATATAGTAAAAGCTATGGTTTTCCCAGTAGTGATGTATGGAAGTGAGAGCTGGACCATAAAGAAGGCTGATTGCCGAAGAATTGATGCTTTTGAATTATGGTGCTGGAGGAGACTCTTGAGAGTCCCATGGACTGCAAGAAGATCAAACCTCTCCCCATTCTTAAGGAAATCAGCCCTGAGTGCTCACTGGAAGGTCAGGTCGTGAAGCTGAGGCTCCAATACTTTGGCCACCTCATGAGAAGAGAAGACTCCCTGGAAAAGACCCTGATGTTGGGAAAGATGGAGGGCACAAGGAGAAGGGGACGACAGATGATGAGATGGCTGGATAGTGTTCTCGAAGCTACCAGCATGAGTTTGACCAAACTGCGGGAGGCAGTGGAAGAGAGGAGTGCCTGGCGTGCTCTGGTCCATGGGGTCACGAAGAGTCGGGCACGACCAAATGACTAAACAACAACAAATCAATAACTATGTTGTAGTGATAGTATTCAGAGCAAAGACAGATATATCTAGCTACAGTCATGGAGGTGGTCATATTTGCTCTCCACATCCAAAAAGCAGGTAGATGCCAGATGTAGCCAATTCTGTTCTAAGCACACCTTAACGATGTCATGAAAACTAGCATTACATCACATGTTATTAGTCATCTATCCGGCTTGGTGGGTACCTTGTTTATAATTAACAAAGAGGCAGCCAACTATGGCAGATTGGATCGATTAATTACGTAGGTTTTCAGTGAATAAGCAGGATGGGCATGAGGAAGTTTCACAAGCCCTGTGACATTCTTCACCTCCCCCAAGGTTGCATTTACAATGATGGCTGGCCCCATAATCCTATGCAGTAATATGTTGGCACTCATGAGAAAATCAGGCCGCTCTTTAAATCTTTGAGAAGTGAGCTGGCCTCCTTCCTCCTCCTGCAGCAGCAATGGACTTCCTCTCCTTGGTGCTCATCCCCTGGTGCCTTTGTTGCACAGGTCTATCAATTACACTCACCTCTATGAGCCATACTAAAACACAGCTGTGTAATCCATTGCTGTCACAGGATACATTTTCAATAATGCATTCATCCTCACAATCCAGTTTAGACAGTTGCTGTGCTGACCTCAAAATTCTCTAAAAGCTGATAAAGCTAAATGGAATTGTTTACTATACAAAGTAGCCTAGCTTGCTTCAGTAGAACAACTCCTAAATGGCTTATTTTAACAGCACTAGGCTCTTGAGCCAGAGAAAACAAACATGGGACCCTCCAGATTGTTGCACTACTACATGGTCAGTGGTAAAGGATGACTGGATTGGTCCAGCAACATCTGAGGGCACACTGATGACCCCTGCTCTAAGCATTTATGTTTGAGCTCCAACCAGTTCAAACCAGTTCAAATAACCAGCATGCAAGAGTCACTTTTCAATCTGTCCTGTACAGTAAGACCGCAATCTATGCTGGGGTTACGTTCCAGGAATCACACCTAAAGCCAAAAATCCTGTACAATCAAAACACATTGGGTGCAACAGTGGGTGGGATTGCCAAAGTTTTTTTTTTAATTGCAAAGTGCATAAAGCTGAATGCACACAAGTTAAATGTGCATAAGTTGCAGGCTTACTGTACTTAATAAGTTTCTAAAACTTCTGTCAACAAAAGCCTAAATAATAACTTCTTAAAATGAGTATACAATTAAAATTATTCATATCGAGCACCAGAACTGCAAACATTACACAATTGGCGATCCCACTTTTTGTCTACTACAGTTAATTAACAATCGATTTGCAAAGAACTGTTTGCAATCTCAGCCTGACTTAATAACCTCAATCACACCCAAGTTACAGAAAGACAAAAACAGAAAAGACCATGCTGCGACAATTAAGTAACAGGGTTCATGGGCTGCTACCTTGTTTTAGTACAGTGATACCTCGGGTTAAGTACTTAATTCGTTCCGGAGGTCCGTTCTTAACCTGAAACTGATCTTAACCTGAAGTGCCACTTTAACTAATGGGGCCTCCCGCTGCTGCTGCACCGCCACTGCCACGCAATTTCTGTTCTCATCCTGAAGCAAAGTTCTTAACCCGAGGTACTATTTCTGGGTTTGCGGAGTCTGTAACCTGAAGCATATGTAACCCGAGGTACCACTGTATGCCCTTTTGTTAAAATGTAAAAGGTGGTGGTGGCTAAGTATGTAGCAGTCGTGGTGGTTTAAAAATAAGTTTCAAGAATATTTATCTTTCAAGTTTCAATCATTGCAGCTCTATGCCTGTCAGTCACAGGAGGGACCAGTAGCATCCCACCCCCTAGGTGAGGCAGTCTTGGCTCTGAGCCAGGGGTCACAGTGCAACTTCCTCCTCTCACGTGAAGTGCAGGTAATCACGACTGTTTCTCACCCAGCAGCCCAAAGCTTGGCTGTGCAGTGCTTTCCAGGCTTCTTGGTAACTGGCAGCGGCTTCCTTATACTCCCAGTAAGTCTTTAATTTCTTCTCTCTGAGGAGAAACAAACAGTCCTGGAATGGGTCACTGTCCTGCCTTGCTCCCCCCTCCCAGCTCTTTGTAAACAAAGGATGTCATCACCACTCAGGCCATGCTTAGCCCAACAAATAGCAAACATTCAACAACCACACAAAGGGCTGCAATAAAACGTTTTGGTGTAGAAATGGTCACAAGCAGCTCTGCCTGTGTTTGCCTTGCAAGGGGGAGGCCCAGAGGAGGCCATACGAACACCCACAAAGTGGGACACTCAGCAGCAGGAGCCAGCTTGTGCACATACCACCTACTTGGCAAGTTGCTGAAGGTGGAGGGTAGCAGGATAAAAGGAAACTTGGTGTTTTTGCAGGGACTGGAGTAGGCTGTTGACAGCTTTGGCTGCGTTTTGTGGGAGGGGATATCTGCGGACATCTGAAAGGCTGTGAGGCAGGCTGAGGCCAGAACAAAAGCTTTGCACTCAGCCAATGTTTATTACGTAACCATTATTTATTTTTAAAGCCATGCAGCTGCTGCCCACCATAGAGTATCAAAACACCAACTGTATCCAGCACACCAACTTAGCTATGTCCAGCCCTGCTCTTGCCAGCAACTTTGCTGAAGAAGGGCAGGTTTTGCTCCTCTCTGGGCACTCTGTGGCTGAACAAGAAGGGAAGTTAAGCACCCAAGGTGAACAGGGCAGAGGCCCACTGTCTTCAGCAGTTCCTGCCCCATCAAAGTGTGCAGGAAGAAGACCAAGTTACCTGAATATAGAAATACTGCCCCCTCCTGCCCACAGGGAGGGACAACCGTGTCAAATCAGAACCAGCTGCCTGGGCACCAGTCTCTGCCTCAAGGGTACAGAGAGACAGGAAACAGGCAAAGTGCAAACAAAACCCCAGGAAATTGCAAAACTAAGCAAAGCCCAAAATATGTTTGAGGAAGAAGAAGTTATGCAAGCAGCATGGGGGCCAGCATTCCTCTTAGTACACACAGCACATCTAGGCAGCCTGCAGAAGCAGGTGCTGGCAGGAGTGTGGCAGAACAGGGAAGATGAGAGCCTGGCCCTGGAAGTGTCTGCACGCAACCTCAATACAGCCAAAGCAAACATAGCATTAATGCAAAGATTGTAAGACACCGCAGGGGAAAGCCATTCAGTACAGGGAGATGCAGCTAAACGGGAAATGGGTAGCATACAGGAGGGAAAGCTTGGGAAAGAACAATGATACAGTGTTTTCTATTAGAAAGACAAGATACAATCTCCATAGAACTGAATTTCAAAACTGTGGATCACAGCCTTGCTGCAGGCAGCCTAAAGGGATGGAGCAGTACAAGGCGAGAGAGAAAGAGCTAAACAAACTCAGCAGTCCTGCAAATGCCAGCTGCTTTGGACTTTAGCTCTGTCCACTGGCTCCCTTTTCCCATTGGTCAATTTACCTTTCAAAGGAAAAACCCATGGTGGTACAGGGAGAACATGGGGCCCTCCTGCTGTCGGAGAAGTGGAGCATGCAGCAGTTAAAAGACAGTGGGAAATTCCTCACCTGAGAGTTTTTGGCAGTTTTTCCTGTGGAATGCTGGCCACCAGCTTCAGGAATGCATGAAAGAGTTCCACCTTGCAGATTTGAGACCTATCGGCAACAGAAGACCAAATTCTGATCATAAGTCTCATTGCAAAAGGAGAGAAGGGTGCCAGCTTATTGGTTGAAGGCTGCTTTGTCAAGTTTCTGTCCCCAAAGGCCACTGCAAAAAAGCTTCTTGCAAGACCTCTGCTTTTTCAGAAATTGATATCTGCAGGTTGACAGGGATTCATAACACCTAATGCCCAAAGGAGACTGGTGCAATTGGCAATCTATGAGGGAATCTGCCATCATATGGCTTTTTTCCTTGTGTGAGTGTGTTTTAAGAAGAGGCTCAAGATCTTATGATAGTTATATTAAAAAAACCTTTTAAAAATAGAGGCATGCTGCCTAAGGATTGAGAAATTTAAGGAACTAAAACTGCCAGGATTTATCAGTTGAATTAGCACAACATCCCGCCTCCCCAAAATGAGATGAGTGGGTACACAAATGGCATGATGATGATGATGATGATGATGAGTACATTTATATTCCAAGGAGTTCAAGATGGTGTACATCAGGGGTTCCCTAACTGTGGTCTGGTGGTTCCGTAGCTTCATTCTGGTGGGTCTGGAAAGTTTGTATTGAGAAAGGAGTTCTGAAGCATATTGGGATCCTGAGCCATAAAGGACCTTCCAGGTTAAAACCAGCACTTTGAAATGTGCCGGCAGCCACTGCAGCTGTGCCAAGTCCAGTGTTATATGATCAGCCTGCCTCAAGCCTGTCAACAAGACTGTAATGAAATTACTCTGGCCCTTAGCAACACACATGCCCCGTTTCACTGGGGCCGAGATTCCCTTCTAGGATGACTGCAGGCAACTCAACCCCCGGGAGAGATTGTATGTCTTGGGGATTATTTTCTATTTCATGTTTGTTAAGCATGCCAACGCTTTTGCCTAGTTCCTACGCGCACACATACCCGTGAGGAGCTCATGTGTCTTGCTTGGAATGCTACTGTCCTGAGTAGATTTGAAGAAAACACCGTCCTCACTCCCTCATTAATCATCACGGTTATTTCACCACTCCCAGTATAGATCCTTGTAGGGCCAAAGTGCTACATTCTGACACCTCCCCTCACCCTGCAATGACAACTGTCCACCCTCTTCTCCTCAGAGGATCTCTGTCTCCTGGGAGGCTGTAAGCTGATCAGCTGCTGACTAAAAACTTTCCCTTGAGATGCCAAGCCTCCTTCCCTATTTCCTTAGAATCAGCCCAGTAATAAATGGTCTCATTGTCTATGCAGCTGGTACTGTTACAATTACAGCTGCAACACTTCAGGCTCCTGCTCCACACCGTGGCAGAGATTTCTTTCCAGGGTGATTTCAACCAATTCGGGCCACCCTCCATGTTCATTTGCAGCTCATGTAAACTGTGTGTCTCAGGCATTATTTTTCATTTAATGTATGTTAAGTGTGTCAGTTCTGTTGCTTGATCCCAGCATTTAGACACACATACACACACACTCACGGACAATGCCTCAAAGCCCACTTGGCCACAATGACTTTCAACAGCGGGAGGCATGTTGATGGCGTATAAGCTACTAGACAAGATGGTGACATGCCTCTGATTACCAGTCGCTGATGGGATCCTGAGTGGGAAAATGCAATGTTTGTGCTTGGATCCTACTTGTAGGCTTCCCTTTATGGCATCTGGTTGGCCATTGTAAGAACAGGACACAGGGCTAGATGGGCCATCTTTGGCCTAATCCAGCTCTAGGGCTTTTCTTACGTTCCTATGGCAAGACCAAGCAACTGACCTGAATCATTTATCACTAAAGGTAAGGAAGTTAAAAACCAGATAAAATGTCTGCCATGAAACCAGTTCAGAAGAAGCAGGGTGGGGGTGGTACAGAATTAAGTCAATTGAAAGAGTCAGGCTCTTGTGGTTTGAGACTCACCTCTTCTCTGAAATTCAACAAGTCTGGCTCACTCAGCGCGCACACAGAAATCAGCCGAAGGACTGCATCTGCTTCTCTCTCACACACTCTCACACACCTCGCTACCTAGCTGTGGTTCCTGCCACCTGTGACACACACCTGGACTTTGGGCTTCCAATAACTTTCTTGGTTGACCCCTGCTTGAAGCCATGTGAAGTGACATCGAGTGGGTTCTCCAGAACAGCACTCCAGCTGATAGCTGGGAGGAAAGAGAAGAACGAGGAGTCACTTGCCGCAAATATGCAAGGGAAACACTAAGTGCCATCCTGTAAAGCCCCCAACTCAGATGGTTATTCTTTTGCAGGCAGATGGTGACCTTTGCTCCTACCACTGTTACCAGCTGTGGATCACCAGCTTCGCCTTTTGCTGCCCCAATGCCTGCAACCCTATCGCTAGGTACTAACATGATGGCATCTTTCCCCCTCCCTTAAAACCCCCAGCTCAGAACCAGACATCTCAACAAGTGCTTTGGCCATATCCCTGAGAAGAAGGTGGCTGCCCAGGTATGCGCTGATACCAAATGCACACACATTAGTTAGCTGCTGCCTCTCCTTTTCCTCTTTTCCCTTCCTCTTACCTGGTGATTTTATTCCTTCCAATGCAGCCAGCATAGCTTTCTATTATTACAAACAGCAATTTTATCAGTAAAGTTTATTTGCTGTGCCGATAATATCTGTTTATCAATCAAGTCAGCAGAAACACCCAGTAAACTTCCAGAAGGGAATCTATTGCTCCCCATTCTACCCCCACCTCCAGTTTCCTTATCATACAATTTTAGAGTTGGAAGAGACCCCAAGGGTCATCTAGCCCAACCCCTGCAATGCAAAAAAGTTGGTCTCTTTGGTTAGATGGCAACGTCCATCTTTTATGGCTCTGGTAATGCATACAAACAATAACAATTCCCCCAGCAGGGTCTCTCTGCCACCACCTCCAAGCAAGGGAAGGGGAGTGGAAAGCCCAAGCACCCTCATAAACACCCCTGGAGACACCCACCTGCCCCGCAGGGCACCAGCTTCCCTTGGCGCAGAGCATGGTTGGCTTGGACTGCTTCACGGCTGTGGATGAAGCCCATCTGGGACTGCAGGATTTCCACCTCCTGAACTCGGAAGCCATCCGGCAAACACAAAACAGGCAGACCCCTGGGGGACAGAAGAGCACAACCACCGTTCAGCAACATGACACGTTCCAGTGTTTGGAATAAGGAAACAAGCATGATTCCCAGAAGTAACTGCAACGGGCTGCTCCACCCACCTGGCTAATACCCTCCCCATCCTCACAACTTGCTCACCTTGCAACGATGGCCCTTTGCAGGGCCTCCTGGCTGTAGGGACAACGGCCCACAACCATGGCTGAAAAGTAGATGGGCTGCTGGAGGAAATGCATCAGGAGGGCTCCCTGGCAGCCAAGGACATTCCAGCGCAACAGCTTATCGCTGCAAGACATGGAGGCTGTCTGGGCCCCACGGCCTGGCTTGATCCGTAGAAGCCCCACAGTGTGGTAGTCGCCACCTGGCCGCTGGGAATCCCCTGCCTCTCCTGGGACACACTTGGCCCCAGTCCTGTGGACATCCACCACTTTGATTCCTACACGGTCCTCGGCAGGGAGCTCAGCACCAGAGACTTTTTGTCTCTTGGGAAAATGGTCAGCTGCCGTCTCTTCAGACTTCCTTTCAGCTGCCAGAGGCCCACAGTCACTGATGCCCCTCTTAGCTGCCTTTGATGGCTTCAGGGGCTGGCAAGGCTGTGCTTCCACTTCCAAGACTGGGATAATTGAAGCATCCCCACCTAGAAGAAATGGGGGGTGGGCTCTTAAAAGACAAAGACAAGCAGGGGCTCTCTCCCACAGAGCAGAGAACCCATCCTCATTTGGGGTGAGGCAACCAAAGCTGTACAGTCTTCCAAGCATGCTCTCCTCATAAATTTGTATAATGGCATTAAGATACTGGCCATTTATTTTCAATCCCTTTCCTAACAATGCATTGTGTAGAATTCACCCTTTTTATAGCTTACCCACAGTGAGTTTCAGTTACCTTTATATACAGCCCAGTGGCTCAGTGATATGCTGGGCTATTTGGCAGCCAGGCTCTTTCACAATTTCACTGCAGGAACTTACCCCTCCACCAATGCAGCACAGCCACACCAGGCTACCACCCAGCTCCAAGGGAGGCCACCAAGGGCAGGGAAGAGATTCCCCCAACCAAAAGGGCCGTTCTGACATACTCACAAGGTGTGTGGCTGGAGAAAAAAATAAAGGTGATGTGTGGTTTGAGAATCCACTTCCCTTCCTCCATTCCTGGATGGAAGATGCTGGGCTCTTGGCACACAGCTGCCAGCCACAGCTGGTGAAGCAGGTACCTGGGGGCAAGAGGACAGCTGCTTTACAAGAGACATCACCAGCAATACCCCCTCTGGGGGCACCTGAATCTAATGTGATCTTCCCTGGGACTGATGAAAAACTGCCACTTCATTCGCTTGTTTTAATTTGCATTTATGAGAGTGCTGAAATAACCTGATGTTGGAGGGCACTCCTTGGTGAGAGAGAAGCATTCCTATGGGGAGGGTGTGTATGACTAACCTATCTTCTGATGAAAGCTAGTTAGGGGAGGACAACCTAGGCAGGGTCAGCTGCTACCCTAGAATGCAGGCTTATATTATCAGGTGGGTGAATGTTTGCTAGCATACTGTTGGATTCTGTCATTGGGATGTATCTGGAAGATGGTCCAATCAGCAGAGATGTTCTACTCTGGTTCTTGACAACTATCCCCAAGTTGCCAAGCCCCCTATTTTGGAAGGGTGATTGAGATGGTGGTGGGAGCACACCTGCAGGCACTGTTGGATGAGATTAATTTGCCAGGCAGAAACACTTTTTATATCCATTGAAAACTTATTTCCCCCCACAAGCTTTCCTCAATTAGTCCATTCTATTTCTGCAGCTTTTAATTTTGGTTGACTTTGTGTTCTTAACTTTGCTTTGTAATTTGTATTACATTTTATATTCTGTTTTTTGTATGCAGCTCAGGTATTCTTTGAACGTACTGCAGTTTACAAATTCTTAAAATAATTGATCAGCCAATTCAAGCAAGTCCTGCTCTTTTCTCAGATGCATTGCAGGTAGGAAAAGTGCAAAGTTTAGCTGGCTTAAAGGGCCACAGAGCTGGAATAAGCAGGCCCCCAAAGAAGCTGCCCATTCCAGGGAATCTTCCAACCCCCGCCCCCAGTCCACCCTCAAGCTCATTGCTCACCTCTGGAAGCTCCTCTTGGCCACCACTTCGGCATGACTGTCATTGAGGATGTCTCCTGCAGAAGCACCACCACCAAAACCAACAGAGTAAGCCCGACACGGTTCCTCTCCAGGAGGAAGCCAAGCACGAAGCCACACCAGTGTGCAGCTGCCCTTGCTCCATTGCAAGGGGCTTGTGAGGAGGGGAGACCTAGCTCCAGCAAGTGGGAAGGGGGCTGCTTACCAGTCTTCCTCATTTCTGACTGCCCAATGCATTTCGTTCCAGTTCCCATGGCAACAATCGCCTTTATTTCTGAGGGGGGAAATAATGGTAGTTGGAAGAGGGACAGACAATCTCCGTAGCAGGGTAGAGAAAATTTGGGGTTGGGTTTCACCCACAAAAAGCCAGGCTCAGGAGCAGCAAGGCTGAAGCAACGGCAGTTCCGCAGTTGCCTCTGCGGTGTCTTACCCTCATTTCACACACACACTTAAGTCCAAATAGATGATGGTCCCATGAAAGTTATTTCTTGTTATTCCTCAGGGTTGAAGGCACAATGGGAGAGCCTAGCCAGGCTCCCTGGGAAGGGAGTTCCAGAGCCTGGGTGCTGCCACTGAGTGCAATGCCCTTTAGGGGAGATACCAAATCACCCACAGCTCTTGTCTCTCTTCTTTTTTCTAGACCCAAACACCCTGGCTTCACAGAATCACAGAGAGGCTCACTTATTTTTTGCAGGGGGCTGACGGGGTGGACAGTGAAACCCCTCTCCTGAAAGTCTTAGTGCTGGGGGCGGGGGATATTTATATGGGATAAAGTAACCAGGTCCTAATCCACCGAAAGCTTTAATGACAGTAACTGGCACAAGTGCTCTGAAACAGACCAGAAGCTCTTGAAGCATTGGAATCAACACCCTCATCCCAAATGGAACTCTTCCCCTCAAGTATGCCATCCTCTCCAGTCAGGGTGGAGGTGATCTGCCACACAAGCCAGGGACACAACTAGGGTGACTCACTTGGGGCAACCAAGTTCTGCTAGGAGGAGCTGAAGGCGGCAGCAGCCTCCTCGGTTATATCCAGCAGCACAGCTACCCCTGCAAGGCATATCGGTGCATCAGGCAGACCCATGGAAATAGGCTGGGATGCTTAATAATCAAGAACGGCCACAGAAAGTTTGGACACCAACACCAGAAAACGAAAGACCCTCGCTGGGTTTCCCTTTAAGGCGCCCCCTTTGGTCAAGGCGCCTCCTCCCGCCGCAGAAGCCAGAGCCCACCTGGTCCTCTCCGAGCCTCACCTGCGCTCTCCACCTGCAGCACTGCCGCCAGCAGAGTCCACTCTCGACCAGCCGCCGGCTTCCCTTGCTTAGGCAGCCGGGCCTCGTAGTGGCTGTAGCACAGGGCGGCCACCTCGTCGGCGGTCCACATCCTTTGGGGCGGCGAGATCTGCCTTACTCCCTACCGGGGACCTCCGGAGGGCGCGGGGCTCCGACTCCCAGCCGCCGCCGGGGATTGTGGTGCGGGCAGCGAGAGAGAGCCCGTCCAGCAGTCCCAGACCTGCCGCAGCACGAGGCGGGCTCCTCCTGCCTCCCCTGCCCGGCCGAGCATCCCCGCTAAGAGCCTCGTCGCAACAGGCACCGACCCTCCCCAGGACCCACCAGGCAGAAGCTGCTACCGACCAGGAAGTCAAGAACCGGGGGAGGCCGCCGGGAGGAAGACGGAAGAACTCTGTGGCGAGGGTGCCCCGCCCCTCTCTGGGAGCGCCGGGATCTAAGGAGGCGCTCTGCACACGCTAAGAGGTGCTCTCGCTCGGGGAAAATCAGAGCCGGTATGCCTCCCGCCGTGCCTTAGCGGCACTTCCGGCTCCCAGCGGGCCACGTGGGGCGACAATCGGCAGACGCCATAGAGACCGAGCCGGACAGAGCGGCTCTTCCCTTTAGTCGACCAGAAGCAGCAAGTGAAGGTTGCTATCGGGAATCCTAGAGGCAATAAGATATAGAGTGACCGCTCATTTATCTGCAGGGTGGACTTCCTGGTTATTTTTTACATCACTTCGGGCGACCCAGGCATTTCAGAAGAGCATCACGTGCTCAGCTCAGAAAACTCAAGCAGCGAAGCCCCGCTCCCCTGTGCTTGAAGGGGCTACCGTGTGGCTTTCCGTTCACCTCCCAACTTCTAATAAGTATAAAGGAATAAATCAATGAAGACTGGGGGAAGGCTCATAGGTTTTGTTAAAAGGGAACAGGGCTCACATAATGGCAACATACTAACACCACAGGCCATTTCTCAGAAAGTAGCAACAAATGCAAGACAGCTGGAGAAATGCAACATAATAATAAATGCCAAGGAAGGCAACATAACCTTTCATCTGGAAAAGGCAGGTGACCCCAGCTGGGTGGACGCCACGGCAAACTAAGCTAGGTTCTTCCTTGACATCCTGCCCCTTTCACTATATGCTGGTTAGAAATCAACAGGGAGCTGGGCTGTGACATTTTACTTCTGATGTTTGCAACATGGTTATGCTCATTCGCCCAGACACTGAGCAGATTCCCTAATGTCCATCATTCTTCATATGGCTCAGAAGACAGCATGACATTCCCAAGACACTTCGTGCTTTCAAAATAACCGTTAAAGACAAGTAGAATCTGAGGGGAGACATAATGGCCCAGGCCAGTCGCAGCTGCTGTGCCCCATACGCAGGGGAGGGAGCCTTTCTATGCTCCCCCCAGAAATCATGAAAGGACAAATTCATAGCAAACAGCAATAGCACAGCTCCTTTATTCACGACTGTAAAATACAGAAGCATGCCCTGGCATGTTCAAAGGCCTAGGACAGCCTCTGCCCCCTAATGCAGCCTTTTGGGTCACACAGAGGTCCCATCAGCAGGAGAATTGGATTGTGCATCTTTCTTCTTTTCTTCAGGTTTCATGGCTGGAAATAGCAACACCTCCTGCAAAAGAAAGAGGCATTTTAGACCACCAACACCTCTCCCCACCCCCCACAATTCCTGCATGAGGAGGCCTAAGAGCCACTGTAGCAAGATCTGTAGCACTTTTTAATGATGGATTAGTTGAGAGTCCCAAACTAAGACCACTTGAAATGAGAGTCATTTACATCTCACACATACTCATTGTAATAGGCTACCCTTTATCACATGGTGATCCCAGGCAGCTTCCAACATATAAAATACACACGTACATAATATAGCTAAAAACAGTAATCAGTAAAACCAAGCATAAGTCCTCAAATGGCATATGGCACAGGCAGGCCTTGGCTTGGTGGAAGGAACTCGCGAAGAGTCTGTGCCTACCTTAATGTTGTTTGAGTCAGTCAGGAACATGGTTAGGCGGTCGATGCCCATGCCCCAGCCTGCTGTAGGGGGTAGCCCGTACTCCAGAGCCGTGCAGAAGTTCTCATCAATAAACATTGCCTCATCATCACCTGCACTTTTTGCCTGGGGGAAGGGGGTGGAAATGAAAAGCTGGACCAAGGGGTCATCCTTGAAACTAGAGTCTGCAGCCATAGAACTCGCTTGGGAAGAGATTTTAAGAGGCCCCTGGAGATGAGCTGCTGGGTCTACAAAGTCAGAGGACAATGGGACAGGGAATGTGGTCGAGCCCACACCTGCCACTCCACCAATATGCTCATGGAGCCTCTTATTTGGAGCTGGGGGTTCATGTTGGCTCCGTGTGTCACAGTCAAATACATCACACAGGAGTTAAGAAGGCATTTGGGGGGGCAGGCTTTGCCAACTGGTGGCCATATAACTCTACAAAATATCTGGAGGGCACTAGGTTGGCAAAGACTGCCCTGATGACTCTATTTCAGCCATCTCCCCAGTTTCTACCTACATCATTTGTTTAGATTTGACAGGACAAAGTATCCATTGTTCATTCATGTGCTTGAGGGCGACATTGTAGAAATCAGCACCTGCCCTCCCACCCAACACTGGGTGATCCATCCTCCTGCTACAGGGCCTCATCACAAGGGAAAAATCACCAAGGGGCACCCCCAACCCCGGTGGGTTCCTGCAACATGCAGGCCCTCCCTTGACAGATACAAATCATTAGCATTACACAGGGACAGAGAGCCTCACAGAAAAAAGCACAGCTCAAATGGCCACCTATGCAAACTTCACACCTTAGCCTGATCTTCAAAAAGCTGCCGCTGCAGAAAAGGATCATTCAATTCTGTGTAGGCATTGCAGATCTCCTTCTTCATCACAAAAAGCTCAAAGCGTTCTGTCAAGCCCGGCCGAAGGCGATGCCTGCAGAGGGACAACAGGAGACCTAAGATTTAGACCTGCAAGCTACTCAAACACACCTGGATAGCAGCAGGGGAAAAGTAATGAAAGATTTTGATATGCTCTACAGACTAATTAAACAAATTCTACTCTATAATGCATGTAACATTTCTGCACTTTCTCTAGATTCTACAATCTGATTATCAGGTCTGCGTAGTTCATTCTATTTTATAGGACATGGCAAGGAGCACAACACCCTTATTTCCTCCAATCCAGCTTTCCCAAGACACTCACCAAACTAGAAAACCATAAAAATAAAAACTTGCCTTAGCAAAATACATTTCTGCCTGCTTGCAGAACACACAGAAAACAGCTGAGCCATTCAAAACATATGAGTGCACACACACCCTTTCTCCCTGCTTACCATTTCGCCAGAGGACTCATGATCTGAGGGTGATCACAGATAAATGTGGGGTTAATGCACGTAACTTCCAAACATTCCCCAACCAACTGGAAAACAAGAGGGGATGGAAGAGAGAGTGAGAGCCTTCACACTGTTGCTTTAAACAATTGTTGTCTTGGAAAGTGGAGTAAGATAGGAAAACCCTGCTGATCCTTTTCATCATCTGATGAATTTAGCCACGCCCATAGCAAAAAATAAACTTTCTGAGGACACACTTTCCGGGCTGACCCATTTCCCATAGCAGGCAGTCCACTTTTTAGATTCACTTTGCACATAGAACATCAGGAAGCAGGACCCTTCTGTGTCCAGAAGCAAAAAGTCACAAACCTCAGAAGAATTCCAAAAAGCTGCCTCCCTCTGGGCTTAGTAGAACAAGCTCCACCTCCAACCATCCATCCCTCTGGGCTCTGCCTCACATGCCTTTGGGGTGCAATACACTCCTTCCTGTGGCACTTTGAGAATTTTGACTAGGCCAAGTCAAGCAGAGACAGAGAACAGGAGAACGCAAAAGTTAACAGAGATTACAAAGGACCCTTACCTTATCAAGGAGCCTGGCTGTAGTCCGGGGGGGCGGGCATTCAATCCCCCTCTCTTCACAGATAGCATCAAAGAATTTACGAGTTTCTGTGTGCACAATATGGAGATATTAGTGATGCCCCTGCCTGAATCCCTTACCTAGATGCATGAGGAGGGCTGGAACCACTTGCATTTTTCCATCACTGGGAATGGTAATGGGCACCAGCAATTACAAAGCAAACAGTATGAAAGCCATTGGCAAAAGTAGTATCAATTCAGAGCTAGAATAACATTAACCCCAAAAAACTACCCATCCCTCTTAGCAATCTGCTACACTACCCCCCCACCCTAAGAGCAGCCCAGATGAGGCAGAGACACACTCCAAGCCTGTTCTCATACTCAATATAAGGACCTTGGCACCTAGTATATTTTACTTCTTTTGTATGTTCTCAACATAAAACGAACTGCTACAAACAAATCAATATTTGTCTTCTTTTACCTTCTGTATTAAACTGATCTGCAGCAGGAAAAGTCACTCCCAATATTTTCTCCAGCTCATCCACCATACTAATTTTGCGGAAGGGTGGTGTGAAGTCTATCTCATAGGCCTGACCATCTGGGCCTTCAGGGTGGTACGTTACCTTGTAGCCGCCAGTGATGTGTTTCACCATCCCTGCAAGAGAAGAGCTCCCCTTTATGCCTATCCATGTCTGTTTACTGCTCAAATTCTCACAAAGATCTTGTCTCCACCCCCTTCTTCAATATTGTGGTCACCAACCTGAGAGCATTTGTTCTGTGATCTCCATCAAGTCATGGTAGTCTGCATATGCCATGTAAAATTCACAGGTTGTGAACTCTGGGTTGTGAGTTAAATCAATGCCTTCATTCCGGAACTGGCGCCCAATTTCATAGACCCGGTCTATTCCGCCAACCACTAACATCTACAAAACACGAAGACAGTTGGACCCACCTGCTTTGTGAAGGGGCATTTGTTTTGTACCTAAACTGGTCTTAGAACCAAACCCTGTGACTAAGACCACCTCAGGGCCCACTCCACCAGGACTCTCCTAGCTTCCCCCAACCAGGGCCAATAACTAATCTGTGAGTAAGAAGGAATCCAGAAGACTGAGAGGAAACATGTAAATAACTTGGGGGGGGGGATATAATCCAGTGTTACATGGAATAATTTGCATCTCAATATGAACAGCAGAACTTGACCCAAATATTTCAACAGAAACCAGTGGAGAGGACAAGGGTGTGGGGACGGTACCAAGAACATAATGCAAATGTGTTTTCTGCAGTTCATACAAAAGTAATGAAACATCTGCTGTCATAATCAGCGCAAGTTGGTCTCCATGTCCACCCAATGGTGTGACACGACTCAACTGCTTGGGCAGTTCAATAGGCCCATCAGTATGAGAGATGCACAGCCTTCAAAAACCTCCATCCTCGTGGCATTCTTATGCAGAAGTTATTCCTCTGAACTTTCTGAAATGTGTACTTTAATCAGTTCTGGCCTCAGTTTGCACATTAAGCAAAAAGGGGATGTTGTGAAATATTCAGACATTTTTGGTGCATCAGACCAATAGAGTGAATGTATTTTATCCTCTTTGTCACCTTGTGGTAGAGTTCTGGTGCTATTCTCATGTACAAGTCCATGTCCAGCTCATTGTGGTGGGTGATAAAAGGCTTTGCCACAGCCCCTCCAGGTATGATGTTCATCATGGGAGTCTCAATCTAATCAAAGAACAAGCAAACATGAATTACAAATGATTCATTGGCTCTCTCATGCCACACAGTAGCCCCCACCTTCAAAGTTGATTTTCTGAGGCATGTACTTGAGAACTGAGACTCCTGACCCAACCTCCAAAGGCTTCAGGTTTAATGGAAACAGACAAGTAAGAACAAATATAGCTGCCTGGCTGACAAGGGTCAGAAATTATAAGCCTTTTGGGTCACGCTAAGGTAAGCACACCAGCCCCTTCTGTTTTGCTTTTTGACTCTATGGGTATTGTGGGAGGACGACAAATGATTGAAAGTTGGGTGTTCCGGAGGTGGGAATGTGCAATCTTACCCCACTTTTTAGTGTGAACTTCAGTGAAAGTGCTGCTCCTATCTATAAATAAATTATTTTATATTTTGTGGGTGGGGTTGGCTCTCTCTGCTGTATTTCGTCTTCCTTTTGGATCTGCCAATTTTTGTTATTGTTATTATTATTATTAGTTGGTGCATCTGCAACACAGCATTAATTAAAAAACTACATCTCTCAAACAAAAACTCTTCAGAATGCTTTTTCTCTGGTATTAAGGCCAAGAGACCAAGTGCCATGAAGCCAAAGTGTGTGCACATTATGGCATAAATGCAAGCTACATGGTGCTGCTATTTTGTTCTTCCCTCCAGCCAGCTGGGAGCAACAACCCATGAATCACACCTTATCCAGCATTCATGGGTTGTCTCTCGCAAACAAACCACAACTGGAAAACCAAATACAATTCTTGGCCTCACATTGTGGTTTTTCTACATTTATTTAGAAATGAACAAATCAAGAGCACAAATTCAGACACCATGCTAGCACACTTTTTTTACTCCCAACTGAACAAAGGAAGGAGTAAAATGTGAGATCTCAAACTGTGTACACATTATGGTGTAGATTCAAACCTCAGTTTACTGTTACATGTGAATACAGCCCAACACACACTATATCCTTTTCTACATTTCATTAAATAGAAAACAAGGTCCTCTTGTATGCTCTTAACTCAAGGAACACCAAGCTTTAAAAGAATATGTAGCCAAAAGAGGCATCTTTAGTCCAACATCCCACTTTCAGAGGAGCCAATCAGATTTTTTTAAAAAAACCACACTAATAACTAGGAATACGATGAAAGTGAAGTAGTAGGAGTAACATATAGCACTATCTATGCACACAATGCTTACCTCCAAAAAGCCCAATTCATCTAGGAAGCTTCGAAGGTATGTTATCATTTTTGCTCGGACTATGAATTTTTGCCTTACAAAGTCATTAAGAATTAAATCCAGGTATCTCTGCCGAAATCTGGTTTCCTGCAAACAATGGCTAGATTTAGAGCATAAAACATACCAAAGGAAAACCAAAGTACACTGGATAACCTCAGAGGTTATCAATTGAGCTACTGAAACAGCAGCTTCAAGTAAGATACCTTGTCTCTCAGCCCAAAATGAAGATGAGGTAGCATGTGAAGGCATGGAGCTAGGAGGGTGATTTGATACGGAATGATGCTCAGTTCCCCTTTCTTTGTCTTGCCAGGGTTCCCTTGGACCCCAATAATGTCCCCACGACGAAGCTTGTTGTTAATGTGCATATATTCCTCTTCAGATTTGTAGTTTCTGGGGGTGGGGGAGGATTAAAAAATATTTTACTAAAACAACTCTTTTTGGCAAGCATTTCCCCAACCCCAGTTAGTCATATGTAGAGCAGACCCTTTGAAATGAATGGATATGGTTAACTTAGGTCCGTTAATATCAATGGGTCTAATACAAATTAAAGTTAGTTGGAATACAACCCATTGTAGGGGCTTTCTAGAATGTGTAAAGTGAGCCAGAAAGGAAGTTCCCTTAGGACAATATCCTCAAAACAATTCGGGAGGCCCAAGGACATCATACTTTCATTTTCAGTTCCTTTCTGCCTCACCACTGGGACTCACAGAAGGCAATAACAGACAAAAGCAGTTAAATGTTGTTTACCTGGAGTTTGCCATAACTTGCAACTTAACTCCCTCCCCACGAAGATCATAAAATATCAACTTTCCTCCAGAGGCTCGTTTGGCATGAATCCGGCCTAAATGACAAAAGTGACAAAGAAAAATGCCATCTGTTACAATGAAAAGCCTGGAAAACACATATGAGTTCTGGATGGCAGCACATAACATACAACCTTCCACTGAGACCTTACCAAAGGTCAATTGCACAGAATTTGTAGCAACAGAAGGACAAAAGCCACCTTGCTTACTTCAAATTCCACCCTATATCTTCAACTCCATGAAACTTACTGCAGCTTCACTGTTCCCGCAAGAGGAGCAATCAGTGACACTCCTTCTTTTGCTTAAAAACTACCCACACAGCACTGCACTAAGTCTTCACTATAAAAAAAAAATGTGGGGAAGGTGACACTTTCATTCCCAGAATCCCAACATGAACCTTTACCTGCTAGTCTCACTGTAACATCAGTAAGATGATCCCCTGCCTGTAGGTGATTGTACTTTTCTATAAAGTCTGACAGTGAGATATCCACATGGAACTTGTGTGGAAAGGGATCTTCAGAAGTGCCTCTCAGTTGCTGGATGGCCTGACTGCGGATCTTGTAGTATTGCTACCAGTACAAAGGAGACAGATGTTTGACAATGTATAAATTAGTACATGATGATTCGGCCCCAGAAACTTGTTTAACATAAGACAAGGAGCACCTCACAGTAAGCATCAGTATTCCAGTGCAAGATCTGGAAGCAGCAAGGGAAGCTCTCAGCCAGATCCTGGAGAGGATCCCTTTGGAAATAACATAGGTGCATTTGCACCAGGCCACCCAAGCAGTGTCTTAACCCTGGGCGCAGATCAGGGAGCTTTATCTGGCAGAAGCTCTGGTCCAAGGGACCCACTTTTTTGCCCAACAACCAGCTGGGCGAAGCCCCAGGCCGAGCCACTCACAGATCCCCAACCCACAACGGCTCCCTCTCCGTCAAGCCACCCACTTAGTCCCCCCCCCCGCCCGGCTTGGGTAGCATCGGCGAAGGCAGCTTCTCACGTTGGGGTCGAGGTTTTCCTCGTCCTCAGCCGCGCAGGCGGCGGACTTTGGCGGCAGCTTCTCTGCCTGCTCCTTCTGCTTTGCCTGCTTCTCGGCCACTTTCTTCTCGGCCTTCAGGCGCCTTTTCAGCTCGCTGAAAGGGAACCGAGAGTCAGCGGCGCTTCCCTTCCCCGCGGCCCTTCCCCGCAACCAACACCCCACCCAGCGGGCCAGACACCGACCTCGCCTGCCCGCCAAGCGCCTGCCTGCTCCCGCAGAAGCTCCGCAGCGGCCAGGCCGGGCGGAGACCCAGCAGCCGCCGCCACGTTGCCGCCGCCCCGCCGAGCATAACAGAGGCCGCGGCGGCCGGCTCCGGCACTCACTTCTTGCTGAGGCGGGGCTCGGCCTCGCCGTCCAGAGGGCTCGTCGTGGCGGGCGCCGCCATCTTCAGGGCCGACAGGTGCTTCTTCCACCCCACAGGAAACAAAAGCGAAAGCACTTCTGGGTCAGCAGCCGCTTTTACCGCGAGCGGCGCCACGCCCTTCCTCGACGAAGCACCGTCCGCGTCTGCGCAAACTGGAGCGCGGCGGCCGCAAAAGGAAACTTTCCGGTACGTTGCCGCCGCCGTTGAAGGGAGGAGTGGGCGGAGTGCAACGGGTCAAATCGCCCCGCCCCTAATCTGAGCACGCGGGTGCCCCTGAGCGCGTGCAGAGTGCCATTTCCTTTCCGGGCAGAGCAGCCCGTAGGCGGCGTCGGGTGGGAATTGGGGGGCCCGAGCAGCCGGTCGCGGGGCTCGTCCTTCCGCTGCAGCCCCAGCTGTCCGGACGATGCTGGGCACAGCGGAGGCAGAGGGTGAGCCGGATGGCTCTGCCCCGCCGCCTCGGCTGTTCTTCCAGCGGGAGGACGGCAGCCCCCTGAGCTTCTACGTGCGCCCCGGGGCGGCCAAGGTGGAGCTGACCCCGCTGATCGTGCGCCACGGCGGGCGCCTGTGCCGCGTGCAGGAGCCGGGCGCGGTGCTGCTGGCCCGGCCGGGAGAGGTGCCGCCGAGAACCTCGGGGGTCTTCATCTCCGCCAGCTACGTCGCCGACTGCGTGGCCCGCCAGGAGCTCCTGCCGCTGGAGACATACCGCCTGCAACCACCGCCGGTCACCGCGGACACGGGCGCTGCCGAGGGCCGCCTGCCTTTCAGCGAGGTGGAAGACCAGGCCATCCTGCTGCACCTGCAGAGGAGCAAGAGTGGCAGCAGCGGCAGGCAGGCAGCCGGCAGTGGCAACGCTGTCTGGAAGGAGATGGAGAAGGCCCGGGTCACGCGGCACTCCTGGCAGGCCATGCGCGACCGCTACCTGAAGCACTTGCGGGGCAAGGAAGACCTCTGCCTGCCTGCCCAGAGACGCAAGCTCAGAAGCTCGTCTGAATCTGCTGCTGGTAAGCAGGGCTGCTTTAGCTGGAGTGGGCCAAAAGGCCTTCTCCCGCAGCACAGGATCAGAGCACCTGCTTGGCATGCAGAAAGTGTCCCTGGTTCAGACCCTGGCATCATCTCCATCTAGGGCTGGGAAGGAGTCCTGCCTGAAGCCATACAGAGAGTCACTGCTGCCAGTCAGGACCAGTAAGGCCTGGCAGAAGGATGCTTTCCTAGCCAGAAGGCAGCAAGGTTCAGCTAGCTACTAGCCGGCCATATCTGGCATCACTGCTACACTATGGTGAAGCAACTTGCCTGGGGCACCCTGGCCCACCTCCTGCTTCCACCTTCCTGGTTGTCAAAATACTACCACTCATCTTGCAGGTTGTTGTCCCTCTGGGCTTCTATATTGCCCGGAAATGAAACTTTGGCCAAGTGTTGGCCAAAGGAGCCCCTACGGGCAAAATTCTCCCTTTGGGGTTCTTTCCTCCTGCCTTCTCCCTTCTCTTCACACCTTTTTTTGCCTCCAAGCCCTATCATGGGGACATAATTCAAAATCTATTAAAGTAGCTTCCTCCTTCCTTCTCAGTCCTGCCTTTGGTCAACACTGGGCTTCTGCCTGCCATAACATCTCATATGCTTTCAGGCTACTGCTTCTGCCTGCTGGTGACCTGCCAAGTACTTCCGCTGTGAGTGTGCAAGTGTTTCATGCACACACACCTCTTTCACTCCTCTCCTCTTCCCCACTACCCTTGTTCAACTCCCTACTGTCTTTGAGTATTCCCCCCCACCCCAGGCTCCAGTTTCCCAGTCCATGATCACCTTGCCTCTGGATTGCCTGCCCCTTTGGAGGGGGATTCACTCTACTCTTAGGATTCTTTAAATCCTCGGGCCTCTTGCCTGTTCAGTGCTGCTCCTTCTCACTTGTGTGAGGGTCTTCCCCAGCCAGTGTTCAAAACTGCCATTGTTTTAGGTGCATTTTGTGACAGGGAATTTCATTCGCGTGAGCAGTTTCTGAGCTCTGGGTGCAGTACTGCGCCTAAAGATTTCAGATTAAAACTGCAAAGTGGAAGGAAAGCAGGACCTTTTTCTGCCTCCCCACATCCAGTTATTCTCTGAAGACTGGAGAATAGACCCTCATAAGAGTATTAGGGGGGTGGGCAGGGGAAAGACGACTATGTGAAAACTGAACATAATATTTTAGCTGCAGTTCATTCCTTTTCAGCTTTGTATTCTTGTTATTAAAAAGCATGCCTAGACATTCTGTTGTTGCACCCATAACCTAGGTTTAAGGTGCCATTTAGCTCCTAGCTTTCATATCTCAGTCCCCAGCCTAACTGACCCTTTGTTTCCTCTGGAAAAGAGGGCTTTTTTGCAGTGCAGTGGGCCTGCAGTTTACACTCACTTTAGCTGCACAATCGCAGCCTTACATATGGGGGGTGGGGCGGGGAATAAATAAATCAAGAGTCGGAAAAACCCATCATTCCCTGTTCCATTAGCTAGCTGAGGCCAGTGGGGCTTCAGGACCTGAAGCTGCCATTTCCTTCTCCCATTTTTCAAGGGCCCATGGCACCAAGGTGGTAGTTGGTGCATCATCACAAGGGTGGGAAATGTGGCTTGGATGACATTTGTCGCAGTGAACCTCAACATACCTTTATCTTTAGCAGCCTCCCAAAGTGAGGAAGTCGAGGATGTTCCCCAGCCAGAGGATCAAAGCCACACTGCGGAAGGACCAAAGGTACATAGCATTTTCCAGGCAGCTAACAAAGAATTTGAAGACAATGGGGTACAGATGCCTTCGCATAAGATGCCACTGAGTGTTTCAGCATAGCTTATAGAATGACTAAAAGCAGAACTGATTACATTTATTTGACATATTTGGCCTTGGACATTGACAAATGTAACTTGTTTGTCACTGGCTATTTAGCCTGGAATTGCTAGGTTTCATTAAGGCACTTCTTTCTGGGTGATATAGGCAGTGCTGTGTGCCAACATGTTCATTCCAGTGTTGTCCCCTTATATTTTTTCAGACCGTATTTGTAGCAATCCAACACACACACACCAATTGCAGGCCAGTAAACACCCTTGAGGCATTTCAGGATTGCCATGTGCTTTTAATTGGAAAAATGCTCCTTGCAGCTTCAGAGAAGGAACTAGTCATTAACCTCCCCGCCTCCCGCACATTGGGAACAGGGATTAACCAATTAACTAATGATGCAGCCTGCTAAACAGGAACCATTTCAGAGGTAGAAGCTGCTGAAGGAGGCGTCTGATTAATGTTTCTATTTCACCTTTGCTGATTGCTAGACCATCCTGCACTATAGCAAGTGTGTGTTGTCTAGTGTTGCAGTTGTGGGGTCTCTCACTCTTCAGAGTTGAAGCAGCTGTTCCTTGTTGCCTTCAGGAGCAGGGCTGCACTCCTCTGTCTGCCTTCTTTCAGACCAGAGAAGCCCTGCTCAACTGTGGGGGTGGGTTGGGGAAAATATAACCCACCTCTACCACACTCTGGTTACCGTATTATATGCTCCCAAAAGAGGCGTGTTCCCAAAAGAGGCGTGCTCTGGCTCTTTTCCTGACTGTCTCTGAGGCTTATAAACCATTAGTGGGAGCCTTGAGCCTCGATGCCCACCTTTACCTGCAGCCCAGCCTGACTCATGACTGGTGGGGCTACTTGTGAGTAAGACCCAAGCAGCTTTCCCTTTAATTTGCTTCAAGCTGATTAGAGAAAAGCAGTGCCTCTGCAGTGCTGAAGGACTTTAGTGGGGAAGGGGCGCCCCTGGTCAACTTTGTCCACCTGGCAGATTTAAAAGCCTCAGAGGGAAACTTCTCCAATCCCATTGTCACTTTTCCTTTTTCTGTATGTTCTCTAACCCTTCACTATCTTGTTTGAGATGGAATGACTGAAACAGAATTGCCCCATCAGAGTACCAGGCCCCAGAAACTGACAATCTGCAATTTTATAGACTTACAAAATTTAGAAAGAAACAATGATCTTGAACTGTCCTAATTCACCTTCCTTCCAGGGAGACAGTGAGAGCCCCAGCTCCACAAAAGACACCTTTTCAGAACACATGGCGCTCAAGACCTCTGAAGAAGAAGCACCTCCTAATCCCAAAATCAGGGTGCTTGAGTTTGTATCTGGTGGAGATTCTGCTGAGCCCCCAAGCCAGCCCCCAGTGGCAGAGCAGCAGCCTGCAGCTCCCTCAGCTGTGGAGGTGGCCACGGCAGTGGAGGACATAAAGCATTTCATGGAGAAGTTTGACGTGGACCTGACAACTGTGACACAAGCTTTTTTGAAAAACAGTGGGGAAGTGGCAGCTGTGGAATGTTGCCTGCAGACGGGGCAGTCCTTGGGTGGCTGCCCTCTTTGGAGCAGGCAGGATGATGTGGACTTGCTGAAGGGGGATGAAGACCTCAGAAGCAAGCTAGTGGCAAAATATGGAGCGGAGAATGTGAACAGGCGTGTGGCATTCAGGAAAAGTTAGCTTGCAACAGCCATGGTTTACTGTAGGAGGGAAGCAAACTTCTTCTTTCTCACACACATTTCTTCAGAGGGAGTTTTCTGAGTGTCAGGCTGGAGGGAAAGTCTCTGGAGGCCAGCAACCTGCGGTTACTGTCCTCTGTGACTGAAAGCACAGCAAGCTGTTGTGATGGAGACACTGTTCTTTGAGACTTTCCTTCTCCTCACTTCCATTTGTACACAAAGCCTTTATTTACTTCACAGGAGATTTCTGTGGAGCTGGTACAATCAGCCTCTTTATTCTCCCTTTGCCAGCTTGCCTTAAGTTGGAACTTAGGTGTGGCAGTGGCTGATTCTGAGGTACTTGGCAACAGACAGCCACACATTTTTGGCTCGACTTTAGCCAATCCCCTAAAGTTGGAGCATTGCTTGGGTCTTCCTGTGGGGTCATCCCACCCCCATCCCTCTCTCCAGAAGTGCTTCCACCCAGTCAAGAATATTCAGTAGCACTGATGCACTTAGTCACTGGAATGATTTCTGGAGCCAGAACACACCCACATAGATAGATACGCATACACCCCACCCCCATCATTTAGGCTAACAAGAGTGCTGAGGGGGAGCACCTACATGTCCTGTAGCAAATGCATAGTATTGCTCATCATCTTGGCTATTCAGACACCAGCCTGGGATTTCTTGTAGAAGAACATTTAATCATCATCATCATCTAATTTGTATGCCGCCTTTCGTACATGAACATGAAAAGATTTACATAATCAAAACATAACAAAACTAGTCATAAACAATAAATAAAACACATCCATAATTGAACAATTCCCACACAAATCATTGTAAGATCTAAAAATAAAGATACAAAAATTGAAAATCAATAACAGCAGCAACAACAAAAACCCACCTAAAAACTCTACCTATTTTTTAAGGGTAGTTTATCTGGTTAAAATAAGGTAGCCGATGACACAGAGGCTGCAGACTTAATTTTTTAAAAATAGATGTAGAGAAGGGCAAACAATGCCCTTCTCTACTCCAATGATGGTATTGGAGTATGTGATAAATTTCTGCCACATCATGGCAAATGCACCTTGGATAGAGGTACAGTAAATATAGGTATGTATTCAGGTCTCTGTGTGTGGCACTGGCTTCCTTGAGTTGGTAAGGAAAGAGAAATCATAGCTGAACAGCCAGGTATGGAACAAATGAGTGAACAGAATCTGTCTGTGCTCCCTTCCTCATTAAATGCCACATCCTCTGAATGTTCTGTCCAAATCATGCGGCAAAAAAGTGTTATAGGTGCCAACAGTAACTTATCTCTTTGACAGGTTTTTCAAGAGTTTTGTGAAATACAAACATCCAGGAGCTCTAAAAGATCAATCAGCCAGATTAAGGAGGTTTACACAGCTGACTAGAGCCACACTGGCCACTGCCAAAGTATATACGTTTTCACATGCTCCTAAACTTGATCACTCATCCATGAACTGGCCCTTAAGGCATTATCAAAGGCTCCTACTAGGAATAGATGTGGCACTCGCCAGCCTCAAAAGGTTATGCTATGAAATGAATACATTCTATCTGATCATCACTTTTGGCCATCCCTGCCCCTGTATGATGGTGATGTTGTGGAATCTTCATGAACATTCTAACTTCTCAAAGAAAATGTGGGAGCAACCAGGGTGTTGACGTTCAGTATTGTGCCTATGAGGCAGGTGGAAAACTGCTGTAAATGGTAGAAAACATCAGCAGAGATGGAAGGAGATGGCAGGAAACCATGACAAAAATGGTCTTTAATGGTAGTGGGAAACAGAAAAAGGGAGCACTGTTAGGACTGATGCAAGTCTCCACTGCAAAATTAATTTGGACTGTAAAAATCTTATATAAATAAGAGCACATGTGGATTGTCATAAACCCTAAAAGGAAATGGCTAATTTGGTCATCTTGTATCCAGCCATACCTCGCTGAAGCAAGTAGAACAGCAACCACATTGATTGGAACCAGGCTTGATGTGAACTTTGTTATTGAAACGGATCAGATGTGTGAACTTCATTAGAGGGCTTTTCACACAGAAGCTAACCATGAATTCTTCAAGACTAAATTACACTTCAACTCCTTTGCAGAGGTCTCAGGATTAGTGGTGTAGGAAGTGGGTGGCAGTGGGGGCAGGTCGCCCCGGGTGTCATCATGAGGGGGGTGACAGAATGCTCAATGTGCCCGCTCCCGGCCCCCGAAAGAAAGTGACTTCGGGCAAACAACGCTGCCACACTCCTTCTGCCGCCACTGCTGGTTGCTCTGGTGTCAAAGAAGAAGTAGAGCGTGGTGGGGGTGGAGGCTGAGGGTGGGGAGAGGTCAGTGCAAGCCCGAATCTCCAGGACACCAGCCCCCCTCCTCAGGGAGGCCGCATGACGGTCTGGCTGTACATGCGTCGCCTTGGACTGGGAACGCGCCTCTGGTTTGGGATCAGGCAGAGGCAGGAGCAATGTGCGCGGGAGCACGCTGTTCTATTTCCCACACCCCTCCCCCCGCCTGCCTTCTCCTTTCCCCCACCCAGGGAGATTCAGGGGGTGGCGGGCAGGTGGGCGTCTTCTCTCGAGCAGCTCTGTTAACTGCAAATCTCAGTGGGGAGGAAAAACAGCCCAGAAAATGGACTTGTTCTCCTCTCACGTGCACTAAAACCAACTTGAATGAATGAATTTATTAATACGGTCACAGACCAGCTTCAACACACACAATATCACAGATCATAAAAAATATCAGAAATACAAGGGACAATATGCAATAACAAGAATTTAAATATAAAAATTAAAATTAACTGTTAGCGTGCCCCCTGTAATTAACATTTAGGGGATTGGACATTATGGGATACCACTTGCTTCCTGCAATTGATTGCAGACGCACAGAATTTAGCTACATTTAATGTAGTCTTGGGCTTCTTGTCCTCTAGCAGTAGTTTTAGACTATGGTATTCCGATTCTTTCCTAGACTTTTGCAAAACAGGTGTAATAAAAGTCAAACGTATATCCTCATAAAGACGACAACGTAATAGTACATGTGAAGCAGTTTCAACTTCCAACGAGCCACAAGGACAGACCCGTGCTGTGTATGGTTTACCCTCAAATCTGCCCTGAAGTAAGGCAGAAGGGAGAACGTTAAATCTGGCGAGGGTAAAAGACCGTCTGTATTTGGGTATCTGAAGACCTGACAGATAGTTAGCTGGAGAGAAACCTCTCCCATGGTCCCTTATTGCTGGATGTTTGATCATTTCGCTCATGTGGCATTGTAATTCTACTTCCCAGATACGCTGGCGGATTGTAGTCCTAGCTTTCTCGAAGCCTGTCGCTATCAGGGTCTGCTGTGGGATCCCCAAGCCTTTGAGCTTTTCCAGCAGTGTAGCTTTCCATCTGGATTGGTAGGTATCTAATAAGGTTAAAGGTGCCAGCCCAACTGGGAGGAAAATAAGCTAAAGCCAACTTCCTTAAATTTGTTGCTGGTGTTTATGCAGCGACATCATGCATACCCTCCAACATATCTCCCAAGAAAATAGGGATGTCCTATTACATTACTACTACTACTACTACTACTACTACTACTACTACTACTACTATGGTTGGCTTCCAATATGTATAAAAAACCATAATGAAACATTTAACATTAAAAAGCTTCCCTATACTAGGCTGCCTTCAGGTGTTTTCTAAAGGTATGGTTACTTATCTCCTTGGCATGGGGCTCGCGTGACTTTCCATGGCCTTTCTCCACTGAAAATAGGGACGTTATATGGAAAAGCGGGGCATTCCAGGATCAAATCAGAAAATGGGGTGGCTTCTGTAAATCTGGGACTGTCACTGGAAAATAGTGACACTCGAAGGGTCTGCATCATGGGCACCATGCATTGTTTATGGGCATCAAGCATTATAGAGCAACAAGATAATTTTGCCCTGCCATAATGCGTTTGCTGTCTATATACAGTAGTAGTTTGAAGTAAGGGAGGCAACAGAAAAAGTAGAGGAAGTGAGTGCAAATGGGAGTAAGCCCCAGTAACTCTGTAAAAATCACACCAGCAAACATGCATAACATGCATAGGGCCAGACAGGCTCCTGTTTCCTAGTCCTTCCACAAAATCCCCATCTCAGCAGCCTTTTCCATTCTCATAATCATAGCATGAGGAAACATGAGCCTCTGTACAACATTTCCTGTATAAGCCATTCTTTGCTTCCTTCCAGCTGGCCACTATTGGAACCAGTATTCTGGGCTAGCTAGACTGATGCTGGCTGATCCAGTCATGAGCCAGTGTGGTGTAGTGGTTAAAGTGTTGGACCTTGTAGCTCTGCTCAGGCATGAAACCTGCTAGGTGACTTCAGGTCAGTCTCTCAGCCTAACCTACCTCACAGGGTTGTTGTGAGGATAAAATGTATTTATTGGGTTACTAAAATATGTAATTGAGGGTCAGAGCCAAAAGGGGCACACTCCCAGTATCTTGTTCCCAGTGTAGATAATCCACCAGGGGGACTGAAGCCATTTCTAGTTCCAGCCAAGCTGTGGATTTAAAATCAATTATGAGCCACCTTGTAGATTTTTCAGATCAAAAAACAGACTATGAATATACAAAATAAAATATTTAAACAATGTTTCAGACATTGACATGCATAGATTCCAGGTGTATATATCTTGTAACTTAAGTCTGCCTTCTAGGATCCTTCTGTGAACAGAATGTGAGTAAACTATTTTATATACTTTTATACAAGACTGTGTCGTGTCTATTCTTTTAAGAGGGAAGAAAGGGGAATTACCAGGAAACTTATTTTAGAGGCTTATGCAAGCCTGGCAAATCTATCCGCTGTGTAAGTTTAAAAGGGGAACGTTACTCTGTTAAATCATAGAACTTGTTAACACAAGTTGGGAAGGATATAATTAAACAATATATCCTCTCCTGCCTCCCTGAACATTCCCACAGGGAATGGCAAAGCTCTCTGGCTTAGCCATCTTGTCAATTGAAAACAAAGTAGCAAAAGGAATTGATTTTAATGATGGGATTTCAAAATTTGCAGAGAACAAAGTTAGGAAAAAAATATTTTAAGTGCTTATGCTCACAATGTTAAGTAAATAAACCAGAAAATAACACTTTCAACTGTAAGTTATCTTATTTTTTCTTCTTTTAAGAATTTCAATGGGGGGACCACAGAACCACAGAAATCCTCTCATTTGTAGCCCCCCTCCCAATCTTCCTCAGTTACTCTCATGAGTTGAAGGCATTGTGGGGGCTACATTTCTGCACTGGCCCCTGCACAGAAACGACCCTTGACTCTGCCTTTGTAGGATCTGGGGAAGTCTCTGGGTGCCTCTATGCTCAGGTTTGTATGAGATGTCTGCCAGTTAGCCAGACTGACAGTTATTGAGCTTATTTCCCACAGAGTGTTTAGGAATAGTTTTATTAGTCTCTTATAGCAGAACCAACAAAGAGTCTTCTGGCACCTTAACAGCTTAGAAATTTATTTTGGCATAAGTTTTTGTGAACTGCAGTTGGCTTCATCAGATGCACAAGGTGTTATCCTGAGTTACAGGTACAAACACACAGTTCAGGAGTAGGAATTGTCAACAGTTAAGTCAGAAGGGAAGAAAATGCAGAAAAGTAGAGAAATAGATTTTTATGTCATTTACACTGGCCATTCCCACAAAACCTAGTTACCACACAAACATTCTGGCATTGGTAATCCAATTAACACAGCCTATGCCTTAATAAGTGTGCTAGTCTGCCATATTACCATTAAAAGACCATATTATGAAAGGGTGCTTCTTGGATTCAGGGTCTGAATGTAAGGCAAGCCCATCTGTTCCCCCAGCTTTTCAAACAGAAAGGGAAGAGGTGATTCCATTGCTGTGTCCAGATCCCTGTCCCTGGGCGAAGTTTCAGCTGTAACATGCTGCAAACTTGCAGAAATGAAGTGACAAGATTCTGTGACGAGTTGGGCAGACTTCTCCCTTGTGGGCTGTTGCATCATTATTTTTTTGCATGACTGCTGTATTTCAGGAACAGTTCAAGCCAAGCTGCCATCTTGCTGGCAGAGCCACTGCCAGTCAGTGTGGAAAATAGTGAGCCGAATGGACCAATAGTGTTAGGAAGCTTCTGATGTCTCATCTGGTCCAAGTCCAAGAAATTGCAGGTGATGCTTCCAGGCTCCTTTTGCTTTCCTGATTGACAAGAGGTGTTTGGGCATAAAAGAGGTCTAATGCCATATTCTTCTGCTCTTTCTCAGACCTAACTAGTCGATAGCCCAGTAGCTTCAAGGCATCCTTACAGACCTCTTGCAGCTTTGCTATTTGAGGATAAGGAAGGGCCTTCCTCCAAGCCTGTGACACATTCACTGCATCCCTGGAGTCAACATCAAAGGCCTGCTTGCCAAGGCCCTGCCCATGGGTGATGTTGTGCACCCAGGACTGAAGGTTAGGAGAGAAGGGCAGTCCTGCAAAACTGTAGAGCTGAGCAGCTTTGGCCAAGGGATTGCTGGCAATATCTTCATACCGCACCAAGAGGTAGCGATCCTGGAGGGTGCTGGGAAGGGCCTGCCTGCCTGCAGTGTAAACCTCAACATGACTTTTGCAAATCTCCCGCATGGCAGCGTAGGGCTCGGTATCCATTGCATTCCTCTTGTGTCTCAGCACAATCCTCGTGTCCCGGGCCAGGCTACCTTCTGTGTTCTTGCGAGAGTGGAAAACGGCTCTGGGGTCACGGACCAGGTGGATGATTTTGAGGTTCAGGGAGGGGTCATTGAGGAGAGGATAGAGCACCTTGAGGTCAAAGATCCGGACCACCTTCAGAACAATGTGGCTGTAAGACCTGCAGGCCTCTTCGACTTTGCTGAAGGGGGATTTCCTACAGAGCATCTTGCAGGCATGCTTGGAGATGAAGTCACTGCGCTGGAAGGAGTTGCACACTGGTGGGGAACACAAGGCCCGGCTGACCTCCCACTGGAAGAGTTCTGACACATTTCTCTTCTGTGGAAGGTAGGCATCAAAGACTGACATGTCGCACTTGAAGACTGACCGGATGAGGTCCCGCACTGCCATGTGCAGGACATTGGCGCTGTTTTGGTACATGGTTGCCCAGACGTGCCAGGCTGGCTCCATCATGTAGAAGGCATCAGGGTGTTGGCTGAAGATCTGCCCGACGAAAGAAGACCCTGACCTCCAGGAGGAGAGGATGAGAATGTGCACCTGGGATGGCTCCTGTGCCAGAGGACATTTCCTGCCATGAAGCTGAAACCAGAAGGTGAGGGCAATGACCTGTATCGCCAAGATCACAAGAACTATTAACCTGGTCAGCTTCAGCATGGCAGCCCAAAGCCTTGAGGGTGGGTAAAGAGAGAGAAAGAGAACACATTTCAGAGAATTGAACCACTATGCTCCTAGGGCCAAGACCTTTCAACACCCATCCTGTATTCAGAACTGGAGAGCTGTTTGAGTGCTAACTGGAACAGCACTTGTAGACAGGCTAAGTAAGGGCTGATCAGATCCATTGGTTTTGATCAGCTTGGACAACTCGGACAAATTCTGGCTTTTGCAAAGAAGTTGGCCAGAACAGATAATGTTCTTAGGTCCATTATGTTTTCTAAATATACATGTGCATATTCAGCTGTCACTTTGAAAGGGTGTGTTGTCAGTCATATAAAGAAAGGTTAAATAGGAATTGTAGAGAAACAACTGACCTGATGGCAACCTGGGAATTGGGTCTGGGCAGAAGACAAAATGGCAGGGTATATGGGTCTAGGCAGCTCCTGAGAGCCCCACTTCATAAAGATGTGCTCAAAACAGCATATTGATGGTACTGCATCCCAAGCACCCTGATTAACCCATTATGGCACATCAACAAAAACCTTTCTCCACCATGCTGGAGGGTGGCAGCAAAATGAGGACATTCTGCTACACCTGGTGGCATTGCCCCTGGATCTGTGCGCTCTGGGCAGGGATTCTTGCTGAAATTGCAGGAATTATGAAGCAACCAATAGATCCTGATCCCACTGTAGTCCTTTACTACCCTATTTTGTCATAGCTATCTCATGGTATTTCTCCTGGATCTTACCCGTCTGGAAATTGCTCATCAGTGGCAGTCTCAGGTTGGATGAAGTATGGCAAATTGCACTATCATAAAAGTAACACAGAAGCAGTAAAGATGCAAGAACACAGAATTCTATGCAGAGCGGTGCAGGGTGACCATTTTGTTGACACGTGGTTTCTCTTCACAGCATATATGGGAGGGAGAACACAAGATGAGACTTTGGGAAAGACCTTCTCCCACATTTATATCACTGCTATCCTTAGCAGGGAGTACTCCAAATTATTACTCTTAAACTCTTTGAATTGCTCAGAAATTATTCATGGGCACCATGTTCATTTCACTGGTTTTGAAGAAACATACATACTGCTAGTGCATTAACTGAGTGAGGAGTTGGCAGGGGAGGGGTCAGAGCTTGGCAGTCTCTGAGGTTTTTGATGGGAGCTGTCTCAGAGACCAGGGGAGCAAATGCCTATAGCCACTAATGCTGCCATCCCCAAAGGGAAATCAATGCCCTTATGCTTTAAAATAGACATCCTTCTGGGAATTCCTTACCTGTGGGGTGGGGAGGGGGCTGCATTGTGGCATGCAGTGCCAATCCCACCGTGTTGCTTGCATTATAGATGCCACCTGACCTTTTAAAAATGGGAATGCAGGGGGGAATTACAAGCTGGTTAGCATAATGTTGGTTCTGAGTAAACGGGTGGGAAGCATTATCAAAGATAAAATTATTAAGCAATATAGCACAGAACAGGTGCAAGAGGCACTTTTGGGAATCTAAGAATCTCTTATGAGCGAGAAAGTCTGTTGCATGGAAGATTTTGACAGCTGTCAAGAGAGCTGCGAGTCAGCTAGTTGCCAGCTGGAAAAAGAGAACATTGTTTCTGCTGTTTTTGTTGTTTTATTTGAAAATAACGAGGGCTGATACAAATTAACTGGACTTTTGGTTTTGAGCTGAAAGGAATATTAAGGAACTAAAATCCCCCTAGAGGGGTAATAGGGATACTACATTACAAAAATGGCTGGAGTACGTAAATTTCAAGCAGAACTGGATAGAACACTCGCTCTCTTGGGAAACTTGAAAGATGAATACAATGTTATGTCTACAAAGATATCACTACTACACTGGACAGTGAACAACAGTTTTGAGCCTGATAAGGACTTGAAACAGGAAGCCTACTTAACTGAACAAGTAAATGAAACTGAAAGTGCAGAAATGATGGAGCAAGGTGCTGTCTTTGAAGAAAATGAAGGAGAAGCAGGAGATGTGCACGAGTTAAAGGAGAGTTACAATATGAGGCCTGACATGATGATAAAAAAGGACAATAAAAATTGGATGTGGAAAGCCTGGTCTGAATGGGAGATTATAAATCTGCGGAAGGTGAAAGCTGGAGCCTTGGGGACATCTGGATCTGTAAGAAATTTGAAACAAGAGTTGGAGCCCCCCATAGGCTTTGCGTTCAAGTATGGAAGACTGGCTGGAAGCAACAAGGATTCTGCTGGGCCGGAGCCCCTCCGAGACTTGGGGTTTAACATTAAGGACCATCAAAGAGACCGGCAGAAAGGAACTGAGAGAGATAAAAGGGCCTCGGACGTGAGGTCTCCAGGCTAAATAAATAACATAAAGACTGATGGACATTGGTTGGGGACTGGAACCGGGAAAAAGGGCGGGTGGAGGTTGGGAATCCAAAGGGTACATAAGGATAATTTGTTTTTCTTTTCATTTTTAATTAGTGGTAAGGAAATTGGGTAAATCGTGGAAGGGAAATTTTGGTCGACTTTAGGAAAAAGGTTTAAGAACAATTAATGAGGTATAAGTATTGATGTGTGTTTTTAATAAGGTAAAATTGGTTTCTTCTTTTTTAAATTAATTGAAAATAAGATTGTAAAAAGTAAATGGAGGAAATGGAAAAAAGAAGCAAAGTAAAATAATGGTATGTTAGAATAAATGTATAAATTAAGGTAAAGAAATAAGTTAAGGACTTGCTGAACTGATAATTTAAATTGGAATACAAGAAGGGGAGGTGTGAGGAGGTCTGAGAAATAAGGTTAAGAACAATAAGTATGAATAATTTTATGTGTTTCTTTTCTATTTTTTCTTTCTTTGTTGTTTAATTTTGTTATGTATTTTTGTATCTTTCTTTTGTTTTGTTTATTTTTTGTTCTTGTTTAATTCTTGAAAATGCTAATAAATATTTAATTAAAAAAAAAAACAAAAGGCTGAGCAAAAGGCAAAAAAAAAAAAAAAGAATCTCTTATGAGCATCGCAAAATATCAGTGCCAAATAATAAAAACTGGTGAGCCTCAGAATCAACAATAGGCAAGCACCTAAACACCCCAACTGCAAATAAAGCATGTGTGCACGCACACGCACACGCACACGCACACACACTACATACAAAAAACCTCACCAGAGGCTCCTGAATCACTAAAGGCTTCTGGGCTGCCTCCGGAGAAGCAATAGACCTCCTATCTCAGCCCTTCAATCTCAGAAGCCAGTTTCGTGCAGCCAGGGCAAATTAATACCTAAGGCATCTGGGAAGGCAAGCTAGCTAGCTAGCTAGCAATGCCTCTTCTGCACAGATGAAAACATCCAATGTCAAGAAAGCAAAACCTCAGGTTGTTGGCAGCCTCAACACGGGAAACAGAGCCTCTTGAACAGACGAACCATGCAAGGTGCTCCCTCCCCTTTCCACACACAAGTCAGTTTCACACACTGCCAGGTTAATTCTAAGAGGGGCAGCTGTGTCAGGACAAGCTGCAAGAGCATATTCTGCCCAACCGGCTCTCAGCAGTCCGGATCTGACACCTGGGAGTTTTAGGAAGGTCTATATGAATGCACCCACAAAATTTTTTTGTGACTGGGAACAGTTCCCTCCCTGCTGCATCTTCCACTGGGCTCCCACCCCGTTACCCTCCCTTGGACTTCTCCTTCTGTGGCCACTGCATTCACCAGCTGCTTAAGCAGAGGACAGCCCAGGGCTGCACATCTGATGGCCAGCGTATAGCTTCTCTGCAGTGAAGGAAGCAGCTGCCCTCTTTGCCTCTCACCTTCCAGGGGCCGTTGGGGCAACGCCTTCCATCTTGTGGGAAGAAGGGTGGGGTTTTATATCACTTGTTAAGCAGGCAGTAAAATACCCTGCAACGCACCCCTAGGCCTTTACCTCTGCTGTTCCTTATGCCAGATCCCTGGCAGAGTTTTCATCCGATAGGGATCACTTGTTAATGCAGGTCAGTGTCTCCCTCTTTGATCCTGGGCATCCAAGCAGCATGGCGGAAACAGACACATGCTCTCCCACTGGCAGGCGCACACTTTTCTCCCACAGAGCCTCCCGTCTCACTCACCTCCCGTTGATCCAGGGGCCTCCTGGGGTCGCAAGCCCAGCTTCCTTGAGGAGCCACAAGCAACAGGAAGAGCTGGTTGTTCCCTGGCAGCAGATCTGCCCAGTCCTGCACTGCTGGGTGCTCTGTGGTGTGAAGGCTGCTGTCAGGAGGAAAGGAGGGAACACACAGGAGAGACACCTGCTCCAACCTATGGAGGTGTGTGCTGAGAGGGCGGGGGTGGGAAGGAGCTATTCGGACAGCACAGCTCTTCTGTGCAGAGGAAACAAAAGATGCCTGCAGGAAAGAGGGTTTGTATCCCAATCCCAGGGCAGTGTGACACAATGCCCTGAGGTGCTGCTGCCCACCCATGCCAGCCCAAAGCTTCACTGCCGCCTGGTGCAGCATCCAAGGCATGGCAGGCTCCCCTCTTGACTGCCACCACCAGAGACCCAGAGCCACCTGGCAAAAGAGATGCGACAGAGCTGCAAGACCACCTTCATGGCCAATGTCCACACCCTCTCTGGCAACCCTTGGTGCTCCTTCTCTCTGGGTCACAGACTGCCAAAAGAGCAGCTCCAGAGGGTGCTGCCCTCTGCCCAGATCCCTCCCAGCAGGGTGGGAGCCGGGCAAGCTGCAAGGGCTGCTACATTGAGATCCAGGGAAATCCTCTTGTTCCCTGGAGAGGTAACCTTGCTGCTGAGCATTTGCCTGTGGGTCTGTGCATCGGCAGAGAAATGCAGAAAAGGTGGAGGGGGCACTACATAGGCAAGTGCTCTCCCTTTGCTCACTGGTTGGGTAACTTGGTACTGTAGCCTAAAATGCTAGGAAACGTAGCTGCTAAGAAGCTTTCCTTGTCCCCTTCCCCTCTTTGACTCTTGTGATCTCTTTTATGCGGGCATGCCTCGCCTTTTGATCTAGCAGAGTCTGCATAGGGCAGGAGAAGGATTGGCCTTGGAGGGAGAGGGATGGGAAAGGGAAAGGGCAGGAAAAGTGAGCAGCCCCTGAACTTGGCATTAGCCAGAAGCTTCTATAGGAAGGTTAAGACTGACTCTGCAGGGATCTGGCACACCCTGTAAACCAAACCCTTCCTGCTAAGCAGTGGCGTAGCGTGGATTGTCAGCACCTGGGGCAAGGCAAGTAATTTGCGCCCCCTAACCTGTGGATTTGCGCCCCCTAACCCTAACCCCCAGATGTGGCGCCCGGTGCGGCCGGCCCCCCCTGCACCCCCCACGCTACGCCACTGCTGCTAAGACATCAGTCTCCGTCCAACAGTAACCTTCTGCTGGGAGACTGGAAAGCAGCCAGGCCTGCTCCAGGAGGCTGAGAGCCCAGGGATGGCTGAATGGGCAGTGATGGATGGGCAGGAAGGGCCGGGCTCCTTCTACTGCCAAGCACAGAGGCTGAGGCTTCCTCCCCGCACTTGGGCTTTTGTTCTTGTTCAGCCATCCGGCTGGTGGCTACTGATGTAGGACAGGCATCCGCATTGCCTAAGGATTTGCCCACATTTTGTTTGTCCTGTGCCTAAAAGGTGTGTCCAATAGGTTTTCATCATCATCATCATCAAACCTTTTATAGGCATCACATACAAACATCCATAGCAAATTAGTACAGAATTACCACCTTCCCAGTGACACAAAACATTTGTCAGATGAAAGAGGCAGAGCAGTCTAACATTACATGTCTCCAGGGAGATCAGAGGTCTGCAGTGTGTTTTGACAACAAAAACCAGATAAAGATATTTAGCCACTAACTTGGTGAGCTCCTGATTATTCCCCAAAAATAGAAAATATATGACCTCTAACTCTGGTTTCCATTTGGGGATGCAGAGTTGATCTAGGAACTGCTGGCGGAGATCAACATATAGTTTACATTTTTTGCCCAAGAAAGTTGAAAGTTAAGAGTGGAGCATGTTTTGTCTGCTGCTGCTGCTGCTGCTGCTGCTGCTAGTTCCTGGCGTTCAATGTCCCACAACCTAGTTTTTATTATAGCCCTGGCAGATGGTGGGGACATCGATTGCAAAATTCCACTGACAGCCCAAGTTGCTGTACCTTTATGTTAAAGGTAGCCCTAGGCTTTATGTTAAAGGTAGCCCGTTATAGCCCTAGGGAAAGAAAGGGATCTAGCAAAACTTCACTAAGGAGAGGATCTTTATCTGTTGTGAGGCAGATGTTTAACCAGCATGTAAGAAATCTCGCCCAGCTATGGTCTCTACCTTGTGTTGACCTCCCTCTAGACACAAGGCTGCAAAGGCTACACAATGTGGGACGGCAAAATTCTTAAAAAGGAAAGCTGCCTGCACTCGTTCTACCCTGGCAGCCAGACTGGAATGCCGTAAAGCAATTGAGCTATAACTTTGGGGCTGAAGACCTTCAGGGCAGAGGGGATATGTGAATTACCTCTTGTTATAAAGAAACGCATTATGGCCTGCATAGACATCTTACTGGCATTCACCGCTGTTGCACGGTGCGAGGACCATAGTAGCCCATTATGGAATGTGATTCCCAGGTAATTGAATTTGAATACCTGCTGGATGTGTTTTCCACCAAATACCCAGCTATAACTTTTGCATTAATTCCCCAAAACCATTATTTTGCTTTAATCAAAGTTCATGCATAATTTCATTCTGGACAGATAGTCAATACAGTAATTTTACAAACGTTTTAGCCCAATTCTTGTCCGTAAAAGCAAAATCATATCATCTGTGTATAGAAGGATGGGAATGCTTGATGCGTTGAGTTTTGGGCTGTGGGCATCCACCTGTTTTAGAAAGAAGCGAGGTCCTTAAGCAAAAGATTAAAAAGAGAGGGAGCGAGTACACAGCCCTTTACACCTCTGTTTATAACGACAGGATCTGTCATTACGTTCCCTGGTGTTGTTCTTATGCGACAGGTGTTCTTTGTGTGAAGCTTTTTGATCAAGTAAAGTAATCTAGGTTCCAGGCCCATTGTTTCCAATTTGGACCATAACAGCTGTCTGTTGACAGTGTCAAAAGCAGCCTTGATATCAAGGAAGGCCACATAAAGACATTCTTTATGAAGTCGCTTGTACTTAGTGGCTAAATAAGATAACACCAAACAGTTGCGTAAAATAGATTTCCCTGGCCTGAACCCTGCCTGCTCTGGACCTATGATGTTATTCTCATCAAGTCAAGTAGTTAGTTTATTTAACAGATGTTTAGCATACAATTTCCCAATGTTTGACAGTAGACTTATTGGCCAATAATTTGATGTCAGCTTTTTGTCACCTTTTTTAAAGATTGGGATAATTATAGATTGCTGCCATGAGTTGGGTATGATACCAGATCTATCTATCATAGTGAATAGTTCCACTAGTATCGGAGGCCACCACTCTGGCTTGGCTTTGATCAATTCAGATGGAATAGCATCAGGGCCGGCAGCCTTTCCTGCTTTCATCTGGTCAATTAAAGTTATAACTTCGGTGATGGAGACAGGGGGCCACTCATCCACGAAAGTAAAATTGGCATGGTCCTGACTATCAGGTGGAATACAGTCATCGAAGAAAACCGCCTTAAAATGCTCTACCCATGACAATGATGGAATCAACATCAGCGAATCATCCTGTGTCTGTGGGGAGTCTGCTACAGCCTTCCAAAATTTCTTATGATCTTTCTTTTGGATGGTTGAGAGTAGCGTATCCCAACATGCCTGACTATATCTTATCCGGCTGAGCTGGATAGTTTCCCTAAGTTGTCGAGATCTGGAGAAGTAAATGTCAGGCAATCGAGAGCTGCCTGTCTCTCTGAACTCTCTATAGATTCTCCTGACCTTGGTTTTAATTGCTATGATTTCTTTGTCAGTCCAATTGTCAATCCCCCTCTTCTTAGGTGGCCTGTGCGAGTGTAAATGACACAGTTCAGTTGTTAAAGTGTCAATAAATTCCTCAAACCGAGTGACTCCAACAACACAGGAAAGTTCACCTTTCTCTACCGAAAACAAATGAATCACATGGTCAGAATTCGCCAAGCTTTGGAAAAGAGATAGTGTATGCTTGTTAACTTGTATCCTTGTGTGCTGGAGACTCAGTTCCTGGGGGGATGGATTAATTAACTGTTCTGACTTCCTCAATGGAAAGACAAGTTTGCAATGTAGAGGGAGATGGTCACTGAGCATAGGATCACCTATGTAAAACTCAGCCACGTAGGGCATCAAATTAGTGGGTATCAGAATATAGTCCACCATACTATTTCCCTGCAGGGAGATATAGGTAAAATTCCCAGAGCTTTCCCAATCAGTTAGCCCATTGAGCCACGTCAGGGCCCTGGTGGTGGTCAGCTTGGTGAGTCGCAGACCAGCCAGATTAATTACTGGATCCTGGGATCTATGTTCCCAAAAACAGAAGTCTGGAAGAACAGAGGTATCCAAGATCTCCCATGTTTTGTATACACTTCCCACCCTTGGCCTAGGTTTTCCACTAGGCCCATGCTTTCTAGGCACAGGTCTGAGTATTTTTCTATTTGCCCTGCTGCTTTCCCTGAGAAAACCCACTGTTTTGGAGCTGAATCAGAGCAAAGATCAACCTGAAGAAAACCCAGTTGCCATTTGCTCTGATTCAGTGGTAAAGAACAGGTTTCCCTAGGGGTAAGCGGTGAAGCAAGCAGAAGTATGGACGAGCTCACAGTGGGGTGATCTCATGGTGGGGCGTTGGACAAAATGACCCAATGGTTTTCTTCCAGTCCTGATGCTTGACAAAATTCCTCCTCTAACTGTGATATTTGCGAAACGGATTATCTGACATTACTGGCTTTGTGAACACAAAGTACAGGAAGATTAACTTCTTGGATCAAATGACAGAAAAAGAGATTAGCGCAAAGCTAGGGACCCAAATACAAGCAAATTGGTGGGAGGAGAATGAATGAAATCTTCAACGGCTGCTGCTTGGGGGAGAGCTGTCCGTAAGGGGAAGCTTCTCTGGGCAAGTTCATGGATGGTGGATGAAATACACTCAGAGTCGAGTGTGAATTTCATGCTCTTTATTCAGCTCATAGTAGCAATGAATGAAACTTTCCCCAAAAAGTCTAGCTATATATACATTATTTACACAATGGGCCCCGCGTGATTGGCTGATTCCAGACTGCTCCTGTAGGCCAATCAGGTTGCAGATTCACCTCCTCCAGAAGCCTGATTGGCTGCTCCTGCAGGCCAATCAGGTTGCTGATTCACTTCCACCTGGAGCTGGATTGGGTGGCTCCTGTGGACCAATCAGACTGCTGTATTCTGAATCCTATTGATCTAGGATTCAGCTCAGTACATAACAATGGAAAAGCTCCCACAGTGCTCCCCTTCTTGATGCCCTCAAATGAAACCAGAATCTCAGTGCATCCCAGTGGCATCATGTGGGGGGTGATGGTGGCCATGGCCCCGGGCGCAGAATTCTGAGGGGGAGCAGCCCAGCTCCCCTACAACAGGCTTCCTTGCCAAGGCTGTACGGCTGCCACCTTCCAGACCTGTGAGGAGGTGAGCCACGCCCAGGCCTCCATCTCCTTGCAGCTGGCAAAGTGTCACCAACCCCTGGGCAGAACTCCCACCAGAGGGAGCTCAGACTTTTTCCAGTCTGCGCCGGTCCTTCCCTGGGCTCTTCCTCCCAGCGTGTACCTTTGGACGAGGCATGTACCCTGCAGTGGGAATGCAGAGAGGAGAGCCACCCGTTCGCCTAGAACCCGCTGGTGCTCGTCCTCACGCTGCATGACCAAGAGGCGGCGGCTGGAGAAGGGCTGTGCTTGGCACCTCAGCCTGGTCTCCTCCACCCTCCTAGACCTGCTGCAGCTGTGGCTCCAGCACTGCTGGGATGCCACCAAGCGGGACCTCACTGAGCTGAGAGGGCAAACGTGGTGACCATCCAACGACCTCTGCAAGGAGCGGGTGCCATAGGGGTGCAGCAAATGAAGTCCACTTGTTGCCTCCAGTGTGATGCCCACAATGAGGTTAGGAGGAGTCATTCTTGCCTTGCCCCAAGCGCTGGCAACATGTGGTACGCCACTGCTGCATCCCAAGAAGGTTGCCTACCAGGGCTGGGCTCTTCCCTCTGGCCCAAATCAGCCCTCATCTCACCCAGCACCAGACAGGATATGCAAGGGCCCTTGGTTGTTTACCCAGGAATTTTATCTTGCCATCCAAGGGCCAGGAGAGGCAGAAGAACAGCCCAGAAGTGACTCTAGAGAGCCATAAATTTTGGAATGGAGAGGAACGCAGTGCGATTGGGCTGGGCTGCTTTGCAGTGCTGGAAGAAGCAAGAGAAGAGCAGCCTCTGTGCCAAGCCGGTGGGAAGGTCCTGTGCCAGGGCTTAAGAAAGATTCCTGCTAATGTTTGATGGAGCTGAGTTATATGTTATTTGCCAGGGAGTGCCACCAGAGCCCCTGAATAAAATACGTCAACATATAAAAAAGCACATAAAGAGTTATAAACTGACTCAGTGTTTACAGCTGTCAGTAAAAAATGACCTTTTGTAAGAATATTGTCTTCTTTTAAACAGGAAGTTTCTCTTAGGAGGAAAGACTGTAGCTCTGTGGCAGAGCAGCTGCTTGGCATGCAGAAGCTGTGCCACATTCAAACACAACACACCTTCCCCAGTAGCATTGCCAGGTATGGCCGGGAATGTCCTCGTTTTGAAACCCTGGAGAGCCACACTCAGTCAGTGTAGACATCTGAGCTAGACACTGTGTACAAGGCAGCTTCCTATGTCACTGTGAAACAAATGCAGAGAGGGGAAAATGCAAAGATCCCTTAACCTTTTTATTAGCAGGAGGAAGGGGAACCTTTGTGACTCCATAGGCTGGATCCTTATCCAGATCAGCCTCACAGGCCAAATTTGGTGGGGTGGGAGAACCAACTTGTCAATCACATAATGGCACAACAAAGTCATGTGCAAGGTACTTTGAAGTCCCAAAATCAGGATGTCAAAGTGCTTCCAAAGGGGATGGTTTCTTTTCTCATCCTAGCAGGTGTAACTATAGATCCCCCGCTAAAATGATGGTTTAAAAATCCATCCGTTTCAGTACGAGATTCTGATGCACACACTTTCCTGATTCAGGAATGGGTGTGTCTCAGAACTCCCTGCTAAAAAAGAGAGGGTTGCCATAGTTTTAGCAGGGGATCCTATGCAAGTTTGCATAGAAACTTCTGCTAAAACAGGGCAGGGGGGAGGCCTCTGTTTTAGCAGGAGGTTGCAGTGCAAACCATTTCCTGAATCAGCTGGTGAGTGGAGATTAAGTCCTGCTCAATTTGGCTGTTCACTGCTGGAAACGGGTGCTCAGTCAACACAAGAGATTCCACCCAACCTCCTTTTTTTGCCATTGTAGGCCCAGTTCACTGAGAAAACGATTACACTAGACCAGTTTGCATTCTGCTTTAGATTAACTTTCCCATAATAATTGATTAAATATAATAATATCCCCATCTCCAGAGAGGCGAACCTGCCCATGCTAGGTTGCAGGGCTAATAAAGGGACCCCTGACCATTAGGTCCAGTCGTGACCAACTCTGGGGCTGAGGTGCTCATCTCACTTTATTGGCCGAGGGAGCCGGCGTACAGCTTCTGGGGCATGGGGCCAGCATGACTAAGCCGCTTCTGGCGAACCAGAGCAGCACACGGAAACACCATTTACCTTCCTGCTGGAGCGGTACCTGTTTATCTACTTACACTTTGACTGCTCTCCCTCAGGAAACTCTTGACACCTGGTGAATGACTTTTTATTTGCCTTTCTGGCACTACCTTTGTTTATTTTAACTGCTCAGTGCTGGTATATCTTGTTGTACACTATACTTCTCAGCTGCTCCTATACATTAAAAGTAGTATCATGCCAATTTAAACAGTCATGGCTTCCAGGAAACAATCTAGTTTGTTAAGGGTATTGAGACTTGTTAGGTACAGTGGCGAAGCAAGCTGATCAGGCGCCTGGGGCGGCGCGCGTGCCCCGCGCCCAGGGGCAGGGCCAGCCACCCGCAGGGCAGGGCAGCTGGGGCAGGATGCTCTGCGGGGCCTCCGAGGAGTCTGCCTGCCTCCTCCCACTCAGCTGCCCTACAGCTGAGGGGGAGGCAGAGGGCGGACCATTTGGGGCATTTTCTCAGGAAAGACGCATGGCTCGGGCGCACTGCAGGCCCTACGGTGAGTGCTGCCTGGCATTTTGTCACACACACCCTCAGTGGTGACACCTGGGGTACACCGCCCCCACTGCCCCCCCTTCCTCCACCCCTGGTTAGATGACACCTATTCCCTTCACAGAGCCACGGTTCTCAGAGTTTTCTGGGAAGAGGAAACTATTATTAAGCCACATTGCAGGTTATAGGTCTGAAGGTGTGAAGGACACTCAGAAGAGGAGATGGGTATGTCTCTGGGGCTTCCTCCCTTCTTCCTTCCACCCTGCCCTTGGCTAAAATGGAAAAGCGAGAAGCAGGTGTTACTTCTGCTGGGACTCCATATCAGGTCAGGAGTCCCAAGAACTCCTGCAGCGCCCAGGCCCCCCTAAGTCTTCCCCTGGCCTTTGCTTTGCTTGCAGCAGCGGCTGCTGCTGCTGGAAGAGAGTTTGACACACAGAGGAAAGAAAGCCAGATCTTGTCACAAGGCCAGGTATTTTTCATGCATTTATTCATACAAAAGGTATAATAACTTATGAACATCAAACAGGCACAGGAGGACATGGGTGGGGGAAAGGGGGAGATGGGTGCCCACGGTGGCCTGTGCCAGCCCAGGACTCAGCACGGTCTCTGCAGAAGGAGAGGTTGGGAGGGCTGGCAGATCTTTCCGGAGGGCATCTGGGAGGCTCCAGCAACACCACACCACTGCAGAGGCTGCCAGGAGCACCCAGTGCCAGCAGCGCCTGCTGGAGTTCTTTGGCTGCCCTGGGCACAGGCAGGAGGGGGCCTGCAGGGGAGGAGTGTCTCTGTGGGGATCTACCTCCAGGCAAGTGTCATGGTTGTATGGGGGCTTCAGAGGCTGTGGCACACAGAAGTGGTGTTGAGCCAGTGGACAGAGGCTGGCGAGGCACAGGCCCTGTGAGCCCAACTCACTGCAGGAGGAGTGGAGGCAGACAGGCAGGAGGGCGGGCGGGCAGGCAGGGACCCTCAGCTACTTGTCACATTCCAGGTCCTGGGATCCTTCGGCGCCTTCGTAGTGCCTCTCGCAGAATTGCTGAATGCGCCGACAGGCCTCCACCATCATCTCCTCGGGCACTGTGATCACCACACGGAAGAAGTTTGGGTACTCAAAGCACTGTCAGAAGAAGCAGAAGAGGGCCATTGAGATGGCATCAGGGGCCAGGAGCCACCATGTGGATCCTTTACAAGGCTGACTCCCTAAGGAGTGGCGAGAGAATCTCGAAGGACCATCTCTGGTGCCTTGGAGATCCTGCACACACCAGACTCTGACACCAAGACCGGGTAGGAGAAATGTGTGGGAGTTTGGGGTGGGCATGTTAAGGGGAGGGTCAACACCTCCTGCTTTGCATGCAGAATATTCCTGGCTGATCTCCCTGCCTTTCCCAATGGAAAAGTCTGGGCAAGGGGACACTCTCTCCAAGGGAGATTTGGGAGAGCTGCTGCTAGTCAGTGTAGAGTCAACCAAGGGCAAGCAATGTGGTGACACCACTGTGGAGGGTCTCTGCCTTGCTTGTTCTTCCACACAAGGAGTGCTTGTCAGTTTCTCACAGACTTCTGGTCAGCCACTGTGAGAACAGGATGCAGAACCAGATGGGCTATTGACCTGATCCAGCAGGCTTGTCTCAAGGAATGGTGCTGCCGGCAAGTGCAATGGCCATTCTCCAAGGCCCACGTAGCAGGAGGCAGCAAGCGGCTGGGGATCTGGGGAAGGGAGCCTCACAGCACCTCACAAGGTGCCATTGTTCAGCAGCCAGGGGTGTGGGCGCTGAGCCAGCTGGCACTGAGATTGTGAAATGCAAGCAATGTCCCCTCATGCCATGCATGGTGGGAGTGCTTTGCGAATCATAGAATCATAGAATCACAAGCATCAAGAAGAAAGACTAGCTAAAGGAGAGGAAAGGCAGGTGGGGTCAGCTGAGAAGCAGAGGCCCAGGGAAAGTGGAGCCGAGCAGAGTACCTCTTCTCTGCCAAGTACAGCTCCCGGGGCTCCAGTAACTCCCAGGGCCTCCCATAACTCTCTTGCAAATAAAGATGCTCACCGTGGCCGGCAGACAGAAGACGGACTGCTCAGCAATGAGCCTCTCTGTGAACTCCACATCATTCTCAAACTCTGGAAAGTGTTCCATCTGAATGCCCACCTGCAGCAAGGAAGAGGAGGAAACACAGAGTTAGGGATGATCTGCCTGGCATTTGCCCATCTCAGGGGCAAAGCTCTGCAAGTGACAGGAAGCCACTCACCATGAGGTACATGGCCCCTGATGGCCGGACAGGCTGCAAGCCACAGACAGTGGAAAGGGCATCATAGCAGAGGTCAGCATTGGACTGCAAAGGGAAGGAGGAAGGAGGAGGAGTCAGGTCAGATTGCAGGCACAAGCATCCCAGGGTCCCCGCTGGGACCACCCAACACTATGGTGTTCACCATGGATAAAGGCTTAAAAGGGTACATTGTTGATGAATTAAAACCTGCCCACCCTGGGAACTGATGGGGCCACAAAAAATTGACCTGCTTGCCAGCCCTGTCCACACTTGCACTGTGTTATTTTCCCAGTGCTCCAGGTGTGTGCATTCCACTGAGTGCCCCCCCATCCCGCAGCTGTCATTTATTTCCATGATCACTGCCATGAATATTGGGTCTTCCCAGTGCTGAAAAGAGCAAAGCTTTTGACACAGTGTTTGGCTCTGATGTGCTATGTGGTGGGGAATAGTTGAGAGTATATATTACTACATTGGATGAATATAAAATAGGGACGCTTAACATTCACAAGGGCATAGGAAACTGCCTTATACCATTGGCCCATCCAGCTCAGTATTGCCTGCACAGACAGGCAGCAGCCCTACAGGGTTTTAGATAGAGAGTCTCACCAAGCTCTGCCTGGAGATGTAGAACCTCAGACTTTCTGTGTGCAAAGCAGATTGCTCTACCATTGAGCTGAGGTCCATCCTTCCGAACTAGCATATCAATGGAATCTCAAAAAGGAATCTATGCAGAGATTTCATTAATATGCACATTCATTTAACTGTAACAGTTTCACTGACCAATTCATGCCAAGCTGGATTATTAAATGATCCAATCAGTTCCAAAGGGCTAAACAGGGAGGGGCTGTGGGTGCTGTGCTGAGCACCTCCTTGCCCCCTCCAGTCCAGTGCAGCTCCCCAGGGTGAGAGGAGTCACATTGTCCACTCCCACCACCCAAGCGGTGTTTATGGGTTGGGGAGCATCCCTGTTGCCCTCCAAGGAGTTGGGAGGGATAAGCAAGAGGGGTTTTGTGAAGCTTGAGCACTCCCTGGTGCTCCCCACCCACTCTGTTTTTAATAGTTCTTTTGGTCTAGTCCTGCTTTTACTTATGTGCTTGTTGTTCCTATTTCTTTTCTCCCTTTCCTTTCAAAGAGAAGAGATGTACCTTGAGAAAGCTGAGGGTGTTGTGGTAGAATTCCGGGGACGTCTGGCGAAGGATGCGGCTGAGAGCTCCCTGGACAACTGTGCAGGGGCCCAGAATCCTCTGGCTCAGCCTCAGGAGGCCGTCTCTGATCTAAAAGATGCACAGGGGAGAGAGAGCTCAGTAAGGAGGGGCATGACCTGATCCCCAAGTTGATCTAAGAGAGTGAAATTCCGCAGTCACAGCAAGAGCCCTCTTGTGGCTCAGTGTGCCCCCAAACCAAAGGCAGAGCTGGGAAGGTGGGAAAGAGAGTCTGCATTCTACTATGGGTGCTATGGAGGGAACCTGTGCAGAACTTGCACCGGTGTAGAGGGCACAGGAAGTTGGGGAGGGATCTCCTGGCCCTCTCAAGAAGCAGCTGCTACTCAAACCAACTTGTTCCTGTTCAGAGCCCATTTGGAGTAGGGGGCATCGGGCAGCCTTTCACTGACCAGACCCAGGAGGCAGGGAACACTGCCTCCTTGACATCCTAGCACAGACAGTGGGCATTGGGGCACAAAGGCTACATGAATCAGGCTCAGAGGGTGGCTGTGAAGCGGTGGGGGGCATGAACTCTTTTCCTCCATCACACCAGCTCCTGGACCGGGTGCAGAAAGTCAGGGCAGCACCGAGTTCTGCCAACTTACCTCCTTCCCAAAGATCTCCCTGCGATCATGTATGAGAATCCAGCCCATTCTCCAGCCAGGCACCAGCCACCGCTTGGCAAGGCCTCCGCATGAGAGGATAGGCACGTTGGTGCTGAGCTTTGCTAGGGACTCATATTTGCAGTCTTCAAACACCTAGTGGGGGGGGGGAGTGCAGAAGAAGGAATACCAGAGTAAGTAGTGATAGAAACACCTAATGGGCGTGTGAAGCAGGTAAGGGGGATGCTAGTGCAGCTGGCTGTGATTGTGGAGAAGACCAAGCCACCTCAGGCAGACCCACCCCACTCCCTGCTTTCCCAGCCATGTGTCAGAAGATGGGAGGGAGCTTCTCCCGGGAAGAAGGGTTCCAGCTGCTGTGCTTGGCCTTCCGAGGGGCCAGGGGTGCTTCTGCCTCACTCACCATGTCAGCGTAGATCTCATCGGCCAAGATGGGGACACACTGCCTGGAGGCAACTAAGAGAGACAGACAGAAAGAAATCTAGTCAGCCCCCTGACTCTGTTTCCTTCTTTCTTCCCCAGAGCAAGGCCTGGGATAAACACACACACACACACACACACGGTGGGGGATCCTCACCTGCCAGGATCTTCTGGAGGTGGCTTTTGCTGAAAACGGAGCCACAGGGGTTAGATGGGTTGTTCACAATCAAGCAAGCTGTCTTGTCATCCACCAGCGACTCCATTTGCTTCAGGTCAATTTCCCATGATTTCTCTGGCTGCAGGGAGAAGAAAAGGGAGGAAGAGGTGAGGAATGCCCCCACTTCAGGACCTCAGCCTGGTACCCATGAACCAGGCTTCCTGCCAGGGTCAGGGTGGGCCGGAGGTCCTGGGCAGGTGAAAAGGGATGGCGGTTGGAGCAACTGTCAACTGGTCAGGATACTGACCCCCCTTTTCTCTTCCAAGAGCCCTGCAACACCTCCCAGCCTGGGTTTGGGCCCAGTCTAAAGAAGGGGAGATGGAGAACAGGTCCCCAGGCCTTGAACACGCGTCAACAGGCAGCCCTTCTTTATAGCTGAGCTCTGTGGAGAGGCAGGCAGAGCCCTGCAAGGGAGCTCCTGCTTGTCTTCCTGCTTGTGCCATGCCTCTCTGCTGCGCCATCTCCTGCCCCAGCTTACCAAGAGGTTGTAGAATTTGACCTCGATGCCCAGGGACTGAGCCAGGGTTTTGTAGAGGGAGAAACCAGGCCGTGGCACCAGGATGTTCTGCCCGGGGTTGGCCAACACAGCCAGGGCCAGCTCAATGGCCTGACTGCAGCCGCTTGTCAGGATCACGTCCTGCAAAGGAAGAGGGAGCAGAGTAGGCTGCTGTGAGCCTGGCGGGTAGCAACCACCAGGAAAGACTAGCCCAGAAGAAGCACAGAAGGGGAGGGAAAGGTTTCTTCACTGGCTCTTTCTGGAAATTCCTGGCCAGGAGCCTGGAATGAAGGGGGGGGGGGTCCCTGCTAGCATACAGAAGGTCCCAGGTTGAATCCCCAATGGCTCAACTTAGGCTGGGAGAGACTCTCTGCCTGAAACCCTGGAGAGACAATGTTGCCTGTCAATGTGAACAATACCAAGCTAGGTGGACCAGTTGTCTGACTCAGTAAAAAGCAGCTTCCTGGGTTCCTAATAAAGATTCCAGGCCCAGGATCCTATCTGGGCAAGCTCCAGTTCCAGTACAGTGAGTTGTGGAGGTGCTGGCCAGGGTTTGCAAAAGCTAATTTTCTCAGCATCAAGGTCAGATGGCAATGCATGCAGCAGTCAGGGTCAGTTACCTGGGCTTCCAAGGGGGCTTCTGGGCAGGTGTAGTAGCCTGCGACCACCTCCCGGCAAGACAAGTAACCTGTGTAGAGGATTCCCAGAAGAGTTGGCATGTTAGACTTTTGCAGCAAAAGCAAAATAGGGGCTGCATACACTGAAAGCATCTCCCAGGACTTACCTACTGAGGGGGCATAGCCATTATACTGCCCAGAATCCAGGGCCTCCTTCATCGCTTGGATGACCTCATCATCTGTTGGGAGGTTCCCAAACACAGTTGGGTCCCCTGTGGGGAAACATGAGGGGAATCCATGTCACTTGAGGGTGGGGCATTGGCAGGAGCCCCCACCTCGCGGTCCCTCCATAGCCCACCTGCTTACCTATGGACAGAGAGATCAGGGGCTTCTGGTGGTTGGGCTCCACCTTCATGCTGTCCACAATGGCTCGGATGGGGTTGAAGGTCCTCTTGGACATTTCGGAAGCCCTGACGGCCCAGTGGGCCTTGCGGTTTTTCCCCTTGCCCAGAGAAGGGCCCTTCCCGCCATTGAGGCTGACGTGGACATCGAGGATGGAGGGCGGGGACGTCTTGCCATTCACGTGGATCAGGTAGGATTCCATCGCTGGAAAGGAAGTGCAAAGAGCAGGTGGGCCGACATCCATGATTACACAATCCTCTCTTCAAGGCTGCTGTCTGTTCAAGGCCACTGCCATGGCAGAATTGGGTGGAGACATGGGCGCAGCCAAGGGGCAGCGGTGGGGGGAGCTGCCCCCCCAGATAAAGTAAAACAATAGAAATACTTAACTGACCAATCATGTCGATTCTGCCCCTCCCCAACAAAAATCCAAGCTACGTCCATGGGTGGAAGCACCAGTCCTGAGCAGGCAGCTCTTAGTGCAGGAGGAGCCAAGTCAGCTGCCACATCCCCCTAGCAGGACCCTGATCAAGCCTCACAGCAGGGAAGCTGGTAAAAGGGGGTGGAGATGTGCGGGGAGTGGGGCAAGAACTGCAGTTGGGCTGGAGGCCAACTTGGATGAGGGAAATGTGTTTTCCCTCTATGCCCTCCTTCCCACCGAGGTAGGGACAACATGTACTTGGCATGTGAATGACAAGACACCACTGCGTGTGTGTGTGTTGGGCAGGCTTTGACCAAGTTCTCTTTCAAAATATATTTGTCTAGTTGTGCCTAAGTGCTGGGGGTAGGAGGACACCCCCATTCTTCACTTTGGAGTTCATCTCCAGTATAAATTCACTGGGTGACCTCAGGGAAGCCATTCTCTCCTGACCTACCTTTCAGGGTTGCTGTTAGGATGAGTGAGAGAGTATTGTTGAAGCACTGTTAGAACTCAAAAAGGGGTGTATAAATGAATTTTGGTCTACTATGAAAAATCCTGTCAAGTGTTTTAGGCTGTTTGTCTTTAAGCCATGATTTTTTAAAAAATCAAATTGATTAATTATAGAGACAGATTTAAGAACAAAAGGGAGTGATTTGTCAGGAATTTCAAATGCCATTTGAGAAGCCCAAACAGTGTCGTCGGAACCTGAGAATGACCACCAAGGGATCTTATGGGCAAGATCCAAGGGCTGAGTCAGCCACTGTCCTTGTAAAACACTGAGGGGAAAACCCAGCAAACATTGGACCAGGAGAGAAAGAAGGGAAGGAGCCCTGCACTTGCCTTGGGAGAAATATGACTTGCATTGCCCCCTTCCCTCCCTCTGTCCCCCTGTCTCGCTCCAAAGAATCTGGCACAGCTGGAGAGAGCTGAGAAGGCAAAGCTGGTGGGATGTGGCAAAGGAAGCAGCAAGGTGAGTGAGAGGCAGCTGGTGGCTCCCTGGGCAAGAAGGGCACATGAGAGCCAGGGGCACAACTAAGAAGTCTCCAGTGCCAGCTGCAAAAGGCCAAGGAACCTCTTCACGTTGGCTGAAAAGTCATTTCCTCTCTGTACTCCCAGAATAAAACAATAATCATAATATGGCAGTAAATTTGGTTGCAGGTGTGGTGCCACCTGCCTCCCAAGATAAAGCCAGCCTGCACCCTCCACCCCGAGCCACCTCAAGTCCTGGCTCCTCTTGGAACAAGCTACACAGACGCCAAAACCACTCTCCACAGACGCCAGAATTCCTCGGTTCCTTGTTCCAGAGCCTCCGCTGGCCCAAGAGGCCAGGCCAGTCCCTTTGCAATTGTCCACCTCCAGGTTCTCTGTTGTGTCTGCTCAGGTCACTCCTGGTCTCCGGAGGGTGTACATGCTGGGACAGGGGTGTCCCAGGAAAAGCACCTGAGTTCTGCCTCCGCCACTTTGTTGCAGCCCTTCATGCGGTGCTTGTTCCCCGCAAAGGACTCCATCCCAGGGACCGTGGACACCAGCTCAGACCCCGTCAGGCTTACAGGTGGCACCTCAAGGAGCCTCTTACCTATGTGGCAGCAGCTGCAGCTTTGTGTGGTGGCAAAGGTGGGCGAACGAGGCACCTCTGATGAACCTGGCAGGCCGCACTGCCTGCTCTGGAGCTGCTGAATGGGGAGATCAGAGCCTTCCCTTGGCCCTTTTATGTGGGATAGGCGGGCAGGAGCACAACAGGGCCCCACTGCAGATTCCCAGCCAAGAACTGGGTGTCAGCTTGGAGACCTTTAATGATTGGCTGATAGGGAGGGCTGCACTCCCCCCCCCAATCAGGACACACAGACACACCAGCTCAGTAATAGTCTAGCTCCAAACATCTGGAGCAAACACTGCCTGGATGTTAACCCTTCGACTGCCATCTACACCCCCACAACTCCCCGATCCCGTTTGTGAAGTGCGAGCACAAAATTGGGGTAGGGCCCCTCCCAGTCTGGCCTTGGCAGGTCAGGTGAGTATGCCACCCCTCCAGTACCAGGGGCAGCCAGATTGCAACCCTCATTGCTGGAGAATATTGGGCCTGCAGAGGCTGGGTGCCACAGTGGAAAGGGGTGTGTTAATTTCCTCAGTGGTCCAAGGCTTAGCCTGGCAGTCTTGGCCTGATGCAATCAGCTGCATTCATCCCATCATCTCCAGCTCCACGTTGCAAAGCACTAATGAGTCCCAAATGTTCCCCCCCACCCACATCCACGCACGCAAGCAAGCAAGCAAGCAAGCGAAGAGGAGGTGTCCTGATAGCAACAACAGTCCTATCGCCCTCCTCCAACCACAGGCAGCCAGCCCCACCACACCCCCAGCAGCTGAAGATCAAAGGGTACCTGCCTGACAGGGACCCCATTAATCTCCAGCAAAGAGGCAGATCTCATTTCTGGAGGGGTGGTGGAGAGCTAGCCTAAGCAGCTAATGGATGTGTATCTACCTCGGGCCTAGAGGGAGAGAAAGAAATTGGTAGCTTCTGAACAGCCTGGCTCAGAAAGCACCCATGAGCAAACAATGCCCACCAGTCAGTATAGCTGGTCAAGGTATAGTCGCTGGCATTGCAAGGCGCCCTTAATTACAGGCTTTGCCTTCTCTGGCTGGCACCAATAGTGTTTCTGTGCCAAGGAGCCCCCCTCCCAGCTTTGCAAGTGGCACAAGGTCTCTTCCACAGCCAGAACAACACTGAGGGCAGAAAACAGGATGACTGGCAGTGCCAGGTCAACACCTGTCCCTCAAGGCCAATTCTAGGGCCCCATCAGGCTCACCCTCAAGCGTCAGGCTCCGTGACCCCTTTCCCCATTGCCCACCCTGAAGCGTCGCTGGTGCCAAGATGATCTGCCCAGTTCTGCAGGCTGTAGCAGAGCGTGGCTGGCCTTGAGACATTTCTCCCCCACCATAATGTGCCTGGCAAGGCACCCTGTCTCCCTCCCTCCCTCTCTCCCTCCCAGTTGATGCAAGCAATGACTCTGCCTGTCACCTTGCAAGGTTCAGTCGACAGGAGCCCTTTGGTTCAACTTTGCATCAACTGATAGCCTGAGTTACGTAAGGCTGGCAGTCTGCAGGCGCGAGGGAGGACTGCTAAACATTTGGGACCTCACAAGTGCTGCTCAAGAAGCCTCCAGAAAGTGCTCCCCTCAGAAAGGCTGGGCGGCAGGCATGCTATGGGGGTAACACAACCTGAAACCTCTTTTGTGGGGCGGAATCCCTGGACAGAGCACAGAGAATGGTGAGGGGTCTATTTAGCACAGTGGGAGAAAGATTCCCCACAATGCACACAGAATGCATCAGCAGCTCTTCCAGTAACCCATCCCAGATGCTCTCCTTTCCTTCGGCCCCAGAAGTGCAAAGCCAGCAGCAGACTCTCTGGCACCTTCCTACCCAGGCTCCATCCTCCATCCAGTCTCCTCCATCCTCGGAGTTTTTTTTACGCACAGCACAGCCGGCAGCATCCACAAACTCTCCCCTTCCCCTTCTGCCTACCAGGAAGGCACCTACAGCTTGGCAGGGGCCCTGGTGATGCTGCTGCAGGAAGCAGAAGTTGGGCAAGTGGGTGTGGCCCGTGCTGCCTCTCTGCTCTTGAAGGGGCAAATGGGCTCTTTGCAAGGTCTACCTTGTGGAATTCCCCCCTCCCCATCAGGCTTTCAGTCACCACAGCATCCTCTGACTGTTTCATTCACTTTCTGGGAGTTTGCCTCCATCGCCTCCTTCCTCCCCAAACATGAGGACTAGCTCTAGGGAGGTTCCTGCTTGCAGACCCAACAGCAGCATCTCCAGCCTTTTGTTTATCAAGAGATGCCACTTCATAGACTAGGGCGGGGGGTGGGGGGTCCCCCATTCCTCCTCTCTCCCCTTTGCAGTGCTTGGGTTTCACTCTCTTTTAGCTGGATTTAACTCCCTCCTCTATCTGCCGTCAAGCTGCACCAGTAAGAGACCTTATTTCTATCCAGCACCAAAGATCTGCACAGGGCCCCCCATGGAGGACAATGAACTCCGTGCCTTGATGGGTGGGGAAGGTTACCATGACTTGTGTTATGAGACTCTCCGCAGCAAGCCGTTGTGCAATGGGAAGGGAGGGGAAAGGAAGGCAGCAGGAACCACTTTCTCCCATTTGTGGAGAGCTTTCACCCCCCTCCCGCCCCCCCTCCTTTGAAGCCAAGTCAATATTGGCTAATTTCATCACCAATGTTTGGTTAGTGACTTCACATTCTCATCCTCTTGCATGGCCTGTTGTGTAGCGGCCTCTGCCCTCTTCACCTCCATGGCCTTGGAGCAGCCAGGTGCCAAGCAAACAACAGGAAGGCTCTCGGATGACTTCAAGGGGCGTCTTTTCACATATGTCACCCACTTTTTCAGGTGTCATTCTTACGCAATTGCCAGGAACAGGGCAGGCACCAACCACCTCATGTTCCCAGCCACTCCTCCAGCTCCACACAGCATAGCAAAAACAATTGTATTCCACACAGTCAGGGATAAAACTGCACAGCCGGTTGCTTGGGTGCAGCTAAAAACATTCCTTGAATTAGGCACACTGTGTGTATAATTTTGAAAACACAAATTTCCCATGTCACAGCAGAGACATCAGACTGAGGGATGTGTACTTTCCTCAGAAACTCACAGGCTGTTGGCAGGGAGCGGGGAGGGTGGTGCTCCACTGAACTTCGTTCTGGACTCTTCCTTTCTGCTGTGGTCCCTGTGACTATTGGATTCCTTCTCCCCTGTTTACATAACTGCAATTCTGCTCTGCTCCATATAACAGTCCATAGTGAGTTTCCACTGGCTGGAATTTGTTTCTAATGTGGATGGTGTATCTGGATCCTCATTAAAACCATCTGCATTTCAGAGGCTTGTTCCTCACATAGCCAAAATATTTCCCTAACTAAGAACTTTATGCAAAAACCAGGACAACTACTGGGTGTCATTATCATGGTCAAAGCACTGCTTCTGAAAGTTTTGCCCATCAATTCCTTGACTGACCTATCTCCCAAAACTTTGAAGGCAGAGAACCACCCCCACCCCCGAAACTGGAATACAGATCCTCTGTCAGAATGGACCACCCTCATATTAGATTGTGCATATTCCCTTTCTTCTTTTTTTAAGTGTAGGAATGGCTAGTTGGAAATTTCCTCTCACAGTATGCAATTGCAGGAGGAAGAAGAAGAAGAGGAGGAGGAGGAGGAGGAGGAGGAGTTTGGATTTGATATCCCGCTTTATCACTACCCAAAGGAGTCTCAAAGCGGCTAACATTCTGCTTTCCCTTCCTCCCCCACAACAAACACTCTGTGAGGTGAGTGGGGCTGAGAGACTTCAAAGAAGTGTGACTGGCCCAAGGTCACCCTGCAGCTGCATGTGGAGGAGCGGAGATGCGAACCCGGTTCACCAGATTACGAGTCTACTGCTCTTAACCACTACACCATACTGCCTCATGCTGTTGATTGCAGAACAGCCAAGTGTCATTGCAGCTCTTCAAGGCTACTAATCAGAAACTTCCTTCTTGCAGGATCTGCCTCTCATGCTTCCCATTTAGGACATTTGGATCATTAGTAATTAATTTTCTCTTAATTACCATTTGGTATCGCTTCAGCTCCATATAGGTACCAAAGGCTGATCCAGTTGCCATTTTATTTATTTTAATACATTTACACATTAACTTTACAAAAGCTAGCAAACAATAAAATATTTTAAAAGGAGCATTTAGTTTAAACCAGTCACCACTAAATACAGTAAAGCAGCAGCAACCACATTACTAACTCACATAGAAAGTCAATAGAAGGCCAAACAAAACAAGAAATGTTTTCAAGAGCCACTTAATGGTAATGACTGAAGAGGCCCCCTGTATGACGGCATCATATGTTGAACTGACAACATCATAGTAGGTAAACATCAGCAAGAATGCCTGAAGCCAATTCTAGACAGGTATTGGGAGAGGAACCTGAAACAGAATGAAAAGTCCAGATTTGCCATGTCAGAAATTAAATGCTGAGGACATAGGTTAACCAAAGATGGCCTAATACCTGATGCAACTAAAATCAAAGCCAGCATTGGAATGCCTGGTCCAAAGAATAAGGTTGATGTACAAAGATTTCTAGGAATGGCCAGGATCTAGCAAAGTTTATTCCAGACATGACAACAGCAATCACAACAGCACGGAAAGAGTTATTGGCTCATGACGCTGCATTTCACTGGATGCCAAACAACAAAGGAACATTCAGGCAGTTCAAGGGGCTGCTAGGAAAAGCAAAGTGTCATGATTTGAAAGAACCAGCAACAGGGATCCTTCTGTGTTGCTGCAGCTGAAAGCCTTGTCTTTTGTACCTGCTCCCCTTCCCAAGCACCAGCAACCATCTTACAGGACTGCAGTCAAACATTTGGGTATTAGAAGAAGCATCCGCTGCTATTTCAGCACCAAAAATGGTAAGTCTGGGGGAGCAAACAAATACAAAAAAAAAAGGAATACCTAATGCTAGAGCAGTATAAACACCAGCAAAAATCACAGCAAGGAGAACAAAACGAAGCAGGTGTTCTAAGCAAGTACCCAATGAAAGAGCAATATTTTTACTCGTCACTGGAACCTGGGAAGCTGCCTGAGAGTCAGACCATTGGTCTATCTAGCTCAATACTGCCTGCAGCTACTGGCAGCAATGGCTCACTAAGTTTCAGGCAGGGAGGTTCTCTCCTACCCCTACCTGGCGATGCTGTAAGGCAGGCTTCCTCGACCTCGGCCCTCCAGATGTTTTTGGCCTACAACTCCCATGATCCCTAGCTAGCAGGACCAGTGGTCAGAGATGATGGGAATTATAGTCTCAAAACATCTGGAGGGCCAAGGTTGAGGAAGCCTGCTGTAAGGGATTGAACTTGGGACATTCTACATGCAAAGCAGATGAAAGAAGTTGGGGTCATGTTGGTGGTAGCTGAATTCCCAGGAAGTGTGTTCCTGAACTTGATAGCCACTACCAAGCAGGTCTTTCTTACATGACCTTCCATCACCTTGAATGAATCTAAGTTAGTTATGGCCATTAGCTTCAGTGGGTCTGCTCAGAGTGGAACTAGCATCAAATAGCAACCATTATTTTTGTGCTTTCCTTACTTGCCCTGCAACCTTATAATACCAATACCAATACCAATACCAATACCAATACCAATAAATAAATACATAAAAAACAGATGGAAAAATATGATAGAAGCTGATGGACTCAAAGGAAGCTGATGTTGTTACAATAACATTGTGCCAATTGCCTATCTCAAAATCAAAACTTGTGGAATTTCAGAAAGTTCTGCAGATTCTAGGAAGTGTTGTTATGTGCAACCCAATCTCCAAGCGGTAAAGTTTCAGGGGTCCCAACACATACCATGGGTTTTGTTTCTTTGGAATGAAGGCTGCTGTGCAAAGGCTTATGGTGTCTTTGGGATACACAATTTATTTGTATGTATGTGCAGGCAGAGCATAAGGCAGAAGGACTCTAAGCATAAACACTCCCAACAGCTCTTGTTCCCCCATTAGGTTTATAGTGTCTGTAGAGATAAATTAAGTCTCTCTCTCTCCACCCGTTCCATGGCAAGATTGGCAGGCTTACTGCCCCTTTCATGAACATGCACCTTACTGACCCCACCTCACAGTAGGGCAGGTCATGGAAATCTAAGAAGATGCCCTTTAAACAGGCTGACTGCTGCCCTCCCTTCACCTGCTTGCTACTGAAAGAGTCAGCCAACTTCGCATGAAAGGACACTAAAGTGAAAGGAACCATGACTAATTAGGAGAGCATTCTGCTATAAACATGTTCGCTGATGTTTTAAAGATTTTGCTCAGCCTACAGGAAGTAACGTTAAAGCGAAACATTCCATTCACGGTGGCTGAAAATGCTGCTTGTTACAACAAACAAGAACTAATGTATCTTAAGAATGAACAAAAGTATTTCCAGAGGTTGTATAATCGAACACAGAAGTCAATACTAGACACCCCCCATCCCCGTGCACAACGCACTCACAACATTTTGTGACAATCTTGGCAGAGCTGGGAAGGGGCTTATTTGAATGGAAGAGAATATTTTATTTCATAAAGAGTTATGGAAGATGTAATGATAGGAAATGGGAATGTGTCTGTTAAGTGGCAGCCTGGAGGAATGAGTGGGGGGGGGCACCATCTGAGAATGGAAACCAAGGGCAGCCAACGCTTCCCAGAGAGTACAATCTGAGCAGGAGTTGCACAAATCATGTATGTTTTATGCTTCAGTATCATTCAAGTTTGGAACAGCAAATCTTGCAGGGAGCTTCCCACAATGACATTGCTACAAATATGTCCTGACATCCTTGCCACGTGGCACTGCTGCTCAGTCTCCTCCCACTTCCTAAAATCAGGTGCAAGGATGCCATCTATGCGGCACACAAGTTCCTTCTGGCTTTGTGTTTTCAGATCCAGATAACTGCAAAATACCCTGTGCTTTGGTTATGCCGCTTTCCACCTTCCCTCTTACAGTTTCATGGAAAATCCCAGCAGCAATCCCTATCAAGGCCCAGAGGGAGGGACAACACAGCTTTGTTTGTCCAGAGAACGTGATTCATAACTTTGGCTCCAGGCTGCCCTGAGGGTCCAACTAAAGTATCTCTTTCTTGTTCAAAGCCATAGGCCACCACAATTCAATACAAAAATGGTGATATAGAATACATACGAAAATGCAGGTTTCTTAACATACAGTATTGCATTAAAAAAAACCTCATGCTTAATTTAAGTACAACTTCTCTCAGAAACAAAGGGGACATGGACCCTCCATATAAACTTGTGCCTATACACTACAAACATAATAGAGCAAAAGCACATCCTATTCACACACAGCCCCCTCCTTTTTTCTGGCTCTTAATTTTCTAGCAGTCAGAGTACATTTTGCAACCTAGATGGCAATCAGTACACCCCTGCCAGCTAGCAGTGATGGTGTTCCAACAGGATACCAGTAATTATTTTATCACAGAATCTGTGCTCTTAAATGAACAAGATTCAAATTACTTACAGATCAAAGAGATAGGGGAGGATTCGCAGTCCCAAATTTAAAGTTGTATTACGAAGCCTCGTGTCTTTGTTGGGTCAAAGATTGGATTGTTATTAAAAATAAATACCTGTTAGATCTAGAAGGATTTAATATAAGATTTGGTTGGCACGCTTACCTATGGCGTAACAAGGGAAAGGTTCATAAAGGTTTTTCTAACCACATTTTTAGAGGACCACTGCTGGAAGTGTGGGAAAGAAATAAAAAATTATTGGAACAAAAGACCCCTTGGTGGCTATCGCCAATTGATATCCTGACAATAAAAAAAACAAACATCGAAGGAGAAAGATGGACCTATGAAGACTTGCTAGTAAAAACAGAGACTGGTTGGAGGATTAGGCCTTATGAAGAAATAAAGAACAAATTGACAGGATGGATCCAATTTCACCAAATTAATTCTATATGGACTGAAGACAAAAAGAATGGGATAAGTGAGAAAAAATCTAGATTCCAGATTGAAATACTAGAAAATAGAACAAAACTCCTATCGAAAATGTACAGCCTGTTACTTGAATGGGACACCAAAGATGAAGAAGTAAAGGAGGTAATGGTGAGATGGGCAATGGACTTCGGACATAATATAGAGTTTGACAAATGGAAGGCATTATGGAACAAAGGTATGAGATTCTCGGCATGCACAACACTCAGGGAAAATATGTATAAAATGATGTACAGGTGGTACGTAACGCCCGTAAAATTGGAAAAAATATATAAAACTGGTGATAAATTATGTTGGAAGTGTAAGATCAAGGAGGGCGATTTTTATCATATGTGGTGGTTGTGTGAGCCTATCAAAAAATTCTGGGAATCTATTTACAATGAACTAAAAAAAATCTTTAAATATACCTTTATAAAAAAACCCGAAGCCTTTTTGCTGGGGATAATTGGAGAGGAAATCAAAAAGGAAGATCAAACACTCTTTCAGTACGCGACAGTGGCTGCTAGAACTCTAATAGCGCAGAACTGGAAGACATCAAAAATCCCAACTATAAACGAGTGGCAATCCAAACTATTTGATTATTTAGAATTGGCAAAAATGACACAGAAATAAGAAATCAAAAAGACATAAAGTTTAACAAAGAATGGAATAAATTTATGACATATATGGAAACAGAGGTAAAAAATCTAAAAATCACAGTAGGTGTGACGTAACACATGTGATGTAAAGAGTTTTCTAAGGAAAAGAAACTGCAGATAAAAAATCATATAATATATTCTGAAACCGAGATGAAGGGAAGTCAATTAGTGTTGTGTGTTATTTAGTAAATGTAACCTAATTTGTTGGTATTTTATGTTAGGAGGTGTTTTTTCTTTTGTTTTCTTTATTATTATTTCTCTTTTTTTATGTATTTCTTTTTTGTGTGTATGTGTTATGTATGTTTTTTTCCGTTTGTTTTAATGTTTGATGTAGCAAAACGAATTAAAATCAATTAAAAAAAATTAAAAAACAAAAAAAACAAAACAAAACAAAATAATTCAATGAAGGATTCAAAGCTAAGGGAGAAGTGTATCAGAGCCAAACCTTGCCAGCTTCACCTGAAGTGACACCATCTGGCTAGAAAAATGCAATTGGGGGGGGGGAGGCAGAAGCACTGGCTGGCCACAAATCAGAACCCAGATACCAATGGCCAACTCACACACCCCTGAGCCCATGCTTGCCTCACCCTCACCAAGAAGGCATCATGGAACTTCAGGCCATGGAGAGGAGGCAGGCCTTTGGCATGGCAACCAGTTGAAATATAAAGAAGACAGTAAGTGAAAGATTCCTCCCATCAAGCCATAGTGGCACAATGCTCTCTGCTCATGCCTACCTTTGAGAAACAAGGTGCCTTCAGCCAAGATAGTGGTACCTGCGGCTGAGAATCTCTCAGGAGAGCCTTGTTGAAATTCCAGCTGGAAAGCAGAGGAGGAAGGTGGTGAAGGTGGCAGCCAGGTGGAGGAGAGAACGCAGAAAAGGTCTCCTCCTTGGATGAGCTTCAGTTGCTTTCTAGAGTTTGGCCCAGCTGCATTTGGTGAGAACCCCTGGGATACAAAGACTAATTTTTTTCTAAAACCAGCTTCTGAAATCATGGGACACAGTTATATTGCCCAGATTAGCAAGTTATGTTTGTGTAAGAGAAGACAGAGAGAAAGTAAATCCCTTCCCCTTGTTACTTGTGGGTAGAGCAAATGAGCAAATGAGCAATTGTTCCATGCTCAAAATAATGAAGGTACCAAAAGCAATTGCATTTTTTGCACACAGACAGCTTAAACAGGGTCATAAATGAAGTCATGAGGGAGAAGAAGTCTAGCAACTGCAACTACCCATGAGCACTGAATTAAACCTCCATGTCCAGAGGCCAAATCTAAGCTGCTGTAGATGGGCAACATCCTGATCCTGCTTGTGCGACTCTCAGTGGTGTCTGACTGGTCATTGTTGGAAACAGGATGCTGGGCTAGAGGGGCTCACCTTGGCCTGATCCATCTGCTGGACTTCCGGAGGCGGCGCGAAACAGCAATGGCGGTCCTCTTCAGTTGTTGAAGAGGGGCTCCGCGGAAAAGGGTCGTGCGCTGCGGCACAGCGACGACCCGTTTAGGAAAACCACGGGTAGAGTGAGCCCGTGGCCGTGGGATTCGGCGGGCACCAGGAGCGACCTCGGATACGCAGAAGGGACCCCGTAAGGGGCTCCGGAACGTGGAGGGGGTAGCGGTGCTGTGAATCCATCGCTCTTTCCGCGGAAGCGAAGCCGCGCGGCTGCTGCTGATGAGCGCTGACCTTTCTTCTTTGAACATTTGATTGGAAACAACAAACTCGTGAGTAAGAAATTTGAGGCTTTATTTGGACACCAAATTGGTGAATTTCGGCTGAAAGCGGGAGACGCTAAAAAGGAAGTCAGTCTTCCGTCCCTGTTTAAAGTACTGAGCAAAGTTTTTTTAAAGCGGAAGCGTTGAAAGGAGTTTAAAAGAAGTTGGAACTTACCCTGCAAGTTTGGATTTGATTGTGAGACTGTGCTATACCTCTCTATATTTTGTGGATTATAAAGTTATAAGCCCCAGCTCACGGGCTGCCTGGATACAAAGTAACATCAGACTGTGGCAACTGTGTATAGAGACATAAAGTTACATTGGGCTACTTTGCAGTTACAAAAAAGGAACTGTTGTTCACACCTTCGCAAAGAACCTTTATCATCTGCAGTTTAAAGTGAATTTAGAGGGTTTCCCCCCCTTATTTTGGATTTTACCATATTTGGGAATTAAATGGTGGAAACTTTTGGGGAGCTCCCCCTGCTGGATTGTGGAAATATAAACCTCTGAGAACTGCTGGTTGTTTTGGAAATCTTTTTGCCTGGATGATTGCTTTTCCCATGGGATTTACAATTTGACCTTGAAACCTAGACAGTTGTGGAATGAGTGTGGCAGGAAAAACAAGGGCTGCCAAGAAAGCAAAACAAACTGAACTATTGCAATCAACTTTGCCTGTGCAGCCACGTAGATCATCTGTTCCAATTGTGACAGGTCTGCAAGAAGGACAATTTAAACAGCCAGTTTTGGAGGATATGGCTGCAGGAGGATTAGACCCTATTTCTAAAGAAATATTGGATCAACTGGCAGCATTAAATAAGAAAGCTGATGAACAAGCGGCTAAATTTGACCAGGTTACAGCAACGATTAATAAGTTGACAGACCAAGTTGCTCAAAACACACAGGCGATAGGAAATTTTGAAAAGACTATATCAGAGAACCGAAAATTAGCTGAGGACGCAAACACGAAAGCAGACCAAAACAAAAAAAGGATTGAGGAATTAAGAGGGGAAGTAAGACCACTGAGTAGACAGGTCACTGAACAACAGGCCTATCTGTCTATGGCGGAGCTGAAAAACCGGGAAAGTAATCTTAGGATTAGAAATATTCCAGAACTAGAAAAGGAAGATTTGGCTGGCTTTTTGACTGCAGAAATATCCAAGTTCTGGGGTTTGGCAGAAGAGAAAGATTTCAAAATCGTCACCGCTTTTAGATTGGGAAGAGTGGCCAAGAAAGATAAACCAAGGGATTGCTTGATCATATTGAGATACAAGCAAGAAAAAGACAACATACTTGGCCTACATTTTAAAAACCCATTGGTGATACAGGGAAAGACAGCAGAAATCTTCAGAGACATACCAAAACAATTGTTGGACTTAAGAACTACATACAAGGATCTGGCAAGATTATTAAGAAACAACACAATCCCTTACAGGTGGGAATTCCCCCAAGGATTATCTTTTAATTTGAAAGGGAAGAAGGTGAGAATCAGAACAGCAGAAGAGCAAGAAAAATTCCTAAACGATCACGGGGAGGACCTTCGAAAAGGGACAGCAGGTACCTGGCCACCCCCCACGCCTGGTACAAAAGATCCACCTCCAGACATAGACGAGAAGGGAGACAACCCCATCGGCTAACAAGCTGATCCAGGATGTCTCTGCAGCTTTTTAGTTGGAATATCCATGGGGCAAATTCCCCTGAAAAAAGGAAAAGGATTTTTCACATTTTGAGGAAAGAACAACTAGACGTCATTTGTCTCCAGGAAACCCATGTGACTAGGCTCCACAGAAGAGTGCTAATAAACAAGCGACTAGGCCAAGAATTTATTTCATCAGCTAAAGAAAAGAAAAGGGGAGTCGTGATATATGCAAAGGAGAGCCTAGCACCAAAATTTGTGTTCAAAGATGAACAAGGAAGAATTTTGGCGATCGAAATACAATCACAAGGAGAAAAATTTTTGATAATTGGAATTTATGCACCAAATGAGGGGAAATCTGAATTTTATGGGAAGCTGCATGAGACAATGCTGGACCATATGGACTATAATAACATCATTCTGATGGGAGATATGAATGGGGTTGTCTCCACACACATGGATAAGTCACAAAATCAAAATGTGACTAAAGATGGCAGACTACCAAAGACTTTTTTTGAACTCACAGACAATATGGACTTGATTGATATCTGGAGGACAAAGAACCCCCTAGGTAGAGAGGGAACATTCTTTTCTGAGGCCCACCTATCCTGGACAAGAATCGACCAAATCTGGATATCTAGAGGACTGGCACCCAAGACCAAAAAAGTAGAGATCTGCCCTAAAACTTGCTCCGACCATAACCCCTTGAAAATGGACTTGAGACTTACACCAGCTGGATCCTTCAGATGGAGAATGAATGATGCATTGTTTAGAGACCAGGAGATAGTGAAGAAGGCCCAAAAGACGATGAAAGACTACTTTGAACTAAATTTGAACACTTCGGTGGAAAAAAAAACAATCTGGGACGCAAGCAAAGCTGTTATGAGAGGGTTTCTGATACAGCAGAATTCTATTAAGAAAAAACTCTGGAACGGTAAAAAGGACAAGATCTTGGAAAGGATAAAAGACGGAGAGAAAAAGTTGAGACTAAATCCAAAATCAAAAGAAGTTTTGAGAGAAATAAAATTCCATCAAGCACAATATGCAAAACTGATAAATCAAGAAGTTGAATGGAAAATCAAACAGATGAAACAAAGATCATTTGAATCGGCAAATAAATGTGGGAAGCTGCTATCATGGCAGCTGAAAAAGAGACAAAAACTGAACTTTGTTACCAATCTAGAGGTTGAAGGAGAATGTATTCAGAAACCAGAGGAAATTAGAAAGTGTTTCCAGAGATATTTTAAAAAATTGTTTTCCCAAGGACCCCAAGTGGAGACTGAAATAAATAAATTTTTAAAAAGCTATGGCCTACAAAAACTAACACAAGACAAACAAACTGACCTGAATTATAAAATAACCCAACAGGAAATCGAAAATGCCATTCAGAACATGCAACTAGGCAAATCCCCGGGCCCAGATGGACTTACCTCCAAATACTATAAGATATTGAAGGAATACCTGACTCAGCCATTGATGGAGGTATGTAATCAAATTATGGAAGGGAAGGGGGCACCAGAATCGTGGAAAGAGGCATTCATCACTTTGATACCAAAATTGGAATCTGAAAAGACTCAACTTAAGAACTACCGTCCCATCTCACTCCTAAACGTGGATTACAAGATTTTTGCTGACATTTTGGCAAATAGATTGAAAAAAGTCTTAAATGGAGTTATTCATAAAGACCAAGCAGGCTTTCTCCCTGGCAGGCATTTGTCAGATAATACTAGGAACATTGTTGACGTTCTGGAACTTCTACAGACAAATTTGAATACAAAAGCAGTTTTGATATTTATAGACGCGGAGAAGGCCTTTGACAATATATCTTGGAAATTTATGAAGAAGAATTTGGAAGGGATGGGAGTGGGAAGGGCGTTCCAAAATGGCATAGATGCAATATATTCAGAACAAAAGGCTAAATTGATAGTAAACAATGTGGTGACAGAAGAGTTTAAAATTGAAAAAGGAACACGACAGGGGTGCCCCCTATCACCCTTGCTATTTATTTCTGTCCTTGAGGTTTTGCTAAATTTGATCAGGAAGGATCAGCAGGTGGAAGGAATACAGGTCGGAGGAAAACAATATAAACTGAAGGCCTTTGCAGATGACTTGGTTTTGACATTACAGGAGCCGGTGTCCAGCACAAAAAGAGTATTGGAATTAATTTCTGAGTTTGGTCGGGTGGCGGGATTCAAGTTAAACAAACAAAAAACTAAGGTTTTGGCAAAAAACTTGACACCTTTAGAAATAGATGGGTTTCAGAAGGAAACAGAACTAAACGTTGTTAATAAAGTGAAATACCTGGGGGTCAACTTGACTGGGAAAAATTTGAATCTGTTTAAAGATAATTATGAAAAATGTTGGTCTGAAATTAAAAAGGATCTAGAAATCTGGTCAAGATTGAAACTTTCCTTGTTGGGAAGAATTGTAGCAGTAAAGATGAATGTATTGCCAAAAATGCTGTTTCTGTTCCAGACCCTACAGATCGTGGACAGAGTGGAATGTTTTGGAAAGTGGCAGAGGGACATTATGAAGTTTGTCTGGCAGGGCAAAAAGCCCCGAATAAAATTTAAAATATTAACAGATGCAAAGGAAAGAGGGGGTTTTGCCCTGCCGGACTTAAGGTTGTATTATGAAGCTGCATCCCTCTGCTGGCTGAAAGATTGGTTTTTGCTAGAAAACACTGATGTCCTAGATCTGGAAGGGTTCAACAATGCTTTTGGGTGGCATGCATATTTGTGGTACGACAAGGTAAAGTCTCATAAGTTGTTTAAAAACCATATTGTAAGGAAATCTCTGTTTTCTGTCTGGACTAAATACAAGGACTTATTTGAAAACAAGACTCCGAGGTGGTTATCACCGATGGAGGCTAAAGCCACAAAAATACTTAATATGGGGGGTGGCTGGGCAAAATACTGTGAAATAATAGAAAGAGTGGGTGACACTTGGAGGTTGCAGAGCTTTGAAAAATTGAAAGGGAAGGTGCGAGACTGGTTTCACTATGCCCAAATTTTAGAGATCTTTAAAAAAGATAAAAAAATTGGTTTCCAGGTGGAAAAATCAAAATTAGAACTAGAATTACTTGAACCTAAGACGAAAGTGCTTTCAAGAATGTACAACTTGCTGCTTAAATGGAATACTCAAGATGAGACAGTCAAATCAGCCATGATAAAATGGGCACAAGATATTGGATACAACATTATGTTTGAGGACTGGGAAAGGTTATGGACCACCGGTATGAAATTTACGGCATGTAGTGCCTTAAAGGAAAATATTATGAAAATGATGTACAGGTGGTACATGACCCCAGTCAAACTTGCAAAGATATACCATTTGTCTGATAATAAATGTTGGAAATGTAAGGAGGCTGAAGGAACTTTTTACCACCTCTGGTGGACATGCCCGAGGGTGAAGGCCTTCTGGGAAATGATTTATAACGAGTTGAAAAAGGTATTTAAGTATACCTTTCAGAAGAAACCAGAGGCCTTCCTCTTGGGCATTGTGGGCCAGAGGATACCTAAGAAAGACAGAACCTTCTTTTTATATGCAACGACTGCAGCAAGAATTCTCATAGCTAAATACTGGAAGGCACAGGAGCTACCCACACTGGAAGAATGGCACACACAACTGATGGACTATATGCAACTAGCCGAAATGACTGGCAGAATCCGAGACCTGGGAGAAGAGGCTGCGGAAGAGGATTGGAAAAAATTTAAGGACTATTTACAAAAACATTATAAGATATATGAATGTTAAAAATTTGCTAAGGTTTGAGGTAAATATGCTTCAGTATTGAAATTCGGAGTTGATAGAAACAAAGTTAATGATTGAGAAAAGTTTTAATCTCAGAGTGAATAATTAGATGAAAATACAAAAACACAGGAAACAAGGTATTAATTTGCTGTTTATATTTATTATAAAGAATGCAGGGATGGAGGAGATGGGGAAGTCCAGTGGATGATGAAAAAAAAAAAAAAAGACTTCGAAAAATGAATTTTTTCTTGTTTAATTTCTTTTTCTTTCTGTAAAACTGCTTTTGTTGTGTTATTGATGATGGATTTAGATTCTGGAAAAAAGCAATAAAAAAATTTATAAAAAAAAAAAAAAATGAAATCATGGGACACAGTTATATTGCCCAGATTAGCAAGTTATGTTTGTGTAAGAGAAGACAGAGAGAAAGTAAATCCCTTCCCCTTGTTACTTGTGGGTAGAGCAAATGAGCAATTGTTCCATGCTCAAAATAATGAAGGTACCAAAAGCAATTGCATTTTTTGCACACAGACAGCTTAAACAGGGTCATAAATGAAGTCATGAGGGAGAAGAAGTCTAGCAACTGCAACTACCCATGAGCACTGAATTAAACCTCCATGTCCAGAGGCCAAATCTAAGCTGCTGTAGATGGGCAACATCCTGATCCTGCTTGTGCGACTCTCAGTGGTGTCTGACTGGTCATTGTTGGAAACAGGATGCTGGGCTAGAGGGGCTCACCTTGGCCTGATCCATCTGCTGGGCTTCTCTGGTGTCAAGATGGACTCCAACTCCTATCACTCTCCTCTGGCCAGCATGGCTGATGATGACAGGGATTTTGTGGTGGGCTGTAGGTTCCTCATCCCTGCCTCCTGCTTTTAGCTGAACAGGTGAATGAATACCATAAGAACAGAGGATCATCTAGCCTCTACTTTAGCTGGCAGCAGCCATGCCCTTCCCATGGGCTTAGGCTCTTTCTCTAGTCCTGCTCAACTAGGCGTGCAGAGGGTGAGCCATGGATGGACAAGCACTGAGTGGCAGTGGTTCTATTCCTTCCTGTCCTGTGGTTTCTGTGCAGTCCCACAAGAATGAGGAAGGGCTGCACCGGGTCCATTTCTGCACCCCCTGATGCTCAGAATCAACACAAAGCCAGTGAGGGAGACCATCCAAGGCTGCAAAGGGCAGTGCCATCATCAGGGTGCTGAGAAGGATCTCCAGTTCTCTCCTTTCCCTCTAATTCGGGATTGTTACCAGAGTCAGGTATGGCCAAGAATGCCAAGAGACCGCTGCTTAGTGGGGCAATGGGCGAGCAGCCAGCCGAGTTGGGCGGGAGAGGGAGGGGCGCACCTATGGCGGAGAAGCCCTGGCGCCCTTGGACATCTTTTCCCGCTCCATCAAAAAAAAACACCATCTTGTGGTGTGACCAGGAAGGCCAGCGGCCACCAGGACCACCGAACATCGGGCCTGGACGGGCAGCAATAGCGGTTTGTCCAGGGACTGCCTTGGGCCTTTCCAGACCCGCCCTGACTTCCTCGACGGCTGCTGGAGAAGCGCCCCTCGGCAAGCGCCGGCAGCGACGAGCCCCCTCTGTCGGGCGGCGGCTCCTAGGCGAGATGGACACCTGCCTCCCACCTACACTAACCCCGGCCAATCTCCGCCCAGGAGGCGGCGCCGCCGCGCTCACCTGGAACGCCCCACCCAGACCTCCCTGCGCGCCACCAGGCTACGAGCCATGGCGGACGCCGGGAGGAGACCCGGGAAGCCGCGGGATTGGCGTCACGACCGGCCGGCGGTGGTGACGGTAGGAGAGCAGCCGTGGCCGTGGCGGCAGCAGCACCAGCAGCAGCACCGCCCCCCTCCCTCCCGAGGCACCACACTGGCCTCTTTGGACGCCCCTGCCGAGGCCCGAGGCGGAGGCGGCCTTCTGGACAAACCGCTATGTCGCGCCCTGTGCACGGCCAGAGGTGAGGGCCCGGGCCGGGTTTGATGTCCCAACTGGCCCGCGATGGGGTGGGTCAGGGCGGTACGATGTCGACGACACGCCCCCTTCCCTCGTGGGATGAGGAGCCCGGGCTGCGATGGGGGTGGGTTGCGTTTGTAGCTCCTCCTCCTCCCCCGCTGCTGGTGAGCTCGGTGTGGGCGAGGCCGCTGGCAGCTTCCCTGATGGGGCGGGCAAAAGGGCTGTTGCCTCGCGGGGACGGGGTGCTTGCCAGCCAGACGCTGCCATCCCCCTCTTCGCAGGCTGCCCAAAAGTCGCGAGGGGCAGGCCTGTGGCCCCACAGCTTGCTGGCAAGGGGGGCAGTGAGTGCGTGCTGCTCAGCCGTCAAGGCAAATGGGCAAGTCCCCCCCTCCCGTCTTGTCTGGCAGGGCCCACTCCAGCCGCTTGGCTTGCGCTGCTGCCCACTCACGTCCTGAATAAGCCTATGGCCTTTCCCTACCTGGACTGAACCACTTTGCTCTTTCACAAGCCTCAGGCCTCTGTGGTCAGCACAAGCTCCCTCCAGGGAGTGGGGTGGCACCCACGAGGCTGCCAGGTCACCCCAGTTTCCTCCCAGCCTAAAACAGGGGTGAATAAACTTTTTCAGCCCAAGGGCCATATTCCATTCTAGTCAACTTTACAGGGGCCATATGGCCAGTGTGGGTGGGGCAACAAATGTTAATTTATTCACACATCCCTCTCTCCCTGTGTCTCCACCAGGGGAGCAAGATAGGGGGCATTCTTGCAGCAGGTAAAACACTGCAGGGGCGTGAGGTGAGGCTTGCATGGGGTATGGCCTGGGGAAGTCCCAAAAGGCATGTAGAGGAACCCAGGAAACCATATTTGATGCCTGGGGTTCCCTATCCCTGGCCTACAACTAAGGGTGAAACATGAGGGGAGCTCTGAGGTCACTAACCTCAGGTATGAAAAGTCTTTCAATGTGGTGTTGGGGCAGAAGATGCCCTGGTAGAAACAGGGAAGGAAGGATAGTCGCTGCCTGCTCAGATATGCCCCCTTAACCCCAGTAAGATTTGGGATCCAATCTACCCACAAAGCTGACCTCTATGAGTGGACCTGGAGGGGCCAAGTGCCTTCCCCGTTTCTCCATGTTCCACACAGGCTGAGGGCCCCACAGCACTAGAGAAATGGCACTAATAGCACCCCTCTGCCCTTGCTTCTTCTTAGCCTGCTGCCAACAGCTCCAGCTCCTCCTCTGCATGCTGATTGTCATCTGCAGCTCAGTCTCCTACAATTCGACAGGTGGCTACACTGGCCTTTTCAGTCTGGGGAGCATTTACTACTACCAATACGGCGGGGCCTACAGTGGCCTCAGTGGAGCTGACGGGGAGAAGGCACAGCAGTTGGATGCCCAGTTCCACCAACTCAAGGTGCCACCGGCCCAGGTGGCCATGGCAGTTGGAGGGGCGCTGATGGTCTTTGCCTGCTTCCAGATTGTGGCTAGTCTCTTCCGAGTGCCCTGGCATTGCCCAGCCTGGCTGATAGCGGAGGCCATTCTGGATGTGGCCATTGCAATTGGTCTTGTGCCAGCTTTGTACTTCTACTACCAACGCCTTCACGAGATCTATGCCTCCTCTCTGTGCAAAGAGCGAGAGAACCTCTACCAGAGCAAAGGCTACAGGGGCTTTGGCTGCAGTTTGCATGGAGCAGAGATCGCTGTGGGCTTCTTTGCTGGGGCAGCCATTGTGGCCTTCGCTGTTGCCGTTGTGTTGGCTGTCCGTGGCTTCAAGATTGTCCGGACCCTCCAAGCAAAACCATCATCACACAGCTATGAGCCCTAGCTTGGCCTCTGCTGCCTGAGTTGAAGGGAGAGCAGGATGGAGCAGCATATTAAGCCAAGCTAAGCAGTGCCTTTGAACCATGTACAATGGTGGCAGTGATCACTTTCTGTGTAAACCCTACCTTCACAGTTTTGTAAACATTCTCCAAGCTCCTCTTTCTTTCCCATCACACATACCGATGCAAAGTCTAGCAAGACTACTCCCTTAATATAGAACGTCACCTGTAATGGCAAAAAGACCAACTTGGTCCCATCACCAACCAGCACGTGCTTTCTTCCCTCTGCATTCCTTTTTCCTTTCAGATCATGCCTTTAGAGTGAGAGCGTTGACCAGAGACTTTCAATATATGCCTTGGGGCAAAGTGCCATCTTGTTGGTACCCCCAGAAAAAACTCCAGTCCTCTTATAGAAAGCAAAATCTGTGTCTTTTTCCACCCACCCCTTCTTACAATGCCAGAGAAAACGTTTTTCATTCCTTCTTCCATTCACCTCATTGAGCTGCTTTCTTGATGAGGAAGTTACACATTTGCCTTGAAGGCAAATGCTTCTACTAGATGTTCTGTGCAGTCTTGTTTCAAATTGTTTTCATTATGGAATATGGTACTTTTGTACAACAAAAAAATCACTACCTTGGTAATTCACTTTAAATGTGTATGTCAAAAGACACTAGAGATCTTGGAATTCCTTGCTTTGGGTTTGCTGCATTTTACTGCCTCAATGTAGAGAAACATCCCCCCCCCTCTCTCTCACACACAAAAAATACCTGACAGTGATGTGCAGTGATGAGGCGGAAGAGGGAACTCATTCTCCAAGCAAAAGCCAGCTCTCTTCCAAGGGGTGCATTTAACTGCATTTCCAGCAATACACACAGAAGAACTGCAACACCTTGGAACACCTACATTCCCTGAGGTCTTATTTAACTGAGCATTTAGCACTCTCTTCCTTGAAACTCTAGAGCTTTTTTGGCACATTACACCAACATTCTCTCAACAGCTTACAGAAGGCTGTCTCCCAAAGCCTGGCAGTTACTGTGGTGCCCAAAGGACAATTTTGCATATCCAAAAACATTTGTCCAATAAAACTTTTTCTGTAGCTTAGTCCCACGCCCACCCCTCAGAAAGGAAGGCAAGATTTGAGAAACCTTTGAAGGAAGAGCTGGGAAACACGGGCCCACCAAATGTAGTTCGCCCATCAGCCCCAGGCAACATGGCAAACGGTCAAGGATGATTCTAGTACAGCAACATCTGGAAGGCCATTGCTTTAATGTGACATTTTTTTGAGCAACACCTAACCCAGTAGGACTGCCACCCTCTGCTATGCCTACTTTAAGGGCTAGAAAGCACAATTATTGTAGGGATTGTGTTATTCAACTTATTTGTACCCTGCCTCCTGCAGGCATAGAGGTATCCTATACTCAATGTGCAACACCTCAAGTTAAACTGGGGTTTAGGTACCAGCCTGTGTTAACAAAAGCACAACATAGTTAAGTTATTCCACACAGGCTCTCCCTTCACAATAAGTCTGGACCTTCCACTGTGGGAAATGGAGGGAGAGGAAGATGGGCCACTGTGTAAAAAGATCCTTCAGTTGAGGGGTGGGGATGCCCAACTCCCAGCTCCTATCATCCTCAACACCTAGATGGCCACAGGTTCAATTGCCTCAGACAGCGTAGCCCATGATAAAAGCAGCTGTAGAGTTCACAGGTGGGTCATATCTCATTTCCAGCACAGTCATCAGAGCTCCTGGCTGCCTCTTACAAGGGAAGGAGATGGTGGAGTGGTTAAAGCAGTGGTTTTCAACCAGTGTGACATGGCACCATGGGGTGCCTTGAATGATGGTAAGGGGTGCCATGGGCATCACTGGCCTTTGTCCCACTTTCCTTCCCTCCCTCCTCTGATGCCCTCTTGCGTCTCTGCCTCCCAAAGCCGTGCACAGCTGTTTGTTGCAGCAGCTCCCCAGGTGAATACTGCCTCTGGGGCTAGCTTGGGGGTGCTTCCCTGTGGGGCAGGGTGAGGCAGCACTTCTTTTTGGCGTGGGGGGGGCAGCTCAGAGACCAGAGGTGGTAGCTGCAGATGCCCAGAGGACTCCCAAGGAGAGGGGAGAGGAGGGTGTTCAAAAAAAGGGTGAGAGGCTGCCAGCTCTGCAGGCAAGGGGTGACATAATTGGGTTTCTGAGCCCCACAGGGGTGCCACAGAAAGAATGTAGTTGGTCAAAGGAGCCGTAGACCCACAAAGGTTGAAAACCTATGGGTTAAAGGGTTGAACTAGAATCTGGGCTGAAATCTCTACAACAACCATGACTTAACTTTGGACAGTCACTCCAAAGTCTTATCCTTTCCTTCAGAGTTGCTCTGAGGACATTGGGGGGGGGGTGTGACACCCTTCAGTACTACTTTGAGCTCCTTGCAGGAAAGGTGACCTTACTTCAACTCTGTGTCCTCTGAAGGGATACTTGTTTGTGCAAGGCGAAAGGATTTGCCAACCCCCAACTCCCAGCTCTGACCTGCCATCATTAGTTGCGGGGGGTGGGTGGGTAAGGGAGGGGACAGAAGCCATCATCTTACAGGTTCAGATTGCAACAGGAAAAGAGTCCTCGGTGCTGCCATCTGCGTCTTGCCATACTCCCAACTCTGCTCATCCTATGAGAAAGAGGAAGCTCAAACCAAATACATTTCTTAGTCTTCAGGGATCCCCAAGGCTCTTCTTGCTGTGGTGGTGAAGAGCAGACTTCTTCTGAATCTTGTTTGGACTCCACAAGCTCCACCTCCAGCAATCCAGCTGGTGAACTTTGCATAATAATTGTTGGCTGGAGAATCACAATAATCCCATTCCCCACTGCCCTGATTTCATCCTGTCTTCTGTGAGAGCACAAAGCCCCATTCCCCACTGCCTCAATTTCATCCTGTCCTTCATGAAAGCAGCATTGCCAGCTGGATACACATCAAGTCTCACTGGGGGGTAGATGAGAGAGGCAGCTGACCACAGCTCCAGTCAACAGGACCTCAGCAGTGAATCATTTGCTAGGATAGTATATGTCTAGAGAACTTCTTGTGGCTCTCGAAAGTGCTTCTGCCTGGCTCCCCCTCTCCTGTCACGCAACCCAACAGCGGGTGCAGACACAGCTTCTGTTTCTGTAAGGCAAACAGGCTGGCAATGAGCTTTAGGAACTTTAGCCAATCATAGATGGGAACTCTAAAGTGTTTCCCCCTTCTTTGCTGCTCCTGGAATTCTACACATGCCCCCCTAACCCACTGACTTCTGCCCTAAAAACTTCTCTCTTAGGGAGTTGTCATACTTTGGAATCTTGGCCTTCAAAAACAGGAATGTCCTCTGCTCAACGTCTATGCAAGGAGCTGCAAAACCAGCTACTAAAAGCAGGAAAGGTCTCATTAAACCGCATGGTCTTTATTTTCAGTGCCAATATTACAGATACAACACAAACGTCCCAGGAGGAGAACGAATTCAAATGGAATCCAGGACTCTGACAGACTCAGGAAATGAAAAGGGCTGAGGGGGGAAAGCAGCTTTGCAGTGGAGTCTTGAGATGAGTCTTTCTGCAGGCAAATGGTGCCCCCCCTTTCCATCTTTAAGCAACACACATTTCCTTTCTACCCACCTACCACAGCTGACAGCCAAGGATCAGACAAGAGGAGTTCCAAGATTTGGGGTGGGGGCACGCTGAAGAGCGACTTGCTGGAGGGAGCAGCCAGTCTCGTCCATCATGATGCTTTCTGAGAGGGAGGCACTGGCCAAAGAGGGCTTGACGTTGCTGCCTCCACCACTGAATCCTCCAAAGCAGAGCTTCTGTCCAGAACAGCAGGTCCACCTATCCATCCCCTTCTCAGACTCAAGCCACTGCCCTCGGGGTGTGCAGTCAAGCGTAGAAAAGGCCCCCCACGTCAGGGAACTCCAAGGAGAAAGGGTCACCAGCATCCTTGGAATACATTTCCAACATGAACTCTGGATGAAAAGTGCCTGAAGGTGGTAACCCGGCTAGCAAGGAGCCGAAACAAAACTCGCTTCACTCACTCGCCCACGCCCACCGGAGGAGAGAAGATGGCAGGCGGGGAGAAACAGTCGCACATGCCACAGTGCACCTCCCCTCCCCCCCTTCCAAACAAGGGGAACGTGGCTTCTGTGGCAAGTGTGGCTCAGCAGCCAGGAGAGGAGAGAAGAGCGAGCGAGCCAGCAAGTGTCTTAAGAGATATGCTTCATCAAGGTGAGCAAGGCCAGTCCTCCTGCTCTGCAGCAGCCGCTGCTCTCGTCAGCTCCCCTGGCCATGGTGCAAGTGGGGGGATTTCTGGAGTCACAGCGCTCTGCCCAGCGTTCCTTCGGCCAACCAGGTGGGGTGAGGAGGGTGGGGCCAGAGCTCACTGCCAGGACTGAGTGGGAAAGTTGTTGACTTCTGCCAGGTCCTGCATTGCCGAGCCCTTGTGATTATATGTCAGCTTGATCCGCATGCGGAGCTGTTGCTACAAACGGGATGAAACAAGGAGAGGTGAAGAAGATCTGGGCAGGAGGGGTGAGGGGATCACTCTTGCAGAAGCTGCAGTGGAACCACCTCAATTTCATTCAGTTAAATGGGTGCCAAAAGGCACAGAGTTCATCCAGCAGGACTATGAAGCTAAAAGCACCACACAGCTGTTAAGATTCTGCCCCTGAAGGTTCAATGCCACCCCCACCCACCGAACAGAACAGCCACTAGAGGCCTTCAGAACCAATGCATGACCTGTACCATCAAGCACTCAAGAGGCTGGGCACCACTCCCAGCCCAACTGCTCCTTCAGCCTCCATGCTGAACATGGCAGTAGGTAACTCACTTGCTCATTTGCTCACCTTCTGGGGGTTCAGGACTTTAATGACTTGTGTGATGGTCCCTGTGTTAAATGCTGGGATGACGCTGCTACTGGGAGACAGGAGCTGCAACTGGAATGTCTGGAGGGAGGCAAACAAAAGGAAGAAGGGGGCACACTTTCACCTGGTTTTTCTGCTGCAACTACTGCTGCTGCTTCAGCAGTAGTTGGGCCTGCTCCTGAGACAGGAGGCCCAAAGCTCCAAGTACAGTGAAAAATGATGCACAGCACCTAGCCCTCTGCCTCTCATCAGAATGTGCTCCTTTTTCCTGCCACAGCAAGACACTTATGACTATATCAAAGGCAAAGGGCTGGTCCTAAGGGTCCATCTACAGTTTTGGAGCCAAGCCAGCCAGAGGAGCTTGGAAGTCTGCCTGGAAACACTGTCTGTCCCACTGCAGCTAGGAGGCCACCAAAGCAGATGCTCCTGCCCCAAAGACCAGCCTCACCTTTGGTACCGCAGCCTGGAAAACAAAGTCTGTCATGTCCAGCTCGGTGCTATTGGAGGCCTGTATTGTGATCACGGTGATGCTGGGGTTGGTGTTTGAGCGTTCAAAGGCAAAGTCAATCTTCAATCCATTTTTGTTGTAGGCCGTGATTGGGGGAATGCCTGTGGAGATGCAGTATTGGTCAGAGTCCTGGAAGGTGCCCTCTCCAACTGGCCCTTACAAAGTCTATAGTACAATTCCCCGCCCACCTCAGCCGCTGCTCAAACAGCGAGGTTCTACAGTCCTACCAGCAGTTATGTCATTGAAGATGGGTTGCGAAGAAAGTCCGTCCAACAGAAATGGGGGTTGCGATATCTGTGGGGCAGGAGCTGGAGGTCCTACAGGAGCAGTTATGAAAGAAAGGGCAGGGTTAGGCTGAAGTTCTTCAAGGCAAGGACCAGCGCCAGTGCCTCCAACAAATAAGAGATCTTGCCCAGTTTCTTCCCCGCACCCTTGAATCTCACTTCCACATGTCCAGCACCTCACCTGTTGGGTTGAGATCCCCCAGGAGATCCAGCAGCTCCCCACCAGCAGAAGCTGGTTTATTTGGAGGGGCTGTTGAAATGATGGGAGTGATGTCGTTACCTCCCAACAGGTCCAGCAAGTCGTTTGCCTGGTAGGAAACACCAAATCAGATTGTTAAAGGCACTTAGCCAAGGAAGCCATCTAGTCTCAAAACCTCCCTGAGCAATATTAGCTTCTGAAGGCTGGAGGGGGCCAGCAGAGAAAGCTGCCTCCTGTTCCTGTGGGGGCTCCACAATTGCTCCTGCAGCCAGCCGTGGGCTGCAAAGCAACAGTTCCCAAAGGAGTCTTTGATGCTGTCTAAGAAAGCAGCAACCCCATGCAATGTGGCTCTCTTGTTTGAAGGAGGGAGGCATAGCTATCTTAAGTGTTGCACTGGCAGCACCTTCTCTTACCTGGCTGGTGGGCTGAAGGCCAGAAGGGGGAGGTTTGGTCTCCAGCACTGTTGGCTCTGCCTCCCCATTGGGTTGAGTGACATCTGTGGGGCCATTGGTGGTCAGTTTCTCCATAACTGGCATTCTCTCAAGCAGGGCTGACCTGCAAAGTGGCAAGGCTGTTATCTCCTGGGCAACTCAAAGGCTAGGAGGAACAGGAGTTACTCCTCAGATCTGGTGTAGAGAGGGGGCGAGCTCCCAATCAGTCAATGTCAGAGGCAATCTATTTTTAGTCAGTTCAAGTCCTCTATTTTTTGCTATGCAAATAGGTCCAGCTGAGGCAACCAGTAGCTTCACCCAGTCACATGAACCAATGTAAGAGTCTCTATGCTGTCTCTTCTATAGGGTTAATGGTTTGAGGCCTATAGAGGTCACGTACTAGAAATGGTTGGTTGCAATCAGCACTGTTACCTGGGAGCTCTTGTGAAATGTTCACCAACAGGTGTCAAGCCAGGCAGAGGTCTCCTCCTCCTCCTCACACTGACCAGACACCAAGAGGTCTTCACCTTCTTCAGGTGTGGAACCCACTTCTTAATTTACCACCATATGTTTGTAAGGTGGTGATACTGATACTATTGCAACCCTGCAGGTTTCCAACCCACCAGGCTGAAGGTCAAAAGGCATGGGGACAGCAGTGTCCTCTAACACTCACCTCATGTGATCATACTTCTTGAACAAGGCATTGTACTCCACTGCCCTCTGCTGGAGCTCCACATCAATGCTGCTGCCGTATATGGACACCACTTTCTTAATGCGGCTAGAGATGTAGGAAAGAAATGGTGACAAGTGGCAGCAGGGCAGGGGCTGCAGCTTAGGAGGGAGCAAGTACTTCTACCAGCTCTGCAACTGTAGCAGCTGTGTGTGTATTGGCCCAGCCTTTGGGGTCCTTGGGAATCAACTATGTCTCCTTGGACTAGTGGCAATGCCTGGCCTCTGTAACACAGAAGTACAGCTGGACCCCTCCACCAGGCACTTCCTTCTCAGGATGAGGAAACAGGGAAATATGCACGTGGTTGGGGGGGGTTGGGGTGCTGGTTAAGATCCACAAAATAAGGGTTCATGAAGCTTGCACAGCAGCAAGCAATGGGATCCAGTATCTCCTGATTATTTCAAGGACTGCAATAAAGATCAAGCAGCGTAGGCAGAGCCCCCCCCCCGAAAATACTCACTTGACAGTGCAAGTGAACCGAGTGGACAGCTTCATGATGGCAGTGAGGGCATAGCCTCGTGTGACAGACACAGACATGTTGGAGACTAGGACACTTTCCAATACATCAAGGACTTCATCCTCCGTGACCTGAGCAAGCCAAAAGGCAGAGGTAAGAAGGCTGGGCCATGAGCCAGATGGGAGAAAACTTCACCAGAGGCCAAGTAAAATCTTTATCCCTTTCAGTAGGCCTACCTGGATTGGCTCCTCCTCCTCACATTGACCAGACACCAAGAGGTCTCCATATTCTCCTATACACCAGGAAGCTACCTGCACCATGGGCTGCTACCAAGGAGAAGGAGGACAGGTGAACTCAGCAATGCCATCTTCTTACCCAAAGTAACAGAGGTTCATTAACACAATGCCTCCCCTCCCTCTCCCCTGCAACCCAACCCACCATCAGCATCACTCAGGGGACTTACTTGGGAATAGTCACCCATGATGGCTTTGTAGAGTCTCTGCACAGTGTAAGCATGCATCTCCATGCTGTTGGTGATTAGCTGGATAAGGTTGGGTACAGCATCGTCACGAACGTAACTCCCTGCCTGGAAAGAGGACCCAGAGAGAGGTTTACAAGCCATCCATTTGATATTTTATTGTGCTTTTAATTCTGTCAGGAGCTGCTCAGAGTGACTGGGGTAACCCAGCCAGATGAGCGGGGTATAAAAAAATTAATAATAACAATACTACTACTACTACTACTACTACTACTACTAATAATAATAATAATATTTATCATCATCATCATCATCATCATCATCATCATCATCATCCAAGAAAGCCAGGGAGTGGTACTCAAAAGCAGATTTCTAAACACTGCTGTAGTCAATGATTTTTATATACCACTTTTCTTGGGGTAAAGATGGCTTACATAAAAATGCAGTAAGATTTAAAGCTACAATTAACTGCACCACCATTGCGTATTTGGCAAGCAATCCCACCCCCCCCATCGAACCAGCTTCCAAGAGCTACAACTCTTGCAAGTCTTTGGCAAGCCCTAAGTGGGGATGAGCTACTCTTGACTTCCCTCTGGCAATCAGGCCAGAAGGAATTGGTGGAAAACCCCCACTCCTGGCTGCCAATGACTTTCCCTCATGTGTCAAGGATCAATAGAGCAAGGTTTGATCAGAAGACAGTCTTTATAGAGGCTGGTCCTGGGCTGCCATTGCTTTAAAGGGTGATCTTAACCTGAATCACCAGCACCACGAATTGGGCCCAGAAGAACTCTAGCAGCCCCTAGAACTAATGCAGCCTCATCCTTCTTTCATTAAGTCAATAGCAGCAGCAGCCTGCACTTGTAGTGTAAGCTCCCACATCATTTTCAGAGGCAGCCCCCATGCAAAATACATTACAGCAGTCAGTCCTCAAGAGTTACAGAACTATGTAAAAATCCCTCTCTCCCCACCAAACAAGAACCCCTGGGAAAGTCCACCACCTCCACTGATGGCTCTTGGACATAGAGAAATGACAGACCCTAAGGCTCAGAACATCTGTTTGGGGATACAGGACTAACAGACAGGGTCAGCACTCACCGTTGTCAAGACTCGCATGATTGTGTCTATGTGCCAGCGCTTAGAAGGAGCATATCTGAAAAAGGAGTAGATGCAAAACTGTGAGGACATTCCTTCTCCAAATGCTCCTTCAGTTCCCAAATGTAAGGCAGTTTTGGTTTTCCAGACAAGGATTAGTCAACTGCGTAGCCAGACTTGCTTTGGCTACACCTGCATAAATTTACTCCTAAGATGCAATGTGCTTGACTGCACAGGAGAGAGGATGAAGCTAAATCCCTGCATTCCACCAGGAGCAAGTGGCAGGACCACTACCACCATTTGGATTACAGGGTGATGGTATCCAGGTAACATTACCAGAAGGACCAGCATTGGCAGGGATGGGTCCAGCCTGAAAATGCTCCTCCCCAGCTGTAGCTGTGAGCAGTAAGAGGGAGTGAGCTGTGGCCTCCCGAAGTTGTGACTGCAGAGTAGTGGGGGGGTAGCAGGAGAGGAAGAGGGCCACAAATGATGAAACAAACACAAATTATTTGGATTTCTTACTTCTCTGCTGCAAGAAATATTCCCGAGGCACAGTCCGCCTTGAACTCTGGCTCACAGGAATCCAGGAAATACAGTAGTTCCTTCATCATTCCCCGGATGTTGTTCCCATTCACGAGAGCAAAGCTGAGCTCCATCGCCCGTCTGGAGAAGGGGAGAAGAAGGGATTCAGAGGAAGGGGAGAGGAAGGGATGCAGCTCTGCTGACCTGGGCCTGAGCACCACCAAGAGCCTACACATTTGCAGCCCCTATACAGACAAGTCTCCCCATCACCCCAAGGAGCTTTCCAGAGGCCACAAACGTGCTTTGTCAGCTGCTTGAGTGTCATCATTGCGCCAGGCGCTCTGTTGATGGATCACTCTTAGGCTTCATCCTACAACAGCACTAGCCAAGCCAGAAGGCTCCCACCTCTCATCACTCCAGGGTCCCAGTATGAAACCTAAGGGGTGGCCAAGTTCAAAAACAAGTAGTAAGACAGAGCAGGAGTTTGCAAGGAGAAGCAAGCTTCTTGGTTGCAGATCCAAACCCTTTAAAGCTAGAAAGTAGGTTACTTTAGGCGGGAATAAGTATTAGGGATGACAGCAAGATGACACGAGCTATATAAAAAGTTGCATGGTGTGGAGAAAGTGGACAGGGCAGTATTTTTTCTCCTTCTCTCAAGCTAGAACCAAATTGGGTTATCCAATGAAACTGAATGTTAGATGATTCAGGATAGACAAAAGGAAGAACTTCACACAGTGTATACTTAAATGATGATATTTACTCCCACAAGAAGTAGTGATGGTTACGAACTTGGACAGTCATAAGGGTGTTCCCTGTGGGAAAAGGGACCATGCTTTAAACAACAATGCCTCATGAGTAGCTTCTGGCTCACAGTGGCGGGCAGAGGAGACAGGTGAGGGGTGACAGAGAATGAATCCTAGATGGTTGGGCCACCTGGACCCACAGTCCTAGCATACCAATCTGACTCACCGTTTGATGGAGACGTCCAGATCTTTTAGGCAGTCCACAATGGTGCTTCTGTGCCGCTGTACAGCATTGTGGTCAGTCTGCACAGTCTTCAACAAGGATGTTAAAGCTACATATCTGAAAAAAGAGACCTGTTGCTTTAGACTATGGCAGCTGTTCTGTGTCACAACACACTAGAAGGCTTTTGAAGACAGCACAGCCAGGCAGCCAAGGGAGATGGAGCAAGCAGGTTGAGTGACTTGCAAGGGCAGCCAATGCAAACCTCCAGGCAATGGATTCTAACCCTCCCATCTGTATCAGAGCATCTGGGAAGTGAAAATGGATTTATCTCAGAACCAATTCTAGCCAGGTAGACTGCCAGACCAATAGGATGTGGAAAAAAGAGCCCAGAATTTCACATGGTGCATATGGTTGCGGCAGTACATACCCAGGCAGTAGAAAGCACCTGCAACGGCTGCCCTGGCCACGCCTCAAAAACAACCAATATTGCCACAAGAGACCTGGAGAAAGCTGTGCCTGCTCCAACCAGAACATGTTTTCCATCCTGGACCTGTACTCTGACCTACCTGATATTTTTGTCATTATTGAGCAAGAATCGGCCTAAGATGTTAATGGCCAACACCTAGAAAGAGACAAGCAAAGAGACATGGGTCAGGAACATCTACTTGTTGATACTTTTCACTCTCCAGCCAAAAAACTCCCAAAGGGGATTGGATCTATGAGCAACCTCAGTGACCCAGGTTCTTCCTTGTCAGCCGGTCTGCTTCCATGCAAGAGCCCTGAGCTGCTTTCATCTGACTCAAACATCATTTAGAGGTCAGCCCCCATGGGAATGCTTGGCTATGGCTGGAGAAACTGTGATGGGCCACAAAGCTTTGTTTTGCTCAGTGTCTCTCCTAGGATCCCACAAATCCAAGATTACGTACTCGCAGGCCACTCTCAGACTTGATGTCCATGATAGTTAAGACGGTTTCGTAAAGAATGGCATTTCCCACATTTTTACTCGTTTCAGTATTCGTGGCCACCTGGAACACAAGACAGACAATCTCACTTTCTAGCTTCCTCCCTCTAGACCAATGTACCACCTTCCCTTCCGCCTCCCAACAATGATTTGGCAGGCTGCACACCTCACCTGGGCAAGGATGTCATTCATAGCTTCACTTGAGTCATCATCATTTCGGCCTAGAATTCTCAGCAATCGTAGGATTCGCACCTGAAAAGGACAAAGTTCTCATTTTGAGCTACAATGGACCCAGAAGGCTCTGGGTCTTGAAGTCAGTCACTGCAGAATCCTCTTCATACTTGAGGGAGGAGGCTGGGAGGGGGGCCTCCATTCCCTGGCCAACATTCACTCCTCTCCCTGCCCAGCACGTGCCTGGCCCCAAAGCCCTTACCTGCAGGAAGGGGTCGCTGATTCCAGAAACATCATGCTCGGGGGAATAACCAGACATGATGAGGTTCTTCAGGATACGGACTAGCTGGGGCACAAGCTGCAGAGGACAAAGAGCCATCAGCCATTTGATCTACAGCCCTGCTGTTGTACCTGACATGAAGAAGGGGTCCAAGGAGGAGTCTCTCACAGGAAAAAAGGGTATTAGATTCACCATCTGCAGGTGAGAGCTGAAGGGGCTCTCATTGCTGCTCAGCCCAACCTCACTGACCTTTCCACAGCACAGAGCCAAATAAGCCTGCTGGCCCTACACAGCCATGCTGCAATATACATATGAGTAGTCTGGTGGGCAACTGATGCCTCAAACTACTAACAGGAAGCAAATGGCTTTGACCTGGCTCCCACTGGCTGAAGCTGCCTCCAGTATCAGATATAGTGTGCCTCTGAATACTTGCTGCTGCAGAATATGAATGGGAGAGAGGGCTGCTGCCTATCACATGCTTATGTGTGGGATTCCCAGTGGGGTATCTGGTTGATCATTGAGGAAAACAGGAAGATGAAACTATATAGTTCCTCTTTGTCCTGATCCACTTACAGCCAGGCTCTAACAGTCAACCATACAACTTCCAGAACCCTGTAGGTTCTTTCCCTTGCCTGTCTCCTTTTACATCCCTACTAACCTTCTGTGGTTAGTAGAAAGCACACCAGCACAGAGATCCCCCTGCTCTTGGTGCTCACTTATGTGGCCGCAAAGAGGCATGTGGGCGTGGCAGGAATAAGAGGGAAGTCTCCAAGCTTAGAGTGCTGATGTGGTTCCCCGAAGGGAGAGGCTCTGTTTGGATGAAGCAACCAAGTCTGACACAGAATCCCAGGTCAACTCTGAATCCACCAGAGGCCTCCACTATTTCACTCTCAGCCTATCCCCCTACTTCTGCACCATTTGCTGTTTTGAGCACGTTAGTAAGAATTGTAAATATTTGGGCATAATTTTAAAACTGCTAAATGGATGCATTATACCTAAATGGGTTGTTTATCCAAGTCCTGTTCTTGGTCCACCCACTGAAATCAACCGACTTACTTTAATCATGTCAATTAATTTCAATGGGTCTCCTCTAGCATTGGCTACAACCCAATAATTTTAAATTGGTTAACAACTTTAACTTGGTGCCAAGACAGGATAAAGCCCCAAAGAGGATTTCCTTCTCAGTGCCTCAAGTTGAGGGGCAGAGAGCGAAAGGGCCTTTGTAAAATGAAAGACTCTGCTAAGATATGGCAGCTGGCCAAATATACAAACTTTAGACAACCTTTTAGGAAGACAGAGATCTTGCTCAATCTCATTGCAATATCTCATCGCTTGGAACCCTGCTTAGTCATGTCACTGAGGCTTCCCATACCCACCATTATTTTGCTCTAACCATGCACAAGTCATAACCAGTGATGATGGGACAAGCATGGGGAAGCAGAAACAGCTGTAGAGATCAGTCTCCAGCCAAGCAGAAGCAAGTAGGGAAGGAAGAGGAGTATCTCTGCCTTCAACAGCTGCCCATAGCATGAAGGCAAATTGCTCTGAACAGGGGCGGTTCACTCTTCCACCTTCTCTGCTTACTACCCATCCCACACCTTATAGAAGCCTTGTACCAAGCCAATGGAAAACACCCACCATGAACAGCACAGGTGCAAACCCCCCTCACATCCCTCAAAGATCCATCCAACTGTAGCAGAGGGAGACTGTAGCAGAACCACCTGAGTTTCAAGAGGACTGTAACAGAGATCCAAGGTTGCCTTAGGTATTAGGTTTAATCAGGGCATTAATAAACTCAACTACAAACACAATTAGTCAAGCTGCAGTATTAGTGCAGTAAGTGATGGATTGGCACAAACCTCAACAGGCCCAATGAAAGCATGCATGGGGGGCATAGGGGAGGAAGAAAAAGTGAGTGACTCTTACCTTTTCATTCTAACCCACCACAGCAGGATTCCAAACAGACAAAAGGGACAGAAGAGATGAAGCAGGCGTTAGGGAGAGGAGCAACAGCTCACAACATCAACCACCTCATCCACCTCCACCAGCAGCAGCGGCAAAACAAAGGGCAGGAAGGGTAACCAGGACAACAACACCTGAAGCACAACTGCACTCAACTCTCCCCAGCTGGACCGACAGCTTCATCTACCTCCCTGGCCAGGTCCCTTCTGTGTTGGGCAACAGTTCTCCACACACAGCCCCAACAGTGGGAGGCAGGCTGGCAAGCAGAGGCGGCCCTCTCCATGGCTAAGCAGCTGGAGAAGCAGCGGCTCCTGCTTTGCTCAGGATCTCCCTGGGTTTTGAGGAATTTCCGGCTCCCTCCCTTCAAATCATTGCTGAGGTGATATCACTTTATAAAATGGAGAAAACAGAATGTGCTCTGCAAGAGCAGCAGCTGGAGTGGCCTGGCCCAAGTGCACCACCCTGCCACTCAGTTCCACAGGAAGGGTAGAAAAGACATACCCTGGCATAAGCACAGGGGCTTCCCAGCTGCAGGGCTTCCATTCAACCAAATGGATATTTTGCCAAGGAAGGACACATGCTTCTCTCCTGCAAGGCCAACCCATCAGCGACTGGAAACTGACACCCACGTCAGTCCCTCAAAGGTAGGAGCCAAGCTGCCTCAAAACTCTGCCCAGAGGGGCACATACAATAGGGTGCCAAGTGGACAAGGACTTACCTTTCTAAAATGGGCTAGCATGTCTGGGCTTCTCTCACACATTTCCGTAAGGAGGACCACAGAGGTGTGAAGAACACCTGCCAGGAAAAGAGAAGAAGGAGCCTATGCTTTACATGGCCATCACCAAGGACTCGCCACAGTTGAAGATGGACTATGAGAGACTGCAAGCTTTTAAGGCAGCAGCTTGGCAGCTTCTAACCAGCAACCTGCCCTCTGAGCCTCAGCACTTCTGGGCCAGGATCCTCTATACACAAGATAATCCTCTGTATGGAAGCCAGAAGTGGTTGTGGATGAAAAAGCAGAGAGACTTCAATCCTAGGCCAAAGCAGCCAGGCCTTTTAACTTTTCCCTATGAGAAACTGCTGATAAAAGGATAAGCTGCAAGGAACTCTTTAGACCCCTCCAAAGGCAGCACTGAACTGAGCTCTGTAGCCTGTAGAAACATGACCAAGCTTGCTGGCAAAGGGAGCCTCAAACACCTCTCTCCTTCAACCCCACAGCCAAAACACAAGTGAGGCAGATGCTGCAGAGTAGGCTGAAGCCGGCTCTCCCCATTGCCCATGTTAATGCCTCCTTCATGCCAACAACACACACTGCAGCAGGCTGGAACTCACTAGCTCACAAGATACCTCAAAGGGGCCAAGCCCATAAGGCTTGCAAGCCCACTGCTAGATACAAACCATGATGGCTGCATACTGTTACTACTTCAGAGGGGCTATGCCTCTAAATACCAGTTGCTAGGAATGCAATGTTGTGCCCTTGTCCTGCTTGTGGCACCAGGCTGGCCACTGTGAGAACAGGATACTGGAATAGGTGAGGTTTTGTTTTGACCAAGCAGTCAAGAGTCTCCTTCCATTAACCCCACTCCCCTCCCTCCCTGAGCTTGATTGCACTCCCTGTTATGGGATCTGGCTTCCTTCACTCTCTTCACTTCCCTGACCAAAAGTACCTCAGTGGAAGGTGTCCCAGGTTCAATCCCTGCCACCATTAGGTAGGACTGGGAAAGCTCCCTGTTCCAAACCCAGCTGTTCCAAACCCAGTTAGTCACCTGAGATAGGTGGCCCAGTGGGCCAACTCAGTGCAAGGTAGCTTCCACTGTTCTAAGGGAAGGAGGGAGCAAGCAGTGAGTCCACCAGAACTGAGTTTCAGAGCACAGAAACACAAAAAGTATGCTTGGCTCCTGGCTTGATGCACATGGCATTTATCTACATGAGGATTTCTATGCCATTCCAAACTGCCCAAGCTTTCTTATCATAGCCCTTCAGGTCCTCATATTTCTCTAGTCCACCCCAAAAATACATAGTGCCTTGGCCTTCCCTTGCCACAGCAGGCCTTACCATGATTCTTCTCATTCAGCAGGTTCTTTGTGGCTGGCAGGAACATTTCCATGAGCTCAGGCACCTTCCTGATGACGTGAACAGCACACAGGGCTGCCTATGGAAGAATTGGAGGGTGGAGGAGGGAGTGGTCAGCAGATGTGCAGGCAGCCCTCTACACAGAAACCTCTAAAGGGGATCCCTCGAGAGAGAAACACTATGTACTTTATTTGCATTTTAACTCTAGTCCTGGTAAGTCTTAATTGTGGGCACAAAGAGACCACCCACTGCCAAGGTCCAGTCAAAAACTCCTTGCAAAGATCTGGGCAGTGCAACTTCCTGCTGACATTTGAGAGGAAGCAAACCACAATCTTAATGTAAGAAAAGGGAAGAGCTTACAGTTCAACAGATCTAGAGGACTCCCCCTCCTTTTGGGGAGGGGGTCTCCTAAAGTTGTACCTTTGTCCAATAAATAAATAAATACCTTTTTCCTCAAGTAAGAATTAGAGGTTTTCAGGAGCTTCTCCACCTCCCCAGCTAGGTCACGACACATTTCAGAGGAGCCCATGCAGCCCAGGGTGCAGAGTGCCAGGCCTTGCACATACTGTGTGCTGTGATTAAGGTCACTGGAAGAGAGAGAAAGCAGCAATGCAAGGAATGGCTGAGATAAGGCACTCCCAGAGACAAAGCAGTCGGCCTCAAGCTGACAGCGTGTCAGATAACCCTGGGGATAGCAATGGGCTAGAATGCTTTCCAAGGAACAAAGAACAACCAACACTTGTCTCAGTCAATGACAACGCAACTGTGTCCACCACACTAACTCATCTGTGGTCAAATGCCCCACAAGTTCAGTGGCATCTCTACTACACCAGAAAAAAATGACTTAAGTGTCTACTGAAGTCATATTACAGATACTCCTGCCCAGATGCCTTCCATAGCTCTACAGATCCAGGTCCAGAGACACACAGCAACAAGGATGAGCGCTATCTGCAGCATGGTGCTGCATCTGAACTGCTCCCATAGAAGGTAGCTTCAGCTCTACAAGGCAAGCAGCTTATTACCTGCCTTCCCAAACCTCCACCACCACTTTCTGGCTGCGATCCTCAGAGGAGGGTGCATGACTAAGGTGTGCTGAACTTCAAGGCTCAACAAGAATATTCCAAGCCCTGCCAGCAGGTCCACCTTTGCAGAATAGCTCTCTCTTCCCACCCTAGAAATGAAAAAGGCCTTACTTCTTGATGCAGTTGGTCATGAGAAGGTGGACGTCCTGCCTCTCATCCAGCAGCAACATGGCTCCAAGGTAACCAATGCGTTTGTCCGTGAATTTCTGAGAGGCAATCAGTTTGAGGCACTCCAACTGCAAGAGGGGGCAGAGAAGCCAGAGGGAGTGACTCTCCCCAATGCTTCCAACATTTTTGTCACACTCACCATGGCAACTGTGCTACCACACCCTGGTGATTGATTAGCCTTACTACCAACTCCCTCCATGACTCTTAGGCTGGAAAGAAGACTGACAGTTGTTGGGTTGCTTCACTGTCAAGGTGTCGAGCACATCTCACCTCTAAGCACCATGCTGGCAAGCTGCTCTCCTGCAGTCCCCTGAGGAGAGACCAGCATGAAGCTTCCTTGGCAGTGGCTGCTGCTGGCTGGAGGTACCCTGAGCAGTGACCAAATAAGTGGCCTTTCTTGCAGGGGGTGGGGGTGGCAGCAGGTGCTGGGTGGAGGTGCTCAGGGCACCTCTGTCCAGCAGTGCCTTAGCCAGGATTTTCCCACTTGCTTTTCCTGCAGGAAAGACAGTGGTGGGAGTTAAAAACCTGGTGACAACAATTTTTGACTTCGGGTTGTGAAGGATGCCAGATGAGAAAGGTCGAAAGAAAAGAATGAACTGTAGCTGTGGACAACTGAGTCTGTAATGAAACCTGAGGGTTCAACCAGGGCTCAGCACAGTTACTACAATGCTCAAACACACCATTACTTAAATCCCCTTCAGTACATGGGTTCAGCCAGGAGAATGAAATGGATCCTAAAACAGAGCACTTCTGTGGCAGCTAAATGCCTCACAGGATCTGAAATATTTCAATGTCATTTAAAATCAAGGTTTGAATTTGCTCGCAAATCCTTGCTAAAAGCAAGTCCCAATTAGCCTTGGGGGCTGTCTGTAGGAAGAATGTTGGTGCTGGTCTAAGTTTGCCTGTCATTAAGGCTGGTGGGGAAATGATGGCAGGATAATGCTTCACTCACAATCTCTTCAGCACCACAGCATGAATCTATACAGGATCTGTCCAGTCTTTACAACTGCAGAAGAGCAATGGCAAAGCTGCTTTTAAAGAATCCATTCGTTCTGCTTTCTAAATCCAGTTATTTCCCAATCACGCAGCACCCAGCTTAGGCTAAAGTTTCAGGTTAGGTTGATAAGCTCAGTTGGTTAGAGCATGGTGCTAGTAACACAAAGGTCACAAGTTCCTATCTCCATATGGGATAGCTGCATATTCCTGCACTGCAGGGAGTTGGACGAGATGATCTTCAGGGTCCTTTCCAACTCTACAATTCTATGAAACTCCTGTATGAGGTCTAGCAGAAAAACACATCTGCTGAAGAAGAGGCAATTATGCCAAGAGCTTGTGGCCCACCTCCTAGGCCTTCCTGGTGTTCTGAACGAACTCTCCATCATGGTATGCCAGGAAGACAAGGCACAGCAGCAGCAGCACTTCAGGTTTGGACGGAAAGGAGAAAGGTTTCTACCTGTACACAGCCTGTTCAAATGCCGGCCTGCCTCCTACATGCAGAGCTCAGTTCAGTAACCTGATCTGGGTGAGCTGCTCCCTTGAGCTAGCTGAGCAGAGGAGGAGCAACTTTGACACCAATATATCCCATTTCAGCTGGAGCAAGAGAAACAAGCCACACTTTTCCCACGGCCCACTCTTTCAGGCCTTTTTACTTGGTAGCTTGGGCTCAGGAAGGGCCTTTTGCTGGTCTGGTTGCCTTTCCAGTTCTCAAATGAATGGCCCAGAAACATGGCAAGGCAGCAGCAAGAACACAGTCACACCTTCCCAACCCATAGAAGAGCTGCCCATTATCCCTTTGCCAACCTTTGTCCCCCTAGCCTTGTGCCCTTGCACAGAGCCCAGAGGACTGAATGGCCCATCGGTTTTAATTCCCAACAGAGGGCTGATGCACTATGAAAGAGCCATGCATTGTGGCTGGAGAGCTCCATCATGAAACTTCTGCTCATCACATGCAGAACCAGCACCTGGAAACTAAGACCTCTCATAAGTCTTCCTGTGAACCTATCACACCACACACCAGTCAATTTACAAGCAACTTAGAAAGCAAAATTAAATGCCATGAGATGAACTCCCTGGTGACAAAACAGAGTAGAACAGCTCTTGGGAAAATTTAAGGAATGGCTTGGGCACTTTAAAGATCACAAAATATATCCTTTGCTAAAGTAAGATGATGGAATAAAACCATGAGGATTGTGACATGCTCCTCCTTAGGTTTCTGTGAGGCACATGAAAATATTTCTCTTCCACAAAGGATTTCCAGCCCAAGGAAGAACTTGAGTTAGTAATACGCAGCAAGAGGAAGACAACTGTGCAGTTTCCTACAGGTTGCAACTCTGAAGGCACTTTGCCAGCATGATGAGCCTCCCACTAAACATCCAAAGCCAGGAATTTGCAAAAGGGCTGCTGCCACTACTGATGAAAAGAAGAGGGCCTACCTGTCCAAAGTGTGCAGGGTAGCCCAACATGTGCATGTAGAGCAACTTGGCCACATTCCGGCAGCGGTAAGTGTTGTCCTCTTCTCGGAAAGACGATCGGATGGCAGCACATTCTTTTTGGATCATCTCCCTTTCTTCTGCCTGGGTCCGTGCTGTCCGGATGGTCCGGATCAGCTCCCGGAGTCTGATGGGGGCTGGCATCCTCTGAGAAAAAAAGATAATGGGGGGAGGGAGAGATAGTGAGCAGGGAATTAAACCTCGGCAGTTAAGTCTTTAAAACAGTATCCCATGAGAAACTGTAGAGAGAGGCTGGTAGGGTCTCCTAGCTGGCATTGGTTATACTGACAGAACTCGCTATGGTTCAATCCACGGTGTTTATCCCAAGTCAGCCGTCTCTGCCACAGCTGGGACTCCAGAATACTTCAGCCTCAAAAAGTCTGTTTTCCCTGCCAAGTGGCTTAAGATATCTGTAGTAAGGAAAGAGATATGGCTCTGTTGCCAAGGTATGTAATGATGTATTCGCTGCAGCTCTGTCTCCACTACTGCATGGCGGAATGGGTGGCAGACTAAGGCTGGTGATAAACTGACTGCATGTGCTGTTTACAACACACACAGCTCACCTCTCATGGCAAACCCAAGAAACGGTTTCTTTCTTCCTGTGGCTGTCCCTAATCACCAGGAATTTCTGCCTAAATTTGCATACTAGCACAGATAGGAGCCTCCTCCCTCCTTCTGCCATCCCCAAATAAGGGAAAAGTCCTAGATTAATCAGCGACCCTGCACAACCTTCCTGAGCCTTGGATTAAGCCCTGCTTGTGAAAATAAACCTGAGGTTGAAGCAAACCAAATTATGCAGCCATAGAAGAATCTGAATCTGCTGGCCCCAAGGTGAAGGCTTATTTACAGGATCTAGCAAACCACAGGAACACCTCTGGCTCAAACCCAAATATTCTACTTCACTCTGGATTTGCTTTTCAAATAAAGGAAACTCCCATTATATTTCAAAGCAGCCTTTGGCCCCAATCCATGGGTCACTCTCTGCTACCCTGGATAAACAATCTGCCAAACAAACTGAAATAAATTATCCACAAGTTAGGAGGAAAAAGTATTATTTTCAAGGCCCAGCATACACTACTGCATAATACTAATACGTACATTACTTTTACGAATGAGAATGGTCATTATGATATTGTACAGTTGTACCTTGGTTCTCAAATGCTTTGTGACTCGAATGTTTTGGCTCCTGAACACCGCAAATACAGAAGTGTTCCAATTTACAAACTTTTTTGGAAGCCAAACATCCAATGCGGCTTACACGGCTTCCAATTGAGTGCAGGAAGCTCCTGCAGCCAATCAGAAGCTGTACCTTGGTTTTTGAACATTTTTGGAAGTCAAACGGACTTCTGGAACGGATTCTGTTCGAGAACCAAGGTACGACTGTATTGTTCTTTGGAATATAAAATGCATGTATCTGTAAATACATCTCATACACAGTAAATCATATCTAAGTTTACTGTTACCATGATGTAATAATACTTACAGAGTGAACACATTTTTAGACCAGTCAAACACGCAAATCTAAGTTTCAATTAGCCCAGCTGAACATGAGCAAGAAAGCGTCATTAACATTGTGAAGACAATTTTCATGCCGAAGTGACATCTTACTCCTGAGTACCTGATTGATACAAATCAGGGTTTCATTCAAGTCCTTTTCGTCCAGACAGCTCTGCCCCTTTCAGGCTCTTCAGTATGGCTGTTTCTCAGCCCTTTTCAAAGCAAGGACAGCAGAGCCTGAGTGGGACAGTTCCAGAAGGGTGGGACATCCCACTTTTCCAGTACAGCCTTAAGCAGACTACTTCCAGTATACTCCCAGCCCAGTGCTTGACTAAAAACTAAGCCCAACATTCAATGGACACCAGCACTGCTGCTGCTTCTCACATGTGACCGAACCCAGAGCTGATTCCAAATGCACTTGCAGGCCCAACAGGTAGCCACTGAGCCCAAACGATGAAACCCAGGAAAAGTCTATGCTATTATTTAAAACCGTGGGAAGAAGCTAGGTAGCCCAACTCAAGGCCTCTTCTAAAGGTGTTTCATCAGTACAAGTCACATTACAGTGGGCTGTAGCTCTCTTTTAGTTGAGCGTTCAAACTGTGACTACACCAATCCATTCAGAGATTACACTTGTTAAGGGTTGTGCAATAAATAACGGACAGAAATTCTAAACTACGCAGCTCTAGACTGAGCACTCAGCATCTGCAGATGCCTACATTTTTGACTGATGCATTTCATAAAAACTACAAAATGTGGTTAGATGTTCAACAAGCTACAGAAACCACTGCAAGTTCTCTCTTATTGCTTGTGAAATCCACTTGTGCCAGCCCATTGGTTTCCCAAGCTGATTTTGTAAGGGCCTCCTCACATCCACCTTCAAAAGAAGGTAGCTGTCAAGTAGGAGAAACAAAAGAAGGACACATGCCTTTCAGGTCATGCTGCTGCTGCTAGCTACAGAGCTGGAAGGGGACCTCACAAATCATCCTAGTACAACCTCTTGCAGATGGATGGAGGATACCTATTACTACACACACCAGCCCCAGAAGGTTTTAAAACAGAAGCTGGATGGCCACCATCTTCCAAGGTATTCTGAACTGCATCTCTTTGGTAGGCTGAACAGTCCTACCTGTCAAGGAGACTGTAGTCAGCAGTTGGGTGAAAGACATGGTCTCTGATGAACCTTTCACTTATGAAGACAGCCCTGTATCAGGAAGTTTTTTATGCTTGACATCTTATGTTTTTTTAAGCGCTGGAAACCCAGCCGGATGGGTGGGGCATTATTATTATTTGAAAACTTCAGCATTAATTTCCCCCCTTTAACATTGATTTCCCACTTTTCCATCCCAAAACAAAATGTTCAAACCACTGAACCACCATCATAAATCCTAATAACAATAAAACAGCACAACTCACTCTATTGCAGCAGCAATATAAAAATCCAAGGCACACACAGAGGAAAAACATCTGAAAAATGCATGGCTCAAGCCATACTGTTCTGACCTATTGCCTGAAGAGAAAAAGGAGGCCATCGGCTGAGTCCATGGAGAAGAGTCTCATAACCAGGGAGCCTCCACCATCACCAAGAAAGCCTAACCGCATATGTCCACATGCCATAGGTGGAGCCCAGAGCAGGGCTTCACTTCAGCAGCATCTGCAGCAAGCAGGCAGTCACCTACAGATGAACTGATTCCATGGAGTTCCAAACCATCCAGGTAGGGACTGACTCTAGGTCAAGTTTTCTTGAACTCTAATAATGTGCTCTCAAGCCCATTCTTGGGATCAAATGGCTGTTTTCATTCCTGCTAGCAGAAATAGTTTCCCTATCCCGGTCCTGTTTACTGGGTGATTTTACATTTATCCAACCAACCTCATTCTATTAACTATATTTCTGGACTTTGCTTCCAAATCAACATGCAAAAATGATTCTCCTTCTTCAAAAGCCTCCCTTTCTGCTACTGAGAACAAACATGCTTCCCAAGACACTCCTCTAACACTGCCCCCCGCAACACAATATGAAGTCGACAAGAAGTCTGCACTCCCTTCACAGATGGGTCCATGTGCTGGTTGAAAGCAGAGGACTCTGTTCAGGCAGAGAGATCTCATCAGAGCTCTCTATAGCCACCAGTCTCCAAACTGGAGGCTTCTCATTAAGGGAATATTTACGGTTATATATTCTTTCATTCCACAATTTACATTTGCCACCAACATAGGGACATAGTAAGTTGCCTTCTGTTTGTGCCAGACCACTGGTCCATCAAGCTCAGAACGGTCCACACTGACTAGCTGTTGTTCTCCAGGCTTTCAGGTAGGGGGTCTCTCCCAGCCCTACCTGGAGATTGACCTTGGCACCTTCTACTTGCAAAGCTGGTGCTCCACTACTGAGCCGAATTCCTTCCCCATGCCATTATTCCTTCATGCATGTTATTAGATGATTTATGTCCCTCCACAGAGTATCCAAGGTGGTTTATGGAAAATAAACCACAGCACAAACTGCAGGTGTTGCAGGATAATGGAGACTGACCAGACTTCCAGGTCTGATCTTCTGGCAACAGAGAAGCAGAATTATTTCCCTTTTCCCAAGTGCTAACCAGGGTAGACCCATGCCTGCTAGAGAGTCTTGTTCCATCTCGTGCCTTCCAACCCACTTACTGCCAAATCTGTGTGGATTTCTTAGGAAAGGAAGCTGTTGCCATAATTACACAGGAGGATCCTGGTGGATCAGAGCAAGCACACGACCCACAGTGAGCCAGCTCCTTCCATGTTTCATGAGCCACCTTGAGTTTCCATCCAAAGCTCCCAGTTAAGAAGGAGGCTCTCAGGCTGCTTCTAGGATCCAGAAGTACTCATGATCTAACTTCTACTAAGACGCTTTGGAAGAGCTTCTTAGTGAATCACAACCTTCCAGAGTAGCCAACATACCACAAGTGCCTTTATTAAGTCTATGACATTTTAAAAATAATCTCTGGTAAACAGATGTTTAGTAAGAAATGCTCTGATAGCTATCTGCCTAATGTGGCATTCACTCACCAGGATGGAATTTCTTGTTGCCTATGACTACCAGGTGAGTTGTTACATGCAAGGCTGTCCTAAAGCTCATCTTGCTATACTAAAGTTGACCCCACCTCTCTTCAGGTACTCCAAGGTATGAGTCACAAGATAAACCAAATATAAGAACTCTTTCAAAGTAGCAACACTCTTAACGGAACTTTCACAATTAGGGTGGGCCCTGATACATAGCAGGATGAAGCAGCACACTTCAGGCAGCATAATGGAGGTGACCAAAGCTAGACGGAGGCTGTACTGCTGTTTGAATGGTACAGGGTTAGCCCTACAGAACAGAAATTTGAGATCTACCTCAGGCAGCAAGAGGTCTCAAGACAGCATTGTTCAGATTACAAACAGTTTCTGATTGCAGGTCCCAAAAAAACTCTCAGAAGATGCCCAAGCTGAAGAAAAAACAAAAAACAGGTCTTTGGTTCAAAAATACCTGCAACTACTCCTAAAATCCAACTCTGCCATAAGATGGTCAACATGCAAGCCAACACACAAAGTAAAGTTTATTAACTATGTTTGGGAGGAGAGACACAGAAGGCAATTCACCACCTCAATGCAGGTACACCCTGAATTAACAGCCAGACATTGTTAACAAAAACAGTGACAGTGCAACCATACTGCTGGAAAGAAAGTGTACTACCAATGCAAAAACATCCAGAATAAGCTCACAGCAGTGTTAGAAACTATGATATGTAAGTTAGGTGCCAAAGGGCTCCTTAAACCAAGGTTAGTCACCAAAACGGAATATCTAGTTGCCATTTCAGGGTAAGATGCCTCTAAAGTCTTATTTTTCAAATGATGGACTAATTGTGATTGATTATCAGTGAAACACCTGGCTAGTTCAGATGACTACCTTGAACTAGGTTAAGAACTTTGAGAACTTAAAGAAGAAAAGTCACTTGATGCAGGGACAGTCCACATACATATTGGCCTATTCCTAAATCTTTTTCTTAATGGTGACACTGACCATTCATAACTTAGGAATGTTCTTCACAACTGTGACAAGGTCAGTGGGGTGGGGTAAGTGAAGTGAAACTACAATAATTAACTAACGTTGCTCCTGCTCAGGCTGCACAGTAAAAGCATTTTGGTTCCTGAAATTCATTCTGATTGTGCAGATAAAATATAACTCATGGTTGCGAGTGGTCAATAGTCAGGTGCAAAATGCACCTGGCTAATTTTGGACACTTGCCCATAGCCAACAGAAATTCAACAAAGGTAAAGACCACTGTATTCAGACAAAAGACAAGCATACTCCATCTGCAATACTATTTAAAAGCAAATCTTCCATCTCATGATATATCTCTGAACTACACCAAACTTAGTCTATGTAACAATTCTGCCCAATTGTCACAATTTCTTTCAAGAGACACAGAGGATTTTCAGCATACACTAGTTAGACATTTTATAAAAGAGAGGCCCTCTGTCAGACAGGTTCTGTTAATCATTAGTTATAAGGTAGCACCATCATTCCACATGATGCTTTGCAGAGAATCACATCAATATGAGCTTACAGTTTCTAAATTTTAAATGGCAGATGAAGGAGAAATGTGAGCAAATACTCCGTGTTGCAACAATGAAGGTGAAACCAAAGGCATTAAACAACAGGCTTCAAAGCGAAAATGTGTTTTGAGGAAGTGTTTGAAGAGAAGAGAAAGAGATTGTCACAAAGGGTTTCTTGCAAGGAGTTCCAGTCTAGGGGACAGAAAACTGGGCAATCAAGCTGAAACAACTAAGGATATGGGCAGGAATATCCATATTAAAATAAAGTTAAGTTTCAGAAGGTCTGCAGATGTTGAGTAACCCTCTTCCAACTGTTACTTATCTACAAGAGTACTGCTAGATAACTCCTTCACAATCATTAACCTCAGCAGGAAAGCAGCTTATCTCATTTGTAAGACCCTTAGAAATTCTTACAATGAAATGGAATAAAACTTTGGTTAAATAAACAAATATTTCCCTCTCGACAGGAGGGCAAAAAAAGGGAACTGCAATGGCTTCTTCAGGTCAAGTTGACAGGTGAGCCAGCTGGCTGGACTGCCCTCTCACTTCCCCGCACCCACCCGTGGTCTTGGCCTTTCCTTTCCCCAGCGCTCACTGAACAGGCATTGCAAAGCGTTGGAATCCACATCCAACAGCCTTGAGCCTTTTCCTAGTTGTCGACCCTGCCGTAATCGGGAGTGACTCTCAGTCTCTCTCCCCGACGAGGTGTTCCTAAGCCCCTTGCTCACAAGGCCTGTCAAGGGGCGAGGCGAGTCTCTTTCTTCAGGCCTCGGATAGGAGCCGATCCGATCGTCGGAAGCCCGGGCGAGCTGTACGGGGGTGAACTCCGGCGCGGCGCGCGGAGAAGACTCTCCTCGTCTATAACAGAAGAGGCCACAGGCACTTCCGCCGACAGCAGAGACAGAACTGGCCGGGCGAAGAGAAAAACGCCTCGAATAGCGGGAGGGAAGTCATGGGCTAAGGAGCACCGCCTAGGCTAGCCTTTGCTCGGCGGCGCGGAGAAGGGAAGCGGACGGAGAAACAGCCACCTCCTGCCCGGGAGGGTGAAGGGCCGCTCCGGCAGGGGCAGCAGCCCCGCCAGGCCTCACGAGCCAGCTGGCAAGTCAGACGGCAGCAACCCTCGCGGAACAAGGCAGCGCGCTCCCTTCTTGCTCTAGGAGCCGGCGCCTCTCCCCTTAGCCAGCCGACCCACCCACCGACTGGAAAGCGGCCGGGCCCTCGGCGGCCAAGGCTCAGTCAGTCCCGGGAGGCGGGGCGGGAGGCGGCGGCGGCTGGGCCTTGCCCCGGGCAGCGGCGGCGGGCCTAGGATCCTACTGCCGAAGTAGAAGCAGCAGCAACACCTACCCTGCCTGGCAGCGCCCCTCCTCTCTCCCCGCGCGGCACTCACCGGGCCGGATCCCTACGGCGAAGGCGGCGGCGGCAGTAGCTAGAGCCTGGCATCCAAAATGGCGGCGGCGCGGCCTCAGCACCGATACCGCAGGCGGAGGAATCTGGAGACCGGGACTCACTGACTTCCCTCTCTCAGAGCACGGCGCGGCGATAGCCTGCTGCATCCATTAACGTTGCTGCGTCCTCCGTCGCCGCCGGCCGGCGCGTTTCGTGGCCAGACAGAATGCTCGGCGCTTGGAACCGCGGTAACTGGCCCCAGAACTCGTTTCCTCCGCGGAAGTATCTGTAGCGGTGTCACACGATTAGCGGTGAGACTGCACCGTGGCAGGTAGTGATGACGTCAGACGCCTGCCTAGTCACCGCTGCGGCTGTGCTCACGACATGCGTCCGGCCGGGTCGTATTAGCGAACTTTAAAGTTCCGTTCTGGATACGGAACTTGCCCACAGCCCAAGAAGCGAAGCGCCTGCCCGTCCTTCGAGGAAAAAACCAGCTGTCAGGGCGACTGAAGCGTCTTCGCCAATTGCGAATTGCCGCGGGCTAGCCTGACAGTAGCGGGGCCAAGTCCGTACAGAGCACGTGCTTTCCTAGCAAGCTCAATCTTAAGCAAGTTTACTCGGAAATATATCCCAGGGCTTTGGACATACACAGGACTGCAGGCTTTGCACGGAGCTCCAGTGTCCCGTTTCTGAGGCCGCAGAGAGACGAAGAAGCTTGCTGGCAAGCGCCTTGTTTGAACGCGGAGAGCCTCCCGGCTCAACCTCCTCTGATTTGCGTGAAACAGTTTTCGCTAATGTGGCCGATACATCCATTTCAGCTCTGGCCTCTCTTAGGGCTCTACAGTTCCGTGGCTAGTATTAAGGTTTGGGGGCTAGAAAGCCTCGCCACGGAATATATATTGGTCACTTCAATCGTTATCTCTGATAGTCAACGTCGGCGGCTTTTTGCACTGCTTCTGCCTTCCATTAGGGCATCTGGCTAATCGCTGGGAAACAGATGGGGATACTGTAGGAAGCTGTCTTAAATTGAGTCAGTCTCTTGGTCCACCTAGCTCAGTATTGCTTACACTGGTGGTCAACAGCTTTTCACAGTTTTAGGCAGGATTCCTCACTCTGGCCTACCTGAAAGTGCCTGCCAGGAGTTTAAGTCTGGTCCTGTCTGCACGCAAAAGCACATGCAGCCCTTCCCTTCCCTCCTCCACTTAGTTTGATCTAACGGACAAGCAGAGCTCTTCCTAGGATCTCGCCAGACAGCGGCTTTTTTTTTTTTAGTTGCAAATCGATGGGCGACAGAAGCCCCACTGAGAGCATTCCTCTCTTTCTCACAGACACAAAGGAAAAATAATTAATCAACTCAACATCGAGTGACAGCTCTATCCCATCCCATCTACATAGCACCAGCAAGCTGTTCCTGTCCTTGCCAGTAAAAGGCCAAGGCCACTTTTATGCTTGAAGGTTGGAAAGTGCTTCGAGAATTGTTGCCCTTGTAAAAGGAACTCGTGCCGTGCAGAGTCTGTGACTGAAGCGGACTGGCTCTTTGCGGTTTTGGAAACACTTACTGGCTGCCTACCCACACAGAGACCGGTTCCTTGCAAGGACAGCGTGAGGCTCCTATTAAAGGTCTCTCCTCTCTGCTTCCCCTTCCTTGATTTGCTTAGCGTGAATTTGACTGTGGCCATAATTTACGCATCTTCCTGGTTTAAGGCCTGGAATAGCCAGCCGAGAAGCAGCGCCAGCTTACTCGTTCCTTTCCAATCCCAGTTTGATACCAGCAAACCCCGTGGGGGCGCTTCGGTTTTCCTGCCGCAAAGGCACGAGGCTGGCGGCTTCATCATCTTAATAAAGACGCACACCACACAGTGGAGAGACCGCTTCAAGTGCACAAGCATCGCTTATTATTTCTCAAGCCAGACCTCAGCAGTCCTTACAACAACCCTACAGGTAGACCAGTTATGGCTCGACGGAGTAGAGCTCGCGGGGATGCCGGGGCGCGACGTCACGTGCAGAGGGGAAGGGCAGGTGCGTTTGTCGCTATAGCGATGCCGCCGCCGCTTCCTCGGCTGTCGTTATGGCAACCGCAGGCGGCGATCACGTCATCGCTGTGCGCTGTGCGCGCGCCGTCCTAACGTCATGAGCCTCGGCAGTTCCGGCGCGCCGTGCAAGGCGGCGGCAGCGGCGGCGGCGGAGAAGAAAGAAGGCGGGGTCAGGCCCGGGGTGGCTGCGGAGTCGGCGGGCAGAGGGATGGCACTCAGCCGTGGAGGCGGCGGCGGTGGCGGCGGGTATGCGACAGGAGTGTCCGGGGCTCCCTTCCCCCCGCCGGGCGGAAGCCGCCCGCCTGCCCCCCCCACCTGGCTGACCCCTGTGCTCTTCTCTGTGTCTTTGCAGGTGATCCCGCCCGGAGACCCCCTTGAGGAGGAGAAGGAGGAGGCGACAGCAGCAGCCCACCTTGCAGCTTCCCGAAGCGAGCGCCATGAGAGCGGCTCAGGAGCGGGGCCAGGAATTCCTCCCCCCCAAGAAGCGCGACCTGCCGGTGGCTGCCAACAACGAAGAGCCGGGGCGGGCGGCTGAGTCGGGTCTGGTGGGCGGTGGCGGCAGCGAGACCTCTGTGGAATGGTCCAGGGGCTTAGCAACAGGCAGGCAGAGCCAGGCACCTTCACGTTACACGGAGGCTGGTGGCAGCTCCGACACAGTGACCAGTCTTACCGTGGACCAGTACGGCTTATTGTACAAAGTGGCAATGCCCCCGGCCACCTTCTCACCCGTGGTGAATGTCAGCCCGCTGCCTCCAGCCTTCAGTATGACCTCGCAGCTGATCCCGCACCCTGGTATCCCCTACTCGCCTATCCATTACACTCAACTTCCTCCTGCTCCCTTGCAGTTTGTGGGATCACACTACTCTGTACCCTATGCTGCCGCTGTGCCTCCTGGCTTCCTGCCCAGCCACCTTCTGTCCTCTTCAGCCAGCCTTGCTGCCTCTCATATCCCACACTTTGTGCCCTATGCACCTCTCCTGGCTGAAGACTCTGCTCCTTCTCCACAGGCAGCCCACAGCTTTGGCAAGACCAGTGCCTCAGTTTTGCCTTCAGGCTCTCTGCAGCCCCATGTTGGAGGTCAGCCACTGGATGTTACACAGGGCCGAATTCCAGTCTATTATCAGATGTCCCGTCTGCCAGCAGGCTATTCATCATTTGAAGCTTCTGTTGCTGGCCCAAACACTGAGCAGTGTCTGCAGGAGAATCAGCTAGATCCTAAAGTCACAGCAAATGGGGTGCAAAGGTCTGCCGTAGGGGCGAAGGAAAGTGAGGCTGAAGGGCAGTGGCCAAGGACAACGGTAGAGTGCAGCACTGAAGGTACCTTCTTGACAAGCAGTCAGATTTTGAGAACAGAGATCTCTGTGCCATCTCAGCGGAGCACCCCAGATACAGACCTGGAGGTGCAGAGGGTGGTTGGAGTGCTTGCTTCCCAGGACTACCCTGTTTGTTCTGCTCAGCAGAAGGATGGCTTGAGCCCTCTAAACCTTTCCCATCGTAATCCCCCTGAGCAGAAGGCAGAGTCAATGAGGAACCCAGTGGAACTTGTGGTGGCTGCTACTGCTGAGAAAAGCCACTTTCGGAGACTGTCGGCAAAGTCCCCTGAGGAGCAGCTCCGCCATCGGCAAATACTGAAAGGCATTACAATGGCCAATGGTCGGCCAGTCTCAGGGTCCCTCCATCCTGGGGCTCAAGATGGCCTGGGAGGTGCAAGTCCTGAGGGAACAGCCTATGAGGGACTACCTGACACGGAATGTGCCCATTCCCAGAGCCACTTACCCTCCCACTTCATGAAAGGAGCCATCATCCAGCTGGCCACAGGAGAGCTAAAGAGGGTGGAGGACCTGCAGACCCAGGACTTTGTGCGTAGTGCAGAGGTGAGTGGTGGCCTCAAGATTGACTCCAGCACTGTGGTGGACATCCAAGAGAGTCCCTGGCAGGGTTTCGTCACACTGCATTTTGTGGTGGGGGAGCAGCAGAGCAAAGTGAGCATCGATGTGCCCCCTGAGCACCCTTTCTTTGTGTATGGACAGGGCTGGTCCTCATGCAGTCCAGAGAGGACGAATCGGCTCTTCTCACTCTCCTGCCACAGGCTGCAGGTGGGAGATGTTTGCATCTCCATCAGTTTACAGAGTCTGAATGGGAGGCTTGTGCCCCAGGCAAGCCCCCAGAGTGCTACCCGAGAGAGACCTGGGCGGGGTGGGGAGAGTCTCCAGGAGCTGCAGAAAAACCCATTGGAGAAGGGTGGGGTGGCTGTGGGCTCCCCCCAGGAATCCACCCACCATGATCCTGTTTCTCTGCATGGTTGGGCAGGCCCCAGCTTCCAAAGGTCTGGGGAGGAGCCCCGGCCACCACTCCTCCGCCCTTCATTCATTCCCCAGGAGGTCAAGTTGTCCATCGAGGGCCGTTCAAATGCAGGGAAGTGAAGCCCCAGTGGTGGGCGAACTTGTGTGCCACGCTTAACTGGGTTCCTTCCAGTTTGGCCACTGCTCAGATGCTCGGCCCTTCCCCCAGTTGTGTGCCTAGAATCATTCCACTGACAGAGGCTCCTTCTCTCCACCCTCTGTAGGGGAGGTCTGAGCCTGGGTAGGGTAGATTGGGGTCAGCCAAGGGGAGACTCTGAAGGAAGCAGTGACTGCGCTGCTTCTGTGAGGAGAGGAGCAAGGGCTCAACATCCCCCACCACCTCACTCAAGCACTTTATTGGACACTTGCTCACACATAGCAGGAGGGTGCTTTTACCAGGGCAAGGGAGCAGTGAGGGAGTTTGCCAGGTTTCTTCTGCTCGGGTCCCAAGTTAAGAATTTTTGTCTGGGCCTCCCAGCAGCCCCTCTCCAGGCACCGAGTCAAGGGAGCCTGGATTTCTCCTCAGGGAGGTAGTATTTGTATGCAATTTCCTCACATGCGTTAGATTGAAAGGAAATGGTTAATAGTCTGTTAAATTGCAAACCTGGCAATGCGTTGCCTCACAGCTCTGCAGCCAGGTAGAACTCGAATCCCATAGGTGGGAATGGTGTAGGTGTACGTGTGAGAGTATGTTCTAGCTCTGGCTTCTTCAGCTATCTCCATGCTGCTCTTAAGTCCCCACCTCCATCTTCTAGAAAGGCTGCATCCACTTCTGCTGCAGATGCCTTAGATGTTCACAGCTAAGCCAGGTCTGAATGGCCTGGGCTGACTAAGGCTTGTCACAGTGGTGGATGCCTCAAGTTACAGCCAGCTCCTTTGAAAAGTGCAAGGCAGTTTGTATATAAGAGCATGCTAGTGCACATACAGACACTCCTGCTTTTCCTTGGGGTGATTAAAGCATTTCCTATTGAGAGTTTGGAGAGGGGGCATTCTGGCCACTGTAACCAGCTTGAATGGCCCCCACTACATGTGTAAGATTTCTTTGGATATTAGAAAAATGTATTCAGGTTCTTCTGATAAAGATGAAAATTGCTCTTCTGTGTGCACTGGTGACTCAAACAGAATGAAAGAAGATAAAATGTGCAAGTAGTTAACAGTTTTTGAGCCGAGAAAGCAGTAGAACTGCTTGGGTTCAAGACGCTGGCTGAGTACCCTCTCCTGCACTGGTGCCCTCAACTCGGCAGGGGTGAGCTCTAGGGCTCTGAATCATAGCCGTGACTCTGCATCAGTGCCATCCAAGTCCCACTCCAGAATAGCAGCCAGGAAGCTCCTCCCACTGCTCCAAATGGGCAGCCTTGGCTTGTTTCCCTTGGATGTTTTGTCTACAGTTGTTGCTTTTAGGCATTGCCTACAGGCATTCCTGGCTCACAACGGGAACTGCTTTCCTGTCTGACCAGACACCTCATCCACTCCAAGCCCTCTCTATATGAAAGGTGGAAGACTTTGCTGTTCTCCTCTGGAAGGCCCGGCACTTTGCACTATTCCGAGCCAGGTTTCCCCGCAAACCACCCTCTGCCTTCCTTACTTGCTCTTGGGCTCCCCTGGATTGTGTGCTTACTAGACCAACGCTCATTTCCATGTAAATGCTGGCCTAGGTTTCTCCTTTGTCCTTCAGCTCCCCTGCCACCAGGGAGGAGATGTCTGCTTCATGCCATTAGGGCAGAGTGCCCTTCTACTCCCAGGGCTTCATGGGAGCTGGATCACTTGCACAGCATCACAGCAGAAGAGCCTGATTGGCCACCTCTTTCATTGGCACCACCTCTGGCCCTCCGTGGCTATTGAGGGTCAGTTCCTCTTAGTTCATCTGGACCGCCCAACACTACTGCCACCCTGGTCCAGTGCTGTTTCAGGATAGCTTGCTGCACAGCCCTTAGGGCCCAGGACCGAGTTAGGAATAGAGCTGCAAAATATGGAAGTGTCTTTGGGCACTACTCCATCTGGGGCCGCTGGAGGGTTGGGAGAACCAGCTTCCTAGAGCAATAAGCTATTTCTCTCTTGTGACACTACAGCACGACCCCTTTCCAAGCCCTAGTAAATATTTGGGAAGGGCTCCCTAATATGCAATACTGTGGGACTGGCAGCTGCACAGCTGTGTCCATTTGGCCATTCCATGGGGTAGGATGGAGGCTGCTAAAAGAGACACGTTTCAGTGTGGGGTGCCAAACTAGGGGGTGATGAACTGGGGTCCTGCTTTTCAGAAGGGCACCAACCAGATACCCTTTCCAGCTAAAAGGTTTCCCGTCCCTTCTTGCCAGCTGTTTCTGTAGCCCTGGCCTGCAAGAGCAAACATCCGCTTATATTAAGTCCCACCTCTGCCCAGAAACACTGAGCGATGGCCTGACCCAGTGGCTTGTTGCAGAGAAAGTTCCTTTGCTATATCTCAAGATGCACTGAGGAAGACAGCAAACAGAGTCAGCCTGCCACCCTTCAATCCCTTGCATAGCACCTTAGTTGGGGTGGGTCACCTTCCTGTATGCAGCTGGCAAGGGGCGAGTGTGTAGCAGCCCTGCAACCAACACCAGTCATCTTCACTCCGAAACCCATGCATCGTATCTCTAAAGCCTTAGGACTAGCCGAGTGCCCAGCCCCTTTTCTCCTACCTGATCTTTAATGAAGCATTACCAATCTAAGGAGGATAATCTATTTTGTTGTGCTTTTTTTGTACCTGTTTTAAATAAATCAATTTGTACTGTATATTTGTATTTTGGGTGAGATCCTTTTTCCTGTTTTACCATTTAAAGTCTCTGTACACACAGATTGTATTTTTATTGTTAATGCTCTTATGAATACTGCATTTAACTTGTTGACTTATGTAAACAGTATATATACATATATCTATATATATATATATATATCTATATAATTATAAGCCAATAGCTTTTCCTTTGATGTGTCTGTGTCTTACTTGTCTCCTGGAGAAAATTTTGGCAGAAACACCAAAGCTCATAAAGGAAACTTCCTTAAATTCATACAGTGGTCACTAAAGCCCCAATTACAGTAGCAATCTTCACACTGGCGCAATTAGCTCTGTTCTGTTGTGTAAATAATTTAACAGGCTGCACATAGGTTTTATGATTTAAGATTAATAGGACAGAACAGACCTGGCTAACAAGTCAGAGATAACTTCTCCTCGCTTGTGCAGCCAAGTCTCTCCCTTTTACCTAGTTTGGAAGTTGGGCAAGAGACGACACAGGCTGCTGACCAAGAAAAGAAATATACCCCTCAGTAGGGTCTTCCTCTAGCCTTTGTTTAGAAGTCTGCCTTTCACTGGTGCTCCCTGGGAGAAACTGCCTCCCTTCCACCACCATCTCTCTAAGCACAAAGGCAAGAAGAGCAGCAGCACTCAAATCTAGCTGCTTTCTCCCTCCCCAAAACGTACCCCCCCCCCCAGGATGTAAAATTCTTCCACAAACCTCCCATTTGGTGCTGCTGTACCTAAGTCTAGCAGCTACTATGACTAGGCCTAATACACCCCTGTGGGTAACTTGTGAGGCTCCAAGCCGTATTATACACCTCCCTCTTCAGGACTCCACCTTCTTTGCTAGTCCCCACTTAAGAGTTCCAGCGTGATATAGTAAGGGGCAGGCTACAGAACTGCAAAGTTCCAGCTGGATCTTGCCCAGCAAGGAAGCAAGCTAGGCAAGGCAGAAGCAGCAGCTGCCTCTCAAGCTGCTGCAGTGAATTGGCCAAGCCCACGAGGCACAGACTGAGGACATGTACAATTAATTTATTTCTGATCACAGCCAGTGCGCCCGCCCCTTCCTTCCTCCCTGCCCCTCTCAGACCGTTGTCACACTCCAGTTCCATGCTTCACTGGCGGAGCAAGTAGGGCCTCAGCAGACAAGAGCAGGTCCTCCTTTTTACCCTCCTCAGTGCAGGGCACTGGGACTCGGCTCCTCAAAGGCCATTTTACCAAGCAGCTGCCCCTCAAGCTCTAGCCCACCCACTGGCAGTGGGAAGAAGTTCATCTCGGCTGCCAATGCAGCCATGGCCGAGGGGTCCTGGCCAAACTGTGCCCGCAGCATCATGTCCATTTTCTCCAGCCGCCGCTTTAGCCTCTTGGCTTCACGCTCCCGGATGAGCCGAGCCTGCCGCTTCTCAGGGGTCTCATTGGCCCGCTTGAGGCGCATTGCTTCACGGTCCCGCTGCAGGCGGCGTGCACGCTGCTCGTCCGTCTCCTGCATGCGCTGCAGCCGCTTGGCCTCTCGATCCCTCATGCGCCTCACCTCCCGCTCCTCCGGCGTCTCGTTGTCTCGACGGCTCTTCTTAGCTGTGCGCTCTCGCTCCAGGCGCTGCAGCCGCACCTCCAGGGGCTCGTTCTGCCTTCGCAAGGCCCACTTGCGAACCCCTGGAGCTTGAGCTTCCAGAAGCTTGCGGTAGGCCACGCAGCTGTTGCACACCAGGAGGATGCCAGCAGGATACACTGTGGGGCTGACAGCAGCAGCGCCACCACCTGCTTTTTCCTCGGCACCAGAAGAAGCCTCAGGGAGGGGAATGGGCAGGGCATCTCCACACAGCACCTCTGACACCTTCTCACTGTGAAAGTCAAAGAGTAGAAATGACGGGTGGTCGGCACAGATCTTAAGAAGCCATTGTGTAGGCTTGCAAGCTACTGCCTTAGCTTACAAGCCACCCCACCCACATGAATGCTGGCCTGCAGAATGCTTCGGGCTGGGGTCACCTATTCCAGCTGCCTCCAGAAATTGCCAGGTATAACTTCCATTGCTTTCACTGAACAGGGCCCCTCCAGGACTTCCAAAATGCGGCCTGGGCCACGTCCCAGTCCCACCGTCAGAGATGCCCACTTCTCACCTGTTGAAAGTAGCATGGCTGGTGAAGCGAGCCCCACACACCGCACAGTTGGACAGTTGGTCCTCGGAGTGGATGAGGAGGTGCCTGCCCAAGGAGCCCGGGGAGCTGAGTGCTCGGCCACAGACGGGACACAGGTAGCTCTTGGCACTGACCACAGCTGCCGTATGCTGCAAACGAGGCCGGGCTGTGAGGCAAGGGCTCCGCTGCCCTGTCCCCCTCTCAGCTGTCCCTATGAGGGCAGGCAGCCAAGGCCATGCCACGGAAGATCTCCCTCTTCTGTTAGGGAAAGAAGGAGAGAGACCCGCAAGGCCTTCCCTGGGATGTGGTGCAAACCCACCAGGGGGGATGATTCAAATTGCATCCAATGCCAACAGCCCCTGCCCCCATCCCCACCCTTTCCCAGTCCAGGATTACTAATTTCAGCCTGGAAGGAAAGGGGGAGCCAGGGCAGGGATGGTTTAGCCTTGCGTGATGGTCTCATCAAAGCCCCCTCTAAGTACCTGATAGACGTGAGTGACAAGCTGCTCCCTGCTTCCACACTCTAGCTGGCAGAGGGGACAACGGGAGAGTCCCATCAGGGTATCTGGGCTGGCATTTAAACCCATCTGCAAGCAAGGAAAAGCAGGCTAAGGAAAGAGCAGAGGACAAGACCCATGCCTGGTATTCTGCCACATGCATACACATACCCTTCCCCCCAATTGATGCTGCACCAGACCCTTTAAGACCATGTTGACGGATTCTCTACAATGTAAGATTAGCCCTGCGCAATCAGATTGAGGGTCTACCTAGTTGTGTATTGTCTAACACACAGGAGCCAAACCAAATGCCTCTTCTGGGAAGCCCAGAATGAGATGACAACAGCTCTATCACTCCCCTTGCCCCCATTACCATTAGGGAACTCTAATGCCAAAAAGCCCAGACCCAATCACTTGAGCCTGCTGTAGTGATCACTTGGACACATCAATGGACCAGGCCCAGGAATCCCAGAGTGGGCTATACAGTCCTCTTTCTCCATGCTAGGGCCATCCAAGAGTCTGCTATTGCTATTCTCCCTTCCACCGAGTAACCACAGCAGCGTTGCACTTTTGCTTTAGTATGTGTTGACTACGGCCAATGTGATGCACTTGCCTCATGGCCTCGAGCGACCTGCTTGCTGCAGCCCAGCTGCTCAGTAAGTTCCAGTTCCTTTTTCACTGTCGCTGATGCTCCGTCCTCCTCAGAAGCATGGGAGGAGACCTCATCTTGTGTTGTCTCATCCCCCTCGCTATCACCTGGAATACAGAACAGCTTTAGGCCTCTGCCACAGACCAGCTGACAGGATTCCAAAGCAGCATGCAGGTGTTTGATCTCTCCCAGGTGTCCCAGAGCTGCCCTCCTGTACCAGATGGGGAAACTCACTGTTGCTGCTGCTGCTACTGCTGCTGCTGGAGTCCTTTTCTTGTGGCGGAGGTGGCAGCTGCTGCATGAGTGGTGACTGGGCTCCAAGCAGCCCAGGGAAGTCTCTTCGCATCATGGCCTGACGTGTGTGCTCTTCTAACCCAGCAAAGACTTGCTCCCCTGGAAGTACAATGGGGGAGGAAGAAGCCGCATTAGCCCATTGCCCTTCCCAAGCCCAATCATTCCTTGCCCCCTCCTCAGATGCCCAGTGATGGTCTCCCCTACCTGAAGATGGCCCAGAATGGGACTAATGCCTGGGCTCCATTCCCCAAAACAGCTTTCCCCAAACCCTTCCTGCAAAGCAACGGTGGCCTGACCAATCCGTCCCTTCGCATCCTTTCCAACATGACCTGGAAATACAAATGTCTTCAGCAGCATTAAGCACACAGGGAGGGCTCTTGCCTGCCCTGGCTCCGCCCTAGAATTTGCATGTGCTCCCCCACCCCACCCCGGGCCCATATTTTGGAAGAGCTTGTCCTGCCATACAGGTTCTCCTCCAGGGGTAAAGCTGTTATATGTGTGTAAAAGATGCTTTAGTGTAGGCAATAGCAAACCTACTTATCAACTTTTCCAAACCAAATTTGTGGTGGGAGACGTCTTCTGTGGATTTTGTGGTCCAGGTTTAGTTATCTGCTTTAGTTCCTCCTTGATACGTTTTCTCTTAAGTTGTGCAAAGTGGGCAGTGCTTGCCTGAAATTGCCAGACTCTTTCCTGGGCCTTTGCTAGTTCAATTCTGATCCTAAAGCTATCATGGTGCCTGGAAGTCCCCTGTTCCTCATTGTGCAAGGGAGACTAGCCAGCCATTCCCAACTAGTGCTGAAAAGCCGTTCATTTGCAGAAGAAACATCAGTGGGTAAGGTGGCCCAATGAGAGACAGAATGCCACTAGAATGGCGGAGAGGGGTTCTGAGCCCCCAGAGTACCTAAGGAGCCCTTAGGCTACAAGAGGTGATACGTGGACATGTCTCAGCTCAGCCAACAAATCCTCGATGCTGGGCAGGGAGTCCCCACCAGGGCTATGGGAGAAGAATGCAGCAAATAGTGGAGGGGAGGGTTGTCCCCCCCATCATTTTGCGGATGAGGGTGCCTCGCTTGGGCGGGGGAAGGGGGTGAAGGTGGAAGTGACAACAGCCCCCCTCCCCTTATTACTCACAGTGGACTTTATTGGGGGTGGTCTGTTTCCGACGGGACATGGTTCCCCCCCCGGGGGGGGCGCACCTGCGGAAAGAAGAGCCCTGTCACCATGCGGGGGATGACCAGGGTAGGCGAGCGGGGGGCGTTTAGAGATCAGCCCCCACCCCGCGCTCGAAAGGAGGCTGCCGCCGCCTCGGCCCTTACCTGACTCCGTCGCCCGGCCTGGGCTCGCCCAGCAGCGCTGCAGGAGGACAAAGGGCCGCCCGGGCTGGCAGACAGACAGACAGAGGAAGATGGCGGCACGGCGGGAGCGCCCGGCTCGTGCACGGCGGGACCGACGGACAGACAGGCGGACGGGGGCGCGCTGCGCTGGAGCCCTCCCCTCCCCTCCGAGCGGAGCGCGCCTCCTGCCTGACAGCAGGGGCGCCGATCCCGAGGCCGGCGCAGGCGCTCAGCCGGGAGGGGGTCCCGCAGCCATCAGGCCGGCGCCTCCGGGGGCTTCACGCACCCAGACCAGCCAGCAGGGCCAGAGTTGTGTCCTTCGGCGCTCTCCACTGGCCCGGCTACCGAGGAGGAGCAGCAGCAGGAGCAACTGCTGCTGCTGCAACCCGCCTCCCTTGCCCCGAGTCGCCTCCTTCCACGGGGCCGCTTCTCCTCTTGTCGGAGCGGCGCCGCCGCGGTGCTAGTGGCGGGGCTGCCGCCGTCCCCGCCTCTTTTCAAGCCACGAGCAGGGGGACTCGATTGACGCCCCCGCCATGCCCTGCAAGGCGCCCGGCCATTCACGCGAGCGCCCCTACAGCGGGAGGGCTCCAGTCTGCCGCGCGACGCCCCCGGGGATGGGAAGCAGCTCGGAGGGAGGGGGGCACTGGGCGGGGCCGCCGCTTCTTCCTCCTCCTTCTCCGACGTCGTACCCGACGAGGCCGGAACTCTCCAGCCGCGGTTGAGGGCTATGGAGGGACCTCAATGAAGGTAACGCTCGTTTTAGGAAGTACGACTTTTATTGAGGTCCCTCTTTCTCCGGTGAAAGATCCCTCCGCCCGTAAAGTAGTTCCGTACAAACACAAAGCGCCCCGTGCGTCGCTGCACTGTATCTTGGAGAAGCCGCGTCGCAGACAGAGGGCCGGACGCTGCTAAGAACTACGACTATTGCTTTTGCTACTGTCGCTGTCTCGCACCTCCTCCTCCTGAAAAGCAGAGAAGAGACGTATCCCTCCGCCTGCCCAGCTGAGGCTGGATCCGTGACGCCGCCGACGCCACTTTCGCCGCCTGCCGGGACAGACGGAGACAAAAAGAATCCCCCCCCCGCCCCCGGGTAAGGCCGCCCCGGCTGACCGCCCTCGCTCGGCTCTGCGTTTTCCGGGGAGCGGGGCCGTTGCCCTCCTTGGACGACTCGAGGTCCTGCTTCCCGCCGCCCTCACAAGCCTCCCCCGTCGCCTTTCGCCCGAGGAACGGGCCGAGGCAGGGAAGGGCTCCGGGAAAGGCGAGAGAGGCCCGGAGAGGCCGCCGCCTGAAGCTGCCTTCGGACAGCCGGTGGCGAGAGGCGCGGGCGAAGAAGCGGCGCTTCCTGGTCCGCGGCTGGCGGGCTTGGCCTCTGCCCAGCCTGGCCGCTCGCCTTCCCTTCCGGCTCTTGCTCCTGCCGCTGGCCGGGAATGGCTCCTCCTTGGGGCCTGTAGCACATCGAAACTGGCTGTCTGGGCTACGGGTCGGGCGGCGCTGGTGTTTCGCCTTTGGGGTCTCTGAACCCGGAGCGGGCAGCTGCCTGTGTCTAGCCGAAAGCGAAGCCGGTGCCGGAAGAAGAGTTGGGAATTGCCTTCGTGCCTCTGTAGTTCAACTACCTGCAAACTCCCCCACCCTCTTGGAGCAAATCCTCCACCAGCTCCCACATAGGTGGGAGCTGAGCTCTCTACCGCTTCCAGTGCTGCAAAGCGGGGCAGGTTTGTCCTCCAGGGATTGAAACTGGTTAAAGAGATCCAAGGTTGTGAGCTGCCCCTTGTGCTGTATATGGTTGGGCCTGGCTGATCAAATCATGTACAAAAGGGGAAAAAACCAGAAATCTGTTGCTTGCACAGATGAAAGGGCTCTACACATACATACAGACAAAAAAACACACACACACAAAGCATTTCTTAAGTGGATAAATAGGTTTTGGCATACTGTACTATTACACACACTTGAGTCTGTATGGACTCTGTTTAAAAATGGCTGGCATTTATAGTCTATTCAAACATTTATTCTTGCTGTATACGAAAATTCACATTAAAATTACTTATATTTGCTTGTTTGCTTTATTATATATTTGCAGCGGAGATAAAACATTACAGCTCGCAACCTTTCCACATTCAAACCAATCCAGATCCTGAGATCTGAGACCATTCACTGTCTGCGTCTCCAAAAGATGTTCAGCAGGTAGCAACAAGAGAACAGATCCCCCCCTGCTCCAATTGTGAAATGCTCCAGCACCATGCAAAAAATAAATTGATTAATTTAAAAAATGTCCAGTAGCACCTTAGAGGCTACCTAAGTTTGTTCTGGGTATAAGCTTTCGTGCACATGCACACTTCTTCAGATACCTACGAAACCTTATACCCAGAACAAACTTAGCTGGTCTCTAAGGTGCTCCTGGACAATTTTTTTATTTTATTTCGACTGCGTCAGACCAACACAGCTACCTACCTGAATCTAGAACCATGCAAAAAAGTTATTCTCAGCATTTGGACAGCGCTGATGATTGAGATTTTTGAGAATACTGGTGTCCTGCTTGTGTAGAGCAGGGAATATTGTGTTTAGATTAATTTTTGAGCACTTTTCATGTTTGATATTTGTATCACTTTTTTGAATTTTAAATGTATTTTGTATTTTATTCTAAATAACTCTGGAATGGCTCTGAATGTGCAAAGCAATATATAAATATTACAAGTAGAATATATCTACACAGGAAACTGCTAGCTGTCTGCCTTTAACACACATGATAGTAGGCTTTTTCTCTCTTGTGTTCCTGGCAGGAATTCTACACCATGTTAGGCTCTGGGTTCAAGGCCGAGCGCTTGCGAGTCAACCTACGTCTTGTCATCAATCGCCTCAAACTGTTGGAGAAAAAGAAAAGTGAGTGGACTTTCCTACCTAATTCCTTGACCTCATCACCAGAGTAGTGATTCAGGAGGTTTCTGGTAGTCATGGTGTCCCACAACACCATGTGCAGGCTATAAATTAAGAGATGCTTAATTTATACCCTGCACATGTTGTTTCAGTGTATCTGAAAAAGTGTGCATGCACACAAAAGCTTATACTACTCAGTTGGTCTCTAAGGTGCTACATTATAATTTTTAAATTCTTTTGGAAGGATTCTTTTAAAGACTTTCTTAGATCATATAACTTTTTTGAAGACTTGATTTTTAAAGGGAGTTTTTAGGTTTTTAAGAAGAGTATTTTTAACTATCTTTTAAAAGAATTGTTTAAATTTATTTTGACATGTCAGAGTATAAGTGTGGAATTGCTTGTGTGTGTGTGTGTACTGTATTTCAAAGATGCTGAGAATTGTGGTCATTGGGATGGGGGTGTGGATTCTGTGAAGAGTTCTCAGGTTTGTGGACTTGTGTCCAGTTCTAGCCCCACTATACTCATTGAATGGACATGGTTACTTAATTTCAATATGCCTAAGTATAACTTAGTTGGAGACAACCCACAGTCCTTCTTGGTGGAGCCCCTCTCTTTGCATACACAAACACCCCAGGCAGGGCCAGGGCAGGCTTGTGGGCCTCCCCTGCTGCCCCATGATGAACCCTTTTCTTGCAGCTGAGCTAGCCCAGAAGGCACGGAAGGAAATTGCTGACTACCTGTCTGCTGGCAAAGATGAGCGGGCTCGCATCCGTGTGGAGCACATCATCCGGGAGGACTACTTGGTGGAGGCCATGGAGATCCTGGAGCTCTACTGTGACTTGCTTCTGGCACGCTTTGGCCTCATACAATCTATGAAGTAAGGTCTTGGCCTATGGGGAAGAGGGTGCTGGGTGCCTGCCACGTGTCCCCTCCCCTCGGTCTGCTAGGTCTGGGACCTCTTTGTCCTCCTTGTCTTTCAACTACTTGCTCACTCTTGCCTTACTTTGTGTCCCTTCAGGGAGCTGGACTCCGGCCTGGCAGAAGCTGTCTCCACCCTCATCTGGGCTGCCCCCCGACTGCAAGCGGAGGTGGCTGAGCTGAAAATGGTGAGTAGTGCCAGTTGTGTCTTGGCAGGCTGCTCAACCTTCCTGGACATCTGGGGGCAGCAGTTGGGAAAACACTTTGATCTATCCTCACAGGATGCTCAGAGAACTTGGTGACTTTCTTGTTTGATCTGGGAGTTTAGGTTGGCTCCAGTCTCCAAACTCCTGAACCTTTTGTCCAGGGGTGCTGCGATAGTTGCTGTGCCCTGTCTTAAATAGAGGGGAGCCAGTGGTGCCTGGACTCTGTTTTGAGTGTGCCATTTCCATACTAGGTTGCTGACCAGCTCTGTGCCAAGTACAGCAAAGAGTATGGCAAGTTGTGCCGGAGCAACCAGATTGGGACCGTCAATGACAGGGTGAGTGGAATGGGAAGGGCATCATGGGGGTGAGATGGCGGTAAGGCTCTCAGGAGCTACTAACCACAATGGCTACGTCTTCCTCTGCTGTCAGAAGTGATCTGCTCCTGATGTCAGTTGCTGGGAATCGCAGGTGAAGGAGAGCACTGCTGCTGCTCCACTCAGGGGCTTCTTGTTGGGGCATCTGTTTGGCCACTGTGAGGACAGGATGCTGGGCTAGACAGGCGGCTCCAGCAGGCTGTTCTTATGGGAGGGAACGATATCAGTGCTTCATAAAGATGAGTTGTTTGCAGCAGGTGGTCCTGCCTGTGGTGCTTCACCAGGCAAGGTAGAAATTTATCTTTTTTCTGGCTTGGATATCTCTTAGCTAGGTAAGTGTTCTTGACCTGCCCAGCTCAGTGAAGGGCTCACTCTTCCCTCCCTCCCTTCCAGCTGATGCACAAGTTGAGCGTAGAGGCACCTCCCAAAATCCTGGTGGAGAGGTACCTGATTGAGATCGCAAAGAACTACAACGTGCCCTATGAGCCAGACTCTGTTGTCATGGTGAGTGACTGGGAGGCGGTTCCACTCTCAATTCCCTCAGTAGCAGCTCCCTTTCCCACATGTGACATCAGCTTCTTCCTCTTCCCAGGCTGAGGCTCCCGCAGGCGTGGAAGCTGACCTGATTGATGTGGGATTCGTGGATGATACAAAGAAAGGTGGCCGTGGAGGTGGTGGTGGTGGCGGCGGCTTCATGACCCCAATGGCTGGTCCTGATGGAGTTGTGCCAATGCCAATGCCCATGCCCATGCCATCTCCAGCTCCCCCTTTTGCATACCCACCTCCAAAGGGACCAGTAAGTCCTATGTCTTGCTTGAAACAGGAGGGGAGTCTGTAAAGTTGGGATTGGGGGTGGTAGTGGGGGGGGGAGGATAGCAGTCTACTGTGGTGAGTTAGCATCTGAGCACACCTCACTACCTGCTGTGTGAACAAGGTTTTCCAGCTGTTCTGGCAGGTATTGCCTATCTGATTCTGCCATTAGAAAGGGGTGCTGGTCTGAGTAATAATTTCTCCCTTTAGGAGCACTTCAACGGGCTACCGGTGGGCACCTACCAACCTTTCACCAGCCTTCACCCACCTCAGATTCCAGCAACACCTCCAACATATGAGTCTGTAAGTACTGCTGATGAAAAACAAAAGATGAATTGCTGGGAGGGCAAGTCCTCTCTGCTGGGACTATTGCTGTCCCTAGTCTAGTGCTGGGTATTGGCAGGCCTTCCCACTTGGACTGACTGAGGAGTTGCCATCCACTGGATTTGGGCTTGCAGCAGACTTCATGCATGCTCTTAGGCCTACTGCCAGTGGTACAGTGGATGTTGCCTGCCTAGGCATTGTTGAGGAGAAACTTGCCCAGGTCACTTTCAATAATCAGGAGTCCCATTCCCACTTGAGGAAGTCCAAGACAAGCCTGTCCCTCTGGAGGAGCGAGTGGCAACTGCACTTGGTATAGAGGCCGACCAGGAGGTCCAGCAGTGGCCCTGCAGCCTGTCCACCAGGAGCTGCTCCAGCTTCTTCATTGACATTGTGGTGGTGGAGGAGGCGAGCAGGGCAGCTACTTGAGTCTACCAGGCAGGAGGGAGGGGCTGTGATAATGATACTGAGGGAGCCTCAGCATGATCTCAGCAGCCTGGATGAGCTTGCAGGCAGTGACTCAGAGGTCACCTTGGTCTCAGAGTCCAGGCTGCTGCCCATGGAAGGCATGAGCGGAGGACGAGATGTGGGGGTGGGCTGAGCAGCTAGAGAGTGTCCACCTTCATGCACTTGCGCTCTCCAGATTTCTGTGGTTGCTGGTGGTGGTGGTTCATGTCAGGTTGAAGGTGAGACCACCAGCGATGGTGAAGAGCTACTGCACCGTCAGGCCATCCTTAGGGGACATAGCCAGGGCCGCTTCCTATTCAGGTAGTCAGCCATGCTGAATGGCTCTCCCTCACCTATGGTGCCACCAGGCCAGGCTCACCACCACTGCTTCCTCCTCCTCCAGATCCCTCATTTCATCCTTCCTTCTGCTGTCTGGCCAGGCTGCATGAAGAAGATGGGAACACCAGATATGGTGCTTCTGCTGTGCATGTAGGCCTCTAGGGAGTTGTCAGGTGGTGGTTCTATGTGGGGCGCTCCATGCAAAGCCAGCTTTTTTCTGTTTCAGATTGATGACATGGGTGCTGACAAGGAATTGCCATCGCCACAGGTGACCGGTGAGTGCAGGGCCGGAGGGGGAGGCTGTGGAGCTGGCAAGGCAGTGAGGAGGGAGGGAGGGAGGTCGTGATGTCAGGGGAAAGCTGGTGCTTGTGTTTATTGTTGGTCCCTTTCACTTGTGTTTGCTCTTGAGTTGCTGAGGTAAGTGTGTGTGTGTGTGTGTTTTGGGGGCAGAGGCTGGGTCTCTTCAAGCTTGGTCCCATGTAGTAACTGGTAGGAGCTGCAAGGCTCAACTGAAGTGCAGCAAGTGCTTGCTTCTACAGGACATATACTAATGGTAGTCCAGCAAAAAGAAGAATAGTCCTACCCCTGCCCCTACTCCTGTTAGGTAGACTACTGTTTTCGCTGCCTTGAGCCTGCCCACTGCTTGTAACCAGTCACTCTTGTCTGCTGCAGGACCAGCCCCAAAGCCACAGCCGAGGGGGAGGCCACCAGCTGCAGTTCCTAGTACGGGCGATAATTTTGTGCTGCCAGAGTTGCCATCAGTGCCAGACACGCTGCCTGCCGCTTCTGCTGGTGCCAACACTTCCGCCTCAGAAGACATTGACTTTGATGACCTCTCTCGAAGGTTTGAGGAACTGAAGAAGAAAACTTAAAAAGAGCCCCTGAACAGGGGGCCGATGGGCCTGATTGCTGCCTCCTCCTTCCCTCTTAGCACGGCCAAGTGCTCGTTCCTCTTCTTCCGCTTGGCCTTTCTTCCTTCTGTACTTACACCAAATGCCACTGCTTTTCTGACATTCTGCTCCAGGAGTGGGGGACTGCACAGCCTCTTTGAGATGGGAGCAGGAACAATCCCTCCGAATGCATTGCTCTGCAGTCTGCAGCCGGGCATTAGAGGGGAAAGGGAGTGATGTAGGTGGCCTCTCATTTGGACAGACAGTGGTGTAGGGACACCAACCTGAAGATTCTGGGCAACGTAGTTGGACAGAAGCGCGCCCCCCCCTCCAGGCATGTGCTGTGGAAGGGGAGCTGCTCTGGGCCCCTGATAGCTTTGTTTTGCCTGCCGTGTTCTCAGGGAGCCCTCCGGGGCCATTATGACTTTCCTTTGGGGAGGGATGCTGTGGGGCACAGGAGTTGACCAGTCTGCACTCCTCGTGGCTCAGTGGTCCTCCTGCCTCTGGCTTGCAGAGCAGCAGGCACATTTTCCTAGCTTTGAGTGAGCCCAGTTCTGCCTTAACGTGGCTCTGCATCAGGCTGGGTTCAGGGCCATTGCTTGACATGTGCCATCACTCCTGGTTCTCTAGCCTCTTCCCTTGCCTATAGGGCAAAGCCATGGGTGGTGGTGGTGACAGCAGCAGCAACACATCCAGCAACTTCTGCTGCTCTTACAGACCAGCTGCAGTGCCAGCAGCCAACCTCAGCTCTCCCATGTAACACTCTGTATGTAACTCTTTCATGTGGCTTTTCTGGGACAATTTGATTGGTTTGTATCTTCTCTATTAATTCTAAATAAAGTTGAGGAATAGCCTTGACTGGATCTGTCTCAAGTAAAACATAATATTTCCTGGCTTCTGGCAGTTGTGGAGGGGAAGCAAAGGAGGCATGGTATGTTTACAACATGGAGGGGCAGCTGCCACCAGTTCTTATCATGGCTGTTCCTTCAGACTGACAGTCACACTTCCAGTCAAACTATTTATTGAGGGAAGGAAATATTGGCAAAAAGGAGCATGCAAATGTGTTGCCTTTACTTTGGCTTCGCAGTTATATTTTGGAACAAGTCCTATCAGTTTGGATCACACACCTGAGGATCTGCAGTCCAGCCCACAACCACCACCCACAGGCGAATTTATGAGGCTCCCTTTAGACTTGCTTCCCACAAGACATTGTGGGTGGTGGCAGCAGTGGCATCTTCAGAAGAGTAGGCCACCTGTCCTGCAGGGCACGGGGAAGTGCCTGGGTGCTGAAGCAGTTGTCCTTCACTGCCGTGATGTGATAGAACTGTCAAGCCATCATTCTTGAGAAATTAGCCCTTGTAGGATTTATGCTGACCTTTACAGGTTGGAGTAGGGGGATGAGTGCTTTCTGCTTGGGCCAGGCTGAAGGGTCCCCTCTGGATTAAGGTAAGGGCTGCTTAAGGATCCTTGCATCTTGGAGGTTGGCTGCCTTTAAGGAAAGGCAGGATTGGATTCCTTTCATGGATTTGATCTCTCCCATTGGGCAAACTGAGCTCTCTGGGTGGGGAGGGGCAATAGTCACTCTTCTTCCCCACCCACCCTTCTATCTCCTCCCTCTGGTTCACCATGAAACTGTGTATCCTTTGTGCATCTCAACAGACCCACCTTTGTCATATAAGTTATTCAAATCTGGCTGGGTAAGGGAGTGTAATCTACAATTCCCTGTTTGTCTCCTCAGATGTTAAGCCCTGCAATAGGTAAAGAGTTCCTCAGCGACATGAAAAATAACTTGATTTGTAAGGCTTAATTGATGTGCACCACTGAGTATTTGGGATTGGCTATAAATAAGAACAGCCCTCCTTTGCTCTGCCTCTTTGGGCAGAGAAGAAACTGGCTCCTGCTGTTTAGGGACTTGACCGGCCTTTGCGCTGGAAGCCAGTAAGATCGGTTTTGCTCTTCAACCTGCAGGGCAGCAGCAGGGGATTTCTGCCTTGGTTAGTCCCAACAACTCAAAGGCGTGTCAAGGATAAAGGAAGTAGGATGTAGCATGAGGTAATGTTGAGTCAAGATCACATGGTAAATTAGCTGAAGAGCGGGAGGGGCAGCTTAAAAGTGGGAGAAAAGCCCTATAGATTTTCTTGGCAGCCCAGCTGACCTCTGATATTCTTAAAGATAGCATGTACATTAGTGATACTTGGAAAATGGTGACCCTTCCCATTTTAGAATAGAAAAGAGCTGTCCAAATGGGGAGGTGGGATGATGCCACTTCAGTCCTGTGGCTCCTTTCGGGAAGCTCCTGGGAAGGGTGGCTGTTTCTTGATTCCAAACAAGGTGGAAATCTTCAGTTGAATCAGCTGCAACATGGATTCCTCCTTGCTGGCCTGTTGTGATGAACCGGGAGAGAGAGAGATGCCTTATATGTGAACTCAGATCCTGAGGGGTGGCTGCGGCACAAGCAGCTTCTCATGAAGGCTTAATTGATTGAAGCTTGGCTGGTGGCTGGTGATGAGCAGCACCAGCCGCTTGGGCTTACACCTACCTTGGCAGCCTTCATCTCCCGACTGAAGGTCGTCAAAAGGGCAGAGACAAACAGGTTGATGATCACAAACACCATGGAGATGACGCTGGTTACAATCAGCACAGCACCAAACACGGGGTCCACAGCAATGACCTAAGCATGAAGAGCACAGTTATGCCCCCTGTGTCTACATATGCACTTAGCAGAGAGCTGTTGGCCGTGCTGTGCTTTGCAGGGCACAGGGAAGCATGGCATTCTAGACCCAGAAAGCTGAAATCCATGCAGGTCTCTCTGGGTGCTGAGCTGGGAGCTGAATGGGGCTGGGGGTCTGCTGCGATCTGTGGTGTCCTGGAAGGGCAGCCTGGCAGTGTGCCTCGGCCTAAAGTGGGGCTGTATGGCACTCACCTCTTCATAATTAAAGATTCCAATGAGAAGCCCTACGATGGTCACAGCTGAGTTAAAGAAGGTCTTGTAGTCATCTACGCTCCATCCAAACATGAGGTTGCACTGATGGCAAGAGAGTGAAGGTGATGTAGGGGGAGGGGTATAAGGACACAGGAGGGGGGGGGCTCTTCCCTCCGCCCTTGGTTGGTTTCCCTGCAGTTCTTACCACAATGGCGTAACCCACAAGTAGCACCAGAAGTGTGAGCAGGAAGCCCAGGACCTCATCCCAGGCTTTCTGCAGTGTCTGTGTGATGAGGTACATTCTGGGATTTAGGCGCAGGAGGTTCCACAGCTTGATGGTTGTCAAGGCCACCAGAAAAGCAATGAGGTATGTCAGAGCAGAGTCAACTTCCACCATCTCATAGAAGCTGATGAACCTGGCAGGGATGTGGAGGGAGATTTGCTTTAGGGTGTGTGAAAGCTGCCTCTGCTGAGTGGGGGTCTGCCCCTGCCCCTGCCCCTTGTTTCAGATGGTAGACACTCACTTGTTGCGGTCTTGGCGATGCTGCTTCAGGATGCCTTCTGCCAGCACGCGCCTCTTCACATAAAGGCCAATAGCTGCCATACTTATGAGGATGGTGCTGGCATCCAGCAGGTTTCTCTTGCTGCTGAAGTACTTCCACTTCTGCTGCTTCAACTGCCGGCCCTGCTGGCCCCATGGAAGAAGCAGGCTTGACTCAGGCAGCCACATGTTGGGGAGGGGGGTGCAAGTGGAAGGAGCAGTGGTGGTGTGATGCTCTTTCTCTGGCAATACAGCAACCTCCACACACCACCACCCTCTAAAACAGCCTTTCTCAACCTTGGGTCCCCAGATGTTTTTGGTCTACAACTCCCATCCCTAGCTAGCAAGGCTCAGGGATGATGGGAGTTGTAGTCCAACAACATCTGGGGACCCAAGGTTGAGAAACACTGCCCTAAAACAAAGGTGGGATGACACTCTTGCGGCACTCCAGGTGTTGCTGGAATCCAAATGTCCAACTGCTCTAGGAAGCCAATGGCCAATGGTCAGTAATGATGGGAGCCTAGCAGCACCCAGAGGGCCCCCGCAGGTTCCACATCTCAGCTCCCCTGAGCTGGTGCTGGCTGATACCTCCCACTAACCCTAGGCACCTTGAGAGTGCTGGCTAAAGTTGATGGAAGTTGTAGTCCAGCAATATCCGGAGGGTGTTAGGCTAAGGAAACTAAGCTGCCTCACAGAGGCCCCACTCACCTGCACAAAGATGTAATATAGTATGAGCAGGAGAAAGGTGATCTGGGCACAGATAAATTGGAGGACGAGCTGGAGGTCTGGATAGAGGCGGAGAATTTGCAGCTCCGATTTGCTGAACAAGGCCCCTGTCACAGAAACAGGCACAAGGTCAAGCACGGAGGCTGCAAGCAAGGCTGGCTCCCAGGTAGAGGGAATGCCTTTTCTCCATCTCCCTCCCCAACAGCCCCAGGACAGCCATCCTGCCTCAGAGGCCCATTGCAGGGCTAGGCCCCCTTTGTCTCTACTACACGCTCTTGCCTATCCCACTGGCCTCCAGGATAAGCGTGACTGCACAGAAGAGGTTGACATTTGCATTGTAGACAACAAACTCAATGAAGACGACTCGTGTGCTTCTGTCCAGCCAGTTGTTCCGTTCCAGATAGCGAAGGGTTCTGGTGGGGAATGGTGCAGAAAAAAGTTGTATTGTGTGTCCACCTTGCAGTGGGAGAGAATTCTAAGGGCTGTGCCTAAATCTACTGGCAGCAGGGGAAGAGAAACACAACTCTAGTTTACTATTGCATGCCCTGCCCAGTTGATCAGTTCTCCCACAAGTACCACCTGCCAGACTCCAGCTAGCAATGCCATATTCACTACTGTTAGCCAGGATTGTGGGTCTTTAGCTTTCACCTGCCTCTCCCACAGCTTCACCAGATCAGGAGATAGTGGGCAGAGACTGAGATACACCTGCCCAGAAAGAGCCCCTGGAGCTTTCGGGACCTGATGCCTGTTCTGCAGCTCCCCCCGTCCACATACCTCTTGGCGTAGCTTTTGTTTCTGCCAAGGTTTGCCAGGTAGCCGCTTCCTGGATAGAGAGCAAACTTCCCCCAGATGGGGTACTCTTGCAGGGTGCTCTCATTCTGGAAGACCCAGGCACTCGCCTGACCTCTCCCACCTGCAGCAGGAGGCCCCCAGCTGGCCATGGGACCCTGCCTTCCCTCTTGGAGTGGGAGAAAAGCTGGCCCTGGCTTTGGCGGGGCTCGGATCTGCCGTAGCCGCACGCTGCCCACAAGGAAAGAGTTTCCATCCATGGCCAAACCTGGGAGATCGAGAGAGGGGAGAAATCTGCTGCTTAGAAGCAAAACACACAAATGCACACCTGTTTGTGAAAAGCTGGGTAAATTTCAGGTTTCAGCTTTGGCAACACTGAAAAAGTCTAAAGAGGCCATGTTTGTATATTTTATACAGCGTGTGCCGCTGGAGCCACTGCCCGGCACACCTTCCCTCACTTGAGGCTGCTGCCTCGAGCCTTCCCCACAATCCCTCCCATTGCAGTGAGTGAGCAGCAAAAAGAGACTTCCAGGCAGTGGCCTGAGCAAGGGAAGGCACACTGTTTCAATTTATTCAGTCATTCATTTTGTGGTGACCCGCATAAAAGCAGTCACACACAAGTAGAACACCCATAAGCAGAGGGCTGCCTGTATACAGAAGGATGTCTCTTTCATCTCTGGTCCTTGTGCTGCTCACCTTCAGAATCGCCATGGAGGCCAGGCAGCAGAATCACCCTGATCCACCCGTACAATTCCTCTGGGGTAAGGATGTCTTCCAGGTGGGATGTGAAGGTCTTCTGGAGGGCGTTGTTAAAGTAGAACTCATTGGGGCTTCTCTCAGTATAGCTGAGGACCATCAGCACAGCCAGGAACACAAGCTGCACTGGGTGTCAGAAAAGGGAAGTGGGTCAAAACAGTTTGTCCTGTTGGATTTTGCATCCCTACAGCCAGAAGACGGGGGGGGGGACAACCTCACAGGCCAAATTATAATCCCATCCATATCTTAGCAGCCCACCCGCTTGCAGGTATGATAGGGCGTAGCTAGCTGCTCCGGCACCCAGAGTGGCGGGAGCGGGGGGCGCGCCCATGGGGGCACCGCGGTGATCCGCCCGGGGGGCAGCGGGGTGATCTGCCCATGGAGTCCGCCTGGTGGACGCAAGCCCCACACTGCCATTTTGGGCAGCACAGGGCCCCAAGCCACTGCATCACTCCCAGGAGAGATGCATGGCTTGGGCGCACTGCAGGCCAGGCCTCACGGTGTCACCCTCCCGCGGTGTGCCATTTTGTCACCCCCTCAGAGATGACACCCGGGGCGACCACACACACCCCGCACCCCCCTTTCTATGCTCCTGGGTATGATGTTCCCTGCTGGTAGTTTAAAGGTTGCAAATTACATCTGAAAATTTGTCCTGAGCAGATTCTGCACCCACTGAGTTATGTATATATTGTGGTTTATAGAAGTGGTTCCCAATTAGCTAATTACAGTGGTAACTCGGGTTAAGAACTTAATTTGTTCCGGAGGTCCGTTCTTAACCTGAAACCGTTCTTAACCTGAGGTACCACTTTAGCTAATGGAGCCTCCCACTGCCGCTGCACGATTTCTGTTCTCATCCTGAAGCAAAGTTCTTAACCTGAGGTACTATTTATGGGTTAGTGGATTCTGTAATCTGAAGCGTCTGTAACCTGAAGCATCTGTAACCCGAGGTACCACTTTACTGAGGACCCCCTATTTTTCAAAAGCCAAGCCATGGACCCCCTATTTTTGAAAATTTTGATAACTCTATGGTAGTTACCTGTGCAAAGCAAATTTTTGATGAAAATGTAAGGTAAGCCCAATGTTCTGACATGGTATGTGGTAGTTTCTTCCTGTGTTGCTGCTCCCACCATTCTGACCTAGGCCTTGGTATCATTCTCTGCCTTGCTTGCTTCCTTAACCACTGATGCTTAGGAGTGTGAATGCTGAGCATATTTCACCCCTGCTTGGTGTGGGGAGGGAGCAGGAAGTGTTGCACAACCCATCCACGCCCTTACTGGCCTTCGAGCCTGGTCTCACCTGCAATCTCTCTGATCAAGGAGTACAACTTCTTGTCTTTCAAGGCTCGTTCCTTTGGCCGCACCATTGGCTGTAGGGCAGGGGGTCTGTAAGCTGGGTCTGCCCAGTCTCTCCGCCCATAAGCTTCCAGTTGTAGGCCCCTTGCTAGAGGGAAAGTCCCAAGCAAGAGGAAAAAGGCCCCCTTTGGTCAGAGGCCGCTCAGGCAGATGCCCTATCGAGCACTGCAGATGGAGGCATGGGGAGGGGGTTTGGAGAGCTTGAATTACCTGTGACAAGGCCCAGGGCCCACCAGAGCTGCTGCTCCTGCCCCTTGTCCTTCCACAACTCCCTCTTGTGCAGCAGTGAGAAGAAGAAGGTCAGAGCCAACACCTGGGAAGGAGAGAGAACAGGGTTGCCATTGGGGGGCCCCACAGGGCAGGTGTCTGGGGCCCCTCTTAGCAGAATATGCAGGAGAGGCCCCACCACAAATGGAATGGTTAGTAACATTACACCCATTACCAGTGCAGATTGTGGGGGAGATGAACGAGCATTAAACCCAGAGTCTGGACTTATGTGGGGTCTGAGGCTCCTTGCAGACCTCTGACCCTGCTGGGTTGCTGCAGAATCACAGAACACCAAAGACATGTGTAGAGGCAGGGAGAAGAGGGGAGATGCTGGCTCTGGCAAGGGTGTGGGGAGAGGTTAGCTGCACCCCAGATAGGGCCAAGTTACCTTCAGGGGCTGCATTACAAAGATGTTCTGTAGCACTGAGAGCAGGATGTTGATGGCCCAGTGCCCAGCCTCGTCCCTGCTCATTTCTAGGCTGTAGAGCACTGTGAAGAAGGCCGAAACCAGGCTGATGCTCCCCACTGTGAGCCAGCAAGCGAAACTGAATCTCCCGGGGAGGCAGTGGGAGAACGGCGGCCTCTCCTTGTCATGGTCTTCAAGTGGGAAACTGCTGAGCTCGCTCCTGGGCCCGGTGGGCCTGAGACATAGAGACAGGAGAATAAAGGGCAACTCAGCCTTTGGGAACACCAGTGGAGGGAGGGAACTGTGCAGGGGGAGGGCAAATGTCCCACAGACCAAGCAGAAAAAGCAATCAGCAGTTAAGAAAAACCATTATTGGGTGGGCTGGGAAAACTGGCTGGCTTTGGGTCTGAGCATGACACGGGACCAGACGCAGAGTCCTCTGAAGATGAACCAGATGCCCTATAGATCCAGGGGCCCTCCAGGTTAGTACCTGATGGGAAAACTCCTGGAACTGTCAGAACAGGGGGTGGAACAGCTCCCCCTGCCAGTCTCTGGAATCAGAGGCAGCAGTCTGCTTGTGAGGAAGCAGTCAGTGGCTGAGTGTAGTTTAGGAGATAAGAGTATATAAAGCCTCCCTAGTGAGCCTTCTAGTTGCAGGAAATAATACAGGTCTATGGTGCTTTCTTTCCTGATTCTCATCGCCCTGCCTTGCTGCATTGTACCTTGCCTGAACTCGACTGCGGTGGTGACCTTGGACTGTTGCCTCACTCAGTTTCTGGGTCACATATGAACACTCTGCTGCATATGCAACCCCCATTCTCATTGGTGCGTCCTGGGGGGGGCAGCTTCTATCTCCTGTAACTGCAACCTGCCTCCTCGCCCAGCCCCTGAAGGCGTTCCCTGGAGTGTGAAGATACCTGGTTAGTTTCTTCCTGTAAGCTATTTCATGGAAGGAACTTTGACCTTAGCTAGGTGTGTTTCTTTGTATACATATGTAGGGTGTGTACAGTAGATGCCGCAGAGTTTCACAGTGGCTTACAAGGATCTTGTTCCCCAAGTATTATTTTGGGTTTGGAGCAATCTCTGCAAAATGTTACCAGGAAATGGGGCCAGGAGAGTGGGGAAGAGATAGCTGAGGGGAGCTTCCAGATGGGGGCTACCTGCCAGGCCCCTCAGTGCTGGGCCAGGGCTGGGCCTGCTGCTGCTTCAGGTGCTGCTGGACTCTTCGTAGTTGGTCCACTGCATGCAGATGGTCATAGGGGTTAGGGAAGCTGCACAAATCCAGGCTGCAGAGCTGAGTCCCCAAGTCATTTAGCACATGGCTCAGGTAGCTGTGGAGGTTGAAGCGCCTCTCTGGAAACAAGTACAAAGAGGCATCACTCTCACCCTACAGAGCCTTAATTCCCCCTCCTCTTTCCAATTGAGTCAGCTCAGCTCCCCAAAGGTGCAAGCTGGTGCACAGAGCATGAGGAAGGGTGGCGCACTCTCTGTCTGAAAGGGAGCGGTGTTTGCACCCGTTGCCAAGGCAAGCTACTCTTACCCTGAGGGGGACCTTCCAGGTCCTTCTGGTGCTGGAGGTGGGACTCAATGAGGTCACACAGAGCAGCCACAAGCTCCGGTACTTGCTCACAAGTCCCAGGGAACTTGTCCATGGCTCTGCACTGGCAGAGGCTGTTCTTGTAGAGGAAGCCCAGGGTTTCCTCCAGCTCCTGCAAGGGAGAGAGCAGGGCAAGAGTGCCAAGCACCCATCAGGGCGGAGGCTGACCGCTCAGAACCTCTTGCTGACTGGAGGGACTTGTGAGGAGGGGGTCTCACCTGCTTGACTTGTGTGATGGGCATCACCTGCTTGGGGGGCATCACAGTCTGCAGGAGTTCGGAGCTGGCAGCTGGAGGCTTTGGGGCTGGGGGCTGGACCAGCTGGAAGATGTGGCTGATGAGTAGGCTCACTGGCATTAGGAAGATGGCTGTTTCCACACTCACCAGCAGCTCGTGCCAAGTCACCATAAAAGGCCCTGTCTCGGGAGTAGCGGGGGGGGGAAGAGGTGGGGCAGACAGAGACCTTCAGTCAGGAGGAGGGGGTGGCCAAAAGGACCACTCCTGTGGCTGAGGCAGTTTCAATGCCAAAAATGCTGGGCGGGGTCCAGAGGGGGACTCCCAGCTCCATTGTGAAGCTTAGAATCCTCAGTGCTACTTAGAGACATACAAGCCCTGTGTATGGAAGGTGTAGCATGGGGACAGGAGCAAAAATACAGGACTCTTTAGGGCCCTGCCTTGGGGGCCGTGAGCCATGGCAAGTGGTGGGAAGCCAGCCTCTTCCTTGCCCCACCCACTCACCTGCCCCCCAGCCCAGCACCCACCTGCATCATGTTGGGGCAGGGGACAAGGAAAGGCACTGGCTATGCTAGTCTCCAGCTGGCAGCTGACTCACCAGCCTCAGGGCTTCTGGACGCTGCCTCTTTTCTCCAAAACATGATGTTGATGAGGAAGGTGCAGCAGAGGAGGGCCAGGCAGCAGGAGAGCCTCTGCACACGGGTGAAGGGGCTCCAGGGCGAGCAGGTCACCACCGACAGCCACAGGTGCTCCTGCGTCAATTTGTCCACCAGCCCTGACCAGAACTGGTACCTGGTGAAGTGGGATAAGGGATGTATTTGGTGGGGGCCGAGCCAGAGAGGGTCAAGGGCCAGGAGCAGGGTGGGAACTTTCCTGTTGCACCTTATTTCTGAATGGAGAGGAGCTGGAAGCTGCATCACACTCTCTGACCTGGAAGGAAGACCCAACTCCCAGATGGGTGGGAGAGAAAGGCCCTCTCTGTGTATAGTCAAAGGAACTTTCTTCACTGGGTCTGAGATTCGTCATTCCAAGCAGATTCTGGGACAAAGCCTGCCGTTCCCTGACTTTTATTTTTTGATGTCTGCATATTGCTTTTTCACACAGGTGTTCTTAGCATAATTCAGTCAAAGGCAAGGTACCTGTTGGGTAGATCAGGGGCACAAAACACCCCAAGAGCAAAAACACATTCCAGAGATGCCACAAACTGACAGGAGGTGGGTGGGTGGGGCTCATATTTACCTGAAGGACAGGAGATCCCTCTCGGAGGCAGCAGCAAAGACTTTATCCACATGGCCGTCATCCAGGTCAGCTGCCAGCCAAGAGTCACACAGGAAATGCCACTTCTTCTTGGCAGGCAGGTCACAGACAACCAGCCGCCTCACAAACCTGCAGGAGGCTCAGGCCTTTCAGTCGTTTGCCCACACATGGGTGGCACTGCCAAGCAGTCATGTGGTGCCCATTAGCTGCAGCCAAGGGATCTGCCCCCACTCCCCCATCACTCAAGAGCTGCAGGTTAAAGAGAAGCAGTGGGGATCTTTTCCTTCTGCCCTCATCACCTTGCCAAAACAGATCTGCATGTGGCTTCCTTCAAGCACAAGGGAAGCTTTGCTCCAAGTTAACCTATACGTAAAGCGTTCTTTGCCCAGCAGCTTTGGGAAAAGACTGGAGATGGAAGGGTATTCCCTCCCTGATGTATCCTTTATGTTTGGGGGGTCAGACCAAAGGTGGGTCGTAATGCATTATGGTGAGCATGAACCTTGGGTGGGACAAGACATGCCACAGTTCCATCGTTCCCCTGGAATGTCCAACTGACCTGCTGCTAGTTTTGCTACAGTTGGACAGGGATCTTGTGAATTTTTTCAGTATAGGCTTGAAAGGAGGTATCTTTGAGGACCTGGGAATTCTGCATGTGTCCAGGTCCTGGCAGCACAACCCCATGGCAGGGGAGGACTAGGTATGCCAGCTGCAGTGTCCCTTTGCCTACTAGCATCTGATAAGGTCTGGTGATGCCAACGGACTCTCCCATGCCAGTTGTGTGCTTCCAGCCTCCTCCTTGCCTGGCATCCCAGCTGCAGTCTGGTTCGCTCTAACCCCACCCTCTTGGCCCCCACCCTCAGCCCTCGCTGGGCCGTGGACTTACCAGCTGGGGTTGGGCCCAGTGTTGTCGTGCCAGAGGCGGATGGCATGGAGGTTGCCCAGGGACTTCTGAGTGGCAAGGAGGAAGGCATCCCGCCCGCCTCGCTCAAAGGAGGGCCCCTGGGGGTGCTGTAGCAGGTGTGGCTCACTCCGGCCCTCTGCTCCATAGAGGGTCAGGATAACCTCAAGCCAAGGAGGAAAGGGAAAAGAGGGCGGGTGCTGGGTGGGGTTCATGGATTGCTTCCTTTCCTCAGTTCCTTGCCCAAGCAGGGAGCGCATGAATGATGTCATCAAAGACAGGCTTTTGCATGCAGCCAGTCACACAGAAGCCTGCACCCCACACCCCCCCTCCCCGATAGGGAGAGATCTGCCAGACTCGGCCCAGATTCTGTGGGCAGGTGCCTGAGGTCACGGAACTTGATGGGCAGCACTTGTACCATCAACAGTACAAAGTGGGCCTGCAGGAAAGTGAGGCCCTCCCCTACCTTAGCAGAGGTCCCAGCCCCTCGGCGGTAGCCTGTAAAGACTTGCACCAGGTAAGGGAAGCAGGCGGTGGCCTCATTATCTGCTAGGATTGTGACCTTCACCTGGAGGGGGGAGAGACACACATGGGGTGGGTGGCCCTAGAAATGGCCAAGCCCCACTTCAGCAAATCGACTTTTCCAGGGTGTCTGGCTCTTGGCTGTTTGCTGGATAAATATCTCATACCCTAAAAAGACGGTGTAAAATGTCATGACCTGTTTGCATTTCCAACGAAAAAACTACATTGTTCGTCATTTCAGCACATCAGACAAGAATGGCCTCAATGAGGGCAGATGGGGGGTGGGTGTCTCTGGCCTGCAAATGCTAATAACCCCAAACAACCATCATAAATCTTTTGCTTGCCCTTTTCCCTCACCTTTTTAACATCCGTTCTCTGTTTCCATCGAGTCCAAACGAGGGCAGCTCCATAGCCCAGCAACAAGCTGCTTAGCAAGGCCAGACCGGAAGGGTTCTGGCCCACGGTGCTCAGGAGCTTTGCAGTGTTGTGAAGGTCAATCAGGTGTGGCAGGACCAAGGCGACGCACCCAAAGAAGGTGAGGTGGTTGCACAAGCACTGGGTGCTGTGGAGGGTGCTTTGGGAGCCCACCTGGGAGGGAGGCACTGATGCATTAGAAACCAACACAGGAGGATGAGGCCCAAAAGTTCTGCTCCATTTGGTTCCCCATGACATTCTGCCCTACGTTTTTTTTTCTCCCAGCATGGAAGCAAAGGCTGGCTTGCCTGCCCAACAGCCCTCTGGCCTGGTTGACCCTACTGCATACCCGACATCCATCACTTCTCCAGGCCTGATGCTGGCTGGACCAGTAGTAGCATCCAGAGATGATGGTGTGAATGGAGAGGTTCCAGGGGCCCTGAGAGAGGGGAGCCACCTCTGCAGAGATGTAGTAGTTGCCCGGGCCATGATGCTGCAGCTCCTCAGGAGGAATCACCCATGTGTAGGTACCCTCTGAAGCAAGAGCATGAGTCAAAGAGAGCAAAGAGGGACCACACCCACTGACCTCACCCACACATTCCCCCACTGGTGGACACAGTCCTGCCTGGCCCCAGCTCCTCAAGCCCCTCCCTCCCTAACTCTGTGCCTACTCCCAGGTGCACAGATTTAAATCAAAGTGATTTGGTCAATTATGTAAATGAAGAAACAGGCTGATTTAACTAAGCAATTTAAAACAAATTTCCCATTGATGTTTCCTACAGTGCAAATCTGACCACTACACCATGTTAATTTGCAATTAAATGAATTTAATGGGCAATTAAATAATTGAAACACACCTGATTCAATTGGTATACTTTTGCAACTTTCCCTTTTTATTTATAGAGGTAAATTGTTCCCATATAGCAGGCTTCCTCAAACTTGGCCCTCCAGATGTTTTTGGCCTACAACTCCCATGATCCCTAGCTAGCAGGACCAGTGGTCAGGGATGATGGGAATTGTAGTCTCAAAACATCTGGAGGGCCGAGTTTGAGGAAGCCTGCCAAATAGGTCATGTCTTATGGCTGAAACCCAGAACAGTTGGTGAAGTTAACACCTCAAAGCTATGCCCACTTACCCGAGAGTTACCTCACTGAACTCCAATGAGACTTACTTTTAAGGGGATACATGCAGCATTGTGTTGTATGTATGAGCATAAGAAGAACCTGCTACATCAGGCCAATGACCATTCTGGTCCAGCACTATTCTCCTAGATGTCAATCAGATGCTCCAATAGGAAGTCCCAAAGCAGCACCTGCCCTCTAGCTTCCTTCTAACAAGTCCTCACCCTCTTGCCATCCGCTGCTGGGCAGGGTGGTGTTGAGGAGGCTGCTGTTCTTGTTGGGCTCAGGTTGTAGGCCCAGGTGCAAGGTGATCTGGACCACTGTGCTGGATTCCACCAATACTAGCAGGGCATCCTCTACTGATGTGATGTTTACCACAATGTCAAAGTTCCTGACGTTGCCAGTCAAGTGAGTGTGAGGGGCCTCAGCACTAGCCTCAGCACTGAGCCCAATCTGGAAGCAGACAGCATGTCCATGGTCAGCCCTGAAGTGCCCCCCACTGGCCTTTGAGCACATACTGTCTCCCATCAGGCCATACAGCACAAAGTGCTTATCTCTGATCCAGCGCTGGACTTTGGACAGCGCTGCTTCTCCATGCCACTTGGGTGCAGAGAGGAGAGTCCCCCTGATGAAAGAACTTTCCAGTAACAGTATCCATTCTCACCTCTATTTCCTCTGCAAGATTGTGGACACCGATGGACTCCTCGCTGGCCATGAGAGCGATACTTGCCATCCTTTTGATTGGCTTCCCATCCAGGTGCTGGAAAGGGTTGAATGCAAAGGAGGCTACCTAGAATGAAGATGAGAGCAAGAGCAAACTGTGGGGGTGCCCTCTGCCCCACCTCCATGCCCTGCACTATGTCCCCCTACAAGGACCCAGTGGGCAGCAAGCCACTACCACCTTACCTGGACTTGTACTTGAGGGTGCTGGCTCAGAACTGGCTCCAGAGCAGAGCTGGATGGGAAGGTTACGTTCAGGCCCCTTGGCTGAAGCAGGTGGAAGGAGGCATGGGACAGGGAGGCTTTGTCACACCTGGTAGGGAGTGGGGAGAGGGGTTACTGTTGAAAGTTTGAGTGCAACTCAATTTTCAGAAGAGGGGTCTTGCATAGGTTAGGACAGATAGAACAGAGTTCGAGACCTCCAGATTCCCAGACTACCTTTGTGTCATTAACCTCTTGAGCTCACCTCTCTATCTCTTTTGATATTCTCAGGCTGCACTCTGTTTCACAACTTCCTGCTCCTCTCACATTTCTCTCTCCTCTGAGATAAGACAGGAGCCAGCATGGCTACCGTGCTCTAGTACAGACTTGTTAGGCTAGAACTTGGAACTTTTCTATCCAACTATGTGGTTAGAGTGCGAGACATGGACGTGGGAAACCAGGGTTCAAATCCCCTCTCTGCCATGAAACCCAATGGGTGACTTTGGGCCAGTCACTATCTCTCAGCCCCAACCTACCTTGCATGGGTTGTTATGAGAATAAGATGGAAAAAAGGAGAAGTCTGTGAGCTATCCTGAGCTTTTTGGAGAAAAAGTGGGTTATAAATGTAGTAATAATTTTAAAGATAATGTAATAGACTCCTTTATTATTTATCGTAACTACAAACATCCCTGTGTGTGAGATTGTAACTCATAAAAGTCTGTCCCCTAACCAAGATGCATTCTCTGAACAATGTCTTACTCTGCGTACCAAAAGGATTCCAATAGGCAACCAAACAATTCATTCAGTTCCCCAGCTGCCCTGAGCAAGCCCCCCCCCCCTTCTTCAGTGCCTAGGAGAGAGGAGACTGGTACCTGCTGAGGGTGGTGCTGAGCACAGGAGACACCACAGTTACTGTGGATTCCTCCATGGTGGAGCTTCCCAACAGGAGCCCCGTCTGGATCAGAGGAAGGGCTTCCAGTGCTGTTTCCAGGACCTTTGGTTCCTGCTGCAGAAAGGCCAGGTGTGGTCAGGAGCTGGGCAGAGCCAGGGCGGGAGCTGGGAAGCTCAGCTCCCTTCCCATGGGCTCAGAGCAATGGGAAGGCCTGGACAAAAGGGGGTGCCTTCAGAATGAGACCCAGCCATGCAGCAGGCCTGAGCTGGCAACTCCATCCTTCTGAATAGCCTTCTCCACCCGACCCCTGCAGGTCCTCTTTCTTCCCCACCTGTTGCGGGCCGAAGCTGGGTGTTTGGCTGCCTGAGGCTTGGAGGAGGTTGCTGAGGGCCTGGAAAAGAGCCTGTGATGCGAGGTCTAGGCAGGAGGCATTGCTGGCAGGGTGGTCCCTCAGTAGCTGAGAGCTCAGGGAGAGGAGTGCCTGGCTGGCAGAGGCCTGTAGGAACAAGGCAGGGCTGATCATCTGGCGGGGCTGATTTGGGGGTGCAAGGGCGAGGCTGGCTGTGCCAAGCGGCAGGCTTGCCTCTGTACATAGCCTGGGTAGAGCCTGGTTCAACCAAGGACTGGGAGAATAGGCCGCAGGGGACAGACCCTTAGATCAGGGGTGCCAGCCAGCCACCCACCCTCCCTCCCTCCCTGCCACATGCCAGTACCTGGGCATCGTCTGAGAGCAGAGCATGGAAATTTGTCAAATTCTCCAGCATCCGGGCTGCCTGCTCCAGTGCCATAGGGTGGTCTGGGGTCTGCACAGCCTGGTTGAACTGGTGCAGCACCTTCTCTAGGGCCTGTGGGACAGACCCTGAGTGAGAGGGGCTGGGGGAGAAGGGGGCCTGGTTGCCCTATTACGCTGTCAGTGAGTCTGCAAGTAGAGCTTATCGCTAAATTTCTAACTCTGGGAAGGCTCCTCTACCCTATAGGGGGAAGACCTGAGAAGGCAGCTAGGCTGGAGGGAGCCACACATCCCCCCACACTTCCCCATAGCCACTTGCCCCCCTTTCTGCGGTGGGCAAAACCAGTCTGGAAATCCCTCACTAAGTGACTTTGGATCCCTGGGAAATCATATACAAGTCACACTCATCTTTGATCTGCACTTCAGCGTTGGTTTTTCCAGGTGCAAAGGAAGAATCCTGCAACGCCCCCCCGCCCCCCCATGCCTCCTGATATCTCTGGAGCAGGGTGTGGGGTATGGGACGGAGAGAGAGGAGAGCCTGTCTGGACAAGGTGCCACCAGGGTGGGGGCAGGTGCCAGTCCAGATGTCTCCCTACCTTCCCCTGGTCCTCAGGGGGGAAGTCTCTAGGGCTGAAGGTGAAGGAGTCCGGGCTGGTGTTGGACTTGTGGCTTTTGGTACTCCCCGAGGTGGTTTTGCTGGTGGGCAGCGGCTGAGTGCTGGGCTCTGGGGCTGAGGTCTGAGAGTTGGGGTGAGTCTGGCTGCTGTTGCTGGCTGGCCAGGTGCTGGATGCCGACTTGGGGCTGCTCGGCGGATGGCGGGGAGTGCCGAGTTCTGGCCTGGTCCCAAGGAATGACTGGATGTCAGCGGTGGTCGGCTGGCGAACTGTGCTGCTTCCTGGAGGAGCACTGGGCGGCGGAGGAGTCGCGGCGGAGGGCTGGGCGCTCAGAGGAGCAGTCGCCGTCGGCTCTTCGGTGAGGATGGGCGTCGCCTCCGTCGGGCCGCACGTCAAATGCTGGCAGGTCGTTCTCTGGGAGACAGGGAGAGAGAGTCACCAGGGCCGGCTGCTCGGTGGTGCGCTGCAGTCAGCCCAGGGGGCGCTGCGCAGCGACGGCGGCCTAGAGAGCCTTCGCCCGTTTCTGTTCGACGGCTGCGCAGGCACCTGCTTTGGCGGGAACTTACCACCCAGGGCGTGGAAGTCTCTCGGGGCGTCCTCGGGGGGCCTGTAGCGGACAGAGAGCAGAAGGGGTTTTGCTCGGGAGGATTCATGGAAGCGGCGCTTCCGGGGAGGCAGGGATGGTTCTAGGACCTGCGACGGCCCAGCCCAGCCGCCTCGGGAGAGCCTGGCCCTGGCCCTGCCTCCGGGGTTGCAGCCACCTCGAAAGGGCGTGCTTCGTGGGGGGTGCTTCCAGAGGCGTGCTTCCAGAGAGTCTCATCCTCAGCTCAGCCACGAGGTCCTTCTCGCTCTTTGAAGCTGGAGGCCCCCTGCCCAAGCCCCTGTGGGTGCGGAATGAGGGCACGAACTCCCACCCCGGTGGGCGGGCAGACTCACGCACCAGACTGGCAGATGAAAAAGTGCTTCTGGTCACACTCCTCCCTCCTGGTATAGAATTGGTCCCCATTCCGGACGAGGACTTTGCAGTGGTCTGCGGAGAGTAGGCGCCGCCGTCAGACACGGTTATCCCTCTTCCCCGCCACCCCACACTCAGCACCAGCCCGCCTTTGAGGGATTTTCTTAGGATAAGGCTTTCCGGCTGAGGCTGCCCTGAGCGCCCCCTGTAGGGCTCCGCTCCGCTCCCTCTCCAGACTAGAGTCTCCCAGTGGTGGCAAGTGGTTTAAGGGGAGCCTTTGCGTAGGGTGAGTCCCTGATAGCAAACCCTCGGACAGCCTTGCATTATTATTATTTTTAACCCTCCCCACTCCTTGACTGCCTGTCACAGACTGCAGAGCTGAGCCATCAGCAGCGGGGCTTGGCATGGGAGGAGGTGGGCGGGGTCCCTCGACGGAGGGAAGGGTCTGCAGGGCCTGGCTGGGCCCTTGAAGTGAGAAGCTTGGCTGCCCCGCCTCGATCCCCACGAGGAGACGGTGGTCCCACTCCCACCTTGTGTAGGGAGGGTGGCGGTCTTGCCCTGAGGGGTTTGGCGTCTGGGCGAGTCAGAGATGCTGAGTGGGGAATAACACACATCCCGGGAGAGTATACTGGAATTGGCTGCTGCTGCCCCTCTTCTGCGGTGCTGCTGTTGGGCCTCTGCGCCCCCGCCCCGCTCTCACCTTTGCCAGGGTGGCTCACTTCTGGGAGCGCCTTTGCTGCAGCCCCGATCCAGGTTTTGCTCCTGTCGTCCAGGCGGTCGCGCAGGGCGTCCTGGATCTGCTGGTTCCACGTGTGGAGGAGCCGGCCGTGGGATCGTCCGCACAAAATCACTGCACCCAAGGCGGGTTGTGGCCATCGGAGCAGCCGATAGCAGTCCTCTCCTGCCACGGGCAGGCAGGCGGGCTCCGATTTCTCCGAAGAGACCTGTGCGGCCCAGAGCCAGAGCCACATCCCTATAGGGAGCCCCATGCCGCTCCCTCTTTGGAGCAAGCTGGCCCGGGGCCACCCTTTAATAGTCTAAACCGCCCCCCCACACACACACACCGTGCACGCTCAGCCCACGAACTGAGAAAGCAGGTGGGGGAGCTGCTGAAAAGAGGAGCAGAGCAGCGCCACACCCAGAGGCTGAACAGGTGCAGCACCTGGCGCTCCAGCTGGAGATGGGCCCTCTTGTTTGCAAAGAAGAGGATGCCATTGTCTGCACCCCTACGAGGAAGAAAGGAGGAGCAACTGCATTGTCTGCTGCATAAAAGGCACGCTGGCACGCAAATGTTGAGAGCCCAGGTGGCACATCCCATTCCTCTTGCTCCAAAGAACAGTATGATAACCAAGCAGTTTGGGTGACAAGAAATGGGATTTCAAGGGGTTGGGGAGTGGGGCAGACAGGAAGGTGGCAGACTCCCCTTCATTAGAGGTTTCTAAACGGAGGCGAAGGGACCCCCCTTCCAGGGAGGTTGTGCTAGTGGGATTCCTCAGGAGGTAGGAGTAGCTGACCCTCACAGTCCCTTCCAACACTACAGTTCTATGATTCTTCTGGACAAGTGCTGGCGAGTCTCCAGCCAGCCACATGAGGTTTTACAATTTACTGCATGTCACTGCCAGCGGGCCACCATGGCGTTTGAAGTGGGAATGGGTGTCTGGATCTGGGCCTGGGCCCCTGAGAAGCCAATCATGAAGTCCTCAGAGAGTGAAAGAGAGCTTCCATGGACACCACTGAACTGTAGCCTGCCATTTATTCGGTGTGGGCCACGCCTAGTGCTGAATCACTTTGCAAGATAGCACACAGCACACATGGACTTCTTACTGGGGAGAGGAGGCTTGCCTTCATTGCAATCACACACAGAGTACTTAAAATTGGAATATAATAAAGCTCAATTTATTATAAGAAATATATACTTGGATAGAAAAGAGTTCCTAGTTTTAGCTAATTAATCTTGAAGCTACAAGGGAGTCATGCTTGCTCTTTACTCTCGGCAGTGATACATCCATAGATGTCCTCTCTCCTTCAGCTTCAGAAGGAAGAGGGGGAAGCAGGAAGTTTGGTCACTGTCAGGAACCCTAAGAATACCAGTCTAATAGTAAAAGAAAGGTCATCACAGAGATCAAAGGGCAGTTAGACAATCTTGGAGGTTCCCTTCTCTATCCACTTTAACCTCATGCAAACCCTCAGCAAGCTGAGTTGCATCCCAACTCTTTCAACACTCAGTGAGTTCAGGGTTGGCTCCATTGGCAGGTTACAGAATGGGACTTCGCTGCCCCCCTCCCATGCTGTGCCCTCCCGTTCCTCCAGAGAGATGGTCCTGGCCTTTGTACAGGTGTGGGTGTTGGAGAGGCTGATTGGAGGTCTTGGGCACATGGCGTGGCAAAAGCCAAGGTGGCCTCGCAGAAAGTTGTCCTCCCATCACTGGAAAGAGCACAGCCTGCAATCACAGAGGTCGAAGACGTGGGTCAGGATGGGGCCCTAGGACTGCTTCCCAGCATATTTTCTACTCCCTTGGCCCCAGTCCTGGAGCTGCAGTGTCCCTTAGGATGGTTAAATTACTGGTAACCTAATATGTCTGCTCTAGTCTGACTGGCAGTGGTGTTTCAAGGCCACGAGCAAAGAGAGACTACTCGAGATCTTTTTAATGGGGAGTGTCAAGAGTTAGGAAGGCAGGGGGCCTGCAAAGCAGCTGCTCTGCCACTGGGTGGTGACTCCTCTCCATCCCCACTGTGCACATGCCAGTCACTACCTTTTAGTCCCTCCCCAATCTTCTCCCCTTCCACAGGGGACAGTGCCAGTCCTGCCCTTGCAGGGACTTCAGTTCAATGTGTTTCCTTCCTGTTTAGCAAGCCCAGGAGATGCCTAGTGTAGCCACTCTGCATCCTCTGAGTCTCCCAGAGCAGGCCCTGGGCTACCTGCTCCTGGCAACCAGAGGTGCCCACACCAGCAACTGGATTCCTCCACCAAGCCTGCATGCCTTGCCGGGCCACCCAAAGCAGCAGAGGAATGGTCCAGGTGGGCTCCTAGTCATGCCAATCCAAAGTGGAGAGGCGTGATTCTTCTCTGTGTGTGCATAACCTTCCCTTACGGGAGGTGGAAGAGGCAACAGACGTAGTACTGAAAACCCTTCCTCTTGCCTGGCCCCTGTCTTGAAAGGAATTTTTTGAACTTGAGTTTATTTTCTGCAGTTGGTGCGGGACATTCTCAGTGCCACCTTTGCCCTTCTCTACTTGGAGGCAGTCCAGGTCCCCACCCTCTCTGGAGAGGCCCCTTTCCCCTTCCCTCCTTCAATTCATCCTGCCTTTCCACTTCTGCAAGCCTCCTTCCTCCCTTTACCAGTCTTCCAGGTCCAGGGCTGTCTCATCTTCATCCTCTGCTTTCTTCAGTATCAGGGCACAGAAAATGGCAAAGCTTATCACCTGCATTGGATTTCATGGAAGAAGAGGGATGGGCAGGATCCGCAGCCGTTTTGCCCCATCCATAAAACAGAGGGAACATCTGCAGGCTTCCCTTTCTCCAGATGAGCCTAGCCCCTCACTTTGTGCCAAAACACCACAACAAACTGGTGTATGTGTGAGGGCGTTTTGGTTAAATTCTCCCCCACCCCCTTGAAATTCATGGGAGGAAGAGAGGACACCTGTCCCAGCCAGGCAGGTGGCAGACACATACATGAGATGAGGAAGAAGTATGCGCACCATGATTTCTGCTGCTGCTGCTGAGATGTCCCTCCCCCTACGGGTTGCCAGTTGAGGAGTACCACAGACCCTGAGATTTCAGGACCCAAACCTGAGACCTAGGGGCTGCCCCTGGTGGTGTCAGGCGCACAGACCCTGGTATAGTCACAAGGGTCCTAGAGACAGAGGTTAATTAGGAGAAGAGTGGAGGTAGTCCTTCAGAGTGTCTATGCTATAATTTGCATCCAGCTCCTGCTGGTCCAAAGTGTGCACCCTCTATACACAGTCTTCTGTGTACACACACACACACACACCACTGGAACTCTCACCCATCTAGCGATTCAAGCCCTTCACCTGCCACCTGGAGGGTACTAGGCAAACCTGAAGACTTCAGATCAGACTTAGAGGTCTGGCAACCCGACCTCCCATGAGAAGGCCCCCCTGGAATACTGGGTTTGCTCAGCCTGGCTGGGAAGTACCTTGAGGGGCTGCAGGACGAAGAGGGCCTGGCCCATGGAGATGGCAGTGGAGATGAGCCAGCGTTCGGTGCTCTCCTTGCCATAGTGGAAGCCATAGAGCAAGGAGAAGAAGGTGGCCACTGCGCTGAGGGAGACCAGCAGGGCCCACCCCACCCAGGCGCCCCACCAGGGCAAGTGCCACCTTCGGCTGTGGAGGAACAAGAGGAAGGCATGAGGAAGAGGCTCTGCAAGGTAGGCTTCCCTGCCTGCTCACAGAGCCTGTCTGAGCTACCTACATGGAGCGAGACCGGATGGGGCTTGCTAGCTCGAGACGCCTGGCCATCTCCTCCACGCGCTGCTGCAGAGCCGGAGGGTGCTTGGCTGTCGGGACTCCTGGTTCCAGCTCCCCCAGGAGACGGGAGATGTGCTGCAGCTTCAGGAGGAGGTAGCGGTTGCAGTAGGTCTGGTGCAGCGCATCAGGGCTGGGCGCCACACTGGAGATCTTGGGCTCCCTCCCTGCAAGCAGAAGCCGCAGCGTCACCATCCTCTGGGGGTCTAGCAGGGCTGCCCAAGGCAGGCAGGCATGGCTGGGCTCTCACCTGCTGCCTCCTCTTCCTCCCCAGGATCAGGGTGGATAAAACGAGCCAGCCACTGCAGAAGCTCCTCAAGGTCCATGTCGGGATGTAGCAGCTGTTGGCTCTGCTTGCTGGCTTTGCTCAGCGTCTCCACTGCCCCGCGCAGGCTCTAGGGAGGGAAAGACAAGCACGGGTAGACGGGAGAGTGGCAGGCGACTGGGGCACAAATGCACCCAACAGGCTGAGGGTAAGGTGGGCAAAGCTGGGCACAAGAAGATGTAGCAGATGGGAGAAGTGCTGTGGGAGATTTGCAGCCAAATCTAACAATGCATATTTTTGTGAGTTAGCATGTGAAGGGGTTAAGACCATAGGGTCACATTACAGTATTGATAGAGAGACTCGGACCATAGAAATGTAATTGGTAGAGATGGTTCTGTGTGAGGTCATTTTCCCTCCTCTCTTGGAAATGAAGAATCAAAGTATTTCCTGTTCCTTCCCTCTCTCTTTTCTCTTCAACCAACAATGGAGCAGACATATATCCTATCGCTCCAGCATTGGCCACATGCCTCAAGCTGTTCATACTGTAAATATAAGTATTTTGCCTGCATTTATTTTACTGCTGTTGCTGCTGAGAACAATTGCATGACTATGAGTAAGTAAACATATTTTAAACTTACTTCTCAGTCTGTGTCTGGTTCTTTGTTAAGGGGCAACCAGCTTGCTTTGTGGCTGGACTGAATTTAATGAATGCTTCACAGCCTTTTCCTATGCTTTCTATTTTTCTGCTGAGGATGAGACTTTGAACTCTGCTCTGTGTTTTAAACGAAGCGATAAGCTGATCTCTTTGTATGTTCAACCCACAAATGTGGGTACCTGGAGGGCTAAATTGCCATTAACATATCCTCTCCTACCTATTAAAAGCCATCCCATAACTGCCACAGAGAAAACTCTCTGGCAAGCCAGTGCTTGCTGTATCTGCAAATGCAAAAACGTCTCCCTGGGACCAAGTTCACTGGTGCAAGAAGGATCCTGGGGGGATGTGGGGCTTCGGGGATCGGGGGGTGGTTCTTCTCCACTGCCAGCTCAGCCGTGGCCTTATTCCAAGGGGAGGCACAATGGGGAAAATGTCCTGGGTCCTGGAGAGCTCTTGTCCCTACCTCATGCACAGTGTCCAGGGTTGTTGGGCTGGCAGGGGCACTGGGCACAGCCATTGCCAGGCCGGGCTTTGCATGGCTCTTGCGTGGTTCAGCGTGGCGGAAGATGAATACAAGGAGCAAGTTGACGGGGAAGGTAATCAAGGCACTCTCCACACTGATCATGATGTCCTTCCAGGAGAGGGAGAAGCAGCTGCCTGTGTATCAACAGGGGGGGGAAGTGCCTGCAAGTGGACCTACCAGCCACCACTCTTTGTGCCCCAGGGACGCTGGAAGGAGGCACCAACTGCTACCTGTACAATCAGAGGCAGGATACCTCTGGATTCAGGGGGTGGGGGATCAAATGTAGGAGAGGAGCCTTGCTTGTGGGCTTCCCAGGAGGCATCGGGTGGCCATTGTGTGAGAAGCATGATGCTAGGCTAGATCCCACCTGCAGTTGGCCTGATCCAGCTTCACCCAGGCTCTTCCAAAGTCCTAATACATGAACCTCCCTCCTGCCGGCCCAAAGGGTATGACTGTGTTTGTCCCTCCAGTTGTGGCAAGAGGGACTTTCCTCCACTGGCAGGAGATGGAGCAGAGGAGTTGCACAGCCCCCTTTTCCATGCCAGTGGCCCTTGGGAGATATCCCATGTGGCACAACCCTTACCAACATTCAGGAGCTCGGGTGAATCATGGGGCACCTCCCAGAACATGAGGCTCACAAGGGCAGAGCAGAGGAGGAGGCAGAAGCCGCAGGAGAGGCCCTGGACCCGCGTGACGGGCCGCCCGTGGCCTGTTCGGGTCAGTAGCACTGTCAGCACTGTGTGCTCCTCCCGAAGACCGCTCAGAGTCCTTTGCCGGAAGATGGGCCTGCAGAGAGAGCAGTAGATGGGTGGGTGGGAGCAGCACCCAAGGCCAGGCTATGAGGAGGAAGACAGCTGGAGTCTCTAGCTCTGCCTGGGAGGAGGTGGTTCAGAGATCCCTGCTAAGTTTATGCACAGTGGGCAGGTGGGGGCTGAGGACACCCAAACAGACTCCCCCGTCTCTTGGTAAGCCTACCAGAATGCTGTTGGCTGGTGCTGTGGAGCTGCTAGGAAATGCTGGGCAGTGCTGTGTGGGGCCCCTGCTGCTGGGATGTGCCACGGCTGGCAAGAGAAATGGAACCTCCTACTTTGCTGCAGGTCTCGCACTGTGATGTGGGCGATATGCCTGAGGGAAGGGGATGGGTAATGAGTGCCAGGCAGGAGGCTGGTGCTCTTAGTGCCCCGCTTAGAAGAAAGTCCTGTCAGGCAGAAGCAAGAGGCTTCCCTGCTGGACGAGTGCCAGGTGTGCTGGTGACCCCCTCCAGCCCCACCTCCTCAGGGTGCCTGAGGATGGGCACCCTGACACAATAACCACCTCTGCCCCATTCAGAGAGAGGGAGAATTGTGGCATGTCCAGCAGAGGCGGGCTGGCACCCCAGAGCCAAGCCATGGGAGGTGGGCAGTGTCCGCATGCCAGCACAATGTCTCCAAGTGGGATGTCACCCACCCTACTTCTGGGCAGACTGACCAGGGCAGCTGTGGGGCGGAGTGGGGCTCCTGCCACAACCAAATGCTCTGGAGCTCTCCCAGTGGATATGGCTCCCGTAGGAGGAAGAGGCTGGCATACAGGGGCAGGCGCCGAGGCTTGCTGACACCAGACGATCCCTGCAGGCAGATGCAGACCTGCTGGAGATGAAAGGGCTAGGTGAGCTCTGGGGCAAAGACCAGGCACCCCACCCCACCCCCTCCATCACTCAGGCCAGACCACTCACACATGGGCTGCCTCCGGGGGCCTTCTGCTGGCCATGCAGGCAGATCTGGAGCAGGTAGCCATACTGGGCACAGGGATCATCATCGGACAGGAGGACTGGCCCTGCCTGGGAGAGGGAGAGGGGTGTGAGGGGTGGCGTTTCTAGGGTCATGCTCTGCCACGGAGCAGCGCAGGAGAGCAGAGAGCACTGAGGCCCCATACATACAGTTGTCCTTCCCACTTGGCCCCAGTGAAGACCAGAATAAGGGGATCTCTTTTGCTGGCGAAGAGATGTGCAAACCTTAAATCCACATGGAATCGTTAGACAGAACAGAGTTAGCTGCATCTCACTCAGCTGTATGTTTATAGAGAGCAAAATGCAGTCATGACCATTTGTAACAAATAAGAAGCCTTCCCCGTCCCTAGCCAGCCACACCCTTTAGGGGTGGGGGTGAGGAGATCAGAGTCCTTTCCTCTCCACATGGTGTGGGAGAGCAGCTCGAGACCCTCCAAGAGTTCAGTCTCCAAATGGCGGCTGTTGCTGCATGACCTGCCCTTCTGGGAGCATCACCACCTAAGAGCTGCCAAGGGCCTGTGAGTTTGTGCTGCTTGCTGCCAGGCCCCCCCTCCTTACCTCCGGCCCTCTCACCCCCCAGCAACTTACCTGGTGCAGGGGGCGTGTATCCAACCAGCGGGCCCAGGCCACCCCCACCAAGTAGAGGGCATAGACGACTCCCAGGACCACGACCAGAACTGGGTTCTTGTTCACCTGGCTAAAGTACTCTGCTGTGCGCACCACATCCAGCTGGACTGGCGCCACCCAGAAGCTGCTGCCAAAGAAGGAGAGGTGGGTGCAGAGGCAGTGGACTTCCGCCAGGCTGCTGCTCTCTCCTACCTGCAAACAGGGTGGGATTAAGGGTGCTTCTGGGCAGCAGATCACCTTGGATATTTCTCACAAAACAGAGATCCAGATGCTTTAAATAAAGAAGCAGGCAATATGGTCTTGAAATGGGATAGAAGTGTTATTAAGGACCAGAGGCAGCTATTCTGATTCTTCCCTGCCTCTGGCAGTAGGGGGCGCAAGGTACCCAGATTCCCTTTGTTTCTTGAACGCCAAGACTCACCTTGCAGCCTGCCTCTCGCCACTGGGCATCAGGCAGGTGCCGGGAGACGCACTGGATCCCATAGGTGCTGACATGTAAGGTGGCAGGACCCTGGCTGGCAGAGAGGTTCAGTGGCACCACCAGGAACTGAAGGGCTCCTCTCAGGTCACGAAGAACTTCCTCCTTCACTAGCCAAGTGTAGCCATCTGCAGGAGATGGGGCGGGGGGGGCAACACAAAAGGGAAACCATTTTAGGAAGAGGTCCTCACACTCCCCAGGCCGAAAGTGGAAGCAGAAGCCAGCTCTTCTGTCCCCCTGCTATACCCAGGCCAACGTTGGGCTCAATGGGCTCCCGGAGTTGCTCGCTTGGCTGCAGGAAGAGCTCCAGAGGCCCCACAGGGTCCAGGTGAGCGTGGATCATCAGGGATCCCCCTGTCCATGTCATGTTCGCAGTCAGAAGGAGGGCCTCCCCTGGAGAGAGGAAGGCAGCTGGCTCGGCAGGGGCTGTAGGCCCAACCCGGGGCAGGAAAATCTGGGATGGGAAAAGAGAGCAGGATGTCACTGGCTGCCACTGCACCACCACAGTGAGATGAGCAGCTGCCTCAGGCTCTCACCCGGAGCAGAGGCAGCCTCACTGATGGAGGTGAGCTGCGGCGGGAGAGAGGGAAGGATGATGACAGAGAGACCAGACCCTGTACTGTAGGCTCTCCCAGGCTAAGCGGCTGGCCTACCTGGTGGCTAATCCAGCTGATCTCCACACTATGAGATCCTGCCATGAGAAATGATCCTGGAGGGCTGCCCTTGCCCTCTGGAGATGCTCAATAGCCCACTCCCTTACAGGGAGGAAGGCTCCACTCAGCCCAAAGTCTCTAGGCAGGACATACCTGGACAGGGGTGCTCAGGTTGCTAACGCTGATCTGGCTGCCCTCAGAAAGGAGGTTCAGTTCAGCTACAGCTCCTGTGACCCCTTCCCCAGAGCTCGGGGGAAAGGGGCTGCCCAGGAAGCTCACCATCTAAAGAGAGAGGGAGAGAAGAAGAAAGGGCAGCGCCACTGCTGAGGGGGCCTGACCCACCAGCCATGCCTGCTCGGCCACATGGCCACACTCGGCAGGATGGCTGGGTGCTCCCCCCCCCCCACGCTCTGCTCCCCATTTTTGGAAACATGGCTGCTTACTGTTGGAAGCACTGGGTAAGTAGATTGAGTAGGGCCAAGTCAGGGGGCCTTGGTTGCAGGGGTGTAGGCAAGGGGGGTGTCATGAAATGTTTGGAGTCCAACCCAGAAGCATGAGGCTCCAGAAGAGGGGGGGAGGGAAGATGCCTCTGGGTGCATCATCAGGCTGATCTGAAGGAGCCAAGTCACTTCTGAGTGCTGGGCCCCAGTGCATTCCACAGCACAGCAAGTGACTCGTTGCCTGGGTGCTCTCTGCCTTCCTTCTCCTCCTGGGGTAGCAGCAGATGCCAGAGGAGAGTTTGCGTTTCATGGAAAGGGAAGGCCCCTGTGCCCAGTCCAAAGGAGAGGGCCAGCCACACACTCCTGCTCCCTCTGACCTGCACATCCACTGGGATATTCTGTGGCATGACGGCGCCCAGCGCAGACTGCTCTGGCAAAATGACTCTGGCTGCCCATGGGTTGCCAGGGAAGGAGAACGCCATATTGCCCAGCCTGGAAGAGTTCACCCTGAGCCAGGGAGACAAAGAGAGTTAGGGTTAGAGCCAGGGCACAGCAGGTGCCTGGGATCAGGGTGTCTCAGGAGAGTTGCCAATCTGCAGGACAGCCAGGCAAATGTGAGCCAGCTGCCATGATGAGGGAAGGGCAGATGGCTACCTCATGGCCTTTTCTCTTGGACACTTCCTGCCAAGATCTTTCTCCCTTCCCTTCCCAGACCAGTCAAGCTTCCTACCTTCCCTGTCACCCAGTGGCTGCAAGCCTGGTAGCTTACCTGTGTGTATAGATGCTGATGAGAGGCGTCTCCATGGTGATGGCATCACTGCTGCCCCCCAGTTCCTGAAGAGCTTGCTCCAGCTTGTGAAGGATCTGCATCAGGGTGCCAGTCAGGGCCTCATGCTGCTGGAGGGAGAAGTGGGCAGTTACTGGGGACTCAATCTCCATCCAAGATGGGGCAATATGGGATGAAGGGACCCATGCACCGGCCTGTCCCTCCCCACCAGGGCACCCGGGAGTGTGGCATATCCTCACCTGGATGTTGATGTTGGGTGAGCAGGGGCCCAGAATGACCTGCAGGAGCCGGCTGGTGCCATGGACTGCCAGGAGGTTGAGGAGGTGCCAGTGTGGGGAGGCTGGAGGCCTCCTTTTCAGCAGGTCCTCACTGACAGCCTGAAGAAACCCCACCTCCTCTTCCTGGCACGCAAAGGCACATAATGTTAATGTTCCTCCATGCCCATGCATTGCCCAAGACCCTCAGCACTAATGGGGGTCCCTCGACTCCTTCCATGAGATGTTCCCCATCACCTCTCTTGGAGGAAAGAGCTTCTTAGGACTTGGCCTGACTCTTTCTTCAGGTTCCCCATGGGAGCTACACAGCCTTTGGAGTTGGGGCTCAGTCCCTTCTGGGGCATCCGCCCTCCCCATGGGCCCAATCATACCAGCTCAGAGGCACTCCAGGCACCATTGTTCACCGGCAGTGTCAGTCGCTGGAGCAGCTCCTGCAGGCAGAATCAGGAGTTTGGGCTCAAATGCTGGCAGGCAAATGCAGATCACTGAATAAGGGATTCCCGGCCTACATAAGGCCTGTGCTAACCACCAGAAGAGAGGTTGGCTGTCTTGAGTCAGAGGAAGGTTGGTGGCTCTGCTGTGGGCCTCAATGGGGCTGGGCTGAAGGGGGTCCCCTCCCCAGATACTCCCTCCCAGTGGGGCTCTTTTACCTGCTGCCAGGTCCTGGGAACAACATCCTGCAAGGCCTCCCTGATTGCTGATGTCTCTGGAGGCAAGAGGAGAAGTATGAGCAAGAGTCTTTTCTCCCCTCAGGGTCCCCCTACACAGAAACAGGCATTTTGGCCTCCATAAACACAAACTCCTTGCGGTGAGCCTGTCTCAACAACAAGCTGCTTCCTTTCAGGGAAAAACCACTGCCCTGACCGGCAAAAGGATCAGCCTCATGATAAGGGAACCACTGGCTACTAGTTATGTTCCCGCTTTTACATTATTACAGTTGCTTATTTTCATCCTGAGCATTGCTTCAGGCTCTTTCCAAGAGGTAGAACATGGCAATAAAAGTTTATCTGAAATAAAACTTGTTAAAAACAGTTAATCACTGGTGCCTTGCCCCTTGGGCACAGCTTAAACAAATACCATTGGTAAATGTTGGAGTTGTAATTCTGTACAGGCAGATTGAAAGTATATCTTTTGGTTGTGCTGACATCTACAATCTTTTGGAAAAGATGGTCTATGAGAAATAAGATAAAATACCCCTTTCAGCCCCATAAATATTATTTTAGGGCATTTAAAGGGTTTGTTAAAATAAGCAGAATGACCCAAGATGATCAGCCTCTCACAATTGCTTATAATTGCAGATGACCTACTCTTCAATGCATTATTTCAGAAATCAATAAATCCCCACATCACCTGGGTACTTCTGCTTATCACCCAGATGCCGCCGCATGAGCCTTTGTGGCCTCCTCCCCATGGAGGTCAGATCCTGGAGGCAGACAGAGAAAAAAAGAGTGGGACAGAGCAATGCCACTGTGCCAGGTAGGATATGTCACCCAATAGGCTTTCTTGGAAGGGGCAGGGCAAAGGGTTCCCTGTTAGGAGCTTGCCCAGGAATCATGCCCAAAGGAATTGTCTGGAGGGTGGCTAAGAGGTGGCAGACAGGCTGTTTTTATTGCCCCCCCCATCCTCTGCCTTGGTGCATCTGCTGGAGTTTGGTTTCAGGCAGCAGGAGGGAAAGCCTATTTGCTTTGGACTTGGAGGGAAGAGAACTGGCCACCATCACCTACCAGCTGAGCCTTCTGTTTTTGCCAAGACCTGGAGCTGTTGGCACTCCTGGCCACTTTGACTGGGCATTCACCTCCCTCCACAGGACCTGCAAAAAGGACCATCCTGAAAGGGAGCCCCTCCGGGGTCAGGAGGAGCAATCTCTGTCCTCAGGGGTGGGGTGGAGTGGGGGTGTCACAATCCCACCCTGGCAGCCCAGCTGGCCTCTCACCAAATTCGCAGATGAAAGGATGCCTCTGGCGGCACGTTGGCCCGGTAGCCTCCTGCAGCAAGCCCAGGTTGGAGAGGAAGGTGCAGGTGGGGGGCTGATGGTGAGCCCCATGCAGATGAGGCTGGGCTCCTGGGCAAAGACACAAGAGGCTGCCATGGGCATGGTGGCAAGCTGGGCAGGGCAAGGTGAGGGCCTTGCCCTCTTGTAAGATCTGACCACAGTAGGCAGAGCGGGGTGGTATGCTCTTGACAGAGCAGATGAAAATAAGCAGAATTCTACACTACAAGCAAAAGAGCCAGCTCTCTGCAGCACAGTGCCCCCCACCTCCACACCCTGCCCCTCAATGTGGCTCCCCAAATCCCAGCCTTTAACCACAGCCAAGTCAGCTGTGTAAAGGGACCTGGCCTTTGTGATAGAAACCAGGACGCACCGTCCACCCTCTGGAGTAGAAACAACTTCCCACCTCTGCCCAGCCCTCTCTGGTGCCCCCACAGGACTGACTTACCTGCCACCGCAGGCTTGGTTGGGCCCTTGGAGACCCACCAGCCTCCAGAGGGCCCTCTCAGCTGCCCCCTCCTCCTTCTCAGAGCACCCCACGTCCCTGTCACCTCCCAAGGGACCTGTGCCAAGTGCCCTCCCCATCGGCCGCAGGCAGCCTGGGCGTCCTCAAAAGCCAGTCTTTCCTGAGCAAGCTGGTAGCAATGTCCTTGGTGCTCCCTTAGCACAGCCTCAGGCATGGTGACAGGGACAGCAGTCCTGCACAGGGCCCAGAGCAGCAGGGCTAAGCCGGGAGCTGTCTGTCGCCTCAGTGCCATCTCAACCTGGCAGGATAGGCAAGATGGTCCCAGCAGGGATCTGCTTGCTCCTCTGGCTAGAAGCCCACATGAAACACAGGAGAAGGAAGAGGCCAAGCCCTCCCGGTGTCTCTGTTTGCCCATGGAAATCAAGGGGGCAGCTGGGCAGCTTCCACAAACACTGGGCAGGGAAATTTGACTCTAGGAGGAAGAGGAGGATGACAAAGCTTGTGGGGCGAGATTGTGGTGGGGAGGGCACATAGGAATAGATCACATCTGCAATCTTTTTGGAAATAGGTTCCAGTGAAAATTGACATTATTTTTTGCCACCTTAAACAGAGTGTGGACACCATCACCAGAGAAAGCTTCTCTACTTTATTCTCTCTTTAAAATTATGCATACCAGCCTTGCCCAAGCCGGTACCCTTTGGACTACCACTCACCTAGTCCCCAGCTGGCACAACCTTGTGATACTAGAACTGATGGGAGTTGTAGTCCAAAGCATCTTCAGGGCACCAGCTGGGAGAGGGTTGATGTATGTCAAATGTGACCTTGGAGTCCCTGGCTGTTTTGCATTATTGCATGTTGTTTCCCTTTAAAAATATAGTCCAAACACACAGCAGCCTTTCTGGGGAGAAACCCCTGCTTTCAGCCTCATATATTGAATGCGCTTCTTTGATCACAGTAGTTAGATAGCAACAGTTCTGCTGTAGAAATCTGAGTGAAATTCAAGATCTCCACCAGCACACAGGAACATTATCTTTTGAATGTTTTTAATTCCTGTTTTTAACAGTCTCCTATTGTTTGACTTTAATTTTAATTAACCACTTAGATATTTTATTACAATCAAGTGGCATGTGGGTTTTGTTAAATAATTAAAGTTACCCTCAAAAGTATGTGTTCCTATCGATTAGTATAAAATAATGCCCTCCAAAATGTTATGAGGTTGATCTGATACCAATTGCTTCTGCTTCTCTCACTGTGCTGCCATGTTCTCCTCCTCCTCACTCCCAGGTTTATTGCTCTCGCATTGGCTCCCCAGTCTCACATTTGCAGGAAGGGGAGGCTAGGAATGCATCTGGCTGGGGAAGTGTGGTTTGCAAAACAACAGGACCTGCGACAACACAGGCTGGAGCTGGAGGCAGGTAAATTTTTTTGACTGTGCTCACCTTGCTTTTAGTAAACAAGGTTTTTATTCCCCCCCCCCCTTTTCAAAAACCTGGCAAACCTGGTCAACCAGAGACAAGAGTAGAAGGAAAGAATTGAGTACAAACACCATTAATGGTTCAAGATGGGAAGGGTGTAAATAATAAAAAAATTATTATTATTATTATTATTATTATTATTATTATTATTATTATTAATTAATTACCTGTCTCCAGAATGAGACCACTTCCAGGCTGTTTCTGTTTTGTGCGTGAGATTCAATACATTCCTGGCAAATTCAGGTGGTGCAGTTCAAGTGGATTGGGCCCTCTTACACAAGAAGGCTGCTTCCAAATAAAAAGGGATTTTTGCAGTAAGGAAAGCGCTGGGGCAATGCCCTGGAGAGTGTGGTATAAAAGAAAATGCTTGCTAAGGTATCATACAACCTCCCACAAACAAATCAGGAAGAATGTTCAATAAACTGGTTGTCTACCAAAATCAACCTGTTGCTGTTCCTTTCTCTTAATTAGTTATTCTCCATCCTCCCTGAGTTCTGGAAAACTGAGGCCCATTGTGAACTGGGCAATTTGTTTTAATTTCTGAGATACGAGTTTTCCGATATACCACACTTGCACAAAACAGTGGGTTTTTTAAAAAGTGAGTGTGTTGCCTCAGGCCCATGGAGGCAGTTTGCCAATGAAAGTACAGGACTTAGTAACAGAGGGTATTAATAGAGGGCATCCAGAAAAAACATCACCAGGTTTTTTTTTATAATAAAAATACTCGTCCACACAATGTTGGCCTTTTTTCCCCTTACGAAATTTTCTTTATATCCTTTGCTGCGTTATCTGTATATTGGGGAAATCCAAATTAAAGCAGCTGTGGGTAGGATTCAGGCTGCCATTTGGATGAGGACAATGTGTGGATGCACTGAATCCACTTTAAGCTGCTGTGTGTACATATCCCACGAGAGGGTGCTGAAGAGCAGGACTAGGAAGCGGGTGATGATTCCTCTCTTGGCAATCCAGCAAAGGCTTGCGGGTTAACCCATTTAGCCTTGGCTCTGGCCAACAGATGAATGGCATCATGGTTGGTTTCCCCCCACTTGAATCTAGTCTGGTCGTGGGTATGAAGGGAGTAATGGCCAGAGACCTGCTTGGGCAGAGTGTATTGCTACAAAACAGGCATTATTATTATTATTTGACTGATGTTTTAATGTATTTTAAATATTTTCTTGGAAGCCACCCAGAATGGCTGGGGAAACCCATCCAGACGGGCGGGATATAAATAAATAAATTATTATTATTATTATTATTATTATTATTATTATTATTATTATTATTGGCACACACTTCCTATAACATTCAGGGCTTAGCTCAGGGATGGGGAAATGTTCTGCTCTTCACTAAAATAATCCCAGAGCAGGGTGTAGCAAAATACTGACTTGAAATTACATGAAGTCAATAAGAAGATTAAAACATCAAAAACCATACAAGTCACATCATGGATCCAGCGGGTTGGGATGCCCGCCTTCTTGATCATGAGAACATGATGCTGGACTATTCACATACTGGAGGTTGCTGTTAGGCTCTAGTTTGGCACAACTAACAGATCTTTCAAAAAGTCTTTGGGGAAAGTTGTCACATTGTTATGCTTCCAAAAGGCTGTAATGAAAGTGGAACAGCCATTTAAACATGGTGAAACACCTCACGTGTAGGACTCTTTCACCTTGGGCACCAGAACGGGTTTGTTAAACTGGTTTTATTACATGAATCATGAACACTATCCTTGGCCAGGGCGGATACCCGCAGGGAACAGAGCACATGGGTGGAACACCAATAAATTACCTGTTCTGCATTTAAAATAAACACCTGCTGTCACCCGCTTAAAGAGATCCTAACCATGCTCTTACTACACAAGCAAAATATCTGCTTAAAATTCAATGTGAGCTTTGCATTTCCATAGCCTTGCGGAGTTCCAGAAATAGCTTGCTTGCAGCATTGTCATATCTAGTCCTGTTGGAAAAGTGTATTTTTTAAAAAATTAAATGTGCAATTGCAAATCATGAAAGCTTCAAACGCTGTAGTTGGGAATTACTTTTTAATTAATGTTTGAAAGGTTGTTGTATTTCCCTTTCTAGGGGCTGCATGTTCTGTTTGCAGATAACAAAGATAGCAGAGGTGTTGCCTTCCTTCCTTTATGCTATAAAATCTTTGGGATACAGGTGGCACTGGGGAAGGGTGGGGTACCGAGAGGGCTAAATGCCCACCAATGGAATTGCTTGCCCACTATCTGTAAATTAGAGAGGCAGTGAAAAAGGCTTGTTTCTACTCCAGAAGATGGTCATCTGCCAGACCAAGCTCACCCTCTGAGAGCTCCACTTGCCTCTTTTTTTGCCCACCCTGCTGCCTGAGGCAGCTGCCTCACTCTGCCCCAATTGCACCACCTTATTCTCATCACTTATAAATTTATCTGTGTCAAGATGAGCTCTTGTACTACAGAATTTACCATTATACCACTATCTATTAAGCTAAAGGAGGCACATTTTCACCAGTTCACATTATGCAGAAAAAGAGTTGGAGAGAGCAGCTGTAGCTATTGGCAGCAAATAAGGTGCTGGATCCAGACAGCCGTAAGAGCAGGCCCATTGAACTCAATGGGACATACTGGATCCAACAACTTTGACAAGATGTCAGCTGTTGCTTGTCATAACTTCTGCAGTAGGAATGGAGCGAAAAGAAAACTTCCCTTCTTTTTAAACAACGTGTCTCATTCTAAGTGTTATTTATTTGTGTGTCAATCATGCTCCTCTCCCCACTGTTTTCTAATTTTCCATTTGGCAGGCTCTGGTATAAGTATGTGTTTTTCCTCATTCTTCTTCCAGTGAGCTATGGAATGGGGAGTTTCAGTTGAGGCCCAAGAGAGATCTGTGGAATTCCCTCCCACTTCATATTCTTTGACAGCCACTGAGGGAAAGGGGTAGGAGGAAGACAACAGTGGTGGTGGGGTCCATCTTGGGTCTTATCAGGCTAGTCAGAAATGAGTAAGTCACACACATCCCAAGCCTTTATTTCCCAGGACTCCCAACTAGGAGTTGTGTAAAACTCTGTTCTCATAAAGGCAGTGGCATTCTCAGGGGGGGAAAAGTTTCTATCTTTCTTCTTTTCTTTTTAATAGTAACTGAAGAATTATGTCAGATTGTGTAGCACTGGCCCAACAGCACAGCCCATTCAAGTGGTGGCATTGCTTACCCTAAGACAGTCTTTGCCAACCTGTCACTCTTCAGATGTTTCAGACTTCAGCTCCCATGAACCCCAGGCACTATGGCCATATGATGCTGGGGCTTATGAGAGCCATGTCCACAACATCTGGTTGCATCCGGTGGTGAAGCCTGCTTGAGGCTAATGGGGTGGCCAGCTGTCAATGCCTGAGTGTACTTGCTTGAGACAGACATGGGATGGTGCTTTCTGTCAGCTCTGATCTGAGACCTTCCCAGAGCCACTTTGTGAAACAGTTCTGGATGAGGTGGCCCATCACAATACAGTCAATCAATTGTTATGTATTCATGGGAGACAGTTTTGAACTCATACACTAAGCTACTTAGGAGCAGGAACATGTCACCTGTGGTTCAGGAAATTAGGATCCAGTGGCCCATTCCCATGGATGTTTGCCTCAAAGTCAATATAACTGTGTTCAGTGAGGTTTGCTTCCACTTAATTCTGCAGAGGATTGCTGCGGACGTGATATAAATAAGGACAATAATGTAAAACATAACTTTTTTTCAATCCATAAACTTCTTGCACCACCAGGCCTGTTTTGCCTCCAATCTCCAAAAGGAAAAATATAAAAAATATTAATTCATTTATCTGAAAATTTTGTTTCCACCATCTGATCAGGTGCCTTTGGTGACAATAAACACACATGAATATGACGTTCTTTCCCTCAAAGAAGTGGCACGCACACACAATCCGGTTGCTAATTGTGTTATTCTCTATCCAGCATGGTCAGCAGTGAGATAACTGTCAGCATCCTACTACCTCCTGGCACCTCTAAAAAGAAAGCAGGGAAGGTGGGGAAAGAGTCACCAGGTTGATGTCCACTCACTCGCTTTCTGTTATGGTGTCATCATCATTCCCAGCCAAGAAAGTCTCTGGTTTTGCTGTGCCAAAAATGGGCCAGGAAGAAACAAATTACAGTCATGTTTTTACTTGTTGTCTTGGCTACATGATTTATGAGCCTCAGTGCAGCGATTAGAGATGAAAGAAAACATTCCAGGCCCAGGACCCACACATTGCTGAGGTCTTGTGTGCCTGGCCTTCTGCAGGAGTTACTGTAAAAGCAGGCGGGAGGGAGGGGGTCATAGGAAGTGACCCCACCCTCCCAAAAGGAAAATTACAAGGGGCACACTGGTGAGCACATATACTGGGTGCCAAGTGCCTCGTGGCTGCTGCTGTATGAAACTATCCCTGCCTGGAGAATCAAGAGCATTTTCTAGGCCCTACTGTGGGTAACAGCTAGGCAATTATTGGCATCAATAAAGGCAACCTGGGAGAGTAAGCTACATGCACACATAGATACATAGTTTTATTTGCATGCTGCCTTTCCACAGTTCAAACCACGCTCAAGGCGGTTTACAACATGAATATGTAATTACAACATAACAAAAACCATGAACAATAAACAAAACATTAAAAAAATACACAGAACAGAACCAAACAGAACAATGTCCACATAAATCACAACAAGATCTAAAATAAAGATACGAAAAACCAAGAGCAAGCCGCCCCACCCCCCAATACCTCAGCCCAATAATATTTTGTGAAGCCTCATATTTTGTGAAGCCTCAGCTTTTGTAGCTAGAGTCAGTCAGGGGCCCACCCTCCCAGGCCAGGTAGGAAAAAAATTCTGCAAGGGAGGGATCAGGACATCCAGGACTCACAGCCAAGATGGAGGAGTTTGCATATGGAGGAATGAGAAAGTGGGCTTAAAGGTCTAGCAAGAGAAGAGTTTTCTGTATGACAAAGTTGACAATGGTCATAATCCTCAGCCCAAAAGCCAAATTCCATCGATCCTTCTCTGTCATAAGACCACATGCTTAACTGTGAACAAGAAGGAAGGGCAGCAACATAGTTAAGGTTGCTGCAGAGAGTTGGTTGGTTTAATGGCTGTGATTTAACAAGCAGAGGGAAACAATCTTTACTTAAGGAATAAGAACATCAGAGAGAGAGAGAGAGAGAGAGAGTTTTTTGAGGAGTAAACATCAGAGAGACAAAGGTCAGCAGCATTACCATCAGAAAGAAAAATAGTCTGCCATCTCTTCTCCTTACCTGGCTAAGTCAACCACTTCTCCCTTATGTCCGCTTATCCATGTCAGAAATTTGAAGGGCCCTGAGCACATGTATAGGGTGTTGCTGATGGAATGATTTCCAGCAGGATCATGCCCCAGAAGCACTCTTATTAGTAATAAGCCACTATTTATTTGGTATGTCAGAGGAAGTTTCTGCTTTCTGCTAGAGTATTCCACAGGAACAAGGACAGTAACTAGCTTGAGGAAAGGTTTAATCTACTCCATAAGACATCAAAACACAGATGATAAAAGTGTAACTCTGGAAAGTGGTAAAAGGACTTAAGCAAGAACAACTACCTCTCATTAGCAGATCTACGTAGAGGAAAAGACAAAATGGCAAATAAGGTAGACCTCGCTGGTGTAATTATTTAGGCATAATTCTCTGTTCTAGCCTTCCACAAATTGGTGTCCTCCAGATGTTTTGTACTATAGCTCCCACCACCCCCAGCTAGTACAGATGTAAGTTGTGCTTCAAAACATCTGGAGGGTGCCTGGTTGAGGGAAATTGTTCTGTTGCATCCTACTTAGGGGCTTATTGATTTCATGTCTGGTTTTTACAGCTGCTGCTATCATCTGTTCTATAAGTACAATTGGATTTTTGGTTACCACTAACATGAGCCAAGTTGGTAACCTCCATGTTTTCTATGGCCAAGTTGCTGTCCATTTCAACTGGGTAATTATTGTGGGAGTTGTTTGCAGTCAAAGCTAACAATGCATACCTATGCTAGTTAGTAAATGAAGGGGTTAAAGACCACAGAGCTGTAAATTACTAAAGAAGGGACAGATAGGTCACACCCCCTCACATTCGGGAATGCAGATATTAGGTACAGGGTGTGTGGAAGGCTTTCAGTAGAGGAGGAGTCATATTCATGAAGATCTAAGAGCTAATTTTCAGATAATTTTCAGATTGGTGCCTTTGAGATGTAGCACTCATACCTGGGCCCATGTGAAGGTTTATAACTATAGTAATTCAACACAGAATTGGTGAGTTGGGCAGAAATATTGTTGCTCCCCAAAGAATCTCATAATATGGTTTGAAAGACAAGGGGGCAAATTCATCCCCTCCTCACTCCCCCCACTCCTTGGAGGGTTTTCCAGAAGCCCCAGATAACAACACTAAGGTCATTTTTCAACAAATAAGCGAATTGCTGTAATGAAGGGAATAGAACTACCCTACCTACATTTTTGTTTTTATGACTGCAGATAAGCTGGAGCCACCGTGCAGATATGGAAGCATCGTGACTGTGCGTCTCTGGCCTGTTGTTATCTCAGCCCATTCCAACCCTCTGCAACTTGATGGTAAATAAATGAAGAGGCTGTTGGGCTGCCCTCCAGCTCATGTGGTTTAACTTGCTTAACTGGAAAATAAAGAGAAATGCACATTTCCTGTGAAAACGATGGCTTTCCACACTCCCCTCAACCTGAAAATATTTCCTGTGACTGAATAAACAGAAGACAGGAAGGCAAGGCTGTCATAGGGGGATAATCAGGCAAAAAGAGAAACACACACCCCATAATTCATACAACTTTTGTATCTGAATGTGGTGGGGCCCCTTTCCCACCCATCTCCCTTATCAATAAGAGCAGGTGAAGAACTAGAGATCACGTCTCAAATACTCAGCATATTGGCAAAGTCGTGTAATGTTACTCTGAAAGCTGATGAATGTACTTGGATCAATCACTTTCTTGCCCTCATATGCCAAGGTCCATTTGTGCAGTGATGTGAATCATTGCTCAATTCAGCTGAACCAATTGCCAAAGCCCAGAAAGCTTTTGAAATGTAGCTGCACTTTGTTGGTGAGGTTCAAATGAATGTGTGTCCTTAGTTCAAACATTTCACTGCTCAGAGACCCATGTATACATGAGGAAACAGTGACATGCACAACCCCTTGGCTTGTATCTGCTTTAAGTTTGTCAGGCTGCTCAATATACAGGTTCAAGCATTTATATCTGCCCCACACCTTCAATTTTTATTTTTTTAAAATCCAAAATAGATTAAACTGGGACATGCAGCAACTGTTTCAGTCCAGGGTTCTAGTTTCTCTATTTAATTCACCTTCCTCAACCTCCGTCTTCCTGTTCCAACCCCCACCAACTTGCAATCCATCTCAGTTCTGATAGGGCTATTTCTGAAGTCCACCCCATGTTCCCAGCTTTTTGTTTCTCCCAGCTGATCAGTTCCTGTTGTACTGGTGCTACTATTTTGACTGCATAAGAAACCAGCATCACAGCCTGAAGACTGGAAACAGAGGGTATGGTTGTGGTGTTGTATGAGGATAAATGTACAGAAGAATCATTAACAGTGTAAAAATATTTGGCAAGTGAGTCACATTTATTTCAATCAGTATTGATCCTAAGAAAGCATGCCTAGGTTTGTAACTAAGCTTAAAGAAAATCCAATTAAATTAGCAAGATATATTCTAAATATAAGTAATTTTGTAAACTGCTTAGAGATTTTCTTTCAATCAATTGGTATATGAATTTTGTTACATAAATAAAATAAATAAATGTATTTAGGACTGACAGTCATTTCCGCACCATTTGTTGAAAGTACTCTCACAGCACTTTAACTATTATGGCCCCCACCAAAGAATCCTGGAAACCAGTTTTTTAAGTGTTCTGGGAATTGTGGCTCTGTGAGGGGTGTCCTAAAAACAACAATAAATTATTTTGAAACAGGTTTGTTCTAATGTGTTTGTGAAATGATTGTTGATTAGTGTTTTCTAAGTTATGTTTGAAGGTCTGTTGTGTGTCCCAATGTAGTAGAGGTGGCATCTACATAGAACACTTACATTCAGTTGCATAGTCTTTGGTAACCTGGTACCTTCTAGGTGTTTTGGATGACATCTTTGACTGTGATGGGAGCTGTAGTCCAAAACAACTGGAGGGCACCCAGTTGATGAAATCGGCAATAGCAAGTGTTGCACTCTTCAAGCTCTTTAGAATTATTTCAGCCTGAGGGTTCTTCTGAAAACTCCTACGTGGACTCCTGGTGCTCCCTTCAAATCCCAGGTAAGGCAGAGGTGGAAAGATATAACTCATTTTCTCATTCACTTATTTTAAAATTTACTTAGGTAATATTGACAGTCCCCTTCCTGGATCCAGAAAACCTCCCTGCCAGCAGAGTCCTTACACATAGGTAAAAGTAAAGGGACCCCCCTGACCGTTAGGTCCAGTCATGGACGATTCTGGGTTTGCGGCGCTCATCTCACTTTACTGGCCAAGGGAGCTGGTGTACAGCTTCCGGGTCATGTGGCCATCATGACTAAGCCGCTTCTGGCGAACCAGAAACACCGTTCCTATTTATCTACTTGCACTTTGATGTGCTTTCAAACTGCTAGGCTGGCAGGACCAAGCAATGGGAGCTCACCCCATCGTGGGGATTCGAACCGCCAACCTTCTGATCGGCAAGCCCTAGGCTCCGTGGTTTATTTTAAGATATTCCTAGGTAATCTTGACGGTCCCCTTCCTGGATCCAGAAAACCTCCCTGCCAGCAGAGTCCTTACACATACCCATTGTCATAAGGTAGGCATCCTCCTACCTATTTCACACCTGCTGAAAGCCTTTTTGTTTCGGTAAGCCTATCTAGACATATATAGTTACCTTTATATGTTTTAAGTTTTATTATTTTCAATCTGTGTTAAAATGGTTATGCTCTTATAATTTTTTAAATTGTTTTGAGTATATATTCGTGTATCAGCTTCTCAGACTTGTGTACGTGTATATAATTTATATTGAAGAGTGGGAAGATATCATACATACACCCCAAACAATCAATCCATCATTTCCATACAGGTAAGAAACCAATTAATATGCTATCTGCCTGTCTACGCTGACGCCATTCCTCTCAAAAGTCCCGTATGAAGCACATTCTAGTCGTACGTATTTACGAAGAGAAAAACATGCCTTCTTTCCCATCCCCGTCGGCCGCCTCATGAAAGTGGACTATTTCATTGGCTGACAAAGTCAATGGCGCGTCGTTCCGATTGGCCTTTGAGCACTATGCCCTCCTCCACCTCATCCCACCCCCCGCCTCTCCACCTGGCTGGTGAGTGGGAGTGGCCTAAGGTACGGCGGCCTCGGAAGCCCAAGAATCCCCTTCAGCCGAGGCGGGCGAGTCTGAATGGGGTCGATGAAGGAGCACGGTAGCGGCGGGGACGCGCCGGAGGCGCGCGAAAGGAGGCCCGTCTTCACCCTGGACGAAGTGGCGAAGCGAAACACCGACAAGGAGACCTGGCTGGTCATCAGCGGGCGCGTCTATGACGTAACCCGCTTCCTCAGCGAGGTGGCTATGCTAATTTATGCAAATGAAGCCCCCCACCCTCCGGAGGGGGCTGTTTACCGCGATACGGGAGCGGGGGCTAGTGCGTGGATCCATTCCCGCCCAGGGACTTCCTGGGAGCAAGGAGGGAGATGCGGGGCCTTGCTGAGGTCATGAAGGCCCCAACCAGGCCTGGAGGGGCCGAAAGGGGAGACCCCAGCTGGCCTCTGCCGGACGGGGTGAGGGGGCTGGAAAAGGCTAGCCTGCAGGCTAAACATGGCGGAGTGGTGGTGGTTGGGATGACTAGGCCCCCGACGGAGCCTCTTCCAGCCTTCTGGACTTTCAACTGCAAGCAGCCTGTAGATTGGGAAAGGCAGAACACAACGTCATAAAGTCCAGGCTAACTTCTTCCAGCTCCTGACAAACCCAGGGCGTTGCTTTGCCATAGCATCTCCTGTCTTCCTTCTAAGACTGTGGGCAGGTTCACCCCCTCCCCACAACTTCAGTGTTTCCTCAGTTATCCTTTGAAAATGTTAAAAATGTATACATAAAAAGTAGCAATACACAGAGAGTAAATCTAGTCGGCCAGAGTCAATTGGAGGACCCACATGGGAATGGGGGTAAAACAAATGCTTTGCATATAGGAGGCATGCAGATTCAGTCTGCAGCATCTCCAGTTTAAAGGGTGGTACACTCTTTAAAGGGACACGGGTGGTGCTGTGGGTTAAACCACAGAGCCTAAGGACTTGCCGATCAGAAGGTCGGCGGTTCAAATCCCCGTGATGGGGTGAGCTCCCGTTGCTCAGTCCCTGCTCCTGCCCACCTAGCAGTTTGAAAGCACGTCAAAGTGCAAGTAGATAAATAGATACCACTCCTGCGGGAAGGTAAATGGCGTTTCTGTGCGCTGCTCTGGTTCGCCAGAAGTGGCTTAGTCATGCTGGCCACATGACCCGGAAGCTGTACGCCGGCTCCCTCAGCCAATAAAGTGAGATGAGCACCGCAACCCCAAAGTCGGCCATGACTGGACCTAATGGTCAGGGGTCCCTTTACCTTTACATTCTTGCCTGAGATGTTGGATGGCCAGTGTGAGGAGGAAAGGGCTAGGAAAAGCCTTAGAGACCCCCTGCATGTCACTTTAGATAAAGGGGAGGGCAGGAAATTATCTGAGGCCCTATAAGTAATTTCAGACTCCCAACTCCCATGAACCCTAATGACCTAATTATCCCAGTGGCCTGGGATAATAGGAACTCATTGATTTGCTTCTTTATTGCATTTATATCTCACTTTTTTCTCCATGGAGCTCAAGGTGGCTTACATGGTTCTCCTCATTTAATCCCCACAACACCCCTGTGAGGTAGGCTAGGCTGAGTGAATGGCCCAATGTCACCCAGGGAGCTTCATAGCCAAGTGAAAATTTGAACCCTGGTTTTCCATGACCTAGTTCAATACACCGACAACTATTTCACACTGGCAGTCCAAAAATATCTAGAAGGCTGCAAGTTTCCCCTCCCCTTGAAGCAGACAGTACTAGGCTAGTGGACCCAGGGGGTTGACCACTTGGCGGCTTTGTAGGCACACACAACTGCTTATTGACTTCTCTAAATGAGAACAGGATAGGAGCAAATGCTTGTTAACGGTTTGCAAAATTCAGCTAACCCTCTGTGTGAACATATCTTATGTTGCAGCCTCTATTAAGATTTAGGATCTCACAGGGTTGATGTGAACATTTATATGAAAAGGATTTTCAACTATTTGGAACACTAAAATGCTTATAGAAATAATTATTAACTGCTAGCAGCCTTGTACCTGGAATTGCTCAGGAATTCTAAGAAATCAAAACATCAGTGCAGTTTTGAAAGGTCCAGTTCAGTGTGCCATCTTGATTTCAAATGGCTTCCCATTGTACCCAAACAAAGATAAAAGACACATCCTTGATTTCAGGAAGCCTTTTGCAAAATTTGGTTACAGTGTCTTAAGAGGTGTCCAAATGCATAGCAACCAGACAAACCATTTTCCAAAATACCTAATAGATGCCAGTATTTTTAAAAGCAAGGTAAGTTTTGCAGGAAGTGGCCACTGTATTGGAAATATCCATATTTCAGTGCCTGGTATCTAACATATAATATTGTCTTAAGTCTGATTAAGAGCTAATTCCCAATTCTGGCTACTCAGTGACTTTGAAGTTGCTGTTTAGGTATTTCCCAGAAATACTGATTAAGAGGGTTGGGGGTGGAATTGTGTGTGCACACAGACACACATGATCACTTTGCTCTTTCCCCTTCCCAGCAGTCCACAGTGTCTTAAGACAAGACAAGACAAGAAAAAGTCTTAAGCTTCTGGTAAATGCACATCCACACCATAGTCTGAATCAGATCTAGATTGCAATACTATCTGCAAAAAGAGTAGTCTGGAGACTGAGGACTGTGGGTGGTCTAAATTACTGTTTATTTCACTTAAGTTTCTAGACCTCTTTTTATTGCCTATCCAGAGCAGTTAACAATCACTACATAAAAGCAACATAAAACTATATTAAAGTAATTAGTGCTTCATTTTTTAAAAATCTATAGCTAATCACAGAGATAAAAGGAAATTTCATGAAAACATCGTAAATTTGCAAAAGAACCTCATATGTTTGTCCTAATATAAAATGCCTTTAGGCCAATTTCTAGCTACTTACATGCTTTGGCCTCTTTGATAATGTAGTCTAATGGATTGATGCCACCACTGAGAAGACCCCGCTGTGTGTTTACACTTGTGTGCCTGTGTGTGAGTTTAACCAAGGCCTCTTTTACTGTTGTGAAATGATGGATGAGCTCACAAGGAAAGAGAAGTGCTTTCTGCGAGTCTTATGTTGAAGCTGTAGATAGTACCTTTCAGATTCCTAGTTAGTTCAGTAGTTCCCAAACATCTTCCCCCATGGACTGCTTGAAAATTGCTATAGTCTTGGAGGACCACTTATTGATCTTTCTGCCTATTTTAGCGATTGTACTGCAATGTTCTTCAACCTGAAACTCTTTGTGCTTTCTTGCTGCATGATACATGAGTGAGATTGTGGTTCAGCCTGAAGTGCTACCACAGGCTTGTTGCGTAAAGCAGAGGAGGCCTCTTTGCAAAGAGATAATTGTGTTCTGCTCCTGGGGCTCCATCAGCTTGTCGGTCAACGGGCCAGATGCTGATTTAGTCCTTGAAGCCTGCCAATTGCAGCAGGGATTACATAAATCCAATTCTGTTTAGTAATGTTGCAGCAAAGATTACATATTCAAGAATGAGACATTAGACTTTCATGTGATAGAAGCACATTGGAATGAGGGAGACCTGGAGCTCCAGAAAGCTAGGAATTGAATTCCTGGGTAGCTCAGGAGCTGCCTGTGAACACCAGCTGGGTACCCATAATGTATTTCAAGGGAGGATGCACAGGAATGCTTGCTTCTGGGCCCCTTCTCTTGTGTGCCAAATTCTGGGCCCTCACTATGTCTCCTGCTCTAAATGCAAGTTGCTATGAGACTTTGGAAGATTTAAAATCAAACATCTGAATAGCATTAGCTTTGGGTTCCTATTCTTGCCTAGGCTGGGGGCATCTTTGCTGGGTACTTTCCAACTTGGTTTGGCATTCTGTTCTCTACTGTCTGCTTGATCACTTGGAGAAAAATTTTCTGGCTGTAAATGGCCTTTTGGCTGTGGATGAATTCAACTTCTCAAACTGACTATATATCAGATCATCTGTCTTACTTATCCAGCTTTTCTAAGTGACATGGAACGCCAAAACTGTTCTTTAAGGAGAAACTTAAAACCAGAAGATACCAAGAACTTAAGGCAGCATGACACACACTAGCCTAATTCAAAAGCTACCTTTGTATTTGTCTTCCCTCTCCTTCTCTCTGGTAGTATGGAAACCAGATTTAATGCCTGAGAGATTAGTTAGGGCTGAATACTATCCATTCTCAAATAAGCTTTGCTTAACTTCTTTAACATTTTAACATTCTTTAACATTTTAACATTCTTTAACACGGGTGGCGCTGTGGGTAAAACCACAGTGCCTAGGACTTGCCGATCGTATGGTCGGCGGTTCGAATCCCTGCGGCGGGGTGAGCTCCCGTCGTTCAGTCCCAGCTCCTGCCCACCTAGCAGTTCGAAAGCACCCTTAAGTGCAAGTAGATAAATAGGTACCGCTTTATAGCGGGAAGGTAAACGGCGTTCCGTGAGCTGCGCTGGTGCAGGCTCGCCAGAGCAGCAATGTCACACTGGCCACGTGACCCGGAAGTGTCTGCGGACGGCGCCGGCTCCCAGCCTCTAGAGTGAGATGAGCGCACAACCCTAGAGTCTGTCAAGACTGGCCCGTACGGGCAGGGGTACCTTTACCTTTAACTTCTTTCCATGCCCATCCTTAACTTTGCAGTTCATAAAGACAAAGGAAAGAAGTCAATTGCTGGTGGCTTAAATCAAGCCCTTTTCGCTTGTTGTCCATTTCTAAGGCCTTCAGTGTCCACACCTCTTGTGTCATTCTGGGGAGAAATGTGAGCTGCCAAAGGGGGAAGCTGATGACGTCAATCAGAGATTACTCTCATCACCTCTGCCCCCTGCCTCGCCCTTGGAGGCTTCTTCTTTTTCTTTTTTTTACCCTGGGAGCAAAATCCACCCCAGGGATCCTTCCAGCACATTGAAGGTGTGCCTGGGCATGTTTTGACTGCATTGTACTCTCTGACCTGAGATGCTGTATGTGACTCCTGCTCTGCCAAAAGTCAGTGGCATCTACAACCCAAGGGAGAGGTGGCAGGAGTCCAAACTATTGGAAGTAAAACGCAGATAGTATAGGAAGCTTCTCCTTTTAGCACATCGGGCAATTGACCACCTAGCCTCACACTATTTATTCCATCTGCAAGTATCTGTCCACTATTACTGCTGTTATTTAGATTTCTTACCTGCCCTTCAACATAAGGTCCCAGGATGGGTTGCAGCAATGTAAAATATAGTTAAAAACAACTTTGAATCAGAAGTATAGGGTGGGCCCTAAAACGTCTATTTATTGAATTTATATATCTTCCTTCTAAGGGTGCCCAGGGAGACAAACATACACACAAGCGATAAAAGACCAAATATCAATTTGAGTACAAATGCAGACAGGCAGATAGATAGATAATCAGATGTTGAAGGCCTGTATAAAGAGGTACATTTTCAACAATGACAAAAGCTGTATAATGAAGGCAGACACATCTATGTGAGGAGGGAATTCAATAGCTATGGGGCTGTCCTAGAGAATGCTCTCTTCTGGCCTGCCACTATCCATGTTGGGATCAAGTAAAGGGTTTTTGTTTTAACCAAAGATGCCAGCAGGGATTAAACCTGTAAAACATGTGCTCATTCCTTGCATCTGTGGAACCAGAACGCACCGTAGTAATCATAGCGATTCTAGCTTTGCTCATCCTGGGAACCCTGCATCCCACTCTTTAACTCACTCTTCACCAACCTGGTGGTTCCCACAGTTGTTCTGGACCAGAGCAGATGGGTGTCCTTGGGTGGAAAAATGGCTGTTAATATCAGAGGTACAGTTTTTAAAAATCAGATGGGTCTTAAGTGGTGCTGAAAAACATTGCATTTGTTTTCTTTTATTATTTTATCTTACATTTATATCGAAGAATACTCAAGGCTGCACATGATTAAAATACAAATACAGTACTGTAAATCTCCAGGTACCTGATGTGTGTTTAAGGGACCAACATTAATGCATTTCCTGACCATGGATAGAAGGAGTAAAATCCGCGGACCTCTTGCTTGCCAGTACTAGGCTTCCAGGTTCTTGGATGGCCAGGGCCTTAATTTTTCAAGCATGTTTGAGGAAACTGGATGGAATTCTTGAGGCTTCCCATAGTGGAGATGGGACATTAAGGCTGCAATCCAACTACACTTGCCTGAGAGCAAGTCCCATTGAATTCATAAGGACTTACTTCTGAGTAGATAAGTATAGGATTCAACCGAGTGCAATCCTTTGCATGTCTACTTGGATATTATTCCCACTGAGTTCAGTGGGACATGCCTTGGGTTGTCAGTTGTGTGTATGCTGAGGAAGAGAAGCTGGTGTGTTTTTCTTGCTGCTTTTCGTTTTCATAGTTCCTATGTTGTTGTTCTTTGCAGCATCCAGGTGGAGAGGAGGTTCTGCTTGAACAAGCTGGTAGAGATGCCACTGAGAACTTTGAAGATGTTGGCCACTCTATGGATGCCCGAGAGATGCTTGACCAATACCTTATAGGAGAGGTTCATCCGGTGAGGTCCTAGTATGGGGGGGAAATTGGGAATGTTTGTAGCTTTTATTTAATAAGAATATCCACCTTTGGGTACAGGCTGTGGGGCTCCAGAGAGAAGGTGAGCCACAAACTATTCTTTGCTCTTTTGTCAAAGAGCTTGTTGTGGGTTTGGGTGGGGGAGCTGATTAATGTAGCAGCATGTGCTCTCAAATGACTTGAACTCGGCCTCCTGCCCTCCAGTTTTGGACTACAACTCCCATAAGCCCCAGCCAGCACAACTGTGTTGGAGTAGAAAGTAGGACCATGCAAGCTGGGGCTGGTGGGAGTTGTCATCCAAAACAACTAGCGAGTACCAGGTTGGCAAGTCAGCTCTAATGTCCTGGTTTTATTAAATAAGAACTTTGCTCCCAGTTCATTTCTGGGAGTAAGAAGTGAAGGATGCCAGGTACCTCACGTGGCTTGGGTTCTTTCTTGCATGCCAGAAAGATTTTTTCCCAGGAGCTTAACATCCTTTCTCTTCTTTCTCTTCCTTTTCTTCTCTCAACAGTGTGACCGTAATCCTAATGCCTCTAAGGTAAGTCACTATCCTGGTGATCTCCCCTACCTCCCTTTATTCTAGCATGGAAAAGGTTTTGGGGCACTTGAAAAGGTGCAGTGAGAATGGGCATGTTGTGTTAGTAGAATGCACCTACTCCTCAGTGAGCAGAGCTCACCTCACTTTGACTTCAGCAGTGGTAAAACAGCTGAACATAGGGTGCTGCAATGAGAGCTGCCCTGTTGCACTAGGAGTGTTTGGTTGGTTTCTGCCCTTAATTGGTCAGAGTGGGGATGGGGGTGCTGTCTGTGGGCCTTTTCCTCTAGAGAGCCCAAGGCCACTGGTGTTCTGGCTGCAGTTCTTGTGTTCTGCCTCTCACGTCCTCTCTTTCTGCCTTGGGGCTTCAGTTCAATGAAGAACTCTCCTTCTGCAGTGGTTCTGTGCCATGCTGCCTTCAAACTTGCCTATAAAATTGTCTGTAGCACAGTACAGGCAGATCAATGCCTATCTGTGTTCAGAGGTGATATTCCTCAGAGTACAAGTTGCCGGGGGAAGTTGAATAAGAATGGATTGTTGGTCTTACTAGGGTTGTTGTTAGGTCTTTAAAGGATGTGGAATGAAAATGTGCATATGCTAATTTATATGTGTAGGTGTCTCTGGGCAGTGTGTGTGTGTGTGTGTGAAGTTTTTTAAATGACTGAAGGAAGCAGAAGATTTGGGGCCTGGTGCAGAAGGCCTAGTTCTTAGTCCCTCTGGGCTACCAACTCCCTTGCCCTCCCTTGGGAACTTCTTGATTGGACATATGGTTGGCCACTGTAGGAAAGAGTCTGCTGGGCCCCCTTCAGCCTGATCCAGCAGTAGCTGCAGGGCTCTTCTTACTTCCCTCACAAGATATTCAGTTCTGGGTTAAAGGTCCTGGGTTTCAGGACTGTTTACCTTTGCTGGAGGAGAGAGGATTTCCTTGTTCTGCACACAACAGCTTTCAATTGTAGCTGGTTGAGTGGGTGGGGCTGAAAGCGCTCTAGGTATGGAACACATCGGAATACCTGAGCAGCCCCTTCGCAGCAAGTCTACCTGGGAGCTGACCTGGCAAACTCTGTGTTGCAGTTGTTGGGAGAATTCTGAGCCTGTCATTGAAGAGCAGTTCCCACGATTGGAGAAGAGCAGTGAGAGCCATCCGCTGGCTATGTAAACACAGCCATTGTGGGTTGCCCAAGTCCCACTGTGTGGTGCCCAGCAGTTCAATCATTTACGATGAAAGGATTATAACATTTCTCTACCTAACTCGAAGCCCATTCTGTGTATTATCCTCTCTCTCTCTCATCATGCTCCCTGACTTGTGTCAACAAAGGCTTGGGGTGAGCATGAGGTCCCAGCCAACAACTTGTTGAATTTGTCCTGAGAACTTAAGCATTTGATTCTGTGCTACACTTTGCCCAGAGATGTGTCCCTCTGCCACCAGGGAGCAACCTCAGGTTGTTCACAGAAGACCTAAGTAGCTTCTCTGCTGCCTTGCTTCTTGGTCCAGAGTTGGAAATGACTTTATATGGGAAACACCCACTCCCTGTCCTTCATGTGTTGTGTCAGTGTCTCGGGAAGCTGTAAAGTCAATACCTTTCTGTGATTTATGATACCTGGGCGAGAAAAAGAGTCTTCACAATGTTTTTCCTACAAACATAAAAAGACATTGCAGTAGTTTCATTTATAGAACCACCCAGATTTAAAGTTTCAGAGTGACTGGTACACAAGGAAATATGTGGTGTGTGTGTGTGTGTGTGTGTGTGTGTGTGTGTGTTAGCTAGATGAGCGTGGCTAGTTTGGTTACTGCAGTTTGATGCAAGCCAACATGACAGTTACTGGGTTTTCTACGTATAGGTCCCCATTTTGAAGGGGGGAAAAACAGGGGGGGAAACAAAATGCTACAGGCATGCAAACATGTTTGTACTTTTTTCATAAGAAGAATGCCAGGCAAACTTTTGTGGCAGGAACATTGCAAAGAAAGAAAAAGTGAGTCCCACTTAAATCTTGTCTAGGTGTCACTCCTTTCTGACAAGTGAGGGGTTTTTTTCCTGAGGAGAGGCATGGAGTAGTGTGGGTGGCCTCAGCCCTATCCCTGGAGCAAAGCCCTGGTTGGCCCATCTGAAGAAATGTGCCCAGGCATACCCTATTATTTGGAAATGACTTCTGTCTGCTCTGCATTGTCTAATGGCTTACTTGAATCAATTACTAAAAGAAAGGTTTAGACACTGAGGAAGAAGCTGATGATGTTTCTGGTCCTCTGCCTTTACACTGATTCCCCCACCTACACTTTACTTGCCCTGAAAGGGAGTCCTGTTTTCCCCTTTCAGGGTCCTGATGGCATGGTTTGCATCATAATTTTCTGGACTGTTTACATAGGAGACCATGGTCCTTTTGTAGCAGAGCCAAGAAATGAGTGCTAGCCCTTTGCATATATGTCATATTTAAATGGCCCCTGTGTTTTCTGTCTCCTTTGCCTCTGCAGAACCTGAGGTACCCCCCTCCCCCCTCTGCTCCTCAAGCCTGTTTTTGAGCCTGTTTTGTGTCTTTTCTTCCTCTGCCAGGCCTAACCAAAGGGGTTGCTTTTGCTTGCTCACCGCCTCTTCTTCCTCCTTAGCTGCTTCTTCAGTGTTGCTTTTCTGCATACTCAGCAAAAGCAACTTGTGTGAGTCTCAAAAGCTAATGATATCTTCTGTAGGAGGAAACTCAATGGGTTTAGTAGTGTTTACTCCTGCTTTTCCCTTTTAAAAAAATAAATAAAATTATCATGGCTAAAGAAGGAAAATGGTCCCTTCACCTGGGGGCCAATGCAGGCATTGCCTCTTCCAGTGGTAAGGAGACATGGAGGAAGGGCCTTCATAGCCATAGAGAGTGTGAGTTTGATCCAGACATAGATAGTGGTATTGGCAGGAGCTGGAACAGAGCACCGGGAGCTCACCCCCTTGAGCAGGTTCGAACCACTGACCTTTTGATCAGCAAGCTAAAGAGGCTCTGTGGTTTAGACCACAGCGCCACCCACTCAAAAGTATGCTATACTCAAAAGTATGCTATGCTCAAAAGCATACCAGTGTGACTAGATAAATAGGTACTGCTACGGTGGGCAGGTAAACAGCATTTCCATGCACTCTGGCACTTGTCACGGTGTCCTGTTGTGCCAGAAGCCGTTTAGTCATGCTGGCCACGTGACCCGGAAAGCTGTCTGTGGAAAACGGTGGCTCTCTTAGTGTGAAGCAAGATGAGCGCCACACCCCATAGTTGCCTTTGACTAGACTTAACCATCCAGGGGTCCTTTACCCCCCCCCCGCAATAGTGGCATGGCAGGAGGTGGCTTGGTGTGAGGGAGAAGGGGGAAAAAATAGATAGACGGCCCACAAGAAATCAGCTCATACAAAATGGGCAGACTAGGAAGTGGAGGGAGAGAGCTGATTGGGGTAGAGAGAGGGGGCTTTTACAGTTGCAACAGGATCCATTGGAGAGGGCCTTCAGTACTAAGGGCTATAGTTCTTTCTTCACAGAAAGCCTTTGATTGGATTGACTTGATATAGACTTGGATCTCTTCTTAATACTTCTCTGTTTGTTCTGTCTCTCTCTCTGCTGATGTCATTGTCTGTCATGAGTAGCCACCAAAAAATGTGGCTATTTCTAAATTGCCCTTACTGGAACAGCACCCTTCCCGCTCATGGATTGGGTTTCTTTGGTGGTGCGGCAAGTTTCTGTTTGCGAAAGGCTTTTCTTGGTTTCCAAAGCAGACCTATCTGACTTACAGGGGCACCTCAGACGGTCTGCTGCATTGTCCTTCCAGCTTCATGTCTCAGCCTGTGGAATTCAGCTCAGTGTTGTTGGTCCTTAAGTCTCTTAGCATCTCTTCTCAACTTTCCACAAGGTTCTTAGCTTTTCACCACAAATGCAACTGTCTTATTGCCACTACCTCTGAAATATAGCATTGCTTAATCTGTAGGTTGAATGCAGATTAGTGGATTTCTCTTGGGCATCTCTTTTTCCACTTTATGTTGGGCTATTTTATAGGGGGGAAATGATGGGAAGACTCTTTGTCATATAGTCCCCCTGAAAGTAGCCATCCATAATTTCTGTATTGAACAATCTCTTTGATCAACAGAAGTAGGGCAACTCCTAGAGGCAGGTAAAAATTCCTTGTTCTGGCAGTAGTACTTCCATCTTTGATATCTGCTCTGATATTCTGTATTTCAGCCTTCCCCATTCTGATGTCCTCTAGATATTTTGGACTACAACCCACATCATTCCTAGCTAGCACAGTTGGTTGCTGTATGCTGTAATACTGAGTGTGTGTGTGTGTGTGTGTGTGTGTGTGTGTGTGAGAGAGAGAGAGAGAGAGAGAGAGAGAGAGAGAGAGAATTCTCCCAGTCTTCTTGTAGCCTTCCCTTTTTCAATAACCTTTGCATGTAGAAACAAACAGCAGTCATATAACCTACCACATAGTACAATACTGCAAGCAAATTGCTTCTGTGCTTGGTGTCTTAGACTCACAACATTTTTCATGGTCAGTATATTTATTTGCACTGCCACAGGCCATCGTAATTTTAACAAGTTAAAAACAAGGTTCTGTTTCTGTAGAAACTTAATAAGTTCAGACAGAATTGGGCAATGTTTATTGAAGATAGGTATAACAAGGCACAGTCTTGACATGATCCAAAATATTTATTAGAGATGACATAATATATACCATTATTTTTAATGTAATACTTGCAATTTCTTTATTTTTTGTTAACTTTTCTTTGTAAATACATATGGTTTTCTAAAGGTGAATACAAATTATAAATAAATTAAGAACAAGTATTTGATAGTCACTTCTTGCCATACAATCCCTCTTGGCTTGTGCCTGCATCCTCCAAGGGGAATTGGATAAGATTTTCCTCTCCCCTGGGCTTTTTTGCCCCATCCCAGTTTCTTATCTTTGCTACAAGAAGCAAAGAGGTCTCCTGTCCTGGATCTGCCAAACACGAGGTACAAGAGAGAATGCCAGCCACTCTTTGTGGTCAAGCTGCTTGCATTGGGTGCACAGAAAGGCTACCTGAACTTGGTAAAGCAAAGAAGTTATATTATTTAAGCAAGCACCCTTTAGCATTGCTGCTCAGAGCTCAGGCGACAGATTGGAGACACATGGGATGGGTGCCAAAGGCTTAGGGCTGGCGCTGGCGCTGGGAGTGTTAAATGGAATCTCATTAAGGAGTTATGTGCATGTTTAACAATTGGCTTCTCTTCACGCTTGGCTAGGAGATTTGGCCGGTGAACAGCACTGCTTTAGACAGCCCTTTTCACAATGCTGCTGCTGTCACTTGGCATTTGCAGCTTTGCAATAAGGGAACTATTCACATCTTAAAGGCAAAGGCACCTTTTTGTAACTTCCCTCCATTACATGGAGAGGCAATTGCTCAGGCTGGCTTTTCATGATGTCTCATTTTGAATTGAGGCCAAGTGTTGTGCTTGTAATGAAGAGTCCATGTGTGGCTGCTGGGTGTGAGGCTAAGCCAGTATGTGGAATGTGTCTTAAGGACACCAAGCTGTGTACTTTACATAGAGTTGCTGTTAAGACATGTCTGGATGGTGAACAGTGGGGAACTCAAAATTCAGGCCAACAAGCAAGGGCAAAACAGCAGCACAACACATGGCTTGTATTGTTATGGGAAGTCTCTGCTTGGTGACTGAGCCTTGTAGTCATGGAGAGGAACCTTATTGATCACAGCAGCAAATAAGGAAGCAAAGGAACACACAGCAACTGGCAAACAGTGATTGTCTAAGACAGGCATCCCCAACCTTTGGCCCTCCAGATGTTTTGGCCTACAACTCCCATGATCCCTAGCTAACAGGACCAGTGGTCAGGGATGATGGGAATTGTAGTCCAAAACATCTGGAGGGCCGAAGGTTGGGGATGCCTGAAGAGCTTCCCTATGAAAAGTGCCCAAGTACTTATAGAACATGGAAGAGAGACTGAAGAGAAACTAAATGTGTGCCCAGACATAGTTGTTGGGAAGAATAGAACATGTTGAGAGAGTATAGTGGTACCTCGGGTTAAGAACTTAATTCGTTCTGGAGGTCTGTTCTTAACCTGAAACTGTTCTTAACCTGAAGCACCACTTTAGCTAATGGGGCCTCCCGCTGCCGCGCAATTTCTGTTCTCATCCTGTTCTCATCCAAAGTAATATTTCTGGGTTAGCAGAGTCTGTAACCTGAAGCGTATGTAACCCAAGGTACCACTAAATGAATAGGTGAAGAACCAGGGCAGAGAATGAAGACCCAGAAAACAATCCTCCCATTCGTTCCTTCTTCCAGGGTCATCTCAATGCTATTACCCACCTTTGCTCAAATTGGACTGGTCATATGTCACAGTAAACAATAAACCATGGTATATTGTAAATGAGCAGAAAGCTGGTGCAGGCTGCTTAATCACTCCCACTTTACTCCAACCTGGCTAGCACAGAAACAAACAAACCAGAAGGCTTGGCATTACATGCAAACTGAGGCATGTGGTTTGTTTAGAAAGTGGGGGCGGGGGGACCCTGAGTCAAGCCTGGTGGTTTATTTGTCCAGCCAGGCCATGCTAAATATTCATAGCAAGCCATAACCCATAGGTTGCCATGACATGTGAACCAGACCATTTCGTAACGTATAATTTCAGCTTGCATGTTTTATAAAATGTACATGAAATGTGTGTTTGTTTTGTCTTCTCAGGTTCCAAACAAGTCTCCCTCGAAAGAATCAAGGTATGGTATTCTGCTCTGCCAATAGAGTAAACAAACAAGCTTTTTCTAAGTCAGCCTGGTTTCTAAATAGATCTATGGTACTTCAACATTGGTATGGATCAGCCTCCTGCACCAGCATCTTAATCATGCATCATTCTAGGCTTTGTTGTTACATACTATGATCTGTGGAATGACCATCTAAATTAGTCCTATAAATATTTTATTTTTACATATCTGCAAATGAGATAAATCTACCCACCTTTGACTGAGGCCAGTTCCTAATCTTGTGCCATCTTTGCTGCTCCTGTGTTGTATGAGATTCCTTACTCAGCCATGATAATGTATTTAACTGGTAGCCACATGTAGGCTGAAACTAGTGGAAAGTTCTGAAGCAACCATACTTATTGGGTAGGAATGAACTGCCTTAGGTTTTTATCTATACCTATAAATGAATGGATAGAATTGTTAAGACTTTGCTCACAGAACTATGACAGAAAAAGATTCTAGAAAAGAATTCTCCTGTTTTAAGTGAATTTAACATAAATGTAACTTTATACCCCCCCTTGCCTTTTTCCTCAGTTTCTGGACAATCTGGCTGATCCCTGTTTTGGGAGCCATAGTCTTGGGATTGATGTATCGCTACTACGTGATGGATGGGAAATCCTCCTGATTTGACCTTGCTGAACGTTTAGGACTGGAAACCATGCCTTGCCACTGAAAATGGTGGGGTCTTACTAAATTCTGATGAATACCTAGATGTTGTCCTTCACTAGTATCAGTCAGTCCAGCAGCCCTGGTGCCTGCAAAGCCAAGCGGGAATTTGGTGGGGCCCACTGTTATCTTTCTTGTAACTGCAGAAACAGCAACTTCCTGCCATTCCATGGCATGGCATTTCTGTCACCATTGACCCTGAGTCACTTTTCATCCAGCAGCTTCTGGTTCGTCGTGATGGTGCCTCTGATCCATGCCAGCCTGTCCCATTAAGTACCAGCAGAATGAGATGGCATGCTGTCAACATTCCTCTTTAGCAGGAGACCAGCAAGAGAAATGGCTCCACCAGCACAGCACAGACTGGGAACGGCGGCACACCTGCCTCTTCTCGGGTGTTTTCCTTCAGCTTCTTTCCGTACATGGTTTTTGAAACGGTTAAATGGGTACATTTTTGTTTCAGTCTTCTGGTTTACATAGTCCTAACTGTCTGCCTTTTTAATCTGCCTGATCTGTAATAAAGGACTCTCCAATTACTCTGGTCAGCGGCCTTGTTTTCCTGACTGATTCTGCTACCTCTGGCAAAGCTGGAACTGGCCATCACTCGCCTGCCCTTCTGCTTCTGCTCTTAATGCCCTATTTGAGTGTAGAACTCCAAGAAGCTGGTGTGGTACAAAGCTAGTGGCTCTTTCACCAACTTTGTACCAGAAAAGCTTGCTATGTTCTAAGTGCAAGCAAGTTGGTATCAACACTGAGGGAGAGAAGGAAGCTGAAGGAAATTGTGCCTCTAGGGTTGAAACAAGAGATGAGGATACCTTTAAGGTTTGTGCTTTTTCATTTGCTCTGAAGCCTGAAACAATGCAAGCAAGCAGCACAAGACAGGCATTGTGCTGGGATAATTCCCTTCCTTCTCACATACTCCCCCTAATTTTGCCTTAAGTTTGAATCTAGTGTGTTAAGGGGAAGGACAGCCATGAAGCTAAAGTTATCCACTAATATAATTTTAATGTTGCCTTTCTTCATGGGAGGTCAAGAACTATAGCTTCTTAAAGGAAATTTCAGCATCATAAGTAACATCTAGTGTAAAACCAGTGGCTTGTCTTGAGATTGCAGTTTTCTATTGGATAACTTTGGGGGTTTAGAGTAGTTCGTTTATGGCTCTGAACCCCTCAGGCCTAAGCACTGAATAAACCCAGTTCTTAGTATAATCTTCAGTTACATATCTTGACAGTTTGAAACTAACCCTCCAGGGTTTTTCTCTTGTCTGTTACTAGGCTGTCCACAGTCCTCACCGGTTTGACTGTTTGCTGAGATCAAGGCTGTTTTTGCTAAGGTCCGGTGACTTACACTGTTTTGGAAAGAGTCTCGTAAACAGATATGCATAATCATGTTTCTTTAAAATAAGTTTTCTAGCAATGTTTGGTCAACAGTTTTTTGCCTATATATATATCTGAGAGAATATAAAAGCCTTAAAAACATCAATGCAAAAAGAAGAAAATATGCAGCCAGGAGTTAAATTGGTTGTATGGGTGATTCACTGAAGACTGGCTGACAGGCTTGGGTCTGTTCTTGTGTCTGTTGAAGTTAGATGATAAGGGAGCTAGATATATGCATGTATCTCAGTTCTCCCTCCCTGTAAATCCAAGGTTCAGATCTTGTTGTCTTGGAAACTAATCTGTCTGGAATAGCAGTTATGATGGTAAACACTCAAGAAGCTGTCTGGTTCGGAGGAGGGGGTTGGAGTGCAGACATTCTACATGTTCAGGGTTCCTTTCTTTAAACCCTGAGTCTGTGTTAAAAGTTGTCATTGACTATGTTAGTTGAACTTGCTGTTGCTGTTGCACCAGCATCTTAGAAATTAATTTTTTCGTTTCCCAAAGGTGATCCTGAAGACAATTATAAAGACAATTATCCTGAAGACAATTATAAATCTGGTTGAATTTGTGTAGGCTGACCTGCCTGGTTTATATTCACAAGACATATTTTTAAACATGATTTTTTATTTATTTTTTTAAGAAAGTAAATCCCAAAACAAAATTATAGGAACACCAGAGAACCCGAAGAAGAGGAAAAACAATTGAGGCAGAGGAAAAACCTGTCACATAGCAATATAAATGACAACAGAATATATATATGAATCATAGAATTGTAGAGTTGGAAGGGACCCTGAGGGTCGTTTAGTCCAATCCCCTGCAGTGCTGGAATCACAACACGTGGTCCCCCATCCTATTTGAACCCATACCGGTCACTGCTCAGCTTTGCAAATGTGCTAGCAGTGTTATTGTTGCGCCACTATTGTTAAAAAGTGTTGCAGTGTGAAATGCTCTTGTTCAGGTTTCCACTCATTCCCTTCCATTCCTCCAAAGAGCCAACCAGCATTCTGTGCCCCCACAGCATGCTCAAGTCTCACTAAGCTCTTCTGGGGGCTTTCTTCCCCTTTATTTATATTTTTTATAAACGGGTTTTGTGTTGTTTTATACATCCCCCCTTTTCATTTCTGCATATTTTAGGATTACCCCACACCTGCTGGTACCTCCCTTGGATGGTGCTATTCTGCCTACAAAATGTCTGGTGGCTGGATAATAAATTCACTAGTAGTCTATATAAATGGAGCCCCCACAAAAAAGGTGTGTAAGTGTGGAGCCTTCAAACCCCTCCTTTCCAAGACAGGAAGCTGTCCAAAGTGAGGCAGTGAGAGTGTGAAGGAACAGGTGTCTGGTGTCAGCTGGGAAGGGAGGAAGGGAACTGGCAGGTGCCTTCATATTTGTGGTTCTCTTCTGTCCTCCATTCTGTTCCATCTCCCAGTTAACTTTCTCTCAACAAAACCAACAAAAGTGTGTTTTGCTGCCTTAAAGGCTAGCTGTTTTGTTGTGGTGGAAGCTTTTATGAACAATAGCCCACTCTACTTGCCACTTCAGTGTGGCTCTTGCTGCTTTTATTACATGTGTGATGGCACCAAGAGAACTTAACTGAAATTAGGCAGAGGTTGCCAATTTATTGCCCTCCAGATGTTTTGGACTAGAAGTCAAATCAGTCCCAGACCACATGCCCAATGGTCAGGGATGATGGGAGTTGCTGTCCAGAACACCTGAAGAGTGTAATGTTGGCTACCCCTGGAATACAGGGTGATTATAATGGTTGGTGAAATTTGGGTTTTGGTTCCCATCACAAGTCCCCTGTAACTCTTCATTTTTTCCTCATTAGCCACCAGCCCTGCCTGACTTGAGCGCTGTTGGGACACTATGGGGGAAGCCTATTTAGGGAAGAAGATGGAGCTCCTCTCCCTCTCATCTGACCCTGTTTCGTTGAAGGGGGGAGGGGAGGGCCACAGCTCAGGGGAGAAGCATCTGCTTTGCATGCATCCCCGATGGCATTTAGAGGTAGGGCTAGGAAAATCCTATCTGAAACCATGGACAGCAGCTGCAAGTTGGTGTAAGGATAGTACTTAGCAAGGCGGACCAAAAGATTTGATTTTGGATAAGACAACTTCCTGTGCTTGGTCTTGGTGTTGCTATGCTATGGAGTAGTGGGCAGTCCTCAAGAAGAAAGTGACTACTCAAGTTAGCCCTGTTACTTAAAGGAAAACAAACAGTGCAAAGCAAGCTTGGCACCATCCTCAGTACTGGGTTGTTTTGTTTCTCTCCAACAGCCCTGGGGGCAAGTTCTGTGGTGCCGCATCTCAAAGATGCTATCATGGTGCTGAAAAGGGATAACTAAAATGATGAGGGAGTTTGAGCTCCTTCCTTATTATTTCTTAAATTTGTATACTGCCCTTCACCTGAAGATCATGTCGGTAAACAACATAAAAACACTAAATGAGAACACTAAATGCATAATAAAACCCAAAACCTAACCCAACAAACATATTTAAAAGGCCTTAGAACGTTAATCAGCCAGAGGCCTACTTGCAGAAAAACATAAAGATAAGTAATGAAGGTGCTAACTAGGAGAGCGTCCCAGGGAAGAGCATACCACAAAGGGGGAGCCACTGCAGAAAAGGCCCATTCTACTCTTGCCACTTTCTGGACCTCTCATGGAGGAGGCACACAAAGAAGGGCCGCATGATGATCGCAGGGGCCAGGTAGGTTCATATGGAGAGAGGCACTCCTTAAGGTATTGTGCTCCTAAGATATTTAGGGCTTTATAGGGAAAAACCAGCACTTTGAGTTGGGCCTGGAAACCTAATTGACAGAGCAGTCGGACCAGGATCGGGATGCCGCTGACCAAGTTCGCAAGCAACAGCTCAGCCTCTTCTTCCCCTCCCATGAGGGAACGAAGCGGCAGCAGGAGGAGAAACCCCTCTGGACACCACTTTGCCCCCTCGAGGAGAAAGAAGTGGCGGCGGCAGCAGTCTGGCGGTCCTGGCCACCGAAAGCGGCGTTTGCCTGGGGTGGGGAAGCGTCTTCGTTCCCCGCGTTGCTCAAGGTCAGAGGGCTCTGCTCGTCTGCTCTGGGGGGCAAGAACAGCCCCTCTCGTGGGGCTTGTAGCGGGAGGGCGGCAGCAGGACACAGTGTGCGCCCCCCCTTCCGCCCCGGTGTTGGTGCCAAGTGGCCATTAATCCGCAGGCCCGCGGCCCGGACTGCGCAATAAATACCTGTTGCCGGGGAGGAGGGAAGGGCGCCACGCGGCTGAGCTCCTCCCCCCGGGGGAGACCGATGGTCCCCAGCTCCGCACGCGGCCGAGCAGAGGAGCGCGCGAGCCCCGAGCAGCTGAGACGCCCTTCTGCCCGTCCGTCGAGCAGGCTGGACCCGCGCAGGCGCCCCTGGCACGACGTGGCCGCCATGCGCTCCATGCTGGCCGACGAGAGCGCTTTCTGCGCCGCGCCGCTGCACGACTGGCCTTGGAGCGCCTTCGGAGGGAGAGCCGTCGCCGCCGCCCCCCCAGGTAAGCCGGCCCAGGGCTGGAGCGAGCAAGCCACGGAAAGAGCCTCCCTCGAGGCCTCTGGGCTCCGGGCGACCGGCCCTTCCACCAAGGCAGCGCCTGTCTTTGCTTTGCGGCGCCCGAAAGAGGTCGGGAGTCAGGCTGCTGGGTTCCAGCTAACCCAGTCTTGTCCACGCTCACCGGCAGCGGTTAACTTCTCCAGACTTCCAGGCACCGGCGAAAGTCTTCCCCAGTCCGGTCTGGATGGAGCCGGGGACCGCCTACGTGCACACCTCGGAACAGTTTTTTCCAAGAAGAGCGCTTCCTGCTGTCAGAAGCGCTACTGCCCCCGAGGGAACGGCTCTGGGCCGCGGGAGTTGCAGGGCGTTTCTGTGCCCCTGGCCCACCTTGTAGCTGTCCCGACGAGGCCCGCTCCCTCGAGTTTCCTTGGCTCAGTGCCGCTCCCACCCTCTCCCAAGCCCGAGTGCTTCGGAGAGGGCTGTAAAAGGAGACTCCCCGGGGGGTTCCTGCTCTTCATTCAGAACCCATGTCTGGGAGAGAGGGGGGGGGTCATTGAAATGCCCTCCTCGGAGACTCCTTCTCCAAGCCACCCAAGGGGGCTCGACGTGACGCCTTTGCTCACGAAACATGGCCACCTAGCTTCTTGCTGGGCTAATTTAATGCGGGGTTAAAGACCAGCCAGATAGAGCGGCCAGGAGGAAACACCAATGGATAAGGCTACCAAAATAGGAGGGGAGGATGAGCAACGAGCAAAACCTGGCTCGAGTCACCCTTAATAAAAGATCTTTGCAGCTATAATGTTGTCTAGGGCAAACTTTAGATTCAAACCCCCCACCCCACCCCGCCCAAATCAAAAACATGTATCCATGAATGTCAGTTTTTTTCTTTTAGCAATGGGGTGCAGGTATATTTTAAAGTGCAGCAGCTCATCCATGAAGTGCCCTCTACCCCAGCCACACACTATCCTCAACAAGAGTCCAAAAATGCAGCCAGTTGTGTAAAGACGCCCTTCTTTACAAAATTTAAGGAAGAGTAACTTGTAGCACATGACAACTGCTGTCCAAGGCGTATCTACCTGGAAGTCAGATTTGTTGAATACGGTTCTGACTGCATGAGCCTTAGCAAAAGATCTTCAACCAGCAACTTTACACTTTTAATTAGAAATGCAATCTTGCAAAGGAGTGCTATAGCCCTGCATGTCCTCAAGAGATTTGGTAGTTATAGCAATAGCATTTGATGGGGGTCTGTGGTCCACCCCATTCTATTATATTCTGAAAGTCACTCCCCACACCCCACCAATCTATTTGCTTACTAGGGAGAGGATTGCAGGTTGGTGTTCTCTTTCACGCTAGCAAAACTGAACATTTTCCTGATATGTAGAGGAGGGAAATTCCAAGCTCTGATATTGTTTAAAATTTAGATGTAGCCAATGGCCTGTGGAGCACCAAGTAGTTTCAGAGTCAGGTTACCTGTTCAGGGGTGATTTTATCCACAGTGGAGTAACTGACATATGCATGGATTTCAGACCATTTTGTAGTTGAATATTAGATCTTACAAAGCACATGTGGATAGTTCTTGAAGTTCTGTTATCATTTTTAACATGGCTGTAGCTAAACTCCGGAGAGTCATGGGGTAGAACAGATTTGATTTCTGGTCTCATCATTTGATTAATGCAGCTTGATAGGACTGAGCTGTGAGTAATTGGAGTGCAAAAGTTATATGATGCTAGTCCTGTAATTTTTAATATGTTTTTATTTTTGGTTGGGTGGGTGGGACTGTCATAAACAAATGAGAGTGAGAACAGGCAGTGGGTATGTTGAGCTGAAAACCTTCTCTTTCCACATTATTCAGGGTCTCTGAAATATTCCATCATAGCTGCTATGTAACAATCAACAAAACCCCTAACTGAAACAAATCACAGAATTGAGACAATCTGGCACCTTATTTTATAATACCAGAATATTTCCAGGAACAACAAAGGCTGTAATAAGGGAGTACTATATAAAACAGCTTCTTCTCTAATCCCCTGCCTCCAAAATACATATTTCTCTCCTCTCTGTTCCGTCACCTGAATGCATTCTCTCGACCTTCAGAGCTTTTTCTAATAAAGGCAATGTCCTCAAACTCTTCTGTACGTGTCTGTTTGTATTCAACATTTTTTTTTGGGGGGGTGCACATTGTGGCAACTTTCTTGATTCCTTAAGAGAAACAGGGGCACTTTTTACTATGACAAAGGTCCCTGTGCACCTCAACTTTGTATTTATTGCTAATCTGTAAGGCATGGCTAGGAACAGCTGGTACTATAACCTCAGACACAAGTACTAAGAAGTGTGTGAGCTCATGCAAAATATCTTGGGAAGAGTTAGCGAGGCCTGGCATTTCCCTGTTTTGATGCTCAGGTTCAAAGACAGCCACTATGGTGCAAGGACTGAGTGTAGAACTTTAGAGTGAGAAGACCTGGGTTCACATCCTGGTTCAACCAGAAAGCTCACTCTCTGTCTAACCTACTTTGAGAGGGCCATTGTGAAAAGGGTATTGAAACTATGTGGCTGTGGTGTCAGCATTGTTTGTCTGCATATGCAACTCAAGGTCAGTATCCTGGGGTGGCAGAGATTTTTTTTAGAGAGGGCAGCAATGAGTCCAAGAGGTACATTCCAGAATTTGTTGCAACAAACTTGGGACACAGCCCTTGAATCATGTGTTACACCCCAGCATCCTCTTGCTTGGTCAGTCTCACAGGGCTATAGCAAAGATGAATGCTTGCAAAGGTGTTTCTCCAGTAAGTAAACAGCAGCAGCAGCGGCAGCAGCAGCAGCAACAACAACAACAACAACAAGAAGAACTTGGAAGAACATTACCTTATGGGATGGCATACAAATATTGTTACTAAGTAGTCATACCTCGGGATGAATATGCTTCAGCTTAAATATTTTTGGGTTGCACTCCGCGGTGACCCGGAAGTAATGGAGCGCGTGACTTCTGGGTTTTGTTGTTCACACATGCGCAGACGCTCAAAATGATGTCATGCGCATGCGCGGAAGTGGCGAAACGCGACCGCGCAGTCGCGGCTTACATTTGCTTCAGGATGCGAACGGGGCTCCAGAATGGATCCCATTCGCATCCAGAGATACCACTGTAAATAATATCACATAGCTCAGTTTGTTAGAGCATGGTGCTGATAATGCCAAGGTTGCAGGTTTGATCCCTGTATGGGACAGCTGTATATTCCTGCATTGCAGGGGGTTGGACTAGATGATCCTTAGGGTCCCATCACACTCTACAATTCTATGATTTAATAAAAATAAAAGTTATTTTAATACAGGGTTGGTAGTTCACATGACCCTGCACAGAGTTAAATGGACAGTACCTGTCCCAATGGGCTTATGGTTTAAGGCTGAGGTTTTCAACCTTTTTGGGTCCACGGCTCCCTTGACCAACTACATTCTTTCCGTGGCAACCTGTGGGGCTCAGGAGCCCAGTTGTGTCACCCCTTGCCTGCTGAGCTGACAGCACCTCACCCTTTTTCAAACACCCTCCCTTGTGGAGTGTTCCCTCAGCCTCCTCTCTTCTCTCCTTGGGAGTCCTCTGGGGAGCCACTGCTGCCGCCCTTGGTCCCTGAGCTAAAAGAGAGGTGCCTCTTCACAGTGCCCCACAGGGGCCTGGGAAGCACCCCCTGACCAGCCCCAGCGGCACCATTCACCTGGCGAGCTTGTAGCCAGGGCGGCTGCAACAAACAGCCACACAAGCCTTTGGGAGGCAGAGACCCAAGAGGGCACCAGGGGATGGAGAGGAGGCAAGAGGGACAGAGGCCCGTAGCACCCCTGACCATCATTCAAGGGTGCCACAGGACACTGGTTGAAAAGCCCTGGTTTAAGGCATCCTCCACCCAGGTATGCAAGAGGCATTAACACAGTTCAAGGACACCTTCCAGCTGAACACAGCTGGAGGGGGCTGTGGCTTGGGTGCTGTCCAAAGGGCCAAATGGAGGGTTGCATTTGGCCTCAAGGCCTGAGCTTCCCCACTTCTGATGTAGATGCTGGCCTCTATTCAGAGGGGATATGGTTCTACAGGAAGGGGGCTTCCCCAGAGAAGTTCCTCCTTCTGACCACCTCTGCAAATCAGGAGGGTCTTATCCAACAATCCTAGTGAGTGGGCAGGAAACCCTCCCTGGCTTGTGGGAGGACTTTCTTTGTGCAAGGGGCATCTTGCACTAGCCTTGTGCAAGCAATTCCAGTCAGTGGGGAAGAGAGGAGGCCAAAGGCCCCAGTGTGGCTCATTTACTGCCTGTTTTATATTGACTGGTGCTTCTGTTGCCACTTAAGGATTTTACTGTATGCTTTCCATGTCCGAACCAGGAACCAGGAAACCACAACTGGGGGTGTAAAAAGCAGTAAATGAGATCTTTAAAAGACTGTTGCTGGTGGTGGTGGTGGTAGGGACCCGTCTTTATGGTATTACAAAACTTTTAAAGGCCTGCTTCAATAAAACACTGTTTAAAGGCAGCTGATAACGCTGTCGTGAGGAGAATATTGCCCTTGGTTATGAAAATGGTATGCATTTCCACAGCTACTGTATAATGGACTGAGGCCAGCTGAAATAAATATACAGGGGGGGGGCAGAGGTGATGGGATGGTGGCAGCTCTGGAGCATTACTTAGATGCGCTGGAACATCAGAGAAAAGTCCCAGGGATATAGAATAAGAGAGAGCAAGAAAATGCAGCTATTTGAGGGTTTTATAAGCCACAGACAGGCTACAGAGCAAGGAAAGTGAAACTAGGGAAGAATTAGTGGCAAGCCAGGAGAGCAAAAAGGAGAAGACGAAGTGTAGGCAAGGAAACCACTACCTTTGAGAAAATCTTAGGAGCTGTAGGTAGGAAAGGCTATGCTAAGAAAAGCAGACTAGCACACAGGTCCTGATATGATATGGGTGCCTAAGCTCAACTGGTGAAAGTCCCGCCAGGTGGTCCCTAACAAAACGAGACAACCTGCAGCTCCAAGGATCCTGGGGACCTTAAGGAATACAATTATGATAGCAGTTTTTCTAAATCTGATACCCTCCACATGTTTTGGACTACAACTCCCATGCTGGCTGGGACTTAGTAGTCCAAAGCATTGGGAGGGCACAAGTTTTGGGAAAGCTGGTCCAAGCTGTTCTAGGAAAATAGGGAAGGGAAATAGGGACTTGGGGGGGGGAAGGGTAAGTGGGTGGCAAGACAGAAGGAGGGGGAGAGTGAGAGAGAAGCGCTTTTGGGCACTTGAAAGGTATAGCACTATCATCAGTTTTTGTACTTGACCGATTCAAAATTTAATTACATAAATTATTTCCTGGCTAGTGTGACACACCCATGGTAAAGGCACTTCCACATGTTGCACCTCAAAGTTAGAACACTAGCAGGGCTTTCAGTGTGGGTGCCACTGTTCTGTGGAACAGCATTTTTATTGAGAGGCAACAGGTGCTCACTATCTGCACTTTTCCAGAAACTGGTGATATTTTTATTCTGACAAGCCTTCCCACCTGGATGAATACATCTCTGCCACAAGCGTCCATTTTGTATTTTTTAAAAAAATAATATTTGTGTTATTCTGTATATTACCAAGATATATGTTTCATATATACCATGTACAGATATGGAAGGCAATATAATAATAATGATGATGACAAATGGGAATAGTTCTGCTAGGCTGAATTTGGATTCCCTTGGTCTGAGGGTCCCCACACCTGCTTTAATTCCTCCCTCAGTGAAGGTTAAAAGACTGCTAAGGATCGTAAAATGGAAGCAGCATTTTGTGTAAACGCATCTCTATTCCTGGAAGGCTCTTGACCGCTCATCACAAAAGAACTGACACCCCACTCTTCGCGTCAAGTTCTAGCAATAGAGAACACACAGTACTGTAGTAGGTGATCTCCATAGATGTAGGGTTTTTATAAAAAAGAAAAAAACACTGTACACAGAACTATAGCAGCAGCTCTTTGGGTTCTGCACAAAGGCATTGTTAGCTTTGTCTCACAAGTCCACCACTGTCCTTCCTCTAAGGATGCCACGAGGGGAAAAGGCGGCAACACAACAAAGGCCCTGCCAAGCTTAGCAACAAGTCAGGAAGTGCCAGCATGGCCTGGGGTCACTGGAGCAGTTGACAGATGCACATTATTTTCCAATTACTATTGGAAAATAATCAACTGCCTCGCTCCAGCTAGTGGTATATTAAGGAAACACCTGCTTATTCTCTCCCCCCACAATTTGATTAAAATAACGACTGGCTTAAATTGTTAATTGGCTCATCCCAATTAATTTCCTGCCTTTTGTATGACATGCATGCACTATTTCCATCATAAGGCAAACATTCAAGTTGCTCTTGGTTTTATCTTATATGTACTTGCTAATAATTATATAAATAGGATTGTAATGTTTCTGAAAAGCAATTAAAATGGAACAGAGGAAACTTTTCCTATTCTGAATCAGGTCATTGGTCCGTCTAGTTTAGTACTGTTTACACCAGGTGTGGGGGACCTTTGGCCCTCCAAATGTTGCTGAACTATCAGCCCCAGTGAGTATGGCACATTTCCCTTACCTGCTTAACAATTTAGAATAACTTGAGGTTTTTAATGATAAAAAGTGATGTCTAACAGTCCCGTCCAGTCCTGATCCTCATCAGCATGTTGAAATGGGTGTTTGGAGCAGGGTTAGAAACATACAAGACTGGCATCCCTCATGGGAACATGGGAATGTCACTAATCTAAGACAATGTAAAATATTCCACAACAAAGATTAAAATGGCATTAAAAATGGACTCTCTAAACAGCTTTCAGGAGAAAGTAATGTCAGCAGTGTTAGAATGGCATCAAGTTGTTTTATTGTGTGTGCTGTAGCATTTGTTTCTTTCTCTCAGTTACAGACACAATTTTTGTGTGTATGTCTAAGCTTAAGAACAAGCGATCGAGGATGAAGAGGAAAGCTGGGGGGAAATGCAGCCTCCCAAAGTGCGGAGGAGGCTGAGAAAAAGGGCAACAAAAATGAAAAGCCTTCTGAATGAAGGCAGATTGGAAAGATTGGATTTGTTTCTTTTAGAAAGAACAAGTGGGGTGGAGAGAAGAATGGCATGAAGAAAACTGATTATCTCCTACAATCATGGGAACATTTGCAGAAAATGAATAATGGCAAAATTCACAACTGATAAGAAGAAATATTTTCCCTGTGGTACTTAACTGGAATGCAGTAGATTCATGGCTGTGTTGGGTGTAATTGAGGCCAAGGATTTGGTGAGGAAAAAGTAGATTCCAGAATGGCAAGAATCAAGACAGCTAGGAGACTTAACACATTCACATTTTAGATGGTTTGCATACCCACACGAACTTTTTCTGTACTCTGGAACTGAACTAGAAGTGCAGGAAATTAGACAAAGGAGGTGCCTCTTGTCACACACAGAAAGTATGTGTGTGCACATGTGACTCAACCATACAGAGTATGTGGTTTGTAGTCATCTCCTGTCTGCGGTTTAAACAGACAAGGGCTGGCATAGCTGACGTCCTGGGGGAAGTTGGAATGCACATCCCCCTCACTTTCTCCAAAAGCCACTTCCTTCACCTGACAAGTGGTGGTGCTCATGATAGGAAACCTGTCTATATCCCTATTCTTGGCCAGACCCAATAGGATGGTTTGGACCTGATTTAATAATACTTGCATACCAAAGTAAACAATAGTATACGGTTGTTTTTCAGTGTTTGCACTATTCTTATTTCTTTAAAAAGAATTTACATACTGCTTATCATTTCAGCGCCTAGGGCTTGCCGATTGAAAGGTCGGCGGTTCGAATCCTCGTGGCGGGGTGCGCTCCTGTTGTTCGGTCCCAGCGCCTGCCAACCTAGCAGTTCGAAAGCACTCCCGGGTGCAAGTAGATAAATAGGGACCGCTTACTAGCGGGAAGGTAAACGGTGTTTCCGTGTGCGGCTCTGGCTCGCCAGATGCAGCTTGTCACGCTGGCCACGTGACCTGGAAGTGTCTCCGGACAGCGCTGGCCCCCGGCCTCTCAAGTGAGAGGGGCGCACAACCCTAGAGTCTGTCAAGACTGGCCCGTATGGGCAGGGGTACCTTTACCTTTTACCTTTATCATTTCAAAAATCTTTGAGCAGTTTACTGTCTAAAACAAGCAATATATTAAAACAAAACCACAACCTGAAACCAGTTAATCTGAAATATAAAAATACAGAAAGCATATAAAGAGAAAATAAAACAGAAATCCAGAAGATTCAGACATGTAGAACAGGGTCAAAAACATAAAACAATCACTGGTGATGGTGGAAGAGAAGTGACTCTGGCTTCAGAATATGGAGTCAACAACTGTCATGTTGTTTACCTGCATGAAGTATTACTCAAACCCAGTATGACAACTTCCACCTTCTTGATGGCTTGCCTGCATTTTTCAAAGTATCAGCTGTCTCCAGTTGGGCCTCTCTATACATAAAGATCTTTAGTGAAGGCCATTCTCCAGGTTCTCTCTGCTGCGGTGTGATGGGTGGCTCTTGAGGAAAGGGCCTTCTCAGTGGTGGACCCTTAGTTGCTGAAGGTCTCTCCAGAGAGGCTCACCTGTGAGTCATCTGGATGTCAGTTTAGCACCAAATACCTTTTTGTTTTCCATGACCTTTTAATGTTAGTCTATTTTATGTCTGCTGATGGTTTTATGCTTTTGTTTTATTGCTTTTGCTGCCTTCTCCAAGTTATTTTAGGTTATAGGTTCACATGTTTTATTGTACAGTATTCTGATCTTTGACTGTAGTCCACTCAAGGGCAGGGTAAGCTATTATGTAATCGATATGTTACTATTACTCCTTTACGTAGGCAACATACTGAGGAGATACATCTGGCTTTCCCCACTGTGAACTAATTGGGAGAGCCCCCCCTTAATTATCCTATGGCTTCCGTGGTACAAGAGGGAACAGAAAACTCATAATTGTACATTCTGATTCTCAAGAACTTGCCTATTGAGAGTGGGGCCTCTGCACCTTTCCCCTCTAGTGCTTGCACTTCACCTCCTGTCATTTTATAGTCTCCATGTTTCCTTATAGGGTACACCTTTGCATACACAATGGCAGAGGCTGAAGCCCCAGGGTTTTTTTTAAAGAAAATAAATAAATTATAAGGACCTGAGATTCAGAAGGCAGGGGCAGGCAGAAGCCACTCTATGAACACATTGCACTATAAGGCCATTTAAGCCCAGTGCAGCAACAGATCTCCGTGGTTTCCAACGGGAGTGGACTTTCCCTGTAACTTGCTATTTAATTATGATTTTTTAAACTGGGACTTCAGCCTCTGTTCTTGTGCATGCAAAGGTGGTGCTGCCTGCCACGGAGCAACCTTCCTTCACCGAAAACAGCCTTGTGGCACCTTAAAGATAGATGGACTAGTGGAGCACAAATGGTCAGACAGCACAGCCTGCAAAAGCTTCTGCCATAATAAATGTGATATAGAACCACTCAAGGCAAGGGTGCTTGAAGTCAAAGGGAACACAGGACATTCGGTGTTTGGCGGTGGCGTAGCTGTTTTCCCCCTGCAGCCTGGAAAAGAGCAATACCCTTCTGAAAACTGACGCAGAAGAGGACCTCTTAATTCTTCCTCTCCTTAAATATTTCTGTCCTCATCTTTTGGTCAGTAGATGCGAAATAAATACAACGCACCAGTGATCAAGCACGCCAGTTAAAACAAAAGTAGCAATTACAAAAAAAAAAAAGCCGGCGACTACGACACAGCCTACAGTTCCTCACTCTTCCTAAGAGATTGCCTTGACTCTTCTTTGCTCTTCCCCCGAGCTGAAAAGGAAGCTGTACAGCCACCTCCCTCCACTCTGACAAAGAGGCCTCTCTCTCGCGAATATCCCCTGTAGCGCAGGCGCAGAAACCACCCTCGAATCGACTGCGCGAGGCCCCTGTCCATACAAGAACTGGCACATGCGCATTAAAGCCGCCTCTGGTTCGTTTACGCGAGCCGCTCGCACGCGTCGAAGGCTTGAGGGCACTTGTTTGCCGAGCACGGCGCAAACGCGCACAACGTCCATTTTGCGTCGCCTGTTGCCGCTGCCCCGCCGCCTCCCCCCCACGCCCGCGGTCTGAGGCCTTGCGCATGCGCCTCCTTTTCCCGTTGGTTTTTTGTGTTTTCCTCTCTCTTTTTCACCGTCGCCGTGGCTCGAGAGCCGGGAGACGCATGCGCAGTGTCAACGGAGAGGGGGCGGTCCTGCTGGGCTACAGGCACCGAATTCCTGTCAGGAGCGGCGGTGGCTGAATAAGAGCCCGGCCCGCGCCTCCTCTGTCCCTGGTCCCGCCTCCCGCCGCCGCAGCACAGCCCCCTCCGCTCCCCTTGCCTGTGGTCAGCAACCGCTGCGGCGTCCATCCGTCCGTGCCCCCCACCGCCGCCACTTCCCCCCCGTCCCGCCCCCCCACCGCCGCCACCTCCCCCCGGCCGGGCCGCGGAGCTGCGATGCCCTCGGACTTCATCTCTCTCCTCAGCGCCGACCTCGACCTCGAGTCCCCTAAGTCCCTCTACTCCAAGGGTGAGTCTCTGGTGGGCCTCAGGGGGGCGGTGGGAGGAAAAGAGCGCCGCCGCGTTGCATCGACGACTCTGGACTCCGGAGCGGCCTCCTCGCTCGCTCGATCACCGTTGTTTCTCAGGAATTTGTCCCGACCCTGTGGGGCGTGTGCGAGAAGGAGGCCGCTCGGGAGGGACGGGGAGGGGCTGCTGCCCCCCCCCCCGCGCTCGACCAAGGTGAGGAAGGGGCGCAGTCGCCGTTAATAAGGTCACTTTTCGGGTGGGGGCGGGGCTGCGCTCTACACGTGCTCAGAGGCAGTGTCCCTTACTTTAATTCGCTGTCTATCAATTGCCAGATTAGCATCCTTTTTGGCGGTTCACAAGTAAGGTCCAAAACCGTCATGTTTCGTTGAACCGAGAGAGTGTTTCTAAATAGGGCCCCGTTCTCAAAGTGTCACTTTTATTCTTCTGAATTTCCCATCTTCTTCCGTTCTTTCCTGCCATCAGTAGGTCTGTTTACCAGCCTGTTACGTTTCTATCCTGCCTTTCTTTCAAGGAGCTCAAGGCACCCTACATTGCTGAATGCAGGTTGATGCTGCCTCTCCTTGTTCCTACTTCTGTAGATGAACAAATTGTGAAAAACAAATGATCATGAGTCTGTCGCAGCCAGCTATGGTATTGGGCCCAGTGTAGCATGCCACAGAGAGTTGGCCTGAAAATGCAGGAGTTAAGTGGGGAAGTCGTAAATGTTGGCCTGCTAGGAGGAAAGAGATAGAAATGGTAGATTTTTTCTTTTCCCTTACTTCACCTTGATCCTAGTAACCCCTTGGTTCATCTTCTGAAGGAGCTCCAAAAGGGAGAAAACACGAAGCAAACATTGAAGCAAGGCTAGCAACCCTGTAAAATATTTTGCCCTCAAAATAATGGCCAGGGTCAATTAGCTTGCCACACTGCCCTCCCTCCTTTACACCTATCACACAAGAGACACAAAGAGAGAATTCAAAGGAAAACAGCAGTGTACTTATGGAAATCCAGCGGGTTGTTTTAACATGGTATGAGAAAAAGATATTATGTTAAAGTTCAGCTTGTACAACTAGATCATGACTTTTTTAAAATGTAAAAATATTGCAGTTGCCTCAAAGCAAGCATTATAAACTCCCGAAACAGAGGGTTGATTCAACTCAGTTTCTCATTTTCTGCACAAAATGCAGGAGTTATTTCCATTCATGCCCCCAAGGAAAATAGGTCAGACTCTCCAATGGTCTTGTGAAATCTAGAGCGACAAAATAGGTTTGTTGGGTATTCAGACCAATGTTTCAGGTTTACTCAGTATATTTCTTCACAGCATTTCTTGCACTGTTAGACTAATATCTGAATGGGCCCCCAAGGCTAAAATAAATCAGTGTAATGAAAATATGGAGCCAGGGCAGCCAATTGCCCACTTGTATTCCTATAGGCCTTACTGTTATATTTATATGATGGGTTTTTGTCCACTTAAATGTTCACTTAAATTGTGGATTTTCAACATGTGATTTGACACTTTTTTGTTCCGTTTTCGCAAAAGGGCAGGTCTGTGGTTCTTAAAATATGTGCAAGGGTATGGGCAGTTGCTGAGGTTGTCTGAGTGGGATTACAAAAGTTCTAATAATCCCTGCTTTCAGAGAAATGCAGCAGCTGTGTGAGTTATTGATTGACTTTTGCATTGAAGGGAAAAGAAGCATGACAAGTCTTTGAATGAAGTGTTTATTAAGCTTTCCTTGGCTTCCTCAGCAGGATGGGATTTCTCCTGTTTTCTAGTATGAGAAGTAGGAACTATAGTTGGGCTTCCCTTGGCCTTGTCAATATTTGGAGCTTGTAGCATGTTGGATGTGTCAACTTCTCCTTTAGCCAGGGCTGGCCTTGAAGATTCATTTCTGTGTGGATGACAGTGAACACAGCAATTGTTAGATTGTGGAAGAACGCTGGGGCCCAGGGACAGCAGATGCAGTTCTTGTTTGTGCTCTCCCGCTTTTTGGTAATAAACTAGAGGCATATGATTGAGGGGGATAGAAGGAAAATATGGCCTAGTTAGTAATACTGACTTTTGTTGTCAAAATATGTCAAAAGTCTGTGTAAAATTTAGATTAGGAAAAGTATATAAAGCCTTTGATTATAACCAGTGCTTATTTTGTTTTCAATTTTCGTTCAATGTATAAACAAAAAAATTAGTCAAGGCTAGAAAAGAAAGGATTGAACGGGCTGAAAGTGCTCAGACGAGAATGATTTCTTGTGAAAAACTAGTTTTGGACAGGACAATGGTAAATACTAATCCTGTCTCTCCTCTTCCCAGACCCAACAGACATCTCTTTAACAGTATAATACAATCCTATACATTTCCCATTGAAAGTAAGTCCCATCATGTTCAATTGAGCTTACTCCCAAGAAAGTAGGTATAGAACTGCAGCTCAAAGTAGTGAAATTGGCAGTGGATTAGTGTACACTGTCTAACTCTAGCTAATATGTTAACATTTTTATATATCTATTCAGAAACTAAAGAATAGGTTTGTTCTTTACTGTGACAAAATAGGTATTTATTTATTTGTTTCAGAGTTTTAATATCCACCTTCTTCCAGAGCAGAGCTCAGGGCAGTTTGCAACACAAAATACAGTATAAACATGAATATAGGAAAATTATGCAAGACAAAACCATTCTAAAAACAACACTAAACTTCAAGTACAACTAACACAAACATCATCAAGTTCCAAAGACTTGAACAAATGGGTATGTTTTTACCTGCTATTTCAAAGTAGCCGATGTGAAGGATTGTTGTATCTCTACAATTCTATGATCTCAATTGAGAAGGGTTCCATAAATCATAGAATGTAGAGTTAGAAGGGATCCTGAGGGTCATCTAGTCTAACCTCCTGCAATACAGGAATCTTTTGTTCATCATGGGGCTCAAACCCACAACCCACCAGGGCTTTTTTCCAGGGGAACTCACAGGAACTCAGTTCCAGCAGCTCTCTGGTGGGCACCATTGTCATTCCAAGAGAAAAGAAGAGGTGTTCATGGTGAGTTTTGGCACCTCTTTTTCTAGGAAAATAGCACTAGTTGGGATCATGAACAGAGACTCTACACCAGACCTTAATGCTTGGTGCTACTTAGCATTACTGTCCCAATGTTATTGGTTTTACCAAAGAGTAGAAGTAACATTGGATACAACCTACTGTGGCTCAAAACTGCAGAGCGGTCACGCAAAATAAAAGTGAACTTTGTCATCAAAGATAACTTAGCAACACTGGAAGCATATGAATCTATTATCTCAAACTATTTAGAAGGAGAAACTTTAAATCCTATTTGCAGACTGTAAAGTGATGGAAATCGTTTGTGAATCAGATGACTGATTTTCATTGACTTAAATTTACATATTACCAACCCTTCATAAAGAGCCTTGTTATTTACTTTCATTTTTTATCCTTGCTGTTTTTGTAGTAATGCATCAGAAAAAGTTGCTTTAAATAATGAACAAATTAAAATAACCTCCTACCAATTAATCATCTAATGCTTTAGCTAATTGATCTACCCATTAAAGATGACTTCCTAAACTAAACTAAGATAAAACATTTTACGCTACAGTCACCGATTCTGTCATAGCTGAATCTTCACCAAGGAGAGGTTTCCTTGAGTTATCTGAGAGTTGTGAACATCACTTAATCTAAAATTGTGTGATATTTGTGGTTTTTTCCTTTGCATATTTATATTTCACCCTTGCTGTGGCAAATTGAGTGCAGTTTCTAAAAGATCTTGGCAATTCAGTTGTTGTTTTTGTGGAGTCAAATCTTTGTACTTATTATAGCAGGAGGGTTGCAGGCTCCTGATAAGGGTCAAAAGAGATGTGGCAGTAAGCCAAGACAAGAAATTGCTTTGATTGGAATGTGTTTGCCTTGTCTGTAATAGTAGAAAGTAAACTAAACTATGTGTATAGTACTATGTTTCACACTTGGTGTTCTTGGATGTATATACTGTAATAATAATAATAATAATAATAATAATAATAATAATAATAATTATTATTATTATTTAATGCTATATGCCTGCAGTGTATTAATTTACTGTACCCAGGAAACTTAGTGTGATCTTCTGCATGCTTACTCCGCAGTAAGTCCCACCGTGTCTCATAGAATTGCTGCCTTGGTATATGTGTCAGCTGTGTGTGTGTGTGTGTGTGTGTGGGTGGGTGGGTGTTTTCTACTCTTATGCAGTGGCAACAGTTCCTAGTAACTTCATTGGTTTTTGCTGATTCACTCATGGTTATTGTAGTTGTGGTTTGAAATCTACCATTGTCATTCTAGAGTAATTGCTTTCGTTGGTCTTTTGCATAGGTCTTAGAATCATAGAATTGTAGAGTTGGAAGTGACCCTGTGGGTCATCTAGTCAAACCCCCTGCAGTGCAGGAATCTCAACTAAACCATCCATGACAGATGACCACCCAACCACTGCTTAAAAGCCTCCAATGAAGGAGAGTCCATCTCCTTTTGAAGGAGTCCTTTCCACTGTCAAACAGCTCTTCCTGATGTTTAGTTCAGATCTCCTTTCTTGTAACTTGAATCCATTGGACTGGGTCCTAGCCTCTGGAGCAGGAGAAAACAAGCTTGCTCCATCTTCCATGTGACAGCCCATTAGATATTTGAAAATGGCTATCATATCTCCTCAGTCTCTTCTTTTCTGGTGAATAACTTTATTTACTTATTTTGAGGCATTTTAGAATGTTCTCTTACTTTTTTCTTTTTAAAAGTGTGCTGATTTATAATCAATGATTATAAATGTCAGAGGTCTTTATTTTATTTTAAACTTGTTGTAGTCTAAGCAGTTATTTTTCAGTTCTTGTTGGCTAGACCATCGTTTTCCGAATGAGGTCCCCTTCCAACCTTGTTTCCTTCCTGTGCCCCCACAATAAGTTTTTTTAAAAAAATTCACTACAAATATGATGTTCTGCCCCCCCCCCAATCCCACCGGTAGAAAGGTAGCTATTTAAATGTTTTGTTTGTGAATATAACATGTTCTATTTATAATTTTTTACAAAATACTATTACATAAAATGATAGGAACATAACGAAATATTGTTGAAGGAGAAAAACATAGAATCATAGAGCTGGAAGGGACCCCAGGGTCATCTTTCTAGTGCAACTCCATGCAATGTAGGAATCTCCGCTAAAGCATCCATAACAGATGGCCATCCATCCTCTGCTTAGAAACCTCCAAGGAAGGAGAGTCCAGAACATCCCAAGGGAGATCCATCTTCCATGTATTACAAAAATAAACAACACTTATTTGACCCCAGTTATTTGACACAGAGGGGGAAACCTATAGATACAGTTAAAAGGAACACAAGGAGTGCTGTATATACAGTATGGGAGAATTTTAAAAAGCAAGTGGTCCTTATTGACCTGGTGCAAAAAGATCTTGTTATCCGGAGGGGCCCCGGGTGATAGCACACTATAATCCCCCACACCCTTACCTGGGAGTAAGGCCCACTGAACTCAGTGTGGCTTTCTTCTGAGTAGACGCTTAGTTATTTACTAGATGCAAGTCAGTAGCGCCAGATGACCCCGCTCGGCTAGGCACTGGGGTGGATTTCACCCTGCACCTTGCAGAGCCATGCCAACACTGCCGACAGGCTCTACCCCTCAGCAGCATCGGAAGGCCCTGATCCACTAGGCGCTGGGGTGGATTGCACCCTGCAGCTTGCAGAGTCAGGCCCAAGCTGCCACTGGGCCCAGCACTGGCAGCAGGGTGAAATCCACCCCAGTCTTACCCATTGCCACTCCACCACTGCAGTTTTCTAACCTGGGGGTTCTGGATCACGGACTCTACTGGTCTAAATGGGAGCCTCAGCTATTGTCCTCTCCTGCTGGAAACAAACCAGGACACACATGTGGCAAAAAGGAGCAGTAGGCCCTGGTGGGGCACCCACATACCCGCTTGTGATTGGCCAAGCAGATAGCCAGCCAATCAGATTTTAAAAAATGATCCCCCCCTTCACTTCTCACTTTCCTCTGTGGCCCCCTAGCCTCATGCTGTGGCCCCATTTATGTGGTTTTCACCTGTGGCCCCCCCGAAATATCCTGGGGAGTCCCAGTGGGCCATATAGCCCCCAGTTAGGAAAAACTGGGCTAGACTGTTCTCAATTAGCAAACATTATAATATTCTTACACTTTACTGTTTCTTCGTTGTACTGTCTTCATTAACAGCCATTTCACCTGCACCCAGCAAGTGAAAAGTGACACAGCCAACTGGCTGGGGCCAAGTATAACTTGGCTCCCCCTGTCTTAGAACTGTCTCCTTTAGGGAACATTCCACCTAATCTTTATGACAATTCTAAAACTGTATGTAAGAACTGTTTCTAAATTTGCTTATTTTTCTCCTCTCTTTCAATGATTTTTGTTGTCATGTCTGTTAATTATAAACCTATAGGCAGAGCCTATGCCTTTTGATTTTTGTACAGTGTCTAGAATTTTAGGTGCTTTTAAATAAGAATTGTAATAAAACACAGGACTCTGAATATACATGAATTATTATTTTCACGATCAATCATTTAACTAAACGGTTTTCTGAGTCCATGCAATAGCTTTTGTATTAGTCAAGTCTTGAAATAATAAAAGTTACTGATTTCAAATCTGGTAGGGAGTATGACAGCTGCATTACAAGGTGGATGGCAGGCTTCCTTCTCCCCTGCAGTAACACCAGAAATCAGAGTAATCTCTTCTTACTTGTAAAGTTTAAACTCTTAAAATTTTAGAAGAGTTGTAACATCTTCATTACTTTTATACAGAATATTTATGTTCATTAGCAGGGGTGATGGGTACTTGCAAAGACCCATAGAAACAAAGATCTATATATGTATGTATATGTATACTGTTATATACAGTATGTACAGGAATACAAGTTTTAATAATGTATTTTGGGGGGTCTCCGGGGAAATTTAAAGAAGAAAACTTAATAGAAAAAGAAAGATCTGTTCATTCTTGTAATTGTTTATAAATTGTAGCTCCCACGAATTTTCCTTAATTATAATAGTTGAAGTCAAGAGAGAGTGAGTGCTAACATTGTCTTTATCTTGTTTATCCTCTTAGTCAACTTTGACATATTTGGTATATTGAACTGAATTCATTGCAGGCTGTAGCTAGCATATTGTAGCTCTCCTATATTCTAAATTGCTTACAGGGTGTGTTAAGAATGATTACATTTGAGAGGTCTATAGATCTTGCCTCTTCTGTTTTGGTTGAAACTAGTTTGTAACTGAGTTGTATTGTCCTGGATTTCTCTGGGGTGAATAAATACTTGGGATCAGTTTTCTATCCCACATAGATTCCTTACTTTCTATTTGGAGTAGACTCATTGAAATTAATGGAACTAATATCAATTAATTTGAGTAGGTCTCCTCTGAGTAGAGCTAGCATTGTTTCTTTAAAAAATAAAAAGCCTAGCTGATGGAAATAGATAAAGAAACTTGCTTGTAAATTTTCCTGGAAGTTCAGGTGACCAAGAAACTTATAAAACTCACCAGCCAAAAAAACAAACAACTGTTTTGGGGGATGCATGGCATAAAGTTCACTGACTGAAGTGCTAACCAACATCTTGTATCAGGATAAACTCCATCCAGAGTGTAAACTTCAGATTATGAGCCGTTATTCTGTTGCAGCAAAAACAGACTCCCATAGTACCTTAAAGATTTAGCAGATTTATTTATGAAAGCTTATGCAATAATAAATTTATTAGTCTTAAAGTGCTACAGGTCTCTTCTTTTTCTTACCTGTTCCTGCAATTCCTTCAAGCTTGCTGGTGCTTTTATTTCTTTGCATACTATTGCTTTTCACAAATAACAGTAAAAAATTAATTCCACAGCAAATAGTAGTTTTTGTAACACTATGGTTGATTTAAAAAAAAAAGTTTTAAAGATAAATACTAAAGCTACACCACTGTATCCATGGTCATCATTAGCCAGCTAAAAGTCTTGACATAACAGGAAAGTTACATTGATAGACTTGTTAACGTAGGCTGTGTTTACTACAGAACAGGAGACTGTAACCTGGCAAGGACTGAGCAGTAGTAAATGCTATTAATAGGCATCTGTGTTGAGAAGCACAAATTGCAGAATCTGCTGAGGACCTGTGGTTGTATCCAACTAAATCCTACTCAGGAGTACACCCATTGAAATTAATGAAGCTAAGTTTGTTGTGCCAATTAACTTCAAGGATCTACTCTGTGTAGCATTGGATACCTGTCCTGATCTTTATGAGAATTTTCTCATTTCTTCCGTTCCAGTATCCATAGTGGTGAAGGAAAAACTGGTGTGCTGGAATTGCTAGAGAGCAAAAGGGTCTTGGGTAGGGTTCTAGTGGTTGCTTAATAGATGCTCTCAGGTGGCACTGGGCTTCTTGTTCTCTCAAGTTTAAAACTGGCAACTGAAATCCCTCTGAGAGTTGCTGTCTGGCTGTTCCGTTATTAGACCAACCCAAAGGCAAAACAGTGGTTTGGAGAAAAGCATTTGTGGCTTTGTAGGGGCCAAATATGAACATATTTGCTGTTCATAGGGGGAGCAGACTTGGGCTTTTAGTGGCCTCGCTTCACTGAACAGGGCTCTAGCATATAACTAGAGACCATATAACACCAGTCCTGAAAGATCTACATTGGCTCCCAGTACGTTTCCGAGCACAATTCAAAGTGTTGGTACTGACCTTTAAAGCCCTAAATAGCCTCGGCCCAGTATACCTGAAGGAGCGTCTCTGCCCCCATCATTCAACCCAGACACTGAGGTCCAGCGGGCCTTCTGGTGATTCCCTCACTGCAAGAAGTGAGGTTACAGGGAACCAGACAGAGGGCCTTCTCAGTAGTGGTGCCCGCCCTGTGGAACGCCCTCCCATCAGATGTCAACGAAACAAACACTATCTGACTTTTAGAAGACATCTGAAGGCAGCCCTGTTTAGGGAAGTTTTTAATGTTTGATGTTTTCTCGTGCTTTTAATATTCTGTTGGGAGCTGCCCAGAGTGGCTGGGGAAACCTAGCCATATGGGTGGTGTAATAATAATAATAATAATAATAATAATAATAATAATAATAATAATAGCACCTAATCCATGCTGCTTCTCCATTTCCCTCTTACTTTGTTTCCATTTTTTATCCCAGCTGTTATTGCTAGATTTTTTTTTTACACGATTTAAAATGATTTTTCAAACAATTGGATTCTTTACACAGTAGCAGCAAAGTCTCAGTTGTAATACTAGGTAGGGTACTTCCAATATTCACAGCTGAGTAAAAATAATTGTGCATGGTGCAGAGAAGAAGTATAAAAATGTGTCAAGGGCTAGGAATTTCTAGAATGAAAATTTTGAGGTTGTTAGTCTGTTCAGCATATCATAAGATGGGGTAAAGGTTAATCCCCTTAGGTTTTAAAAGCTTCCATTGATGTACTGCTTTTCTTCTGCATGTGCCTTTTCATGTGCCTAGTATATATTTGGTTGGAACAGTATAGCACATTCCAGTGTTAGCTTTGTTTGTTCCAACTAACACTCTTGAGTAAACATTCAAGTATCTGTAAAAACCTTATACATACTAGGGTGTGTTAATAGTAAACCATGTCTTCCTACATAAGCACAGTAAGAAAGTTAAGTTTCTGCATGATAACTTGTGTTTGTTGGCTTGAAAATAATGGATTTAATGCTTTCAAATTACTAATGAATTCAAGATATAAGAATGGAGATTCTGACTTTCTGACAGTAAGAGCAGGTTTGACAGTGGAACAGACTCATATGAGAGGTGGTGGACTCCCTTTGGATGGCCATCTGTCATATACAATATGATACAAATTGGCCTCGGTCCTGTATACCTGAAGGAGCGTCTCCACCCCCATCATTAAGCCCGGACACTGAGATCCAGCGCCGAGGGCCTTCTGGCGGTTCCCTCATTGCAAGAAGTGAGGTTACAGGGAACCAGACAGGGTGTTCTCGATAGTGGTGCCCACCCTGTGGAATGCCCTCCCTTCAGATGTGAAGGAAATAAGCAGCTGTCCTATCTTTAAAAGACATCTGAAGGCAGCCCTGTTGTATTTCTTTCCATTAATACAGAGGAAGGAAATTACCTCCTGAATACCTCAATCTTGTTCAGAATGGTTTGCTTACTTTTGAACTTAGGCCTTGTTTTTCTACAGTATGGCCTTCATAGAAATCAAAATTACAGATGAAGTTCATAATAAGAATGAGAGAAGGTATATTTCAGGTGTGGGGAACCTTTGGCCCTCCAAATGTTGCTGAACTTGATGGGGCTGATGGGAGTTGTAGTTCAGTAATATTTGGAGGACCAAAGGCTCCTCATTCCTGGAATTGGTGAATCAGATGAAAGTATGCTTGTTGGGACAGCATGCATTTCTTGGCTCTGAAGTTCTGCTTCTGTTTCCAAACCAAGTTCAGAAGGAGAATTTACATGTAATTCAATAATGGCAAAAGGAAGAAGGGATAGTGCTAAAAACTCAGGGCACGAAATGGCACCTTAAATGTAGGTTGCAGTCACCACCACAGAATATCTGCTTGACAGGAGGTTGGACTAGATGACCCTCGGTGTCCCTTCCAGTGCTACAAATCTACAATTCTATGATCTCAACTACATTGCTTGCTCTTACAACAATTCATTTATCCCAGTATGCAAGAAGGAGAAACTCACACTGTGGAAATGGAAATTGTATTAACAGTGGACTAAGGCAGAGGTTTTTAACTGTGGTTTATGAGTTCCATTTGGGTGGAACGCTGTAGCACAGTCAAATACATCCGTACTCAGACCTGTACTTACTTCCCTTGATGTGATGATGGAGGACTGTGTGCGAGTCAGCTGTCTCGATGGAGATGTCAATCACCAAACTGGCACCCAGAAATCTCCACGTAGTCGCAATTGGACCCGCACCAATACCAAAACACACATTAAGGGAGACCTCTGTGGTATGTTCCAAAAGAAATGAATAGGAAAACAGACATTTGGGTAGTGGTGATAGGAGGAAGAAAGCTGCCTAGTTATCAAGATGATAAAAGCAGCAAAAGTTGGTCAACAAGATACTACATTGCTATATTGTATATAATTAGTTCAAAACATGTTTTTATAAGTTAATTACTTTTAAAATGTTGAAATAATGTTTCAGAAAATCAGCATATTTTTTTATAAGATATTTATTACAGTTTTAAGGATTTATATAAAATAGAAAAAACAAAAGAACAAACAGAAACAACAAAAATACATACAAAACACATACAACAACAAATATAATTTCAATCCCCTATATTCATAAAACTTACTTTCCCGACCTCCTCATACCTCCCCTCTCTGTATTCCAATCTCTAATTAGTTCAATTCAGCAAATCCTGAAAATCAGCATATTTTATTCAAGTATACAAAAATATATATGTAAAGTTGTATTTTAGGGACAATTAAGTTATTAGGGGAAATATTTAAACAATATTGATTAGAATCCAGAGAATATTTTAACCATGAAAAATGCCTAGAAGGCATTTTGACTACTTTCAACATTTTCCTCCATTTCAAAAGAGTGGTTTGCTCTATAGCATGGTAGCCTTCTGACAGAGAAGCAGAAGCCCACAGCCATATTGGTTGCATGTGCTCAGTTGTGCAATTCTTTGCATTCTGACTGTTGTGTTTTGCTCTGATGGCTATCTGACTTGCTCTACTGTTCTCAGAAAAAGAGATGTGTACAGATTATGTTGACCAGATGGTAGATGTTTGGCTTTTACTTAAAGGGATGGAATCCTTCTAAACCCTTTCAGCAACTGAAGATATGTATGATGTGAAAAATATGATTTAAGGAGGGGAAAGTGCTCCTCTAGTTTCAGATATAACAAAGGTGGATAACAAAGCCCATTTGGAAAGTATGCTAGCTAAGGTGACAATACAATTCAGATTCACTGGTGTTGCTTGATAGTTGGAAGTTCTGATATTCTCTCTTCTTAGATCAAGGTCCTATACCTAGAAGCTGATGTGCTTATTTCAGCAAGCAGTACAGTAGTAAGATGCTAGAATGATTATGTGTAGAATGCTGGCAGTTATTCTTGGCTGTCATAATCTTTTAGAAAGCTAATGCGCATCAGGCATGCAACTGGTATGTTTTCCAGTGCAGTTGCCAGTCATGTTGAGACCCAAGCTTGAAGTGGACAAGAATGTTGTATCTTTGCAGGGCAGAAACTGTTGGCAGAATAAATGTTCCAAAACAATTGCCATCAGCATTCCGAAGCAAAAATCAGCAAAGATTCCTGGGCAAAAAGATGTGACGATTCTGCCAATTTTATATATTTATTTAACAAAATTTCTATACTGCTTGATTGTAAATAAAACCTCTAAGTGATTTACAAACAACAACAACAACAAACATTAAAATTGGCAATAAAATATTTATTTAGAACTAAACACCTGAACTATTGGCTGTTGACATACACCTTGTGGCACGAAGTACTTTCTTAACATTAATCTTGGAATTAGGTAATTATTGTCCACAAGGGATCCACAAATCGTGACTTGGCTAAGGAGCCAGCCATTATTTGTAGCTACTTCTACACCCCTCCCTTGAGTACTCCAGTATGTGCTGAGGGCATGGGACAAAGGCATGGTCATACCTAATTTGTGTGGAGTTCAGGAAATATAAGAAACAGTGAGAGCTTCTCATCCTGCTTTTGCAAGAGGCTCCTTCTGTTTCTTACCCTATTCAGAAACTGCGGTAGAAATGAGACCTCCATGATAGGGATCTGTGTCATACCAGATGCTTTATTTGTCAGAGTGTTGGGTGCCCTTAGCTCTGTCAAACTGCTGAGTTTTACCCCTGCTACTGGAATGCCTTCGCTAAGGAGGTACACTAACATCATAACTATTGCCTGGTTTTATTGTATATTTCGGTATGCTACAATATAAATACATCATTATTTATAGTTTTTTCTTCAATGGAATCATTTGGATGAGTTGTGCATATAATGCTCTACATAAACTAAATAAATTAGGGCAGTATCTGACGAAGTAACTTAATTAAGACAATATCTTCTGGCTGTGCCAAAGAACTGCCCTCTCCTTTCCATGTGCCTAAATCGGTTCTGGGAGGAGGGAGATTTGAGGAGAGTGGTGGGAAGTTCTGTTGAGCAACCAGATGTCATTGTGCTAATGGAACTACTTTGTTTGATACTGCCTTCAGTGACCCAAATAAGGTAGAGATTTTTTTCTAAAGGGTAATCTGCAGTTATATATAATTGCATGTATATATAAAGTGGGTGTTGAATGCCCCGTATTGCCTGTACAATCACTAAGAGTAAGCTCTCACTGAGACTACTTCCCTAGATGAGCTGTAGTGGCTTTTAATTAGGGATAAAAGCACTGTCCAGTCATCCAGGGGTGAAAGTAGGCTTTACTTCCCTTGGGTCCCTTGGGTCGAAGACCCAGTTTGGCAACCCCCCATACAAACACACACAGGCTGGAGCCTCAATGATGCCCCTCTGGAAACTTCACCTGAGGCAAAAAACTTGGCTCGTCCCCCCCCCCCCCCCGCGCTAGGCTCTGCCCTGATCTACCCTCTTTCTTCCTCTGCTCACAGCCCTCCTTCCCAGCTGCACCAGGTTTCTTCTCTGTGCTGACAAGAACATTTGGACACCGGGTGTAAGCTGTGGCTGGTGTGTAAGGCTGGGCAAAGTAGCCACAATTGTATTGCTGTGCCCTTTAAGGCAGGCCTTCTTTCCAACAGTGCCTGGCCATTTTCCTTGTTTGCGCGCTTGAGCTGCTTTGAATTGTAAAGTCTGCTTGGAACCCTATCTTTGCCTTCTGCAAGCAAAGTGTTAACTTGTAACAATAAACGTATTGAAGTAAGCTATCCAAAGTAAGTTTTTTTCTTACAAGGAAATTTGGGGGGCCCAAGTTGAAAGGTGGATTAGTTTTAAAGAGGCTGTTATATCACTGTTTAAAAAGACATCTAAGTGGAGTTATTTTCTCTAAGTCACACACATTTTAATGGGGAGATTTCTGTGCCTACACAAGGGCAGATTTGAGAATATTCTAGGGTGCTTTGGCAAGGAGATAATGCTTACATTCATTCCCCTGCAAGGAGTAACATTTCACCTTGTTTGCATGCCTCAAGAGTTAGGGTTAGCAGAGTATCTTCTCACTCTGTACTACTAGTCATAGTGCCAACTGCAGTTCAAAGGCTACAGCTGGATCTGTTGCCCATTATTGCCTTGTGTGGGCTGCATTTCACTGCTTCCCTCCTGGATTCTAAAACCTGAATAAAGGGCCTGTCCTTGTATGGAAAGATATTATTAATGCTAGATGAGAGACCTTGGAGAAGGTAATGAAAACTAAATTGATGATTCATTCCAAATTTTAATCCAAGCCAGGAATGTGTTCAGGGGTTTGTAGCGTTCTTTCTCCTTTTGAGGTTGGATTTTACAATTCTGTGAAGTTACTCTGTGAACCCAGCTCAGGAGAACTTCATTGGTATTTTGATTTGGGAGGCAGGCAGCATGGAATACCCTCCTCTTGGTCTCATGCAAATCCCCTCTCCTTGTGGTTGGTGTTTAGGAGCATTATTATCCAGGGTTGTTGGAGGCTAAAAACTTGCCATTTGTATGGTAATACAAAATCATGTAGCAGATGATAAATGGATGTCTTTGGGTATCTGTTTTTTGTGATAGTTTATAATGTATAGTTGAGCAAAATGAATGAAAATAGCCAGAACTTAGTGATCTATGTAATAAAAAAATGATACAGTGCATTATCTGAATCAGAAAAGTGGATTGTCTGGATCAGAAACATATATTATCTCTGTTAAAGTAAATTAGTTGCTGTTTGGCATGAATATTGAGGACTGCTTTTATGAAAAAACATGGATTTATATGAAACAGAACATAGTAAAAAGGAAAATTGAGTCAGCTATAAGAGTTGAGTTGATTGCTAAGGGTCAAATTCTAACCATTCAGTAGAAATGAAACTCATTGTGCTTCTTACTGGAAAAATCTGAACAGGAACCAGCAAGGAGCTTGTGTCCTGCTTATATTTCCTTCCTAGACAATCTTTGTAATACTTTCCATATAGGTTTTGTTCCATTACACTTGCGCTACCCAATATTAGTCTTTAGTGTCTCAGAAATTTTATATACCGGTAGTTTGGAGCAGGGATGCAAAGGGAGATGTGTGATAGTGTTCATGTACGCACCAAAAGCTGGTTTGTGATTTGGCAGGGTACACTTGGTGCTCTTCAGATGCTTGTCCAAAGCCTTAAAAACCATGCAAAATTTGGTGAATGCAATTGGTTGGCATACATTGCCATAATTGTGATGGAAAGTTAGTATCTATGGAATTTCTTACAAATGCCAAAGATTTGATTTAGTCTTTTACTGAAATCCTATGTAATTGCTAGACTCTTTCAGTGCTTTTGGACTCTTATCTCTGGTACTGAGGTAATACAACCTTTTCTTTCTATCATAGATTTGAGGCATACCAACATAGCATGATTTCTAGCATTCCTGCTATTTTGGTAGCAAAATATAGGGACATTTGTTTGTTTTCTTAAGACATCTTTTTTCTTTCTTTTTAGAATCTGTCTATGACCTTCTCCCAAAGGAGCTGCAGTTACCACCTTCCAGAGAACTCTCTGTAGCATCCATGAGTCAAACAAGTGGTGGTGAGGCAGGTTCGCCCCCTCCGGGTGTAGTTGCTGCTGGTAAGTACTCCACTTGAGTAAAATTAAGAACATAATGCATATCAATATTGTTGTCAGCATGAGCAGTGCTGGAAAAGTTTGCAGTCTTAAAAAACCCCCACAAGACTAACAGACTTAGAAGTAGGGGAAATTATTATTGCACATTTCCTCTTTTGCCCCTATGGTGGTGCTGGACTCCTCAGATATATTATATTTTGATGTAGTAGTTGCCAGTTTAGAACTAAATGGGAGTGTTTGAATGGGCCAGAGAATGCTGCCTTGCAAACCAGGACAGAAATGAAATCTGCAGCAGTGTTCTGGGTTTGTGGCTTCTACTTTCATTTCCCCACCACCACATGGCTTGATGAAACCATGAATGATTCAGCTACATGGCTTTCTGTTTGGTCCTGAAAGTGTTTAGATGATGTGTGAAGGGATAGTTGATACCTGCTAAATGTAGGTATGTTTGAATCCAGTTACCAAAATATTTTTTAAACTTAAGTTATCACCTATTCAGCCTCATACAGTTTGTTCTTTTAAAATAAAATTCCTATTGCTGGATCATTTTCTTCTGTTTAGGGGAATGACAACTGTTTTTGTTATGAAGGGGCAAACCTGAATTGGCAGTTGGCATTCAAATCCTTGTTCATCTGGAATGCCTCCAACTTTATAATACCCTCACTAATGGATGTGCTCCAGGGTTTTCCTCTCATGGGCCGAGATTGCTTGACTGACCATGTAATATTTGTAATAGAACATCATGTGTCTGGCCTAGTCTAGCCTTCTCCATAAGGCTATTTATTATCAGAGCATAGCTGGACTAAGCAATGTGTTCAGTGCATTCAATTTAGATAGGAGTGCCTTCTCTAGTATGTTCAACCCTGAAAATGAGCCTCTTGGTTTGGTAGTACAAGGCTTAAGTCTAGGGTAAAACTTTACAGCACTGCTCAATGCTGATATATTTGAATACTTTCCCTAATGAAATCTATGGATTTAATTGTGTATTGGGGAGATTGGTAATTAGATCCAAGACTAATTTAGTTAACAAATCATCCAGTGTAGTTTCATTCTGCACTTCAGAAGCTAATTCAGTCAAAAGAGAACAACAGTTGCAAGATATTTTGAAAACTGCTAGCACTTTAAATCCACAGAAATACTTTACTGTTGATTTTCATATTTTGAGATCATTTTCAAGCATCTGATATAGTTGATGAGAAGAACTATGTGTCTGTTACTTCTAGGCATTAGTTGTCTGACAGTCAATCCACTTCCTTTCAAAAACTGAACCTATGGGAGTTCATATTAACAAAAACTAAAGAAAACTAGCATATTCCACAATATGGTATTTATATAGGGGACCATATTAATTGAATAAGAATAATTTTTCAATATTCTTTCTATCTCTTTGCTAATAGTATTAAATGTTTAATTAATTAAATGTTTCTCTGACTTAAAAAACTAAAAAACTTAAATCCGAATAATTACAATTCGGTCAGCATCCTACAGTTTGTTCCGAAGGGGTGGTTCGCACTTAAGTTTTCATCATAGAGACTGCCCCTAGATTTGTAGTTTTAAAGTTTTAAGTGAGTGAACTTGGTCTATTTAAAAAACAGTTATTTATATTACAGCAGTGCTGAATGTAGATACAGTAGGCTCCAACTCCAGATAATTTATAGAGAGGACAATCAAATTGCTGTAAAGGCTAACTCAGAAATTGCTGCTTTAACATGCTGGGAAGAGAATCAGTCAAGATAAGCAGCGATGGATACTGAAGAGAGACAGAGACAAAATAGCTGTGATAACAATATGAAGTTTGCCAAGATTTCTTTTGAATTCACATGGTGCATACCCTCTTAACATTTCTCCAGTGAAAATAGGAATGCTCCATTCCATAATGATAATTTTACTATTTATACCCCACACATCTTACTGGGTTGCCCCAGCCACTCCAGGCAGCTTTCAATATATATATAAATGCAATAAAACATGAAACATTTTAAAAAATCTTCCCTGTACAGGATTGCCTTCAGATGGCTCAGGAGTCAAGCAACTCCATACCCTACAACATTTCTCCAGTGAAAATAGGGGTGTCCTAAGGAAAAGTGGGACATTCTGGGATCAAATCAGAAACCAGGACAGCTTCTTTAAATCAGGGACGTCCCTGGAAAATAGGGACACTTGGAAGGTCTGCATGGTGGGTTTGCAGTTCTGCCACCCCCAATCATTAAAAATATATTGAAGGAAACTACCTTGTGTGCAGGTAGGAGCAATATTAATCAAGCATGTCTGGAATCTTGGAAGTGAGAGTTCTGCTACTTTGGGATATTGGAGAAACTGAGGACAAAGCCCTTAGAGGAGTAAAACCTTCAGCAAATACATGAATGCTTACAAGAAATCTTGTTGAATAGGTCACTCAGCTTAAAGCCCACAGACCCTGCTGGTATGATGGTGTATCTCTTCTTTCTCAGCAGCATGTATCTGCCATTTGGGATTAACTCAATACCATAGACCCAAAGAGGATCCTTCTCCGACATGGATAAGCTGAAGTCCCAGCTGAAACTTTGGGCCAGAGCATTCATGTGACTCTGCTCCTTTTCTACAGGCAAGGCAAAAGGCACAAAAAGAATATACTGTAGTCATTGGCTAGTAGTTGAGTTTTAGGAAGACCTAGCATTGGGAAATTCTGTAATTCTGGGTGGTCTTCACTAGTCTCTCATTAGAAAGCATTTATCATGGAGGGGCTAATTCTTCCCAGGAGTTCTTCCCATTTCAGAGTGTGGGCCACACACTCCTTCTTTGAAGATGCAGGTTGACTTGGCTTTTACAGCTGGGTGTACTAAGCTTCCCCAAAACTGGATGCAGAGGTCATTCTGCTTGACCCTGAACCATGCCAGAGTTCTTTAAGATGTTACATGTAGATGAAGAGGGGGACATAAATCAGCCACCACATTAACATTCAGGGTATTGTGCTCTCTGTACAGAACTGTTGTGCCTGGCCTTCTCTTCTGTAGAAATAATCATAGAATTGTAGAGTTGGAAGGGACCACAAGGGTCACCTAGTCCAACCTCCTGCAGTGCAGGAATCTTTTGCCCAACGTGGAGCTTGAACCCACAACCCTAAGATTAGGAGTCCCGTGCTCTACCGACTGAACCATCCCAATTTTCAAAGAGCAATCTAGCTAGGGACTTTGGGAAGATGGGAGTTATGGCTGTGGGATTGTGGAGGGTTTTATGAGATTGAAATCACTTATAAAATGGGACAAAGCATCACTTTCACTCATTCTAGTCCTTTCATCAGGCAGACAAGGATAGCTTCCAATCGGCCACATTGTCAAGTGGCTGGGAGGGGAAGGTGACCTTGGACAATCTAGAACTGCAGGAGCCCATTCCTTTTATGTCCGAAAAACAAAACTCCTTATTGTTTTGTGCAAATCTGTTGTATCTACTCTTATTTATCCTGAAGGGACAGTTTTGTGCTTTTTTATAATCAGTAAGAATCCAAAAGCAACTCTTTTTAAAGCTGATTGCAGTTTCTTCATGAAGACCCAAGCAAATATTCTGTGTCTTGGCTACATGTAGAGCTCCCTCTCCTTTATTTAAGCTTTCTGACACAGTTGCCATTACTGGTGCCAATGATTAGATTAAGAGGAGAGAGCTGGTAAAAAATATTTTCCTCATTTAAGACTTTACTTCATTTGTTCTCTGCTTCCCTAGCCACAGGGTGACACAGTATCTGGCTGCAAATCAGATTGCCCCAGGTTTTTCTTTCAGTGCTTTGATCTGAGGTGCTGGGACACATAAGCAGGTTACATAAAGATTTTCTGCAGTTAACTTCAGATTTCTGGAGGAACAGGATTGGCTGATTTCAGGTATGAGGGCCTGCAGGAACAGACTGCTAGTTCTGCTATTAGTGTTTGGCTTCCAATTTTCAAATCAGTCTAAACCATTTTAAAACTGAATCTTGCTAATTGGTCTTTTAAGAGCACATTTGATTATTTTAACATAAAAGGTGTGTTTCATATTCATCAATCCAAACATGAGGTGGTTTCTTTGTAAATTAACCAGCTATGAATTCTTAATTTTAACATAGTTCTCAGCTTATTTCTGAACTTTCATGATGAACTATATATAGTTAAGCTGGGAAGAGTTGTCTTTCTTTTGAAGGCAGATACATCTTGATAACACCTCTGTGTGTGTGTGTGTGTGTGTGTGGAGAGAGAGTGAGAGAGAGCTTATCCTTTCTGTGCAGCCAGTCTATTTCTAAGTGTCTCTTGCCAGAAGGTGCAAACAGGTGTTTCTTAGCAGGATACTAGCATTTAATGTGAAATGCTGTGTTTGCTAAGTAGGAAGAAGCAGTGCTTCAGGAATGGGTCTGAGAAATGACCTGTCTCAAATCTGTCGCTTTTTCACTCCAACACATATCTGCCAACCTCCCTTTCACAGTTTGATATTAAACTTTATAGCATCACAACAAATGTCTTAAAACAGGAGTAAGCAAACTTTTTCAGCAGGGGGCCAGTCCACTGTCCCTCAGCCCTCGTGGGGGGCCGGACTATATTTTGAAAAATATATATGAATGAATTCCTATGCCCCACAAATAACCTAGAGATGCATTTTAAATAACGGGACACATTCTATTCATGTAAAAACACGCTGATTCCTGGACTGTCCACGGGCTGGATTTAGAAGGCGATTGGGCTGGATCCGGCCCTTGGGTCTTAGTTTGCCTACCTCTGTCTTAAAAACACCATGCAAATCTCTCTTGAATGAGAGGCCATGACTTTCAGAAGGTGGAGAAAGGTCAAGTGCCTTGTTTTTAATCATTTTGATTTGCTTGAAGGTAAAAAAATCTGCAACAATAAGTGCTCCTTTAGTTTACTTTTACCATTGGTGTAGCCTAAGTGAGTACCAAAATTTATTTTTTAATTTTCGCAAGGAATGCACTTTTAAACTAGAAATACTAGCTCCTGTCATATTAGGAGCAAGTAGTTGCTCAGAAACTTGAGTATAAAAACACATCTTAGGTCATTTTGACTATATTTGTCCATAATAGCAAAGGCTTCATTTGTCTTCTGTAGCTTCTCTTTATAAAGCCTTGATTTTATACTTTCTCTTTTGACATGGTTAATGTGACATGAGGCTTAATTTGCATGACAATGTGCATTATACCTCAGAGTACAATATAATTCTGACAAAGTTTCAAATTCACATAGTTTAAAAACTGGCAAGATTCTACATATCAATGGAAAGAGGAGGAGATAAATCACATTTTTTTAAGATAGTGATTTATGTTGTGTGTGTATTTGTCAAAAAGGGGACTAGAAGGGATTCTTATCTGTCTTCTAAAGGCAGGTTATGTTGTTTGACATTGTGCTGCTTGATCAATAGTTTTAGACACACACTGGTACACATACGGCTCCAGAGAGGCATAGCAGAGTTCATTGTCCAGTTAGCTTTATGAGACTTCGGTGGCTGCTTTAGGGATGGTTTCCTCATCTGCCTGAATTGCTGTGCAATTTAAGCTTAGTCATGTTCTTCACAATACACTGCACAAGGACCCTTGCTACATACATTATACCTGCTTTCTTCTTTGCACTAAATCCAGTAAAAGTAAATAGGTAGTTTGCCAGTGCCTACCTCTTTTTATCCTGTTAAAACTATTTTCTCCTCTTCTCATAGAATCTCAGAATTGTAGAGTTGGAAGGGACCGCAAGGGTCATCTGGTCAACCTGCTGCAATGCAGGAATATTTTGCCTAATGTGGGGCTCAAACCCATGACCCTGAGATCAAGAGTCTCATGCTTTACTGAGGTTTTTTCTTGACTGATCAGTTATATTTGCTCTTGAACAAAACACATTTGTTTTAATAGGATAGATTTGGGGTGAGTTTGTTAGCTGTCAGTCTATGTTTCCACTGAGCAGTAGTTGCAGGGTTTTGCTTATGCTTATGGTAAGAACACTTGTGAGATTATCACGTGTCTCTTACCAGCTTCATAGAATGATGACTAGTGTGAAAAATTTACCAAACTAATTATCGCATATTGTAAAGATTGGACCAGAAAGGACAGTCATTTCCTTTCTGGAGAAATGTTAAGTTTATTGATCAAGACAATGCAGCATTTCCTTGTGTCTGGAGAGGAATACTGGGCAGGGATACATAGGTATGAGGGCTCTGAATTCATGCTTGCTGGTTGATTGCAACTGATTGTCGCTCTTGAGTGGCAGACCACCTAGTCTGAATTGGTGAACATGAATCACCCAACAAAAGTTCCAGGTAAGAAATAACCACTTGTGCATCTGTAAATATGAGTGTCAAATTATGGATTTCCCGTCTGTCAAAGCAGACTGAATCCTGTTTTTAATTGTGTTAAATAATACTTGTTTTGGCATGTGAATGTAATGGGGAATTTAAAATTGTTTGGGGTTTAATGTAAGTAACCAACCTACTTTGAATCTGCCTTGAACTTTTAAAGTAAATTGGATTGCTTTTATGATATTTGCTGGGATGCTAGCTGTTTTCTCTATTAATACACTTAACTTGCATTCTAGCTCCGCCATTCAGAGACAGGCATCGTGTGGTGGGTTGTGTGACAGTGTCTGTCAATAGTGAAGACAAATAGTACCAGAGACACTTAACCCATCCAATCTCACCCAGGGTATAGGTCGGTCTTGTTTTCAGACTTCTTCATAAGTCTTTCCTTTCTTTTTCTTTTTGTTTTGTTATAAATAGTGGATTGACTGAAGTTAAACTCTTAATAAAGTTTTTGATTTTACATCAATAAATGAAGCTGAAGAAAAGTAAGCAGCCAAAGTTGACACAGAAGGTGTCGGAAGCAGGTTTGCAGCCACTTTGTCCCGGTTCATACTTCTACCTTTGACAACACAAGGGCTCGTGTCCTTCTGTCTTTACTCCAAAACTGTCGCTCTGAATTCACTGGTCCTGCAAAATTAACCCACAGAAAGATTTGAGCAATATTGGAAGTGGAGACTGCCAAGAATAGAAAATGCAAGGTTCATAAATGACACTTGTGTAGGGATAGGCTCTGGGAATTGAGTCTATCAAAATGCCAAGGGTTCACCCTGTGTTGTTGAATGCTTATTGTTTTCATTCTGTTTTCTGAACAGCAAATAGCATGGCAAGTGTGCCAGTTTCTGGAAAGCTGTGAGTTCTTCCACCAGCTGCTTGTGCATAATAGTGGTTCATATACAGGTGGCATCCCAAGCCTTAGCTTTTGATCTCTCATGTTCTCCACTTTGGAAGGTGACTTTGCCTTGCAGGGTAGCTTGCCTGTTAGTTTTCTCATCACTTGAACTGATGTTTGGTCTTCTTGAAAAGCCTTGTAGCCCTGAAGGGCTTATGTTAAGAGAAATACCTTAGGGCAAGAAATGGCTTCCTTTAAGCTCTGCCTAAAGATAGCAAATCTCTCTGAAACTAGCAGTGAGCTGATGGAGGACAGAGAATTTTAAAAGGGCTTAAAATCTTAGAGTCTTAGTCTCCCAAGGTTGTATAAAGCTATTGTAGCTTTAGCTAGTAACCCAAGCTGCCCATAACCTCTTTGATTCTCATCTCCTAAATCTTATTCTGAGGAGAGGAGAGGCTTTATAAAACTGCCTCACTGCCATAAAAACAAAATGCTTATTTAGGTTAAAAGCTACTAGTACCTGGAAAGCAAAGGGTCTTTGCAAACTGACATGAGCTGTCACTTGTAGCACAGAGCAGGGGTGGCCATTACTTTGCAATGCACTGCACAGGCTTGCTTTGAGTCCTTTTGTTTCTAAGACAGATCTGAAGCAGATGCCAATAAGGGTGCAGGAGCTTGTTGTTCTTTCTTGAACTACATATTTTATTTCATCTTTGACTGTTGATGGTATTGGAGCTCAAAGGGCTTTTAACTTCCAGTGTGATCTCTCCTGTTTGGATCTTGGATGAGCTAATTATAAAATGACTTGCACAGATAACTGTGTATTGTAGTTTTTGTTGCCATGCCTCTGGAGACTGTCATAAAACATTCTTGGCATGTGATTGTAATTCTAAAATGGCTTTAAAATGTAACTGAAACTGAACCTTGTTAGACTGTAATCTTGTATTTAACAAAATGCAGTAAAAATATCCAACCCTCCCCAAACATCGAGTTTGTGCTTATTGAGCTGTGTCTCTTGGGTCCTAGTGAGTAAATTCTATTCAAGAAGTAAGAGGAAAATGCTTAAAGTGGGAGGACTGTGTTTCTGGGTTAAGGTTGCAAAGTGGGAATATGAGGGGTTACTTTCTGGTGACCACCTTCCTAGAGAAAGCCAATTTCCTTATGTCTTGGACTTGGCTAACTCCTAATGGCTGGCACTCTTATTGCCATGATTTGGGCTCAGTTGAAAGGACATTTTGTTAATAATAAAAAGGGTTTGAGACTGCTTTAGTATGGAGTGATCAGTCAAGGGATTGCCATTACTTTTTCAGATTGAATTTAACACTGCATCCAAATTATGTATACACTACCTGAAAAAATAGCATTTATCTCACTGATGTGTAATGCATCAATCATTTCCTGAGCCTTTTCAGCTACAAAAGTAAAGAGGTCTGTCTGCCTAACTTCAAATGCAATAGTAGGATGTTGGGCCTGGGTTATATTATTAATATTGGTATAAGTACATATAATTAGTACTTTTTCATTGGTGTGACTAAACTTGCCTATTTTTTAAGCTTTAAAGCTTCAAGTTTATAACTTGGCACAGCTGTGATTAAGTAAACCAAACAATTATTTGGTTGCAGTCCACATGACTGATTCACAGGGGTAGCAAAAAAATAGGGTCCTGGTAGTCTGTGTTTTTCAAATTATCTGCAAAACTATACTAATTGGAGAATTTCCTTTTAAGGAAGTTACTGTTTATTTAACACAGGTTTCAAGCTTTAACTTGGTGCTAATATTTTGCTTGATAAAATTAGCATACCTTGGCTTTCTTGGTAGGATTTTATTTTATGTGAATTCCCTCTTCAGGCTGCTAATCCTGCCTGGCATAACTACCCCAGTGTGGACTGATGTGAAAGTTCCAAACTCTTCCATTTTAGATAGGAACATGGTTACTTTTCTATCCACACTATTCACAGATCAGCATAATGGGCTGGTGCCAAACACACAGCTTAAGTGTGTAAACTCTCTGCACCTTAAATCAAAGATGAGGCAGCCTCCGTACTAACGCCTGACCCTTGTATGATCATCTTTGTTTGGGGAAGAATCCAGAGATGGTCATATTCTGCATGGAGTTTCCTTTCGGGGTGGGGTGCTACTAGAGAGGGGGAAAGGATTGTCTGCAGCAATGCAAGTTTAGAGCATTCTTCCTGCATGTTTTACAGTGCATGCAGTATGCTAGCCGCATTTTTGCATTTCTAGGTGGGTGACTATTTAAAAGCAAATGGAAGTTAGTGCTATTTTAACAAAAGCTAGCTAAAAAAATAATGTCCCATAGCAAACTTTTCAACTCAAAGTGGCTGCAAATCAGCAATTATATATAGTCACTGAAATTAGCAAACTTTACATCTTTCTAAGGAAAGCATTGCATTAATGCATGATACAAAAAGGACTTGGAAAATGTTTTGGTTTTTTTTTTTTAAATTAAAATGCAGTTCTGAGTGACTGAAACTTCCAATTTCAGCCACTGCATTTGCCAAGGAACAAGCTGGAAAATGGAACTGGTATCTGTCAGTGGCTCCAGATTATTCCAGAGACTGGCTGGAGATGGGATGGGGGTAGTTCTAAGGGAAGAGTGCACTGTTACCTGACTGATAGGTTCACATTTGAAACCTACATAACTAAAACTAAACAGAAGATTGATCTGTTTTGCTTTTAGTCTATATTTCTTGGGCTTCTTAATGCAATACTAACATTTTCACTAAGTCAGTATGTCAGTTTATGTTTTTTCTGTACCTTCAGTATATTATTGCATATTGAATGCATTTAAAAGAAAAGGAACCTGCAACAATCTTAATTCCTTTTTCTGACCCTTTCAGTTTATACATAGAAATTCTGTTCATTGAGTCATCAGAGGCCACCTTCCTTTTTATAGTTAACATAAGTTTTACCAATCTTGTTTGCTCCCTTCAGCAGGTAGTGCTATCAACTTAATACAGCTATTTTTTAAGCTAATTATTCTGGAATAGGGAGATGTCTTAAGCTGGTGGGTAATTTTTTTATTTAGTAGCATTCTCAGATATATGCAGAGAGTTGCAGCCCACAATCTCCTTAGCTCAGAGCAATCACTTTGACTTCAGGACACTGTTGAGGAGTGAAGGCTTTATGGGCAGTTAAATATATTTTATCTATGCATTCTTCTTGCCTAACCTGCTTTTAAGAAGCCCTAGTCGCAAACAGATATCTAATTCTTAGGCCAGCACCTACCCTGGTAGTTATTTAGCCATCAACCCTAATAATGTTCCTTTTGCTCAGACATGGGCTGCTACTTATGCCATCAGTAATGCTGGGTGGCTTTAATTCGTTTTATATTTTTATGGACTTGAAGTAACACATAAGGAGGTGACTTGATCATGCCTCTTCCATTTTCTTACCAGCATGCTCTGATTTCAAATCTCAGCTGAATAATTTTTTTAAAGCCATAAATGGTGATTGGTACCAGTTCCATTTTGTTGCGGTTAAGTTATTTTTGTCTTTCATTTCTCATTTAATAGTTAATATCTGGAATAATGAGCAGCTCTCTTCTCATTTATTTTCTCATATTTTTATTCCAGGATTTGCCTCTGAAGCAGGGAGTGTCTGCATTAAAAATGACCTGTAGTTCTCTGCTTCATAGGTTAGAAACTTATTTTAATACTTTGTGGCTAAGCACAGTCCCACCTTTTTCAAAAATTTCAGATGCTGGTTGATTGGCATGAAATGTGGCCTAAAAGCACTGACACATGTCTTGCATTGGGGTTCCTATCATTTTAGATAAAATGGCTTAAACTCATAGTCCAGCTGAGGCAATAAAAGCGCCCTTGTTTGCTTACAGCCTTTTTATGACTTAAAGAAAATTTAAAGAAAAAAGTCTGATTGCCACATGCACAAAAATGGAAGTATCATTTGGACACTTTTCAGAATACTTCTGTGTTGCTTAAGCCTTATATCACTTGAAGTGTTTAAATTCAAAAACAAGCCAAATTCCAAAACATTCATTTGGGGGAAAAATCAGTTCACTAATCACATTACTTCAAAGGGACTGCTATAGCCAGCACAGTTGGGATCATGTACCCTGTATTTACTTCTGAATTGTACACCGCAGATGCTTCTTCAGCTCCCTCCTCTTCCTCCATGGGCGGTGCTTGCAGCTCCTTTACCACCTCTTCCAGTCCCACCATTTACTCTACCTCAGTCACTGACAGCAAAGCTATGCAAGTGGAGAGCTGCTCCTCAGCCATGGGGGTAAGTAACCGAGGGGTAAGTGACAAGCAGTTAACCAATAACACAGCCCAGCAGCAGCAACAACAGTCCACACCGAAGAGGCACACAGTCCTGTACATCACACCACCACCGGAGGACTTGCTGGACAACAGCCGGATGTCCTGCCAGGATGAGGGGTGCGGATTGGAATCTGAGCAGAGCTGCAGTATGTGGATGGAGGATTCCCCCTCCAACTTCAGTAACATGAGCACCAGTTCCTACAATGATAACACTGAGGTGCCACGTAAATCACGTAAACGAAATCCAAAGCAGAGACCGGGGATCAAACGGCGAGATTGTGAAGAGTCAACCATGGATATCTTTGATGCTGACAGTGCCAAAGCGCCTCATTATGTCCTTTCTCAGCTCAGCACGGACAGCAAAAGCAACTCGAAAGCAGGAAATGGGTTGGTATCTGCCTTTAAGTTCTATCAACATATGTTTAAAAAACAAGCTAAAAGCATTACCTTAACTTTTCCCTAGTGTTCAGCTCAGGTTCACACTAAGAAATACAGGAGAGGTGATAATCTGGAACTAAGTTCAATGGTTTCTTATGCTAAAATGCAAGGTTTACATATGAATATATATTCTAGTCTGATTTAGCAACTATTGAATTAATCTGTCCTGGAATTGTTGTCTAGCTATTCCCTGTGGAAACTGATTAGTGAATAGGAAGCTTTTCAATAAAAGCATGTTAAAAATGTAATCCCTGAAGCTGAGATCAGCTCCTCCATGTCTTCCTCAACAGTACCATACAAAGCTATTTATAAGGGATCTGCGCTTCGCCTACTTCTGTTTCACTCTCTCCATCAATTAAAGACAGCTGATTTTGATCTTATTATATTAACACTAAAATGTTAAAATATGCTGAACCAAATTTGTGTTCCATGTCACTTCAGTTATGTATTTGATTTTTCAGAAATAAATCTCTAATCCTGTTTTGCTGTGTGCTTCTCGGGTGTGTGTGTGTGTGTGTGTGTGTGTTGCTGTTGTTGTCTGTAGTCATGCCTGGGTGATGGTTTCTCATCTTTTCCACTTCACACTTTTCACTTAACTGCATCTCAATTTAGAAATAGTGGCTTGGATCCAAAGGTCCTGCTGCATGAGCAGAATACAATTCCACTCATAAGGTTGTATGTGTCATTTTTTCTCTCCATCTGCAACCTCTGTGTCATTTTAAAACAGGCTACAGAAGGATAGGCTACCTTCAGAGTAGAGAGGTGAGTGCAGTTGCCTGAAGAATCTCTCACACACACACACTGCTCATACAGGGGAATATTGGGATCCAAGTGATTGCCCACTGGTTTCCAGTAATGTTTATTTTTGTAGCTCATAATAAAACAGTGGGCTTATTTTATTTTCTGTATGTGTTTGTGGTATGTTCACAAAGCTATCCTTAGGTTGGTGAATATTGTGCAGATAGGAAACACCTTCCCATCTGTAGGAAAATCACCTTCAATTTGTGTACACTTTGTTGTTCCAGTTCCATACTTAAAATATAACTTTGTAAAGGTAGATTATAATAAACTCTACAGAGTATATTTTATGTTGCCACTGCAGCATTGTTATAATTTGGTATCCTTTGCAACAAAGCAGAGAGTTTTCCTCGGACAAAGGTGATGAAAAACTCAGAGGACAGACATAAAGTAAAATGTTTCATGCTTGTCTTGCAAATTTCAAAATTGGCAAGCATTGCCAGAATTTATTCAAACTAAAATAGATACAGGGAAGGTTTTCTTAAAGTGGTGAGTTCTTCAAAGAAGTAAGTTCGATTTCTTGAGATTAACAGTGTAATCCTATGTGTGTCTACTTGGAAGTAAGCCCTATTGGGTTTGTTTTTGGCTTACTGATTGTGGCTTGTTGGAGTGAAACAAACCATGCTTCCTGCTTTGGAAGCAGTGCAAAGTGAGGAGGAATTGGTGTTTGTTTCCTTGGCCCATAAGCAGAGAGAAGCTAAACAGGCCTTTTTAGGTGTGATCATGGTCAACCATTAACCATGGTTTACTCTGTTGCACAAGCAGGGCTGGTGACTTGCTCAAGGACTACTCATTGAGCTTCATGGCTAAGCAGAGGTTTGAACCTAGACAGGTTTGAACCTCAATATCGTTTTCTTTCAACAAGGTGGTACATGGAAGAGTAGTGCGGCTAGCCAGTAGCATTTATAGTAATAATGATAATATAACAGAAATTATTGTTGTTAATTTATTATTATTCAAGACACATATCTGGAGTCATCCTGAATAGCTCAGTGCAAATGTTGCCATCACAAAAGGCAAAGTACTACGATGAAAACAACTGTGTTTGACTACTAGAGGCATGGTTCTGGTTTTCATAAAATACCTGTCTAACCTACAGGACTTTATATTAACCAGTAGCACCTAAGTAAAGTGTGTATTCACATTTTAGATCCCTGGACATTGATGAGAAACGGGAAGAGAAGGAGTATTTAGCAGAGTGACACTGTGATGACCCCTTCAGCATATCGAATTTTGGAGAATTCATTGAAGGCTCTTAAAATGCCACTGTCAGTTTCTCAAGGATGAGAAGGAGAAGTTCTAGTTGTGCAGTTGATTTACGCATACTGCTTATGAATGAGCAGATTTAGGTAGAAATTGTGAACACAGATTCTTGTTTACTGTGTTATAGGCCTGCCGCCATGTACTTGAAACTCTCATGAGATTTAAAATATTTATTTTATCCAGACCTGTCCTCAAATGCAAAAACCGATTAAACATCTTTTTAAAAATAGGTTTTCATACAGCTGCTACTTTTGCTAGACCAGGGGTAGTCAACCTTTTTATACCTACCACTCACTAACGCATCTTTCTTGATGGTAAAATTTCCTTACTGCCCACCAGTGCTCGATGGAAGGAGGATTCAGCTTGTGCCATAGAACCCCCTACCGCTCACCTAGAATCCTGAAATGCTCACTAGTGGGCGGTAGGGACCAGGTTGACAACCCCTGAGCTAGACTATAGCTAAACATAGAATATATCTTACCTGCCAAGTGCCACTGAGAGAGTTTTTTCATGCTTAGATTCTATTTCATTTGTACATAAATTTGTTACGTAGCAGTGTTCCACACTGTGCGTGAAGCCTGGAGAGAAGTCCTAAAATAGGGTTGCCAGGATACCCCGAAAGTTGTTGAGTTGTGGTTTTTTTTAGACAAACCCCAAAGTTGTTGAGCTTTTCTTTTTCACGAAAACACAAAAGAACCCACGATTTTTTGATTGAGGTAGAACACTTATCAGCATTAAACACATTTTTTTCAGGGCCTTTTGGTAGCAGGAGCACAGTGGTGGATGCAGGTTTTATGGCATTCCAGACTAGTACAGCAGACATTTCAAGCAGTGTTTTCTATGAAGCTTTACTAACAAAGCTTAAAGTACTAAAGTACTAAGTACTAAAAGATCCGTAGTGCTGGAAATAGCCATGAAACTCCTGTGTTGATTATGGCTGTTCTTGAATGATTTTCTAGGCCTTTGTGGGCTGAGGTCCTGATGTAGACTTGTTCTACCTTTCACAATGCTGTATTATGAGAACTGGCTTAGGGCTGCCTATGCCCCTGGTTTGATGTTATGGTGCACATGCTGGTGTTCCAAAAAGAAGACAAGTACTTTTTAGTTCACAGAGGACAAGCTTGAAATATACGTAGGCACTCAGATCTGCAGAGCACACAATTCATTCCCATTCTCCCTGTGAGCCAGTGAGGACTTGTACAAACAGAAGCCCACATCAGGGATAGGGCATGTTGAAACAGCATTCCTAAAAATCTTGAAGCTAGGGATGTCTGAAAGACAGTGCCCTTTGGGGGCCTTCTTCAAATTGGTTTCATTTATGGAACTGACCATTCAATGCAGTTTCTAAACAATGTTGCTGGTTAGAGGCTGAGCCGTGTTGCATGTATTACTTCATTAGAGCAGACTCAGCAGCTTAAAGAGATGGTTCTAAAAGAAATAAATCAGACTGATCCGTCACTATATAGTGTCTGTAAACTTGAACTGCTGCAAGGTCAGGAGCAAAGCAAGCCTTTCCTTTTACCACTGAAATATTTCTCTTCACCTTGGATGCTACACAGAATGTACATTAGCAACGGCTAGATGCTGTTCTGTCTAATCTACTTCTGAAAAGGGCAGAGGCCCCTTTATTTGTGTTGCAAAATAGAAAAATGTTTAATCAGGTCAGTCCATGAGTGGCCCCTCCTCCTAAATCTGCATCATTGTAATAAAACATTTAATGTTTTTAGCCTGGTGAAGATTGATGTGCAGTGTTTTATTATTTTAATAATTGCATTTACGCTACAGGAAAAAATGTAGGCACAATCAATCATATTTTAAGTGCCATTGATTTCACTGGGAGAGTTACTTATGCTCTCTCTTTAATTTGGTGGAAAGTTTCAAGTGCTGCTGGATTGGGCCACTTGTATATAAGGGGGGGGAAACTAATGGACAGTGAAGCAAATGTAATCTCAGGACACAAATAAGTAGCATCCAGCAGCCATGTGGTCTGGGATATGGCCTGGATGCCCAGAATATAAATAGTTTTATCACAATCAATATAGTCATTAAAGGAATATTGTATTTTAATAGTCCTAAAATGGATTTATTGGCCTAACTATATCCATTTCAAAATTCATGTTTCACTTAAAGGATGCAGGATTTTGCATATACAATGTGAGTTCTGCTCAGCTGTATGCATTTAATTACATAGTCTAGGGATTTACAGTGACCACTGGTCAAAATGGTTATAATTAGTGACGAAAGCATGATGAACAGTTTTAAGATGGCTGCCATCTCATGCCAGCTGACTATATTTATACAGGTATTTTTGCCTAAATAGCAGTGTGCCTTTTTCTTACATTCTTACATAAAACAGAGATTAAAAGGGCTTAAGTTTCAGGCTATATGGTTTAGTTACTGAATTTCTGTTGTGAGTACGGTACATGAAACCACACACCCCCTTCTACATTTCTTCCCAGTTTGCAGTCTTGCGTTGTGATTTTATATTGGTAGATTTAAGTATGGGCAGATCTGTGTTCTTTTCTCTTCCCCCTCCCCACCCCAGTTGTGCGTGTTTTTTAAAGAAAGCCTCTGGTAACTGAAATCACTGGTCTGCTTTAACTCTTTAGAACATCAGAAACCCCAAAAACAACTGGAGGCAAGAAGAGTCCTATGTTATGTGGTCAGTACCCTGGTAAAAGTGAAGGCAAGGAGCTGAAGATAATGGTGCAACCAGAGACACAGCACAGAGCTCGCTACCTAACTGAGGGCAGTCGGGGCTCGGTGAAAGACAGAACACAACAAGGATTCCCCACCGTAAAGGTAGGCCAATTCAATTTTTGGGGTGGGTCAATTCAGGAGTGTGCTGCCATTTATGGTAAGTGAAAATCCAGTTCTTCACCCCCAGCCAAACCTGACTCCAGCCAAAAGACAAACATACTAGGTCCTCCAGGGCTTCATGGGTTTCCCTGCAGTGACAAACTGTTGCCAGTGCCATGGTGTGTTTTTCAGCACTGATGTTGTCATACTGAGTTTTAAATTGCACTAATTTAGAATCTGTGTATATAGTTCCATATTTCTCAGGGATGTGGCTTTTGTGTTGTTTGGAGAGTAGAGGTCTGGATGTTTCTTAGTTTAGTACAGAGCAGCCTTTCTTGTTGAGTGGAGGATGTGTAAATATAGACCAATAGCTGCTCTCAGCAATTAACAGTTAAATGAATGCACAGAGCACTGTCTGTGGGGCTGTTCATCAGAAACTAGGCAAGCTGTGATGTAGTGCATCAGAAAAAGGTGTGAGGAAGCCCTCAACGACTGTGTTAAAACTGAATGGGGTTCTGTGCCTACAATAGATTTCTAACTTTTAGCCTGGAATATGGACAGACTTTTAGGACATCAGTGTTTAGCCCCACAGTGCACCAAGGAATTACAAAATGCTACTAATCCAGCTGGTGGGGAAATCATTGCTCTCTGTTTTGCTCATGTTGCCCTTGAATATTTGTGGATGTTAAACACTTAATAGAACAAAAAATAGCATGGATTATTTGGGGAGAGATATTTCAATCACTT